>NC_042615.1:496863674-497480277 GCF_901001135.1 Rhinatrema bivittatum | reverse complement strand
GAAAATGGAGAAAACCAACTGACCCTTTATCACCCTGTGCCTCAGTTCTCTGTAGTGGCATGACAGGGGCAGGCCCATCTGGAGCGGTTGCCCTAGGCACAGCCCAGAAGAGGGAGCAGGGCTCCATCTCCCTCTTTCCTGCTGCCTTCTCTCCTCATCTTGGTGTTCTTAAGGTGGGAGGAGGAAGCTCACTCTGAGTGGGAGGCAGGTGCCTCGTTTGTGCTGGCTCAGGCCTCGTGCTCACCATCTGCTGCCACCGCTAGAGCCAGTCCAATAGCCTCTGCTACAAAATGAGAAGTGGCAGCAAAGACAGGAAAGGAGGGGAGCATGAAGGTCCACAGGGAGTGGGGGCGGACCCCAGAGCCATGGCTGCAATAGTATCTTGTTACGCCACAGGATTTACTCCTCAACTCTTCCAAATTTGGCTCTGCCAATAAAACACTTTTTTTTCCTTCTCTGCTACCAAAATCTCCCATAAAATCTGAGAAGTGATAAAAAATGCCACAGGTCATCCACCACAAGATTGGCTGCATACATGTTTCTTAACTGTTGTGACTATAGCTGTGGTCTGTGTACATACCTGCTGCAGGGCAGACTGGACAGCAAGTCCCAGGAAGGGTCTGGAGTTTATCACCTAGGCAGCTGCTGGCCTCACATCCCAAGGGTTCACATATCTGCTTCCCTCTGTCACATATGCAGACGGTGCATGGGTCTGGGGCCCAGGCTGCTCCATCATACATGGCCATGCCCTTCACCAGGCACTGTCCTTTGCCTGAAGATTCAAGGAAAGACTATTAGAAAACTTGATCCCTGGGCAGTCTGATGGCTCAGTGCCAGTGCTGTGCACTGCCATGTGGAAGAGCCAGGCTTGATTCCCAGGTCTAGGCCTACTAGGCCTATGCCTGGTGGGGGTAGTGAAGGAACTTCAGCCCCAAACCTCCCTACTCCTCTGGACCTTTGATTCGATTCTCACCTTCTCCCTCCAGCTGCATCCAATTTTTTTCCTTCCCACCACCACAAACACAAGGATGTGTAGGACTAGGTGTTCTATAGAGGTAGTTTCCCCTAGGAGAAGGGAGTCCCAGTCTGGCTCTGTGGTGACACCTAGTGGCTAGAATTAGGGTGCATGTGTATTGGGTTCCATTGCATCAAGTGAGTGAAGGTAACAGCTCGGAAGCGCGGCGGCGCTCCGCTCAAGTAAGGCAATTCCGCTTCTAACATCGTTAAAAGACATTTTATTATAAATGGACAAAAAATGAATAAAAAAAGCAAATTAAATAAAGTAGAAAATTGAAGCAATTCAAAAGACTGTATCGGACCGATGATTAAAAGTGACCCATTGTGGTTGAAAGCGTGGCTTACTGCCTGAATCAACCAAGGGTGGTATGATGGTCCACATAGTGAGATAAATTCCTACACATAAAAGTTTAAAAAATCTTTTGCAACGTGTTTTGTGAGATAAGTGTGGTTCGTTGCACAATACTTATTAACTGTTTCTGTATAGTGGGGTTCCATAGCATCCCCAATCAAAGACTGTCATTCTAACAGCTATGCTAAGGAAGGTTATAAAAAGAGGTGTAATACCTTGGGTAATTGTCAATAAAGGCTCCTGCATCTATTGCCCAAGGTGGTGGAATGGATTACAAATTGGTTGACTGACAGACAACAGCAAGTAGTGCAAATGGAACCTGCTCTGAGGAGAGAAGTGATAAGTGGAGTGTCTCAAGAATCGGTTCTGGAGCTAGTTCTGCTCAATATCTTTGTGAGCGTTATAGTGGACGGATTAAAAGATAAAGTTTGTCTCTTTACAGATGACACTATGGGGTCATTTATAAAGTCGCAATATAGAGGTCCTGCTCAGCTCCAGGCCCCCACTTCTTACCTTTGGTAAAAATATGGCTAAACAAAAAGTAGTATGGTTTTCTTTGATCCCTCCAATGCAATTTACCCCGGGCAGTTCTGTGTTCAACACGGTAAGGACATCTTGGCTGGCTAATGGCCTCAAAACCGCAGCTCCAGGCAAAAGAGAAGAGCAAGACAGTGAGTCAGAAAATGGCGACTCTTCTCAGTGCTCTGCCATTGCCAACAGTGCTAGGATCCCAAGGGAGCAGAAGTGGCAGAGGCAGTAGGGGCAGCCTTAGAGACTAAATTTGATAAAGTATACAACAAATTTGACTAAGTATTTGCACTTCTAGCTGACTAGACCAAATGAATTCCGAAAATAAAGTCACGTATCTCTGGCCTGGACAATCAGGTACCTGTTTAGAGGCAGAGACAGAAATGCTGAAAACTGTGACCAAAAGGTGACCAAAACAGATGACCTAGAGAAGGAATCTTATATTTATTGGCCTACCAGAAAATATCCACCATGACGAGCTATCAGAGGTCCTAGAAGAATGGATGCCACATGTATTAAAGCTGGTTTAAAAACAAGGTGACCTTCGTATTGAAAGGACTCACCATCTAGATTCGTGGTTTATCCAGAAAGCCAAGCCGCGTCCCATTATTGCGAAACTAGTGAACTCAGCGCACAAAATGGATAGAATGCAGGCATATCATAAAAGTCAGAAAATTGATTATGAAGGAGAGTTGATCTTGGTTTTCCAGGACTACTCAGCATCAGTTACAGGTAAAAGAAAAGCTTTTGTGCCAGGCTGATGGAACAGAAAATCCAGTTTATGCTGCAGTATCCCACGAAACTATGGGTCACTTACAAGAACAAAGCTGTGATTATATGATTTGGTGGATGGAGCTACAGCCTTCTTGGACTCACTGGCCCCAGAGAAGGTCGGCTGAACAAGAGTACCTGCAACGAGAAGGTTTGGAAACCAGATGTAAAATGGACAGCAGACCTGGGAAAGTGGTACGCTGACTATGAGACAGTGAAAGTTGGCCTTTGGAATCAGTTGCCTACATGTCTGGTCCCATTACACAACTGTTAGAACTATTTTTTTTTTTTTTTGGTTAGTTAAAACACCTACAGGGAAACCGCATGAATTCAACTGTCCTGATTAAGATGGTCAGCATTTCTGTTGCACTTTGGAAGAATTTGGACTGCAGTCACGCAAATACACAGAATTAATTACACTAATATTAAATTCACCAGAGGATTAATGTTCAAATCCGTGTGGCATGAAAAATAGACAATGAGAACATTTCAAAAACTTTTACTTTCATGACCATGTCACAAATATATATATTTTTTTCTGTCTTCTTTCTTTTTCTGAATAGAAAGGGTGGGAGGTGGGGGTTCCCACATGTAGGGAAGAATGCTATGAAATGGTTGGAGAGTGGGAGATGAGGGTTCTGGGGAAGGAGATCAAGTGAAGGGGGTGGGGGAGAATTAGGAGGGGGAGGAAGATGGGGGAAAGAGGGGGAAGGAGGGGTGGGAGAATAGGGAGTTGGCAAAGAGAATGGACAACTGGCGCTTTTCAAAAGGGTTTATGTCTAGTTTTGATATGTTGGAATGCAGGTCCAAATCCAAGTTGGGAGGCTTGGATTTGGAATTGGGAAGATTCACTGAAAGTTTGACATCAGTGGATCATGATGAGTTAAAGAAATGGCTCACGCATTAATAAGATATTGCCACTTGGAATGTATCAGGGATAGGATCCGTTTACAAACGGTATAAAATATTGCAATTTTTACGACATCAGAAGGTGCATATTGCAAGAAATTCATTTGGATGAAGCAGAGCATAAGATATTGCATCAGGCATGGATTGAGGAAGTTTACTCATCTCAATCCTAAACAAAACAGCGGGAGTAGCTAGATTGATAGGAAAACAGGTTCCTTTTCAAGTTACTAAAATTCTAACAGACCCCAAGCACAGATTTTTACTGGTAATGGGAAGTTTACTTGGTCAAACAGTAACAATATGTAATGTATATGGCCCCAACTCATACATTCTTTTTTTGTGAAATTGGTAGAATTACTGGTGAATAACACCCAAGGTCTCCTCCTGGTAGGAGGGAACTTTAATTGTGTCCATGATCCAGCATTGGACAGATCCTGTGGTACTAGTTTGGTGAGTTAAATTAGAACAAAAGGGGTCTCTTATGTATGTGATAACTTGGACCGAGATGATGTCTGTTGAACATTGTGCCCACTCGACAAAGAATACATGCATATTTCTAGAGCACATGGAATACACTCGCACATAGATTATCTGCTGATGGAGGAAATTAATTCTGAAGAGTTGAGAATGTAGAAATAGGACCCCTGGAGTTTTCAGATCACTCACCAGTATGGTTAGATTTGGAAGGTTTCTGCTCCCCAGAGTCGAGAATGTCATGGAGGTTCCCTAGGTATTTTTATAGAGACCCAGGTTTCCGAGAGTAATTGTCAAAAAAATGGTCAGAATTTATAAATTTCAATGAAGCCCATGGAGCCACACCCACCCTTTTTTGGGAAACAGCTAAGGCGGTACTGAGGAGAGACATCATTTCTTTTGTGGCAGCTAGGAAAAAAGAAATGTTGAGGGAAATTTCACAGTTGGAAAGACAATTAAAAATAATCATAAAAGCCTATGAAACTATCTCAATGCCAATTAGTAAAGCCTGGTTTGTAGAAGTTCAGACAGCACTTAACTCTTTACTGCATAGAAAAGCATTGAAGTCTTTCCTATATTATAAAGCAAGATTTTACCAGTAAGGTAATAAACAAGGGAGGATGCTTGCAAATCTAACAAGGAATTGGGGAGGGATAAAGTACATTAAGGCTTTGAGAGATAATTCAGGGAGGATTAAAAATTCCACTAAAGATATTTGCACCATATTTAGATCATTCTATGAGGAACTTTATAAAGCATCCCCAGTCAACAAGGTAAAAATAGACGAATTCATCTAGCTACTATGAATCTACCGAAATTGACTGTCCAAAAGGAGGCATTCTCTAAAAGAAGAGAATTCACGAAGCACAGCTTCTTAAAGCACTGGAACCAGATGGCATCCAGGGGAATTTTTCAAGTTAATGGATGAGAGAATTTTGGTGCACCTGGGGGAGATGTATGAGGACTTAATTGAAAAGGGACATTTTCCTTGATCTCCTAACATGGCTTTTATAACCATTTTACCCAAAGCAGGAGGTTACCTTCTAACATCTGGGTTGTACAGACCTATCTCTCTTTTAAACTTTGAAGTAAAGCGGTTAGCAAAGATCATGTCAGATAGGTTGGCCCATATTTTACCATCTTCGATTGGGGCAGAGCATGTGGGCTTTGTGAAAGGGAGAAATTTGATCTTTAACGTGCATAAAGTATTTGCCTTAATAGAAATTAGCAACAGACAAAGGCTGCCACCCTTGCTTCTTAGTTTTGATGCTGAAAAAGCATTTGATCGTGTTGATTAAATGTTTATGTATGCAGTCCTTAAAGAGGTGGGCATAGAGGGCTACTTCTGTCACGTAATAGAATTTCTTTATAGTAGACCAGTAGCCTCAGTGTTAACAAATGTAGCACAATCAGAGATCTTCAAACTCCAGAGAGACACCCAACAGGGCTGTCTTATGTCCCCCATTATTCCTTCTTTCGTTAGAGCTGCTTTTTAAAAAAGATTAAGGAGAATAAAGCCATAGAGGGAATCCATTTTGGAAAGAGCAATGCCCCAACTTTTAAGATTTCGGCATTTGCAGATGATATTCTTGCTCATATAATGAAAGTGGGTATGTCTTTACCGGTTTTATTGGAGGAGTTCGATAAATATGGTACCCTAGCTGGCTGGAAAAAAACGTAGGCACTGCCAATGATAGATGAAGTTAGGAATTATGAGGGAACACTTTCCCAATAAGTTGGGCCCAGAAGTCCTTTTTTTTTTTTTTTTTTTTTTTAAATTTTTATTTTTATTCATTTTCATCTACATTTAAGTAATCACTCTTACTTCCAACAAAAAATAGAGATACATAAGCATATGTTTAAAACACAATCACATCATGAAAAAATCTTCAGCAATATCCACAAGAAAATACTCTACAAATGGTCTTTAAGCATATCGGGGTAGATTTTAAGAAAGTGCGCCTTTGCGTACTTTTGTTGGCGCACCAGGCGCAAACAAAAGTACGCTTGATTTTAGTAGATACGCGGGTAGCCGATGTCGTGTAGCCGGCACGCGCCGAGCCATGCAGCCTGCCGCCATTCCCTCCAAGGCCGCTCCAAAATCGGAGCGGCCTCGGAGGGAACTCGCTTTCGCCCTCCCCTCACCTTCCCCTCCCTTCCTCTATCTAACCCACCCCCCCCCCCCGGCCCTATCTAGACCCCCCCTACCTTTGTCGGGGGATTTACGCCTCCCGGAGGGAGAAGTAAATCCCCGCGCGCCAGCGGGCCGCTAGCGCGCCGAGACGCAACCTGGGGGCGGTTCCGGAGGGCGTGGCCACGCCCCCGGACCGCCCCGGGCCGAAACCACGCCCCCGGGCCCGCCCCCGAAACGCCGCGCCGATCCGACACGCCCACGACACGCCCCCCTCGAAAAACCCCGGGACTTACGCGAGTCCCGGGGCTCTGCGCGCACCAGTAGGCCTATGGAACATAGGCGCACCGGCGCGCAAGGCCCTGCTCGCGTAAATCCGGGTGGATTTACGCGAGCAGGGCTTTTAAAATCCGCCCCATAATCTATATTATTCATATACCCATGTCCCCCACAATAAAGGAAATAAAGTAACAGCTGGTGGGGGGCAGAAATCCTGGGAGTTAACAAAGAAAATAGTAAGGAAACAGGCTGTATATCCAAACCTATATATCATGTACTTTCAAGGACTAGATTGTTACTAAGGATTGGGTAGTTATGGTCCTAGCATTTATAAAGGATTTAAGTTGCTCTGGAATAAAGAAAATGAAGGATTCCTCATTCGCTCTAACAAGGCATTTACAAGGATATCTCAATGTAAAATTATAACCAAGAGCTATCACTTGGGACTTTGAAGCCAAAAATTCACGGCGTCTCTCCTGTGTGACACGAGTGAGGTCAGGATAAATTCTGACCTGCTGAGTAAAGAAACTAGCTGATAAATTTTTAAAATATCTTTGCATTATTTGACTTAAATCAGCTTCATTAAAGAAAGTCACAATCAGGGTTCCCCGTTCATAGACATCTTCCGCAGAACTTTCCAGAAACTGCGTTAGATTCTCTAATATCTCAGGCTGTTTTTGGTTATTTCTTGTACTAGTAGATATTGGTACAAAAGACAGCTTATTCACTACCGGTACATTTTGTTCTTCAAATCTTAACACTTCTACCATAAACGTTTTCAAAGTTATAAGCAAGTCTTGACCTAAGATTCTAGGAAAATTTAACAAACGCAAGTTTAACCTTCTATTAAAATTTTCCAGTTGTTCTAATCTCCGATTTTGATAATTAATATCTTTTATCAGTTTTACCACACAGTCTGAGTTTTTAGATGTTAAAGATTCTGTTTTTCCAATCTGTTCTTTAAATCCAGAAGACTGCTCCTCCATTTTCTCTTCCAGTACTTCCATCTTTTTCTTTACACGCTTCAATTCTGTCCCTTGTTCCTTATGACACTGGCCTAAAGTGGCCATTAAATCCCATAACGCTTCCAGCGTTACAACCTCAGGTTTAGGTGGAATATGAAAAGACTCACCCATATCTTCTAAATGGGTCAAGTCGTTTTCCTCCCTTGCTGTTTCTGGCATTCCTGTCGCTCCAGCCGAGGTTCCAGATTCACTGTCCGGCGTTGAAGTCAGGAAACATGCCCCAGCTCCGACGCTGTCCGACGCTGTTCCGACCGCGACTGTGCTAAGGTCTGCCCGAGTAAGACCGCTCTCAAGCTCCCACCATCCGGAGTCGCAGATTCGATGTCATCCAACGGCGCCCCGGGCTTGGGAGAGGAGCCAGTCAATCTCAGGACCGGAGGAGGTTGAAGGTACGGAGGGCTCAGAGTCACCTCCCCTGGTGATTCCCTCGCTCCCTCGAGGTTACTCACAGCGGGGAATTCGCCCTCCTTTTCAGTGTTTGGAGTGGAATGGTAGGATGTTATCAATCTCTGGGAAGAGGGCATAGCAGCTTCGGTGGGATATAAGCGTACTTTGCCCTTTCTTTTAGGAGGCATCTTCGAAGAAACATAAACACACAGTGAGAGAGCGTTCTTCCGATCCAGCTTAGTCAGCCGCCATCTTGCCCCCCGGACCTCCTGGAAAGCTCTGCTTTAAAGGTTGTAGAGTGAAGTGTAAGCTGCACTGGTTCAGGAAGCCTCGAGTCTTCTGGAGTTCTCCGGAGAATCGAACAGGCGCCACTAGTGGAACAGCTGATTTTAAAGTTATCTCTGGTAACTGGTTTTCTTGTATAGAAGCTGTGCTTTGTGCCGTTTGTGTATGAAGCTGGTGAAAGGCTGCAGTAAGTTTCTCCAGGGTTTCTTGCTGTTCTGAAAGGCGTTGAGCCACGCCCGGTATAGCCTGCAAGGCAGAAAGGTGAACCGGTTCCATGGGCTACAAACATCCAATACCTTGAGCTGAATCCCCAGGAGTACTGCTTCTCCAATTCTTTTCTTAAAGGCTGACTTCAATTTTAAGCTTCTCCAATTCTTTTCTTGAAGGCAGAATTCACTGGAGTTAAAGAAAACAAACTAAAGCCAGATTCACTGAAGTTAAATGTGTTACAATATTTTCAGCCAGATTCACTGGAGTTAATTGTGTTTCAATATTTTCAGCCAGATTCACTGGAGTTAGCAATCTGTTACGCTCTCCTTCTCCAAAAGGGAGGAGCTAGCAATCTGTTATGCTCACCTCCTCCAGAGGGGAGGAGTTAGTAATCTGCTGTCACTCACTCCGCCAGGAGGGCGATGTTGGCAAGCTGTTCTGCTGTGCTCCTGAAAGGGGAAGAAATAGCGATATGACATGACCTGCTCCTCCAGAGGGGAGGAGTTAGCTATCTGTAATTCTGTTAGCGAACTGCTGTTAGATACTCCTGTAAGGAAAGGAAGTAGCAAGCTGTATAATCTGCTAAGGAGTAGCAATCTGTTATGGATCAACTCTCCAAGGAAGAGGAGTTGGCAATAGGAATATAGTACTTCGCTATTGAGATAGCAGTCTATCATTCCCCCCGCTATGGAGTAGCAATCTGTATATATATATAAGCTGCTGGCAAGTCTCAGAGAAAGAGGAGCAGCTGTCTATATAATACTTCCGTGAGCGGAGTCAGTGATCTGTAGTGGTTGGCTCCCACAAAGTGATAATAGTGAAAGGAATGACCACTTGGAGGAAATGATGAATCCCTGGGCTGATGGCAGATGACAGCGCCCTCAGGAGGAGATCCTGAGAGGAACCACCGGCTAGGCTAGAATATGAGATAAACACAATAGTTCTTTATTACACTGGAAGCTGGACCACCAGAGGTGGCAGTAGTGAGTCGCTGTGTCCGGCAAGGCTGAAGTCCTTCTAATACTGGAATATAATCTCTGGGTCGCTGAGCTGTAGAAAGGGACTAGAAGTAGTGAGTAGACAGGGTATACTGGATACAAGATGGTACACTCACAATAGTAGATGTCTGCAATGGTCTCTATGCCACAGAGCATCTTCAGTACATTCAGGAACAGGAGCCGTAGGCGAGCACTAGTACCCACAAACAGTCTGTAATAAGAACTCACAATTGTTGTATATGAAATGGCTTCTAAAGTAGAAGAGAGTCTGTAGTAGATTCTAGGAACGTGGACCCTCGTGGAGCAAGTACCGGTTCCTATCTGCAATCTTGCCAATGTAACTCGATCTCTGTACCTGCGATAACGTCTTGGATGGAAGGGAGTCTTCAGAGCAATAGGAAAGTAGGCCCTCATGAAGCGAGTACCGATTCCTATGTAATAGAATTCACTGTGTTCACGTCCGCGATCGCTTCCAGGAGTGAGGAATCTTCCGAGTGTTCTGGCAATCTGAAATCAAGAAGAGAGAGTGGAGCCCCCATGGAGCGGGTACTCCTGGTAAGTTTGAAAAGGCCGCGCAGTGGGGATGGGTTCCCCAGCTGACTCGGATCATTGTTGCAAGAATCGTGGACTGCCGAAGCAAGTCCCGTTGGATTTCCTTGCTAATTCGTTAGAGGTTAGCAAACAAAGACCTTTTAAAGTGCAGATGGATGACGTCGCTACGGGGGAACGCCCCCGAGGTTCACGCCCATGCTGGTACAAAGTCTGGAGCGTGCGCGTGCGCCCTTACGTCATCTGGAACATGGCGGATCCGTAGCATCAGGCCAGCCCAGGGGAACCGGGACCAAGAGGCGGAGAGAAGCCATGGCTGCACTGTCCGTCAGAGCCGAAGGGAGTCGCATCCAGGTAAAGAGGGTGTTGCGATCCCGGGGCAGCCCCGGGATTGGCACTTACTTCGCCGCGGTCCCGATCCGGTCCCCCACGCCCCGGGGCTGCAGGGACCCCGACTGCAACGTCCCCAACGCGTGGCCAGCTCTCCCGGGCCTGCAGGGCCCTCAGGCACCGCGTCTCGGCCTCTCCCCCGCTGTCGGCGTTCCCCGCGGTTGGCTCCGCCCCCCTAGGCCCACGCGCGCGTCTTTGCCCTACTCTTAAAGGGCCCAGCGCGGGAAAAGCCCGAATCAGCCATTCCCTGCCTTGCAACGAGGTTCCCAGGTGTCCCCTGCTTCCAGTTGCTGTTTCCTGTTCCGTCTGATCTCCTGTGTTTCCTGACTCTGGTCTGGCTTACGGCGATTCTCGGCTTCTGACTCTGGACCGGCTTACGACTACTCTTGGCTTCTGATCCTGGTATGGCTTTTGGTGTTCCCTCTGGCTCTGGACCTCGGACTGGCTTACGACGTCTCCTGGCTCTCGGACCCCACTTTGGCTGACAACGATCCTTTGGCTTCTGATCCCGGACTGGCAAGCGACGATCCCCTGGTACACGACTCCGGCCTGGTGAGCAACAACCTTGGACTCCGTCTGACTCCGCCCCCGCGGGCTCTCCTAAGTCCCAGCGGCCAAACTCCTACGAGCTCCTCTCGGGGGAGGCTCGGCTTCCAGGGCGAAGACCACCTCACCACTGTACCAGCTCCACAGTTCCTTCTTTCCTTGCCACGGCCCTTGGTCGCATAGGGCCTTCCAGGATCGCCTTCCAGCCACTCTCAGCTCCGTCCTTGCCGCCTTCCGATCGGGACCTCCGCTATCACCCTACTCAGTGGCTCACCATCTGGTTCCGATCGGTCCAAGGGTCCACGAATTCTACAGATTGCAAGGCCATGGACCCGGCGGATCTTGCCGGTCTAAAGGCTATCCCAGGCATAGCCCAGAAGCTACAGCAATAGCAATCCTGCCTCGACACCCTGATGTCAGCCGTCCAACGCTTGGCGGATCGCGTGGAGGGGACTTCCGCAGCTCATCCCGCAGCATCCACGTCTCAGGTCAACCCGGGCTCTTCTGTCCCAGTACAGATGCCAGCGCCCCCTAGGTACTTGGGAGATCCGAAGGCGTGTCGGGGATTCCTCAACCACTGCTATATTCGCTTCGACCTCCTGCCGGCGCAGTTCACCACGGATCAGTCTAAGACGACTTACATAATTTCCCTCTTGGATGGGAAACCTTTGGCTTGGGCTTCCTCCCTGTGGGAGCGCCAAGACCCCTGCTTGAATAACCTCGTGCAGTTTGTCAAGGCTTTCCGGCGGATCTTTGACGAACCTTCCCGGGCTTCCACAGCCGCCTCAGAGCTCCTCCAGCTGAAGCAAGGCAATCGCCCCCTCGAGGAATTTGCAATGGAGTTCCAGACCTTGGCCACCGAGCTGGCCTGGGGGGAGGATAGTTTGCATGGAATATTCCTCGAGGCTCTTTCCCCCCGGCTCCAGGATGAACTTGCGGCTCGGGACCTCCCAGACGACC
This sequence comes from Rhinatrema bivittatum, assembly GCF_901001135.1. Lineage (NCBI taxonomy): Eukaryota > Metazoa > Chordata > Amphibia > Gymnophiona > Rhinatrematidae > Rhinatrema > Rhinatrema bivittatum. Next base: position 497,468,466 of record NC_042615.1, on the reverse strand, counting down.
TTCAGGAGCTGATAGAACTGGCTGGACGCGTGGATCGGCGCATCCAGCGCCGTTTTAGAGAGAGAAAGGCCACCCAGGGACAGCCTGCTCGGCGAACCACGCCACCTCGGGTTCGAGCTTCGCCTCCTGCGGCAGCTGCTTCCCCGCCTGAAGAACCCATGCAGTTGGGCCGGGGTCCTCTCTCGGCCGAGGAGCGGAGGCGTCGGCGCTCGCAGGGCTTATGCCTTTACTGCGGTGGTGCAGGACACTTTCTGGCTCGCTGCACAGCGCGTCCGGGAAACGCCCGAACCTAGGGTCTAGTGGGGAGTTGACTCTAGGCAGTATCTCTCCGGACTCCCCATGTACTGTTCCAGCTAAACTCTGTCTTCCTGGAGGGGGTTTCGATACCCTGGCACTCCTCGACTCCGGGTCCGGGGGGAATTTTATCCTCCGAGACCTGGCGCAACAACTACAACTCAAAGTTGTGCCTCAGGAACCACCCTTGCGAGTATCGTCCATCCAGGGGACACCCCTCCCAGGAACCATAGCTACTCATACGACTCCGCTTCAGCTTCAGGTGGGTCTTCTTCATAAAGAGGAGATCTCTTTCCTCATTCTTGAGAGGTCCATTCACCCACTCGTCCTTGGACTGCCCTGGCTAAGAAAACATTCTCCGGTGATCGACTGGTCCTCTCTCCAGATCACATCGTGGGGTCCAGGCTGTGCCCGCCATTGTCTTCCTGCTCGCCCGCTACAGATGCTTCCGCTCCTGGCCACTCCTCTGACAGTGCCACCCCAGTACCAGTCTTTCCAGGATGTCTTTTCCAAGGAGAAGGCAGAGTTACTCCCAGAGCATCGCCCGTTCGATTGCGCATTCGACTTGCTCCCGGACACCACGCCTCCTCGGGGGAGAGTATATCCTCTGTCCTTACCCGAGACCAAGGCTATGTCCGCCTACATTAAAGAGAACCTGGATCGAGGGTTCATCAGACCGTCTAACTCTCCGGCTAGAGCCGGCTTCTTCTTCGTGGCCAAAAAGGATGGGTCTCTTCGGCCCTGTATTGATTACCGGGGCCTGAACCAGATTACCCGACGAGACCGCTATCCATTACCTCTGATTCCGGAGCTCCTGGATCGCCTGCAAGGAGCTCGCATTTTTACCAAGCTGGACCTTAGAGGGGCATACAACCTCGTACGAATCCGACCAGGCGACGAGTGGAAGACCGCCTTTAATACCAGGGACGGCCATTACGAGTACCTCGTCATGCCCTTCGGTCTCTGCAACGCTCCAGCGGTGTTCCAAAACCTAATGAACGAGGTGCTACGTGACCTCTTGTACTCATCAGTCATTGTTTACCTTGACGACGTGTTGATTTACTCCCGGAACCTCGAGGAACATCGGCAGCATGTACGACAGGTTTTGCTAAAGCTGAGGGAAAACCAACTGTATGCGAAATTGGAGAAATGCCAGTTTGAGGAAGAATCTCTGTCCTTTCTGGGATACATTGTATCCTCTACCAGCTTCCGCATGGATCCTGAGAAGGTTGCTGCCATCCGGAACTGGCCCCAGCCTGTGGGAGTGAAGGCTATCCAACGGTTCTTAGGCTTCGCCAACTTCTACCGCCACTTTATTCCGCACTACTCCTCCCTGGTGGCGCTATTAACGGCCCTCACGCGCAAGGGCGCCGATGCACGAAATTGGTCTTCAACCGCCGTCCAGGCCTTCCAGGATCTCAAAGAGGCCTTTCTGCAGGACACTTGCCTCCGACACCCGGATCCCCTACGTCCGTTCGTTGTGGAAGTGGATGCCTCCAACGTGGCCGTGGGAGCCGTCCTGTCCCAAGTCTCCAAAGACGGGAAAACCCGGCCATGCTCCTACTTCTCCCGAAAGTTTTCGCCTGCTGAGAAAAACTACGGCATTGGAGACAAGGAGCTACTGGCCATTAAGCTGGCCTTCGAAGCTTGGCGTCAATGGCTAGAAGGGGCCCAACATCCCATCGTGGTTTACACAGACCACAAGAACCTTGAATACTTGTCCCATGCACAGAGGCTCAATCCGCGGCAAGCACGCTGGTCCCTCTTCTTCAGTAGGTTCGATTTTGTTCTCCGATATCGGCCAGCAGCCAAGAATACTAGGGCAGATGCCCTCTCACGTGTTTCTGAGAGTGAGGACGGCCCCAACCCTCCTCAATACATTCTGGATCCGGCCAAGGTCCAACTGGCAGCCACCGAACTAGCACCGGCAGGGAGAACGGTGGTTCCTGTGCGTGCCCGAAGGAGGGTCCTAGCATGGGCACACGATTCTTTGACGGCGGGGCACCCCGGGGTAGCCCGGACTCTCCAGCTTCTGACTGAGTTCTATTGGTGGCCGAGGGTAAAGGAGGATGTCCGCCTTTACGTCCAGTCCTGTCCCACATGTGCGCAGCAAAAACCTCTGCCTGGTCGCCCCTGGGGACTCCTTCAGCCACTCCCTGTACCCGCGGAGCCGTGGACCCACATCTCCACAGACTTCATCGTCGAGTTGCCCGCGTCACAAGGGAAAACGGTGGTCTGGGTCACGGTTGACCGCTTTTCTAAGATGGCTCATTTTGTGCCACTAGCCAAACTACCCACGGCTCCTGAGTTGGCAGAACTCTTCGTCCATCATTTCCGCCTACACGGTTTGCCTCAGCATATCACCTCAGACCGTGGGCCCCAGTTCACGGCCAAGTACTGGCGGGCACTCTGCAAGAAGTTTGGGATTCAGGTAGACCTGACCACGGCATTCCACCCCCAGGGCAATGGCCAAGTGGAACGCACAAACCGAACCCTGAAAACGTTTCTCCGCGCTTTTGTAGGGGAGCAGCAGGACAACTGGGTGGCTCTCCTCCCCTGGGCCGAGTTCTCTTACAACCGACATCGACACTCTGCCACGCAACAGTCTCCCTTCAAGATGGTTTATGGAAAGGTCCCCAAGCCACCACTACCGTTATCTGTCTCCACCTCCTCGCCAGCGGCGCAACTGACGGCCAGCCAGATTCAGCAGCTTTGGCACTCCACGCAAGAGAAGCTCTGCCACACCGCCGCACGCTTCAAGGCTTACGCGGACAAGTCTCGGCGACCCGCTCCGGTATTTCTGCCTGGTTCCAGGGTGTGGCTCTCTACCAAGAACATCCAGCTCAGGATTCCCTCCATGAGACTAGCTCCTCGCTACATCGGGCCCTTCCGGGTAGCCGAACGGGTTGACGCGGTTTCCTACCGCTTACGTCTTCCATCTACCCTTCGGATACACGACGTCTTCCACGTTTCTCTCCTCAAGCCAGTGGTCCTCTCTCGTTTTCGACCTCTGCCTCCGGAGCCTTCCGAGATTGCTTCCGATCCTGGGACCACGTACACGGTGAAAGAGGTCTTGGACGTTCGGTTCCGTCGTCATCGCTGGGAGTATCTTCTCTCCTGGGAAGGATACGGTCCTGAAGAGAACTCGTGGGAGCCCTCGGCCCATATTCTGGATAAGGATCTCCTTCGCCAATTTCATGTGGCACATCCGGATAAGCCGCGGCCCCCCGGGAGGGGGCGTAGGAGGGGGGGGTACTGTTGCGATCCCGGGGCGGCCCCGGGATCGGTACTTACTTTGCCGCGGTCCCGATCCGGTCCCCCATGCCCCGGGGCTGCAGGGACCCCGACTGCAACGTCCCCAACGCGTGGCCAGCTCTCCCGGGCCTGCAGGGCCCTCAGGCACCGCGTCTCGGCCTCTCCCCCGCTGTCGGCGTTCCCCGCGGTTGGCTCCGCCCCCCTAGGCCCGCGCGTGCGTCTCTGCCCTACTCTTAAAGGGCCCAGCGCGGGAAAAGCCCGAATCAGCCTTGGATGACGTCAGACGCTGCAGGGCTACTTAAGCCCTGCAGCTGCAGCCATTCCCTGCCTTGCAACGAGGTTCCCAGGTGTCCCCTGCTTCCAATTGCTGTTTCCTGTTCCGTCTGATCTCCTGTGTTTCCTGACTCTGGTCTGGCTTACGGCGATTCTCGGCTTCTGACTCTGGACCGGCTTACGACTACTCTTGGCTTCTGATCCTGGTACGGCTTTTGGTGTTCCCTCTGGCTCTGGACCTCGGACTGGCTTACGACGTCTCCTGGCTCTCGGACCCCGCTTTGGCTGACAACGATCCTTTGGCTTCTGATCCCGGACTGGCAAGCGACGATCCCCTGGTACACGACTCCGGCCTGGTGAGCAACAACCTTGGACTCCGTCTGACTCCGACCCCGCGGGCTCTCCTAAGTCCCAGCGGCCGAACTCCTACGAGCTCCTCTCGGGGGAGGCTCGGCTTCCAGGGCGAAGACCACCTCACCACTGTACCAGCTCCACAGTTCCTTCTTTCCTTGCCACGGCCCTTGGTCGCATAGGGCCTTCCAGGATCGCCTTCCAGCCACTCACAGCTCCGTCCTTGCCGCCTTCCGATCGGGACCTCCGCTATCACCCTACTCAGCGGCTCACCATCTGGTTCCGATCGGTCCAAGGGTCCACGAATTCTACAGAGGGTGGAGTGAGGGGCGAGAAGAGGCACGAACGCAACATGGACTTCAATGCAAATTGTGCTGATGGCACTGGTGCCAATGCGCCAAACTTTGAATGTTTATGGTTTTTGGAATCGAACTCCTGTAGCTCTGGTAACTAGTGGTGCTTTTTCTTGAACCCATGACTGCAGGAATTCAACCCTGTGGCTTTTGCTTGCGCCAATGGTGGAGTTTTGGACAAGCTGCTATTCTAGCCTTTAACTGCTGAGGCAAAAGAAGCAGCACTGCAGGAGGAGTATCTACTGTGACTCCTTCGATATTTATGTAGCTCCTCAATATGATGAGCTCTGGACCATTGCAAACACAGAGACATCCTACCACAGGTATAAGAGTTTTTCTGGTCATGCTGCAGGCCCAGGCAGATAGAACTAAGCTCATGGCCTTTGGTAATGAACATTACCTTTCCACAGACACACTGCTTGAAACTACTCACTGTTGGCTCCTTTTTCTGGGACATATCAAGGCAGCTAGGTCTCTTAGTAAGGACCGCAACTTCTCTTTTTCAGTGGTAACCTTTTTTTTGTTTAGCATTGAAAAGTGCTTTAAGGGGGCTGCCAAGGCAGCGAGGGAACAAAAAAAGACGAATTAGACAAAAATGAAGTTTGTGAAAAAATTCTGAGGAAAGAGAGTACACATCTGTACTAGGACTCAGACAAAAAATGACTGAGGAGGCTTATGAGGCAATGCCCATGTGGGTACTCCCGCACATGCTCAGTAGAGCTCAAAGCTCTATTATCACGGTGAGATAAATCCGTTTGGTGTCACTGGATAACTTCACTCACCTGTAATGCCTAATTCAATCTGCTTAGCAACAGAAAACAGAGTGGACACACCTGGAATAGAGAGAATGAGAAGTGATCTAAGAAAGCTCGAGGAGTAGTTGAAGGTTTGGCATCTGGGAGTCAATAGCAAAAAAACGTATGTATGTAAAAATTTAACACAAATTGCAAACAGTCTCTATTTTTGTCATAACTACTGATATAAACTTCATATTAAAAGAACCATTATACCACACTGCAGTATATGAACTAAAAAGTTCTATGATTATACCAGTCTAGGGTCACTTTTAATCATCAGTCCCTGGTGTCCAAAGGTAAAGTGGAGATACCATCAAATCATTTCAGATTTTTTAGTCAATTTTTATCACATCTTAGTTCACACTTAACTTAGTTTAAAAAGCAGAAAATATGTGCTCGCACTGGGTAATCTGATGAAGTAAGTACTCTGTGCTTCCTTGACACAATCCAACGTGAAAAGCGCCTCATTCTATAATTCCTTCAAAACAGAATAGTACAGTGCAGGCAGCAGCAATACAAGCTTCCAACACACAGACAAATTTGTTTTGAAGGAATTATAGAATGAGTGGTCCAGAGAAAGGCAACCAAAATGGTGTGGGGCGACTTATGATAATGAAGGACCTAAATATATATACCTTGGAGGGGAGGAGAAACAGGAAAGATATGATACAGACTTAAATATATTTGAAAGGTATTAATGATGCACAAGAATCAAACCATTTTCAATGAAAAGAAAGCTATAGCACTAGGGGTCACGATATGAAACTCCAATAGGGTAGACTCAGGAACAACATCAGGAAATATTTCTTCACACAAAGGGTGGTGGACGTATGGAATGCCCTCCCGGAAGAGATAGAGAAGACAAGAATGGTAATGGAGTTCAAAAGAACGTGGAATAAACACAGAGGATCCCTAATGGCTAAAGGATGGAAATGAAGAAAAGGAGTAACCTGTATTAACTGGGATAACCTGCACAGAGTGGCAATTACTACCCTAAATGGGAAAAAAAAAACAAAAACAACCCTGCTAGGTAGACTGGATGGACCACTTGGGTCTTTTTCTGCCATTATTTACTATAAGGTCGATTTTGATTTAGCTGGAAGCCCAGAAGAGTAGAAAGAAACTGCCAAACCATAAGAAAAATAAGAAAATCTTACTCCCTCCCCACCTTCCACCCCCAACACATAGACACACTGCCTCACCTCAGAATAGGTTCAGTACAGGCAGCAGCAATGCAAGCTTCCATCACACAGACACACACTGCCCCGTCGGAGCACAGGCACGGTATAAAAGTGGCAGCACAAACTTCCCTCATATGCACAAGTGCACACTGCCTCTCCACAGAACTGACACAGCATAGGCAGCAAAAGAACAAGCTTCCCTCACACACATATACACTGGAAAACTGCCCCAGCACAGAACAGTACAACGCAAGACAGTAACAGCACAGGCTTCCCTCATAAGAACATAAGAAATTGCCATGCTGGGACAGACCAAGGGTCCATCAAGCCCAGCATTCTGTTTCCAACAGAGGCCAAAAACCAGGCCACAAGAACCTGGCAATTACCCAAACACTAAGAAGAACCCATGCTACTGATGCAATTAATAGCAGTGGCTATTCCCTAAGTAAAATTGATTAATAGCAATTAATGGACTTCTCCTCCAAGAACTTATCCAAACACATTGACCTTTGGTATTGTTTCACCCTTCTTTGAAAGGTTCATTCCTAGCAGCAAGGGTCTTTGGGAATAACTCAATGCCCGTTCCCATTCAGTAACCTGGATGTTCTACTGCTATGAAGCACTCCTGTCAACTGTAGCAACTCCTCATGAGTTTTAAGTTCCTAGAATCTTTTGGAGTAAAGGGTCAGTCTGACAAAAAACTAAATAGGCCTTGGGAGCAAACAATCCTGATGACTTTTACAACACATCTGGCCTCTAAGATAAAATATTCCCCTCCTTTGCCTGGCTCGATGGCACAGTGCTGCCATGCGGAGGGAGGAGCTTGGTTTGATTCCTGACGCAGGTCCTCCACCATCCAGCTCAGCCAGCGCTGGGAGTGCTGCAGAGGCAGCATTCATAGCCCTTAGAGGAGAAGGAGTCTTAGCCCTAGTTCAATGGCGACACCTAGTGGTTGAATTTGGAATCCGTAATTGGCAAGGCTCCTAAAGGAGCTCTGGTGCATGGCCCTCAGCTGAGGACCCATCACTGCAGTGGTTGGAGTATAGTAAGTTGGGAGGGGGTATAAAATAGGGGAACATTTTTCAGATATCTGCGAGTGAAGGTTCATGGCACCACATCCCACTACTGATTCTGAGAGAGCTGGAAGCCCAAAGGAAAAAGAAGAAATTGGTTAAAAAAAAAAAAAAAGATTGCTCTGCTAACAGATGAAGTATAGTCATTTTGCACTTTGAGTCTTAGAAAACCAGCACTCACCTGTAGGGAAGCCTTGCTTCAGCCAGCTGGGGGCTGGGCCCCCTGCATATGCCTGCTTCTCGGAGGTCTGCCTGGGAGCTTTGACTCTAGTGGAGGCCCAGGGCCTGTCTGCTCGCAGGCTCACATTTCTGGCCGTGTCTCTAGTCCAGCCTGTGCAACTCCAGGCTGCCAGGGCTAAGACAGTCAGAAGCAGGTCCATCTTCTTGCTTTTCCCCAGCAGCTGCTGCTTCTGCTTCTTTCCTCGTCTTGCTCTCTTTCCCTTCCTCCCTCACCTCTCTTAGAGGGAATGAAAGGGACTCTGAAAGCCTTCTTATGGGCCAACCCCAACCAGTTCCTGCCTCGAAAGCCCCCCGAGAGGAACTTAATTAAACATACTGTGAGCTCCCCCCATGCTCCTTCACAGTCTGATTTCTCCTCTGTATCCCTCTCCCACCCTTCTTCTATATATCCCTCCCCCCCCACACACACACAGCCATCCATTGTAAGTACCTCACATGCAGCTATTAATCCCCCTTTTAATTAAATAATGAAATAAAAAGAAATCACGCCATTATAGAATAAGCAAGTTTAGAGGTATTTATCAAACAAGGACTTTATGAAGAGGCTGGAAGCTTCTCCAGCCTCTGGCACAGTTTTCGCTTTTAAAAGTTACTGTAAGGGCACCTGGTAGGCCTCAAGGTCTGGTCACTGTGAAAGGTTCCTCTGTGTCTCTTGTGGAAATTTTTTATTTATTTATTTTTTATTTTTTATAATGCTAACAGCAACAGCCCATGTAAACATAAACGTCCTCTTCTTCCACCTCGCCAGAAGTAGCCTCCTGGAAACTGTTGCTGCTGTGTTAAGCGATGTCAAGAAACCAGCCTCAGAAATATCAACGATAAAGAGATGTTTCTGTGCAAAAAAAAAAAAAAATGCAATCCTGGCAGCAAACTGAGAGCACATTCTTAGGAATGAAAAATAGATTAAGCTCCATTCAATTAACACTTTTCCTAAGGGAAAGTGGAACTAGAAATCCAGAGATGCCATGAAGGGGGATGTGTAAGGAAGGCAGAAATGGACTCACTAAGCATGGTGACAGTATCATCAGAGACTGCCATCTTAACAAGGACAGGCTGGGAACATTTGAGTTGTGAGCACCCTGAGATTGCTATTGATTATCAGGGTGGGAAGGAGGGACAGCGAGCAAGGAATAACATGTATCAGCTTTCCTTTCTCTCTTCCATCCCCACCACCCACTAATCCACACTTTCTTTCTCTACCCCACCCCAGATCACCACCACTCCCCACCCCTGCAATCACCCCAGAATTCTTCCCTTTCCTCGCTCCCTGAGTCCAGCAATCTTTGCTTCCCCCCCCCCCCCCCCATGTCACAGGTCACTGACTTGTGCACCCTCACTCTACCCTCGTTTTAGGGAGTTCCTAGATCCTGGAACCAGAGCTGCAGACTTGAGTTGAATCTGTTGCAGGCCCTCTGCAGTTTCTGGCCACATGCTGCCTGTAGTGTGTGCTCCAGGCTTACTCCTCCTCCTGTTTCCAGGCTTTCTGAATGGAGAGGGGCTGGAGCAGTAAACAGAGAGCAATTTATGCAAATTCCCTGAATCTCCAGGGAAAATCCAGAGAGTTTCCAGGTATGGACTGGGGATATGAGTCAAATGAGGCACCTGCCCACATTCCTGCAGTGGCTGCAGTAGTAGCAAAGCACAGAAATTCAACGAGGGTCGTCTGAGACCACGCACGCTCAAAGGCCCTGTCATGGCCCCGTCCCTTTCATGGGTTTCCTAGGTAACAGGAAGCCCTGAGGGAGGGGACAGGGCCTGGCCAGGTCTTGTGAGTGCATGGGGTCTCAGATGACCCTTGCTGAATTTGCGTGCTCTCTGCTGCGGCCTGAAAAGCATCACTGGCTCCAAGGTGTTGGATCTGCCTGAGCATAGTGAGTAAAGGAAGGTGAGCAGACAGTGGTAGTGGGGGTGGAGGAAGAGGGTAGATGCTGGGGTGGGCCAGAGATGCTGGCATGGGGAGAAGAGATTAGGGTTGCCAATTGTCTGGATTTTCTCCAAACAATACAGATTTTTAGGGGGACTGGCTGGAAGCAAGGAAGAGGGCTAAAATATCTGAAAAATGTCTGGTTTTTAGCCCTCCAAATAGAACTGCAGTCCTCTTCATTGATCCTTTACTACGGCCTGTCATCTCGCTCATCTGCAGTATGCTGCTCCTCCAACATAACACACCACGGTGTTTTCATCTAAATGCTTACATAACAGCGCAGTCTCTCTCACAGCATGCAGTTCAAATGTTAGCTGTTTGAATTGTGCAGGGCTCCCTGGCCCACGCAGATCAATCAGCTAACGTTTGAACTGCACCTACAAGAGGAGCCAGAGCATGGCGGCAGGGGTGACCAGGACCTCTTGGCCAAAGGCAGGAGGAGGCAGAGAAGCGGTGGCCAGGCCCTCCCAGCCATAGAGAAAAAATGGAGGCTGCAGCGGTGGCCTGGCTCTCCCGCCTGAAGTCAGGAGACGGAGCGGCATCAGGGCCCTCCATGACTAAAGAAGAGAGCAATGTCAGCCCCAGAAAAGGAAGGGAGGAGAGCATCCCAATGCTGCGTGAACCTATGGAGGAGGCTGCTGTTGCCTACACATTCTGGTGGAAGAGAGTGAAGGGAGGAGGAAGAGAAAGAGAAAGCATGAATTTGTGGGGAGAGGGACAGTCTCTCTCTCTCTCTCTCCCCCCATCCTAACCCATGCTGGCTCACAGAGAGAACATATATGTGTATAGGTGGGGTGGAGAAAGATCATGTACATGTGTGTGTGTGTGGGGAAGAGTGCATATGTGTGTGTGAGAGATAGGGAACATGTGCATGGGTGTATGGAGAGAGAGAGAGGATGTATATATGTGTGTATGTATGGCAGGGGAGACAGCGTTTATGTAAATGTGTGTGTACGGTGCGGGAGACAGCATGTATGTTTGTGAGTGGCAGAGGAGAGAGTATGTATGTGTGTGTGGCAAGGCAAGATAGAGAGTATGTGAGCATGTGGAAGGGGAGAGAGCTTATGTGTATGTGTGGCAGGGCAGAGAGAGAGTATGTATGTGTGGTGGAGAAAGAGAGAATATATGTATGTATGTGTGGAGGGAGAGAGAGAGAGAGAATGTGTGTGTGTGTGGCAGGGGTGAAAGAAAGCATGTGTGTGTGCTGGAAAGTGTGTGTATGTGACAGAGAGAGTAGAACGTCTGTACCCTCTCCCTAATCCCAAGAGGAAAAGGATGAGAGTGTTTTGGATTGGGTGACGTAGCAGGAGTAAGGATGAGGCGGTAAAAGAAGAGTACTTAGATGCTGGGGTAAAAGACAAAAGAAAAGGGCAGGAGGTTTGGGAGAATGTGAAAAACAAGAGGTGGGTTGATGAGAGGACTAGAAGCAGAAGAAAATAACTGAGAGGAGAGGAGTTGTGTATAAAGGGTGGAAATAGTGACTAGAGTGTGGGGGAATGGGAGATTGGGAACTAATGAGAAAGTGGGGAAACGGTCTGGGAAGATGGTGGGAGCGGGAGAAGAAAAGCTGATGGGTAGGTGAAAGTTGAAAATGGAGAAATTGAGGACTAAAGAAGAAAGGAGGGGTGAAATCTAGATATGAATGGCTAGAGGCAGAAAAAACAAATGAGATGAAAGTAAAAGATAATCTCAGAGAAAAATGTAGAGAAAGTAAAGAAAAAGAGAGAAGATATGAAAAATAAAAGGTGACCCTGGACAAAGTAGTAGAAGAAGCAGAAAAGAGACTGGAATCAACACAATTTGAAAAATAAGATGTTCAGACTACAAACATAGAAGAAAGCATTTAATTTTTAGTTTATTGATTGGAATATGGCTGTTGAGCAAATGTTTATTTCTTATTTTTTCATTTTGCTCAGCAGAGGAGAAAATGCATTTCTGTTTCAAGTTCTCCAATGTTGTATTGCATGTGGAGTCTGGCTTCTCCGGATTTCCATCTCAGTTTTTGTCTCAATATTTCTCATTTCTGGTCACTTATTCTGTATTTGGTGAGGGTCTGTCTGTGTTCTGTATGTGTGGCTGAGGTGAGTAAGTAGTTTTTGTATAGAGATTGATAGCAGTCTGCTTTTTCTGTTTTCCCAGTAGGAGGTATAATGGTGTTCTAGGGCTCACTGCAATATTTGCAGTGCCACCTTTAAATAGTTGCCTTTTGAGTTCTGGGTGATAATGTTGTTTGGGGATGGCAGGTTTGCTACATAGTGTGCTTTTTATAAGGTTTTATGTTGCTTCACAGAGTGCTTGGCAAAGGATGGAATTTGTATCTTTGTTACTGGTAATATTCTTTTTCATATGGTGAACAGTAAGAGGAAACGTCCTCCTCCTCCTCTGCACTTTTATTGAAGTACTGATATGGACACAGAACATTTGTTTGCAGAATCAGAGATGCAGGTTTTCTGTAGGAGTTCCGTTAAATTCTGTATATTTTGGGTTTAATGATATGTAAATTTCATATAAGGGGTCTGATTCAATGATGCTATTGAGTATCTGCTGTCATTTACTATCGGGCCGATACAGTACAGTGCACTCCGGTGGGCGCTATTACAGTAAGGGGTAATAGCGCGTCAAAAACGCGTGGCCAACCCCCCAAAACTAATAGCGCCCACAACATGCAAATCCATGTTGATGGCCCTATTAGTTATTCCCACGTGATCCAGAAAGCAAAAATTAACGCGATATTAAGTTGGAGGCCCCAAAATTTAAAAAAAATTTAAAATTTAAAAAAAAAAAATTTAAAATCTGCCCGCGGCCCACAGGTCGGAAGACGAATGCTCAATTATGCTGGCGTCCGTTTTCCGAACCCGTGGCTGTCAGCAGGTTTGAGAACCGACGCTGGCAAAATTGAGCGTCGGCTGTAAAACCTGCTGACAGCCGCCGCTCCCTTCAAAAAAGAGGCGCTAGGGACGTGCTAGTGTCCCTAGCGCCTCTTTTTACCGCGGACCCTCATTTGCATACTAAATCGCGCGCACAGGAGAGCGGGCGCTCGCCTCGGAGCGCCGGCTCTCCCGCGGGTTTTACTGTATCGGCCTGAAAGTTACTAATTGTTGGGTATCAATAACAATCATGCGTGGACGTGGAAGGACATCTTCAGCAAAAATTTTACTCAGCACCTCTATATGTTCAGAATTTTCACAGTTGAAAGTTGGCAACCCCAAGAAGTAGACAGGGTTGCAAGGCAGGAGATGTTTCAGAACTGGCAGGGACGGGAGAGGAGGAATAAGGGGGGATCTCCAAGCTGATCTCCATACCATTTATCTTCTTTCCCCCCCAAATTAAAGAGTCAAACTATGTATATGATTCTGTCGTGACTTTGCCCCCCTAGCATACATAGAGGCCGATGCAATACAGAGTGCTCAGCCTAGTGCACAGTTTGCCACGCGGCTGGACGTGCGTTTTGGACCCGCTAGAATAACTCCTGATGCAATAATGGGATTAGCGCGTCCAAAATGGTAATAGCGCTCATCACATGTAAATGCCACGTAGATGAGGCTATTAGCTATTACCTCAGATGAAAAAAAAAATCACCGCGCTCCCGACGCGCACGTTTTAGTATACAAAACTTAATGCCAGCCCCGGAGCTGCTTTTCTAACAGACACTTGTTAATTGTCCGTTTTCCTAACCGGCGCACAGCCACATCTCCTGGGCGCCCGATGCAATGGATGCGCTAGGGTCGCACAGTTTATCCTTCGAATGTCTTTTTCAGTGCAGCAACTCATTTGCCTGTTGCATCGGGCGCCCAGGAGAGGGGGATGTGCTTGTGTTGAAAAAAAGTGCACCCAGTCTGGGCACATGTTTTTTTAGCACTTACATCGGCAACATAGAGTTGTAGTTGACAGCAGAGCCAAGGAGAAAAAGTGATTCTCCTGCGATCACCCACAGAGTGGCCATCCAGTGCTCCTAGCATGTGACAGGGGCCGGCCAATGGCACGGATACCCTGTCACATGGTAAGGGCAAAGGGCCATCGGCGCCATTTTTTTTTTTTAGCGCAGCTGATGGCCTGGGAACGGGAGATCGCTCCCCGCGGCCCCCCTGGACCACCAGGTATGTGTAAAAAGTTTTTGGGGGGGGGGTCGGGAGAGTGGGGGAGGCTAAGGGGGTAATTTTAAAGGGTCGGGGTGGGTTTTTTTTTTATCGGCGCGGGCCTCACTAAAAAAAATTAGTGATGTGAATTGGAATCGGAACCGATCCCAATTCACATCTCTAACGATCAGATTCCCCCCCCCCACAGCCGAACCCGATCGTTAAAACGATCGGGCACACGATTCACATCCCTAATATTTATGTTTAAACGATTTTTATTGGGTTTTCAAGAATATTACAAACAGAACATATCACATTGAGGCAAGAGGGACACTGATCTCACCTCAGAGCAGTACCACCAATAAAAATATAACCCATCCATAGCTCCCCACCCAACCAAAACTACCCCCCCCCCCCCCACAGAGCAGTGAGTAAGGACTGTAAACAGGTAAACAAGCCATGGCCAGGCTACACACAATACAAAGAGAGAGAGACAAGGCACTCATTTAGCACAAGTTAGTCATTAATAACCAGACTGCGAGCTCGACGTGAGAGCGACTGCAAGTAAGGCTGCCACACAGTGAGGAAACGTCGGCGGCGTTGAAGATTTGTTCTGGCCGCTAAGCTTTCCATGGTCATCATGGTATGAAAGCTATTCCGCCAGGCCCAAAACGAAGGATTTTCTGGAGACCGCAACACCGAAAGAATTGTCTTTTTCCCCACCAGGCATGCCTTATGAAGGAGCAAGCGAGAGCCAGGGTCCCGAATCCTAATCGGGGAAACACAACCAAAAAGGAGCCACATGGGAGTAGCTGGAAAAGCGACATCTAGCGAAATCTGCTAAATAAAATACCACACGTTTCCAGAACTTCTGGATGGGGGCACGTGTCCAAAAGGCATGAGATAATGTGCCCTTACTGTGACCACAACGAGGGCAGGCTGTGGAAGGGTGCTATGGCAAAATGAAAAGCTAGTACCGGTGATACATATGCCCGGCTTAAAAACTTAAATTGTAGTTCCCGATAGTACTGGTTATTCGAGATCCTGGCTATTCGCCTAAAGCAGCCTCTCAAAATAGATTGAGTCGCCACGAAGTCCCCATCCCCATTCCAGCGGGCTTCTAACACCGAGCTCATGTCTGTTTCCGAATGCTTTCGCAAGACTTTATAATACATGGCGAAGGGGCTACATTCCTTTCAAAGTTGAACACCGTATCCAAGGTGTGGTTAGGACGCAGGAGACTTTACCTCAGCAGCAAGGGCCCGTATGTAGTGACAAAGCTGCAAATAGGGGAATGGGTGAGTCACTCCAAAGCCATAAGCCTTCAGAAAGGCTTGATAAGGCAAAGGCAGCCCCTCAGCGGTCAATAAGTGACCCAAGTAGTGTAATACCCCGGGAAAACCAGCCGCGGAAACTAGAAGACTAGCTTCCTGGGCCAAACTCTGCATTCCCACTTATCGGGAGGAAATAGGCACGCTGAGTCGGAATCTTTAACAACTGGGCAAGCCGCCTCCATGTCTGTCGCAGTGGGCAAACCATTACCGTGCGTGCGAGAAAAGAGGGAAGGTGTACCGAACTGGCTTGTACAACATGGGATGCAATATTTTTAAATGAACTGCTACGATAAAAAGGATGCGCTAGGGAAAAGTTGTGTGCCCCTGGCGCTCAAATGCATCGGGTGCCCAGAAATGCAACAGGCACTTAATATGAGTATCCGTTTTATCCCGCTTTAGGTTGATTTCGTCTTATATGCACATACAATTTATATATGCACAATAGCGAGGGGTGAAATTGGCCTGGAGCTTGCCTACTGTGCGTGTATTTTGTGCATCCAGAATTTTTTTTTTTTTTTCATCATCAAGTCATTGCATTTTTACCGTTATTCTTAAACACCGCAAGCAGTAGATTTAAGTATCACGAGATATTAAGAAGGAGGAATCAAAGAGGGCAGTATTTTTAAATTTTTACTTACTCCTTGACTTGCGGTTTGACTCGTTGCAAGCTCCGGGTTGGTCTTAAATTTACTACGTTAAAAAGTATGCGTTGGGTGTCCAGCGATTTCTGCATAGGGAGGTAATAGCTAATAGCCTCATTTACGTGGAATTTACATGTGATGAGCACTATCGGCTACGCATTTGTTTGGACGTGCGTTTTTTGAATGCTTATTGCAGCGGGTGCTAGTCTAGCGCATCCAAAACGCGAGTCCAACCGAGCGTAAATCTGTGTGCTAGGAGAGTCAGTGACAAAGTCTGGGATTAGAGCTGAGGCACAGGAAGACAAAATGACTCCCCCAAGATCACACACACACACATTCAGCGTCTCTTGCTATGGCTCTCAACATCTATTTCTTTTTCTCTTCTCTATATCTTTTTTAGATTCAGATTCAGGAAACTTTATTGGGATGATAACTTGTGAATGTTTTCCCCAAAGTAATACATAAAGTTGTTAAAATGAAAAAGAACAAAAATAGTGATAACAGCAGTAAAATAAAACAGGGTACAAAAAGGACAATTCTCTCTCTCTCTCTGGCCTTTCTGTTTTGCGCCTCCCTTTGCAGCAATATGATGCAGCTGTTACTTTGTATAAACATTTTCTCTGGCACTTTATGAGGCTCCTGGCCAGCCTTCTCCAGCACCCCCCCCCCCCCCCCCTATGAACATAAATACAGTCTCCTTACCTCCCTGCCCCCTTCCATCTCCTGGCTCTGGACTATTAGTAATTGCTGCAGGAAATGAGTCATTTTTCCCCTAGCACTCTCCGCTTCTACAGCATTCCTTGTGTCTCTGGGACACCCAGCAAGGTGCTGACCTGCCCGCCTGGCCGGCCCTCCCCTCGCCTGGGTCTCTCCCGCCTTAATCCGGGAGACGCGGAGAGCTGCTAAACCCAAAACAGGGCGAGAGGAAGGAGACAGCGCCTCTGTACCTACTAACCCTGTGACATTCACAACAACAACCAAAAAAAAAGGGGGTTACATTAGTACACGTTTGTGACATTGAAAGCAAATATTATTTATATGTTATTTTATTGTTATGCAGACCGACACTGTCTGCAGTTTTGCACACGAGCGAATCTGGGTCACATAACGGCAAATGAGAATACGGTAGCAGATAAGGACCGTTAAGACCCAGCTTGTTTGCCTGTTTCTCTGTTTCTGACCTCCAGCTTCATTTTCACTTTCCTGCTAATTAGGGTTCTCTTTGCTTATCCCAAGCATTTTTGAATTCTGTTACTGTTTTTGCCCCATCACCTCCCCTGGGAGGCTGTTCCCTTTCTGTGAAGAAACATTTGCTTGCATTGCTTCTCAGTCTACCCCCCTCGGAGCCTCACGCTGTAACCCATTGCTGAAGAATTTATTTTTAGCTTAAAAATGTTGGCATTAAAAGTTTTACCTTGAAGTTCTGTTTTTTTTTTTTTAATTGTGTGAAAATTTGATGAAAACTAGGTGTAAAAAATATTTTTCTTCATATGCATTATTTATATCTTTGATGCATATGAATGTCTGGCATATCCCCCTCTCTCTCCTGGATGTAGATCCCTAGTCTCAGTTCATAGGGCTTTTGCTTACAGATCTTGCACCATTTTGGTAGTCTTTCTCTCTGCCTCTGTTCCAGGGTCGGATTTCCCATAAGGCCAACCTAGGTCATGGCCTAGGGCGCAGCAGTCAGGGGGGCGTATATATACAGCAGAAATAACAATCAAACATTTACACATTTTTCAGTATTATTTTGAAAAGGCCATATAAAATGCTGTTTTTTAAATTTACATCCATATACTTTAAATAAATTGAGCAGTACATTTATGTTGCCTATCTCTACAGTTTGCGCTGTCTTGCTCAGTCACAGGCAAAAAGCATTTGCTATTTCTCTCTCACACACTCAGCGTAAACCACATGTTAAAGGAAAATTCCAGATTTGGCATTACAATAGTGATTCCAAGTGATTTATTACGCTTATATCGCTTGTCTTCTACATATCTACTGATAATAGGTACGTAAAATATATTGTTACTACTTTTATGTACTGTTTTGTTAACTCAGGGCTGAAAGCCGTAAGCAGAAAAAGTTGATGGGGGTATTTGCCAAATTATAAGGGGGCTACGATTTTTATTACAAAACATGAAACATACACAACTTATGGATTGTTTATGCAGCATCATATAATGTGGTGTAATGTAAGTTTGACACAAAATGCAAAACATTTCAATAAAATTCTATAATGTCAGATGAGAATCGATGTAAATCTTCTGCATTTTATGTCAATTTTATTTGCTGTTTTTTGTATCGAATACGCCATCTGGGTGAATAATTTGAACTAACCAGACGTAATCGTCGTACCTCGTATGGGTTATATAGGCAGATGTCTGCATTTTGCGGGCTGGCCCAACCTGAACCCGCCGGCCTGGTCGGGTTCAAAATATTTCAGCCCGGGTCGGGTCGGACAGAAGAACTTCCGCGGGGCGATGCGGGTCCCGCGGGCTGAAAATTTTTTTTACTGGTTTTGGTCTGTTTTATTTTGCTTCTGGGTTCACTCGTCGCAAGTTTAAAAACATTTCAAAAATAAACTATTACATATTAAATTGAGAATAATAAATCAACTTTTGAGGGGGAGGGGACGTAGAATTGTGCTTTGGCCTAGGGCATAGAAATGTGTAAATCCGGCCCTGTTTTGTTCTGTCTTTATATCCTTTCTGCGGTGCAGCCTCCAGAATTGGACACAGTGCTCTAGGTGAGGTCTCACCAGTGACCTGTACAGGGGCATTAATTAGCAACACCTCCTTTTTTTTCCTCTGGTAATACTTCTTCCTGTGCAGCCTCACATTCCTCTGGCTCTAGCCACTGCCTAGTTTTACTGTTTTTGTGACCTTGATATCATTAGATATGATCACCATCCACGATATCTCTCCTACTTTGGTGCACATCACTACCTTGAAGCTGCAAATGAAGATTCATGGTGCCAGATCCCAGCCCCTGATTTCTGATTGAGCCAAAAAGCAGGAGGAAACTGCTGGCAAAAAAAAAAAACCAAACCCCCCCCCCCCAGAACTTAGCTGCCAAATTCTTGTCCGCATCTCAAGCTTTCACAGTTCACTTTTCATTGTTCTGTTCCATCTGGCACAACCATTCTGTTGTAAATTTTCTGTGGGAGAAATGAGGACTTTTCCTCATCCTCTGCTCACATATCACCAAACTACTTTCTTGTGAAACTGGTCCCCTGTTTTGGTGCTTTATCCTTCAGTAAGAGTGGTCGGGGTCCAGATGAGGGGGGTGGGGAAAGATTAACTTTCAGGGCTCTAGGCACAATCAACCAGAGCAGCTTCATACTCTAGCCTCAAAATCTCTTGAAGGTGCCAGAAGGGGAAAATCAAAGGCAGGGAAGCCAAAATCAGGCAAAAACCTTTGAGTCATATAAGGGTTCGTTTATCCCTTGCACATCCAGGAAGGGAAAACAAAGAAATCCAAAGGAGTCCAAGTTTGGGGTTCAAATACAAATAGTCTTTACTGTAACTTAAAAAGGATGATCCAAGCCAGAATACCAAAAATGAAAAACAGCATCAGAAATATGATGGCAATGAATAATTATTATTACAACAAATATGTGGAATAAACAGCACACACTTGTAGGTAAATATCAAAAGAGAGAAATGTATGGCACAAACAATCACTGTTCAATACATTAATACCCGAGTTTTATTTAATCAAAAACAACGAAATAACACTTAGAACACAAATACTTCAAAATTGTTCATAATGGCCTCTTTTGAATGTGTTACGGGACTGGGCCGTGCCCCGGTCCCTTCCCTCACCACGAGGCCGGCCCGACCCGTCCGAGGTGCTCCTCAGCCCCCCCGGGCCTGCAGTACTTCCTCCCGCGGCGTCCCCACCGCGAGGGAGACGCTGCCGACGTCCGCTATTGGCTCCGCCCCCCAGGCGCGCGCGCGCACAAGGACTCCCCTCTTAAAGGGGCCAGCGCGGGAGATTCGAAAGATGCCGGCGGATGACGTCAGACGCTGCAGGGTATATCACCCTGCAGCTCAGAAGAGATCCTTTGCCTTGCAACAAGGTTCCTGGGTTTTGCCTGTGTTGCTGCATTCCTGATTGTCTTCGTCCCGCTTCTGCCTGCTCCCCTTGCTGTTGATTCTTCTGGCTTCGACCCGTGGACTGGTATTGGACCGTGCTCTGGCTCTGACCTCTTAGACTGGCAGTGGACCGCTCTCTGGCTCCGACCCGTGGACTGGCAGTGGACCGCTCTCTGGCTTCGACCCGTGGACTGGCTGTGGACCTCTCTCTGGATACCGACCCCTGGACTGGCTGCGGACCGCTCTTGGACTTCGACTCCAAGACCGACTTCTGGATTTCCTATGACCTGCTGGAGGCGCCTGCATCCGGACCACTCTCACCTTCCGAAGTCGCCTAAGTCCCAGTGGCCGGGTTCCTACGGGCTCCTCCTGGGGGGACTTCGGCTTCCAGGGTGAATCTCCTAAAGTCCCAGCGACCAGGCTCCTAAGGGCTTCTCCCGGGGGAGCGCTGGTTTCCAGGGTGAAGACTCTCCAATCTTCAGGCTCCCACTTCGTCGGTCCGTCCACAGGGTATAGAGTCCTTGGTCGCATAGGACTCCACCATACGTCCTGGGTCTCAGCCTGCTTCGAACTTCCGAACCGCCTCCTGGTTGGGACGATTGCTGTGGACTTCTACAGCACTTCATCCTCTGTCCTAACCAGCCCAAGGGTCCACGAACATAACAGAATGAATAGTTACGTATTGTCAGTTTATCCATCTTAGGTGTTATCTCCCTTCTCACTTCCCTTGCACTATTATCCTGCTATTGAGTTCACCTGGAGAATGGCCACTGCCATTGGCAGTGGTGACATGGAATGGACTTGGTTTTTGGGTACTTGCCAGGTTCTTGTGGCCTGGGTTGGCCACTGTTGGAGGCAGGATGCTGGGCTTGATGGACCCTTGGTCTGACCCAGTATGGCATTTTCTTATGTTCTTATGTAAAATTATCCTCACCTGTTAGGTTAGGATAACTAGAGTGCAGCTCCAACATGTATCAACAACCGGTGGAAAAATATATCCCCAAGTCCAAGAAAACTGGGTTATCAAAACTGGGTTACCAAAACTTCCCAAAAAACTTCAACTGTAAATCCAACTTGTCCAGAGATGAGACTGTGGGTTCTTCTAATCCCAAGGTCTTTAACTCTTCCTTTCTTTCCACCCTCACTTGACTGGTTGCTTGGGCAAAAAGATATCCAAATCCCGATCCTCAGGGAGACAGAAGAGAAACCTTTCTCTTCAGACCAAGAAACCAAAAATCTTCAAATACAAACTCTTCTCTAATAGTTGAGATTTGGGAAGAATCCCTGCAAAACAGCTCCAATGAATTGGAAGGAATCTATCTCTTTCCTTCTACAGTGAACTCACCCACTCTGCTGAGATCCTGGGAGGGATCTCTAGCTTCTTCAGCTGTGCCTAACCCTCTGACCACTGAGCTTGCTCCCAGGGGTTATACCCCCCCCCCCCAAAAGGTGGGGCTAAAGCCACCTACTACCCCTAGCCTGGAAAAAGTGCTTTAGGGAAAATACGTTTTGGGGAAAAATATTAGTGACGGGCTGAGACTTGTTTACCTGATTCTTTCAGTGGTCCTGGGATTCACGCTCCAGCCAGAGCTAGGGTACTCCACATTGGGAGAAGCAGGGATCAGAACAGATGACTTAGCAAAATAGCTTGCAGGCACTGCATTCAAAGTGAAAATGCACACCTAATTTATCCGAGGCTCAGCATTACAAAAGAATGCTCCATCTCCCCATTTTCCTTGTTTGCTCTCAGTGACAAAATGACGTGAACTGCTTGGAGCTTTCAGGCACATGCCTGTCCTCTACCACACTCTAGAGTTCACTTTGCATGCTACCCACCACCATTTAAGGTACATATGGTTTACCGTTGATCAGTTTTCCAAGATGGCACATTTTGTGGCTTTACCCGGACTACCTTCTGCTCCTGAACTTGCAAAATGTTTTATCCGTCATATATTCCGGTTACATGGCATGCCAAAGCACATACTCTCTGACCGAGGAATACAATTCACAGCCAAGTTCTGGAGATCTTTTTGTAAGAAATTGATATTTCTCTGGATCTGACTTCTGGCTATCACCCACAAGCCAACAGACAAACCAAAAGGATGAACTGCACCTTAAAGCAGTTCTTCCGGTCCTACGTCAACTCAAATCAAAACGATTGGGCCGACAGGTCCTCCTACATTCTATAGTGCGTTTTGCGTCCAGCCTGTTCTAGTCTTTGTCTGCCCAGCCTGCTCCAGTCTTATCCATCCCTCTTCCTCTCCCTCGGATGGATATACAGTTCTGATCCTTTGCCTGGACTCTCGATATGTCTGATCGCAGCCTGCCTATGACCTTAATCTGGCCTTGAGCCATGTCTCTTGTCATCAGCAGAGACTCTGGCCTAAGTTCTGCTGGCCCCGACACCCAAAGCCTCAACCCGAGGGGAACGTGATCTCCTCCCTGCAGGTAGAACCAATCTCACCCCAGTCCAAGAATCCACAGATGCAGCAGTCACACTACCCAGCAGTCACACTACCCAATCCAAGAGGTGATATCTTCTTCCGCAGAGAAGGGCTGCGGTTCAGGTGTCTTCTTGGACTACTTGGACAAGATGAGCGGTTTCAGTAGAGAAATTTGGAAAGCATTGTGGATTTTTAGTGATGATGGTAACTGCAAGCTGTATGTGACTGGACCCAGGTGACGTAGTATAGGAAATAGTCCTATATATCGAGGTGCAAATCGTGCTGAAGGCAGTTTGAGAAGAATGAAACGGGTACTTAACCACACCTTATCTCCAGACTGAAGTTGAGGAGCAGCTCTGTGATGTGCATCATAAAACCTTTTTGCTGTTTGTCCAGCCTTTTGAAGCAGGCCTTTAGTGTGTTCCCACAGCTGATGTAACTCCTGTGCTGAAGCTTGAGCAGCCGGAGAGGTCACCGATAAGGGCATTGGTAATGGAGGTAAAGGCTGGCGGCCATAGACTAGCTGAAAAGGCGAAGAGCATGTGGAAGCTGAAGGATGTGAATTCAGAGCAAATTCTGCCCAGGGGAGCAGTTCGGCCCAATTGTTCTGACCGGAAGAACTGCTTTAAGGTGCGGTTCATCTTTTCGGTCTGTCCGTTGGCTTGCGGGTGATAGCCAGAAGTCAGATCCAGAGAAATATCAATTTCTTACAGAGAGATCTCCAGAACTTGGCTGTGAATTGTACTCCTCGGTCGGAGAGTATGTGCTTTGGCATGCCATGTAACCAGAATATATGACGGATAAAACGTTTTGCAAGTTCAGGAGCAGAAGGTAGTCCGGGTAAAGCCACAAAATGTGCCATCTTGGAAAACTGATCAACGGTAAACCATACAGTGTTGTTACCACTAGACACAGGGAGGTCAACAATAAAGTCCGTGGATATGTGGGTCCACGGTTCGCTAGGAGCAGGCAAAGGTTGGAGAAGGCCCCAGGGACGACCAGTAGGTGGTTTTTGTCTGGTGCACGTAGCACAAGATTCTACATAGGTCCAGATGTCCTCTTTCATAGAAGGCCACCAATAATATCTCTCCAAAGTGGACAGAGTTCGAGATTGCCCAGGATGACCAGCTAGCAGTGAGTCGAGAGCCCATCTGAGAATCTTTTTCCTGAGTGCCCGGGGTACCACGGTTTTTCCGACCGGCACTGTGTGTGTGACAGAAAGTAGCACCCGAGTAGGGTCGATGATATGCCTAGGAGTGTCCGGTATATCTTCTGGTATAAACGAGCGGGAGAGAGCATCCGCACGGGTGTTCTTATCTGCTGGGCGATATCTCAGAAGGAAATTGAATCTGTTAAAGAACAGTGACCAGCGAGCTTGTCTGTGGTTCAAGCGTTGTGCATGACGTAGATATTCTAGGTTTTTATGATCCATAAAAACCGTTATTTGGTGTTGAGCACCTTCGAGCCATGGGAGTGTTCGTCTCGTCTGTCTACTGGATCGACTACCTGGTTCTGACCTCCGCTATGCCTGCCTTTGCCTGCCTTCTCCAAGACTGACCTCTGCTATGCCTGACCTCACCTGTCTTCTCCAAGCCTGACCACTGCTACGCCTGACTTCACCTGCCTTCTCCAAGCCTGACCTCTGCTACGCCTGACTTCATCTGCCTTCTCCGTGCCTTGACCATTGCTACACCTGACCATGCCTGCCTTCTCCTTGCCTTGACCATTGCTATGCCTGACCATGCCTGCCTTCTCCGTGCCTTGACCATTGCTACGTCTGACCACGCCTGCCTTCTCCGTGACTTGACCATTACTACGAACAACTTCACCTCAGACTTTCTTGAGTCCAGAATTCCACATTGCTTGCTACACCTTCCAAGTGCCGCCAGCTTCTATTCAACCTTGACAGTGACGCCTCTGTCCCTATCATCTAGACGCGGACTATTAAGGCTTCGGCCTTCTTTTGCTCAGGCACCTTCAGTTCCTTCTTGTCCCTTGGTGCTTGAGTTCATGTTCCACATCCTGTCTAGGATAGGACCACGCCACCTGCTGGCTGCTGTTTCTGGGCTGAACCATCTCCTACCTATACTCAACCTTGAGGCCTGCCTAAGTCCTGCCGGCCCCGGCACCCGAAGGCTCAACCCGAGGGGAACATGGGCTGGTATAGGTGAAGTTCCAGTGGCCTCCAGTTTCAGCCCACTCTGCCTGCTGAAGGTGGGGACCCATAGGCCCTCACCTATAGGTTGCGTCAACCCCACCTCAGCCCAAGGATCCACCTCCTATGCAACATGGCCTCAGCAAACTGTTGTTCGGTGGACCCCTAGCCGAGATAAGGTTGATGCTACCTCCAGGGGATGGGTCCTGTAGGTCCTCGTTCGGGAGGCGGCTTCAGGAGAGAAGACCAAACAGGACCTTCACCTATACCGGCCCACATTCCCCACAGGTTGAGCCCTTGGGTACCGGGGCTGGCAGGACTTAGACGCAGGTCTCTCGAAGATGACAATCCCAGAAGGAAGGCCGGAGCGACGCCAGAGGTCAGGGCAGACAGCGGATGAGGGGAACCAGGCCCAGTCCAAGAAGAGTCAGAGAACAGGCAGATGGTCAGGGCAGGCAGCAGGCAAAGCAGAATCCAGGAACAAAGCAGGGTCAGAGTCAGGAGAGCAGTCCGAAAGGGGCGAGGAACGAGGACAAGAACCAGGAACGGGAACCAGGAAATGGGAGCAAGGATCAGGAATGCAGGAACCAGGAACAGGATACAGGAACCGGGAGCAGGAAACAGGAAACAGGAACCAGAACAAACAACTCGCACTCTGGGGAGAGTAGGACCCATTGCTGAGGTGAGGACCTAATAGGCAAGGGTTTAAATAGTCCCTTGTCCTGACATCATCAGTGAGGGCTGCGGGAGGTTTTCCCGCCGTTAGCCCTTTAAGAGCCTCACAGGATCACATGTGCATGCCTGGGGAAGCCAAGTACCGTCGGCGTCAGCAGTGGTGCAGCCGGCTGAGGCAAAGAGCAAGGAGGAACAGCCCGATGGGGCCGGGAGCCCCACACAGACCGGAGATGCTCCAGAACGGCTTCCCCAGAGCCTAAGGTGAGGGATGCCAGCGCTACTTAGATGGATAAGTGGCACTTTTCAGGCTTACCCATCTATGTACTCCTGCTGCTAATTGGCTGGATAAGTTGGAAAATAGCTAGATAAGAACCGCTACTTGCCCAGATAGGTTCGGACTTGTCCGTAGTGGGACAGGCACTACTTTGCCATATGAGCTGGAAATTAGCTAGATGAAGTGTGCACAAATGATTTATCGGTGTATTTGTACTTCTAATTTTAAAAGGATATGTGAGTAGGTTTTACTCGCATTCATTTGATTCTTTTACTCCACATAAGTTGGCTTTTACTCATGTAAGTCAGAGGATTTTATAACATGCGTGAGGCATTGAAATAACCAGTCTTACCAATTAGTCTGCTAGTTCACCCAGTCCATCTGCAGCTGATGAAGACCCTCCTGGCTGTTCAGCCTGAAATCTCCCTATTGTACCCAGACCTTCTACCCAGTCGTTTTTTCAATTTTATGATGTTTAAGATCACTTACACCAGATATTGAGGAGTAAATATATGCAAGTAAAAGAGTTAAGCGCATCACTTTGATGTATATATTGGCCCTGCTCTGGAACACATCTTTTATTTTGCACAAGCAAAATTACTCACAGACCTCAATTTACGAATGTATATTGCGGTTTTGAAAGTAGCATGTATTTGTGTATTTATATAATATCACAAACAATTGAAGTCTATCCTATTTCTTGAAGCATTTAGAGAGATATGATAGTGTAATTTGAGTGCATTTGACTTATTTTATGTTGTAATGTACTTGTTATTAACTTGTTTGATTAAGATTAATTGTTTATGTTTGTTTTGACATGTTGTAACCCTCCTAGCACGACAGAGTCACTATAGGTGGGCTATAAATATATTAAATAAATTAAATAAATAACCAATGCTATCTGGGAACGTTTCTTGAAGCCCTTGGATCCAGATATGAGTCGGATTTATAGTTTCCTGAAAGACAGTTTTGAGGTTACTTCTAGACCGAACTGAGTAATTCCACTCTGTGCCTCTTTATTGGTCTATGTAATACGGTGGGAAAGGGGGGAATTGGAGAGAAAATGGGAAAAAAAAATTGTAAAACACTTCATTGTTTTCTTTGTATTATTGAATCTGTTTGCAATAAAAAGTTTATTACAAAAAGCGTATGGATAATGGTGAACCAGTGGATGTAGTGTATTGGGATTTTCAGAAGACGTTTGACAAAAGTGCCCCATGAGAGACATCTGAGAAAATAGTCATGGCAATCTGCAATCCTCCACCTGCATCTGCGCCTGGACCTGAGCATTTTAGCACGGTACCAGGAACAGGGATCATCTTATTGGGGCAAATGGGACTGCCTTGGGAGAGCCTCTCTTGCAGAGACCTGCAAATATAGGCCTTGTGGACATTTGGCAGGCTATTGTTCTTTTAGGGAAGACTATTAGCAAGAAGTTTATTGACCTTTCTCAGTCTGTGGACTCCATAAAAGAACAAGTTTCTACTCAACAGTCTGTTCATGTGGGCCATGATGGAAGGCTAAAATCTTTAGAGTTTCACAACCTTGTTTTTCAGGAATTGAGAGTTGCTTGTGTGTCTGACTGTTCTGCTATGAAATGTCATCTTGAATCCCTTGAGAACCAATCCCAAATTCTTAATCTTTGTTTACTTAATTTTCCTTGTTCTTCCTTGATTGCCCCTCAACGGCTTTTGGTAAATATCTTAAAGAAATTTTGTGAATTACTGATGAACATTTGCCTTCCTTTTCAAAAATGTAAGATTTACTTAATCTTCCTAAACCTCAAGAAGTTTCTGAGATCCCTGCTATGTCCTCAGATGACTTTAATTTGACAAATGTTTAGAGCAGTCCAATGATATTGTTATTTGTTAATTTCCTGTAAATCTGAGGAAGATAAAAATGCACTCTGCTTAGGCCATCTAATACGTATTTTTCCTGATGTTTCCAGACAGACACAAACAAAAAGAAGATCTTTTCTTCAATACGGAGACACTGTGTTGAGTTTGGGTGGTGATTTTCTTTTCGCTACCCAGCTAAATGTCTTATTAAATTAGATGGGAATAAGTTCGTGTTTCTTGAACCCAGCCAATTGAAACATCTTTTGGATAGCAGGATTGCCAACAATTCTGCCTGCACCTTAGAGCTTAAGCAAATTACAGACCCCCCACCCCAAGACTTGCCAAAAGTCCCTGGTGGTCCAGCAAAGAGCCGAGTAGACTCAATGACAAGGCCTCAGGTATTGCAAGAAGCAGGGCTAAATAGGTGAAGCTCTGCTGGGTCATGAGCCAATGGGGACTATGGCTGGAGAACAGGTGTAGCTCCATGGGGACCTCTGGTGGCAGGGAGGCTGCATAACAAGCTGGATCATAATAGAAAAAGGAACGATGAATGAAGTGATCAAATTTGCAGACAACACAAAATTATTACGAGTTGTTAATTCACAAACAAATTGTGAAAAATTGCAGGAGCACCTTGCAAGGCTGGAAGACTTGGCATTTAAATGGCAGATGAAATTTAATGTAGACAAGTGCAAAGTGATGCACTTGGGGAAAAGTAATCCACATTGCAGTTACATGAAATTGGTTTCCATATTAGAAGTTACTGCCTAGGAAAAGGATCTTGGCATCATAGTGGACAATAGTTTAAAATCCTTGGTTCAGTGTGCGGCAAAGGTCAAAAAAGCAAACAGAATGTTAAGAATTATTAGGAAAGAAATGGATAATAAAATGGTGAATGTCATAATGCCTCTGTGTGAAGAGTGACCAAAATGATAACGGGTATGGAATAGCTCCCCTATGAGGAAAGGCTAAAGAGTTTAGGGCTGTGTAGCTTCAAGAAGAGATGGTTGAGGAAGAATATGATAGAGGGCTATAAAATCATGAGTGGAATAAAACAGGTTAATGTAAATCGGTTATTTTATTTACTCTTTCAAAAAATGTAAACACTAGGGGTCACTCCATGAAGTAAGTAACACATTCAAAACAAATTGGGGAAAATTCTTCTTCATGCAATGCACAATTAAGCTTTGGAATTCTTTGTCAGAGGATGTGGTTAAAGCACTTACTGTAGATGAGTTTAAAAATGGTTTGGACAAGTTCCTGAAGAAGTCATTAAACTGTTATTAATCTAATAGACTTAAAAAATAGCCACTACTTATTACTGCGCAATAGCAGCATGAGATCTATTTACTGTTTGGGATTTTGCCAGGTACTTATGGCCTGAATTGGAAATACTGGGTTTTATGGACCCTTGAAATGACCCAGTATGGAAAATTAGAATGTCCTTGTTTTGGCTGCTTTTGCTGGTTTTATGGGATTTGTAGGTCATGGTGATTTTAAATGATCCCTTTTGCCACCATTGAAAATTTAGCTCTTCTTATTGTTTAAGTTTCAATAACCCTGGAGTCTTCACTCAAGATTAAATGTGGTATGTATGGTTATGCAGTTGGCTGAAGGTTTATTGATAAAGGATGTGCGTAGGGTTGTAGATATTTCTGTTCCTCTTTTTCTTCCTTGTCAAACATAGGGAAGAGGTACAATGGGATAGTATGTGAACCTAATGTACATATAATGTGAGGGGTTTTGATGTGTAAGGAGTTTGGAAAAGATATTTTCTTTTAGGTGGGTATTCTTTGTGTCCATGATGCCTGGGGTTAAGTGATCCTTTTGTTATTTGCATAGAATTTTGCTACTAAAAAGTATGGCACTGAACGATTTTTGTTTGGTTTTTTTTTAATCTGGAGAGGTTTGTCACATTCTTTAAGCATGGAGGATGGGATTGTGAATCATAAAGATGTTGATTTATTTTCTGTAAATTTTGATTGGTTGCTAGTATTTGAAACATGCATAGAAGGTACTGAGGATGCGTACATACTTGCAAATTTGGAATGTCTAATCTAAAAGCAATGTAAATTGTCTAAATTACCATATCAAATATAAGAAGACCTTGAATTATCTAAAGACAGAGAAGGCTGTAGTTATGATGTTACAGGAAACCCATCTGCCATTTGTTCAATGTCCAAAACTAAAAATTGCTTGGACTGAGGAATGTGCTTGCTCTGCTGCCCAAAATAAAAAAAATGTGGTGTAATCATTCTGTTTAAAGAAGTCACTGGGATGGATTCAAGTGCTGGCTGTGGATGGGAATATGAAAATGTTGTTTCTTAATATTTATGCACCAATAAGTGACTTATTCAAAATTTTTCATGAAATAATTTCTTGCCTCTTGGGGATATTTAATTTAATTTAATCTTGCATTCCACAAACTTCTGGCTAAGGCCTGTTCAATGCAAATTACATGATGCCCCCAATAAAATCCCTTCCGTATTCTCCCCTCCCCCCCGATGTCTCAATGCAAGAACAACATAAGGTATCAGCAACACCATACCCACTCTCTCTCCAGGAAATAATAACATTATATCATGCACAATAAACAGCAAGCAAGTCAACAAAACTAGACATAATGTAAATTCATACCCTTGATTCTCTAGTTATACAGTTGTGTGGAAATGTATAGGCACTCCTGATCTAACTGTATGTTTCAATAAATCTCTTTCTGCAATTTTTAATGCAAAATGTAAATTACTATTTATTTGCTGATTGAAAATAATAAAACAGGGAATATGGCATCTGAAAATGTTTGGACACTTCTCCAGTTGATTCATTACTACTTTAAAAAAAAATGTAAAAAAATTGATTGACTCATTAGGTCTTCAATTAGGAGAAGGTGATTCCTTTTCCTGCCTGTGTGTCTTCCTCCACCTTTGGTTTGACTTTCTGCCATTGACCCTTGCCTGTCCCATGACTCTGAACGCTGCCTACCCTGCCTTCAACCTGCCTTGGTCCTGCCTGTATCCTCGCTCCATGCACCCTGCCAGGAAAGTCCTGCGGCCACCAGAACCTGTGGGCTCAACCCAAGAGGGAGGTGGCCAGACAGGCAGAAGACCAGACCTTTGATTTCTGTACTGTTCCTGTTGGGGGGATTACATGCAACCAGCCTGCCCACTCTGACAAGAGGGACACATCAAGGTTGCCCACTTTTTCCCTTGCTGTTCAGTGTAGAACTAGAATCTCTTCTCATTTTTGTGCATCAGAAACCTTCTATTATGTGCTGGAGAGGTTATTATAAACTTAAAAGATATACAGGAGAAATGGGTGTTGGGTTCCATGTGTGAATTTGTATGCGTATCTACCCAAACTGGACCAGGTGTTACTAGGCAAACTGCATGGACCATTTCGGTCTTTATCTGCCATCATTTACTATTATACCATGAACTTTCCAAGTTTTGAATATAAAACTGCTGTATATATTGATGATATATTGCTGTTTTTAATCCTGAACACTCTTTCAAAGTTGTTAGATGTGATTGAGACATGTTCTGCTTTCTCAGGGCTTAAAGTAAATTGAGAAAAATGCAAAATTATGCCCCTTAATTTGTACAGCTTTATGTCTCATATTGGGGGGGTGCCACAATTTTCAGTGGGTGCAATCTGAGCTAATAAATCTGGGTATTGTTTCACTGAGATTTACACCACATGATAAGTATGAATGCAAAATTCTAAAATAAAATAATAGGTGAAATGCTTAAGTGGTCCCCTCACTATATATATATATATCATGGTAGAATACAGTCAAAAGGATTAAAATGGTTATAGATCTGCAAATTAATTTTGTTTTGAATATGGAGCCTATAGTTTGCCCAAGTTTTACAAAACAGAGTCAAGCTAAATCTAAGTACACCAGGAGTCTCTTGATGCACTGAGATCTCTGAATACACTGGAGTTCTCTGATGTATATTGGATGTTCTCCGAATACACTGGGGGGAGGGGGACACTGCGTACACTAGAGCAGCGATTCTCAACCAGTGTGTTGTGACACGCCACTGGGTTGCGAAGCACCACAAGCTAGTGTGTCGCTGCCTCCGCTTCAGAATACCAAGCTCCCTGAGCTCCTGCTGATTCGACTAATCTTCCCTCTCCCTCCTCTGCTCCAGCAGAATACAGAGATCTCCTGCTCCACCCGGGCTTTCAGCATTTTCAAGCCCAGGTGGAACGTAGTAGCAGGGATGATTACAGCAAGAGGCAGCCATCTAGAAAGAACATGTGCAGTAAGGGACTGCGCGGGCGGTATGGCCTCCTTATCGGCACTGCCCAGAAGAGGAAGTGAGGTTAACTTGCACAAGAACAAGAGAAGGAGCAGTGCCGAGCCAAATTTGATGAGACACTGCGTCAGCCCCTGTGACCCCAAGAAAGAGAACAAATTCTCTCGGCCACAGGGGCTGAAGGAGGATGGGCTGAAGCTTCAAGCTGCTGCTGCTATTACTTGTGCTTCCAGGAGGAGAGAAATAGCATGTGTGTGTGTACCTGTGTGAGACTGATCATGTGAGAGTGAGAGACAGCCTGTGTGTGTGTATGTCTATGTGAGATTGAGTACATGAGAGTGAGACACAGCCTGTGTGAGACTGAGCATGTAAGAGTGAAGAGAACCTGTGGGTATGTGTGCCTGTTTGAGACTGAGCATATAAGAGTGAGAGACAGCTGTGTGTGTGCCTGTGTGAGACTGAGCACAAGTGAGATACAGCCTGTGTGAGGTTCAGCTTGTGAAAGTAAGAGACAGCATGTGTGTGTGTATGTCTGTGTGAGACTTGAGTATGTGAGAGTAAGACTGCCTCTGTGTGTGTGTGTGTGTGCCTGTGTGAGACTGACCACATGAATGAGAGACAGCCTGTGTGAGACTGAGCATATGAGAGTAAGAGAGAGCCTGTGGGTGTGTTTGCCTGTGTGAGGCTGAGCATGTGAAAGTGAGAGACATCCTGAGTGTGCATGTGCCTGTATGAGACTGAGCATGTGAGCGTGAGAGACAGTGTGTATGTGTGTGTGTGTGTGTGTTCCTATGTGAGACTGAGCACATGAGAGTGAGAGACAGGTTGTGTTTGTATGCCTGTATGAGGCTGAGCATGTGAAAGTGAGAGACAACCTGCATGTGTGTGTGTTTGTGTGTGTGTGTGTGTGTGTATGTGTGTGTGTGTATGTGTGTGCACAAGATTGAGCAAAAGCAAGAGAGAGACAGCCTGTGTGTTTGTGTAAGTGAGACTGAGCATGTGAGAGTGAGGAAAACAGTATGGGGCGGATTTTCAGAGCCCTGCTCGCCTAAATCCGCCCAAAACCGGGCGGATTTAGGCGAGCAGGGCCCTGCGCGCCGGTGAGCCTATTTTACATAGGCCTACCGGCGCGCGCAGAGCCCCGGGACTCGCGTAAGTCCCGGGGTTCTCCGAGGGGGGCGTGTCGGGGGCGTGTCGGGGGGCGGGCCCGGTCGTCGCGGCGTTTCAGGGGCGTGTCGGCAGCGTTTTGGGGTGGGTACGGGGGCGAGGCTACGGCCCGGGGCGGTCCGGGGGCGTGGCCGCGCCCTCCGTACCCGCCCCCAGGTTGCGGCCCGGCGCGCAGGAGGCCCGCTCGCGCGCGGGGATTTACTTCTCCCTCCGGGAGGCGT
This sequence comes from Rhinatrema bivittatum, assembly GCF_901001135.1. Classification (NCBI taxonomy): domain Eukaryota; kingdom Metazoa; phylum Chordata; class Amphibia; order Gymnophiona; family Rhinatrematidae; genus Rhinatrema; species Rhinatrema bivittatum. The sequence continues at coordinate 497,435,538 of NC_042615.1, read as the reverse complement.
AAATCCCCGGAGAAAGGTAAGGGGGGGGGTGTAGACAGGGCCGGGCGGGTGGGTTAGGTAGAGGAAGGGAGGGGAAGGTGAGGGGAGGGCGTTAGAGGATTCCCTCCAAGGCCGCTCCGATTTCGGAGCGGCCTTGGAGGGAACGGGGGTAGGCTGCGCGGCTCGGCGCGCGCCGGCTATACAAAATCGATAGCCTTGCGCGCGCCGATCCAGGTTTTTAGCAGATACTTGCGGCTCCGCGCTTATCTACTAAAATCCAGCGTACTTTTGTTTGCGCCTGGAGCGCAAACAAAAGTAGGCCTATTCGCGGAGTCTGAAAATCCGCCCCTATGTGCACATATGATGCAAGACCCTCCTCTTCTCCTCTTGCTAATCCAAGACAATTTCAGGGCACTGTGAAATCAAAAGTTCTCCGGTATGAAGAGCAGGGGATTTTTTTTTAATCCTTATTAGTTTTAATTATTGGATGTTTGTGTCTGCTGTTTTAAAATGTTTTATTGGTGTTTGGAACATTTTTATGAGTTCTTAATTGTTGGATGTTCTATTCTTCAGCTGTTATGAAATTTATATATTTTTATTAGTATGATTTTATTACTTTTTATTTTATATATTTTTATTTTTTAGGAGGAATGATTATTCTGTTTTTCCATTGTTGTACTGTTGTGGTTTCCAGTTCAGTTTTTGTCTGTATATTTCTATTCATACTTATGCTCTTTTTATTCTGTATTTGCTGAGGGTCTCTCTGTGGTCTGCTTAGTTGTCCAAGGTGAGGTATTCTGCCAGTGTGTAGTTTTTGTTATGCCTGTCGGTTGCAGACGGCTGCGACCACAAATACTCACTGCCTGCACCGCATTCCAGTCCTCCACAGGTCTACTCACTGCATGGGCCTGCCTGTATCGCCGTGTTCCTCGGGTCTCCTTGCAGCGACATGGACGCCGCTACTTCCTACATCGATGTCAGGCCTTCCTAGGCACGCGCGTCACAGGCCCCACCTTTGAAGCTTCTTCGGCGGGAACCTCGGGGGCGTCGCTAGTTGATGAGGTCATTGGACTCCTGTACTTAAGCTCCACCTTCGCTCCCAGCAAGCAGACTTGGCAACAAGTCCCGTATGAGTCCTCAACTCCTGCCTCGTGTTCCTGAGATGCCGCTGTGATTTTCCGTGCCCTTAGACCCTGTATGGCACCCGCTCCTTGGGCTGGCCCTGTGCCTCTTGGGTTCTACTCTGCTGCCGGCTCCTACCATCCGGGTCTCCCTTGGAACACCGCAGCAACCTGTGAGTTCCTCGACTAGCCTTCCCTACTCCTCGGGGTTACGCCTGTGTTCTACAAGATTGGCCACGCTCTCCCGCTCCTCGGGTTGCACTCATCATTCAAGTGACTATCTTGAGCCTCCCCACTCCACGGGGCTTGCCTTGGGGTACTGGACTACTGTAAGCTGCCCCTCTCCTCGGGCTAGCCTTAACATCAGTCTACCGGTTCACCTCCGATCTCTGGAATGTTGTCTCCTTAAGCAGCTGAGACTTTGCCTGGACTTCCTGGCCCCATGGGATGGCCTGTACCTTCTAATCTACGCCTACTACGCAGTGGCTCCGCCTCCCAGGGCTGTCTTCCCAGAGAACCTACAGTTTGGCTATTCCAGCACCCACCGCTCCGCGGTCTGTCTGACACTTTCCTGACTACAGAGTCTCACTCCTAGTACTGTCTACGAGGGTCACCTCCTGATCCCAGGGGATCGCCCCACTACTGTGCCTGGAGCTCCCTGCAGCGTTAATACCTCGCCTACTGATGGTATGGACCCGTGGGGCACCTCCCCACGGGCTGTAACAACTCGCACCTCGGTTCCAAGGGTCCACATACCCACATACCCACAAACCATAACAGTTGTGTAGGGATCTATAGCAGCCTGGCTTGTTCTATTTTCCTAATATGAGGTGCATTGGTATTTTAGGGCCTGATGTAATATTAGCATTTCTACCTTTTCATAAGTAGGGTTGTTGCTGTTTGCGTGCTGGCACTTAGTTTTGTTTTAGTATGGAGGTTTTACTATATTGTTATTGTTATAATTCTTTTACTCGTGACTTTCTGAGTGCTAAGCCCACTCTGAACATGTTACAAAAAGCCTAATGCCATTTGGGTTCCAAGTGTCTTTTCTGGTTGGCACCACAACAGTGCATGTAAATATAATATACATGTAAGTGATATTTTTTTACCTCAGGCTGTACTTTTGTCATTTTTCATGTAAAATCTATTATAAATGCATTATTTTTAACTGTGTGGGGAGGGAGGGTGCGCGAGGCTGTACGGTGCACAAGGCAGGCTTCTTCACCCACTGAGCCTAATGGGACACGGCTCTTGCCCTCCATTCTTGCCAGAGCCCGGAGAGAAATGGCAATCCTCTTTATCTTCTGGGCTAGTGATAGCTGATTCTATCTTCCCCTGTTGGGCTCCAGAGAGACAGCAGAAGAAAAAAAGGTTGGTGGCCCCATGGGGGGGAGACAGAAAATGCAGCTTGTAAAAAATGTGGGGTAGATTTTAAAAAGCATTTACTCGAGCAAAACTGGTTTTTGCTCGAGTAAATACACTTTACTCAAGTAAGTGGGCTTTTCAAAATTGCTACAATATATGCCATTGAATTGTCCATAGGATTTACTCAAGTAAGTGCACTTTACTCGAGTAAATAGCTTTTGAAAATTGCTACGATAGTATGTCACATTTACATGCGTAACTCCTTTGAAAATGACCCCCTGTATTTCTATTCAGAGAGAATAGTCTTATCTTTCCCTTGTGTCATTCTTAACAATAAAAGTAATAGTGAGGCTTTTCTTTTTTTTTTTTTTTTAAATTTAGCCGTGGATTGTTGTGAGTGGTGTGTCACACAAATGAGCACTGTCCATCAGGTGTGTCACGACGGGGAAAAAGGTTGAAAACCACTATTAGAGGACTGAGGGTACATTGGAGTTCCCCGGATAACACCGTGGGTCTGTAGATATTCTAGGAGGCTCGGATACGCTGGAGGTCTCTGGATAACACCGTGGGTCTGTAGATATTCTAGGAGGCTCGGATACGCTGGAGGTCTCTGGATAACACCGTGGGTCTGTAGATATTCTAGGAGGCTCGGATACGCTGGAGGTCTCTGGATAACACCGTGGGTCTGTAGATATTCTAGGAGGCTCGGATACGCTGGAGGTCTCTGGATAACACCGTGGGTCTGTAGATATTCTAGGAGGCTCGGATACGCTGGAGGTCTCTGGATAACACCGTGGGTCTGTAGATATTCTAGGAGGCTCGGATACGCTGGAGGTCTCTGGATAACACCGTGGGTCTGTAGATATTCTAGGAGGCTCGGATACGCTGGAGGTCTCTGGATAACACCGTGGGTCTGTAGATATTCTAGGAGGCTCGGATACGCTGGAGGTCTCTGGATAACACCGTGGGTCTGTAGATATTCTAGGAGGCTCGGATACGCTGGAGGTCTCTGGATAACACCGTGGGTCTGTAGATATTCTAGGAGGCTCGGATACGCTGGAGGTCTCTGGATAACACCGTGGGTCTGTAGATATTCTAGGAGGCTCGGATACGCTGGAGGTCTCTGGATAACACCGTGGGTCTGTAGATATTCTAGGAGGCTCGGATACGCTGGAGGTCTCTGGATAACACCGTGGGTCTGTAGATATTCTAGGAGGCTCGGATACACTGGAGATCTCTGGATAACACTGTGGATCTCAGGGTACACTTGAGGTCTTGGAGTTCATTGAGTGAGTTTGTGCCTGTACAGCGGAGTTTTAGTAGCAAGCCCTGGAGAAATGTGGATTCTTTGCAGGCTGTCACAGCTTGTACTAGAGTTATCCAGTGATGATGCTGTACCATATATAGTACAGGTCATAGTCACGGACGGAGAGCTTTTACTCCTTTCTCTCCAGCATGTAGCCAAAAGCCAGCTCCAGCTAAGCCATCCCAGATCCCCCTTGGACGCCACTGGCAGCCTCTCTGCAGGGATTCATCAGCCTCCCTTCCTCTCCCTCCAACCACCCAAAGAAAAACACAAAAATATAAGAAACATTAATTCCAGCAACAAACGATGGAGAAACTAAATTCCTTTTTATTTCTCTCTTCCTTTCCTCCCACCCTCCCTTTTCCTGTTTTCCTTACCCAGAAGCATTAAATAATAAAAAGAACATTAAACTTATTGTTTTGTTATACTGTGCTTGCAGCGTCTGCAGTCTGGTTCAAATTAAGTCCCCTTCCTTTTTTGTAAATGTTTTTTTTATATCTATTTATATTTGTGTGTGTGTGTGTATGTGTATATATATTTATATATATATATATATCATGTTTGTTTTTTTTCCAGATCCTGGTCATCCGTTGTCAGAGAGGTCCAAGTTCGGACTGCAGTATTTCGACACAGCATTTCCCTCCCTCCCCCATGCAACAAGTGCTGACCTGAAATGGAGACCCTTCATTCCAAGTCTCAGGGGGCTCCAGCAGAGGTCAGAAACACAGTACTTCGTGCCAAGCTTTCTGGGCATGACTGAATGTCTGAACAGACCACCAGCAAGGTTCAGAGAACAACAAGAGATGGTGGAAGGATGGGCAGGGAGGGGTGGAGGAGGGTCTTCAAAGTCACGTGGGGTGGCGTTTCAGCAATATTTTGGGAGATTCGAAAACAATCAAGAGACTCTGGCAGCATTCATAGCATGGGATCTATTTAATGTTTGAGTACTTGCCAAGTACTTGTGACTTCGATTGGCCAGCGTTGGAGCCAGGATACTGGGCTTGATGGACCCTTGGTCTGAACTAGTATGTCATATCTTATATTCTTATGCCAGAGGAGATTCGAGTACAATGCAAGGACCAAAACAGCCTGAAAATGGCAGTGAAGATGACTCTTGCAAAATGCCCTGGGTTGAAAATACTGAAGAAGCCAACAAAATGCAGAACAGGGCATTGATGATTTTCATCCTGTGCACGATAATCACAACCTTAGAGTTTGGACGCCCCCTAGTGCTTTAGAATGGAAATAGTATTAATTGCTTAGCACAGATACTATATACAGTATATATAAATACCTATACATTTATACACACATATGTATTTTTTTTTAATCTGTTTGCAGCTAAAATTATGGCCAAGTCACTTCCCTGCCTTCCCATGACCCTTTCTCAGTGTGCTCCAGAGCAATATTCTCATCAGATTGAGCTCTCCCACTATACCTTGGCAGGTTAAGGACAATAAGAGATGGCAGGAGACTGTTGCTAAGGTTGCCACCTGGCTTCATGTCATTAAAAAAAAATAAATCAGTGCTGCTTTTACCTTTTTGCATGCAAGAACTTGCAGGGTTGGATAGGCATATTCATAATGACATGGAGCCATGTAACAACCCTACCTGTGACTGAAAAGCAGGCAAAGAAGGAGCCCAGGGGTCAGAGCCCTCAGGAGACATAAAACGAGCAAGGCTTGGTGCATACTTTTTAATGATTGTGGATCAAAAGAAGTGAGGGGGGGGGGGGGGGGGGGGGGGGGAGAGAAGGAACTGTCTCTGGTGGCCAGCGGCTCAACAGTAGGAGGTGTAGTCAAGACAGCAGCTGGAGTATTTCCTGCAGGAGGCATTGCAGTGACATGGGAAGTCAGAGGAGTAGGCGCCACAGCGCCCCCTGCAGGATGTCAGGTTCACCCCTGTACAGTCACAGTCAACACTAGTGGTTCTCCCGCCGTCCACGCCAAGGGATGGGCTGGTCCTGAAGCGCTCCCCAGAGTATTCAGCTGGATAGGAATATGAAAAAGAGAGAGGAATGAAGTAAAAAATACTTTGTCTGCTTCTGCTTCTGTCACTGAGCTCAGAGGAGTCACTTTATCTCCCTGTGCTTCAGTTCTGATTCCAAACTCTGTCACTGACTGTATGTGTGTGTGTGTGTGTGTGTGTGTGTGTGTGAGATTGCTGGGGAGTCACGTTATCTCCCTGAGCCTCAGCTGTAATCCTCAGCTCTGTGGGGACAATGCAATAAGACATGCATTCAAAACAGGCGCTCATGTTAAGCACCCATTTTCCTAATGCGCATGCAGCCACATCCTCTGGGAGCCCGATGCAGTATTTAAATGAGGGGCTGCCTAAACAAGGACGTGCTATGGGAGAATTATGCGTCCCTATGCACAAATGCATCGGGCACCCATAATTGCAACGGGCACTCAATACAAGTATCCATTTCTATCCTGCTTCTTCTGGCCAATTTTGCTAAGGTTGTCGAAGACGCCCATAGCTAAGCACTCCTTGCTGCCTTGCTGTAGGCGTCTAAACTGTGTGTCCAGAAGAATTTTTTTTTTAAATCAAGCCAATATACATTTCCTTAGCATTTGGGCATGTCACTCCCAACAAATGGGTTATGCACCTCTGCCAGCAGATGGAGACGGAGCAAAAGCTGACTTCACGGCCATATAGTCCCACCCTGACATCAGCCTGCCAGTATTATCCATCTATAGCAGATGGTGGTCATACATTTCCCTTTGGGGGGATTGCCTGCGAGTAAAAAAAAAAAAAAAGAAGAAGAAAAGAAGAAGGAATTGAAAGGAGATAGCGGAAAGCTGAGACGTCTATATAGCACTGCTTGCGTCCAGAGGTGATACCATGCAGTCCCTCCCTCGGTAGAGTGCCCTCAAGTCGATAGCCTTGACTGGCATGGACCTAAAATTACATTAGCAGTTGCAGGTCAAGAGAGGCTCAGCAGTGAAGACTTTAGCCCCTTTCCCCTGTAGCTGGGACCGTTCCTGTTCTCAGCCAGGGAGGGCTGAGCTGAAGTAAAAGTTTCTTACTTTATTAAAAAAACAAACAAACAAACAATGAGAGGAAAGCAGGAGAAAGGATCTGATATCTCAGTGTTCGACTATCCCGCTCACATGTCTGGGGAGTTCAGTGGGTGAGGAGGTAGTACAGGCATGGTGAATTGAGCAGGCATTTGGTGTTGTTAATCTGATGCCTGATGGGAGGAGCAATCAGATAGGAGTTAGAAATCTGTTATTAACGGAGTTGCTGGAGATAGCAATATGTAGTTATATAGGAGAGTAGAGGGTGGATCCTTGGACCAGTGGCAGATGACCACACCCCCGGGAGAAGATCCCGAGAGAGACCACTGATCAGGCTCAGAGTATGGAGACAAACACACACTAGTTCTTTTATTAGACAGTATACTGAACCACCAGAGATGGCAGTAGTGAGCTGTTAAGCCCGGCTGGGCTGTAGTCCCTCCGAGACTGGAACAGCGATCCCTGGAGGCTGAGCTGAAGAGAGACTGAGATATAGTGAATAGGCAGGGTATGCAGATGGTAACACTCACACAATGTCCCAATGAAGCCCAGGAGCTGGAAAGTATATAGGCCCTCGAGGAGCGAGTGCCTGGTTCCAGGGAAAGCTCAGAGAGAATGATGGTAACTCACTGATGTAGCTGATATAGTTGGTAGTGAAGACTTCCAGGCAGAAGAGTATACAAAGCAAGTCTGGGATCAGGGCCCTTGAGGAGCGAGTACCAGTTCCAGACTGTCACCTGAAAAAACAAGGAGAGAGCGAGGCCCCCGAGGAGCGGGTACCTCTGGTAAGACCGAGGAGGCAGAGTTGCTTAGGTAGCGAAACCCTTGCTAACTCGATCTGTTAGCAAATACTGAGACCTTAAATATCCGTCGCGGGTGATTTCATCTTCGAGGGACGCCCCCGAGGTTCGCGCCAATGCTGGTACTTCAATCGGGGCTGCGCCGTGCCGCTCGTGTGCCCCTAGGCCTCCAGGAAACATGGCGGTTGCAGCGTTGAGCCAGTTCGGGAATGCTTGAGGACAATTGGCAGAATAACGCCGTGGAAGCCAATCTTCCTGCGGTCGGAGAGGGAGGCGCCAGAGAGGTAAGGAGGGCGGAGAGAGGGCATCGGGCATCGACGGACACAACATTTGGCTAGGTTCTGCTCCTAAGCTTCTCTCCTTTTGGTGCCTGGTAGGCCTCAACGTGATTTCGTGCATTTTTTTGCCGCTTGCCGTCAGTTTGGGCACCTAGTTGGATGTGAGGCCTACATGCATATACTTGCGCACACATTTTTTTGTGTGTGTCTATTTTGTGTGTGGGATTTATGCACACATAATCTAAGTGCAAGCTTTTACCATTCTGCACACTTACAACCATGGCGCCCATGGAAAAGAAGCCTAAGCGCTTATCTATTTGTGCTGCATGCCACATCAGAGCCATTCAGCTGGAGCTTTCTTTAAGCCTGTGTCAACACTGCCTGGATGCTTGGGGAGATTTACCTCCTTCTGATTTTGCCAACAATGGTCAATCTCCTCAGTCTGTGGGGAGTGGGACCAAGAGTGGCACGATGGGGCTGTCCCCTCCCTCAGTCAATCCATGGACCGAGTCGTCAGGAGACACTTGCTCTTAGGATGTCAGCTTCAGGACTATGAGGACTGGAATGGATGTGTCTTCCTTTTCCTGGGTAGAATTTTTCCAGGGCTTGCAGAAATTTCTACAGGGGCAGTCTTCTGAGTTGGCGCTGCCTGTTAATATAGGTTCGTGTGTGCAGACTGCTCCTCTACCTGTTTCCATGGTCAAGCACGTAGCACAGTGTGGTCTAACACGGCTCAAATATAGATGGATCAAGATGATACCAATGATGATGATGGTGGTGGCTCTCCCATTGAGGAAGGGGAGATTCCCCCAGATTTGGAGCTTATAGAACTCTTCTCTGTTTCTTTCATAGAGATGAGTTGCCAAGCTTGATCTCTCTGACCTTGAGGACCCTTGGAGAGCCTGGGTCTGACTCCTTGGGGATGCATAAGAAGGATCCCATTTTGGTCGCTCTACACAAGGATGTTTATTTCCCCTCCTGGATGCAATCTACGAGTTGATTGATCCTGAATGGAATGCACCATAGGCATCTTTTAAAGGAGGATATATCTTGGCGGGTTTATATCTCTTGGATCTGTAGGCCAGAGAGCAGTTTCTCTTCCTTAAGATGGATGCTTTGGTGTGTTCTTTCATGAAAAGTACCACCATCCTGGTAGAGGGAAGTGAGGCATTAAAAGATGTTCAGGATAGAAGGATTGAGGCTATCCTAAAGCAAGGCTTTGAGGCAGCGACAATGAATTTACAAATTGCTTCTTGTTACGCTTTGGTACCTAAGGCTACCTTGAAACTTTGTCAAGATTCTGCTAGCACTATGTACAATCTTGGACCTATGACAGAACCGGGGGCTGCCTTCTTAGCTGATGCGGGCTATGTCTTGGTTCGCACAACCGACAGAGATGCTGCTTCGGTTATTGCAGCCAGGCCTGATACTATCTCAGAGGCCAATCTTTATAAGCTGCCCTTTAAGGGCTCGCTTTTGTTGGTAGTGAATTAGAAAAATTGGCAAGTAAATGAGGAGAGACACAGGGTCCCTTGTTTTCCAAAGGACAAGAGACCCATGGCCTGGTCTTTTTGGGCGGGTGGGTGCTCTCGAGACTACCAGCGTTTTCGGCCTTATATGGAGGTTTCCCCCAGAGGTCCCAGCCCTTCCATAGGTCTCAGTCCTTTCACCCTCAAGGACCTTGAAAGGATGCAGGCTCTGGAGGTGGAACCCCTCGGTCTTCCCAGTGAAGGTTTGTGGGCTCACCAGGTGGTACAGAAGATAGGTGGTAGTCTATCCCATTTTTATCACAGATGGGTCCAGATTACTTCGAATCAATGCGTTCTTGAAGTGGTTCAGGACGGGTATGGTCTCAAATTTTGTCGCTTTCCTCTGGATGCTTTTATGGTCTCTCCTTGCTACTCCCCTCAGAAGAGGGTAGAAGTGGAAGCAACATTACAAAGGCTGTTGAACCTGAATGCAGTGAAATATGGGCTGCTATTCTATTTATTTTGTCATGCCCAAAAAGGAAAGGTTGTTTTGACCCATACTGGATCTCAAGGGCATCAACCGACATTTACAAGTCATGCATTTCAGAAATGGTGTGCTCTGTCATAATGGCAGTACAAGCAGATGAGTACCTCACATCTCTAGATCTGATGGAGACGTGTCTACATATTCCCATCCTTTGGGAACATCAGCGGTTCCTCCGGTTTTCTATTCTGGATCATCATTACCAGTTTTAGGCCTTTCCTTTCAGGCTAGCCATGACACCCAGGACCTTTTCCAAGCTTATGATGGTGGCAGTGGTGGCCCTCCTCAAGAAAGGCATTCTAATTCACCCCTTTCTGGTCAACTGGTTGATTTCAAGCTAAGGACATGCAAGAGATTCTTTGCACTTCCTGCAATTTGCAGCCATCTCAGACCTTGGAGTATGTCAGGGTTCGTTTCGATACATGGCAGGGCAGAGAATTTCTGCCGGAGTCTTGGATCCACACATTGATGATATGAATTAGATCCCTGCAGAGCTCTGTTTGTCCAACCGTGTGGTCTTATCGACAGGTCCTGGGGTTGATGGCTGCCACATTGGAAGTGCTTCCCTGGGCAACGGCTCATATGCGCCCTCTTCAGTGTGCATTGCTCTCCCGATGGAATCCTCAGTCGCAGAATTATGTGGTGAGGCTGCTTCTGCTGTTAGAGGTGAGGTCCCAGTTGGACTGGTGGTTACAGGCAGATCAACTCAGGAAGGGAGTTTCCCTGAGGACACTAGATTGGTTGGTGCTCAGGACAGATGTGAGCCTCCAGGACTGGGGGACTCATTATCAGGAGTTAGTGGTACAAGGGTGCAGGAATGCAGCAGAGTGGCAGTGGAACATCAACAGGCTGGCGGCACAAGCGGTTTGGTTAGCATGCTTGCAGTTCACCTTGCGGCTAGGGGCTCGGGAGGTCTGAAGAATGTCTGACAATGCGATGAAGGTGGCTTACATCAGTCATTAGGGTGGAATCAAGAGTTGTCAGGTGTCGGAGGAGATAGATGCCATCATGGTGTGGGCAGAGCAGTATCTCCTAAGCATATCTGCCTCTCACATTGCCATAAAGGACAACATCAGAGCTGATTTCCTCAGCAGGAGATGCTTGGACCCTGGATAATGGGGGCTGGCAAATGAGGCTTTTCAGTTCCTGGTGAACCGCCTGGGCCTACTGGATCTAGACCTGTTGGTGAACTTCAACAACACAAAGGTTCCATGCTTCTTCAGTTGCAGGTGGGACCCAAAAGCGATGGGCATTGACGCTCTTGTTCAGGAATGGCCACACAGCACCCTTCTGTATGTGTTTCCATCCTGGCCTCTGATAGGCAGACTGGTTCAGAAGATTGCAAGTCAAACCAACACCTTCCTTTTAGTGGCTTGGGATTGGGCTCAAAGGTCGATCTTCTGGTGGGCAGTCTCCTCCGGCTACCATTTTGGATGGATCTGTTACAACAGGGGCTCATTCTGCAGGAGGATCCAGGTCGATTCTGTTTTACGGTTTGGCCATTGAAAGGACTCGATTGTTGAAGCAGGGTTTTTCATCTGCGATAATTTCCACTCTTCTTCGAGCCCGGAAATGTTCTGCTTCTCTAGCCTATGTTAGAATTTGAAGAGTCTTTGAGACCTGGTGTTCTGAGAGAGGTACTCAACCACTCAAGGTGGATATTTCTTTCATTCTAGAATTTTTACAAGATGGTTTGCTTAAGAATTTGTCCCTTAAAACCTTGAAGGTTCAAATTGCAGCCCTGGCTTGTTATAGGGGACAAGTCAATGGAGGGCCTTTGTCTTCCCATCCAGACATGTTGCGTTTCTTGCAGGGAGTTAAGCATCTTCATCCTCCTTTGCACCTTCCAGAGCTCTAGGACCTTAACTTGGTCCGAGAGTTTTTGGCAGGTCCGACTTTTCAACTGCTAGGTACTCTTTCCTTGCGGTCGCTTACCTTGAAGACAGTTTTTCTGGTAGCTATCTATTCAGCATATTGGGTCTCTGAGCTGAAGGCTCTTTTCTGCTGTGAGCCTTTTCTCCGTATGCCTCCAGGTATGGTTGAACTTCGGACCGTGCCCTCCTTTTTGCCCAAAGTGATTTCGAAGTTTCATTTGATTCAGTCCATTTTTCTGCCTGCCTTGGACAGGGACAAAGATGAAACTGAGTATCCGCCTTTTGCATTCCTTGGATGTCAAGCGTCATTTACTACAGCACTTGGAGTTGACTAAGGCTGTTCAGAAGTCTGATCGCCTATTTGTGCTCCATGGTGGAGGTAAACAGGGAGCACTGGTGATGCGGGCAATGATTCCCCTCTGGGTTAAGGAAGTCATTATGGCAGCCTCTGTGACTGCTGAAGTTGCCTTACCAAAACAGATTAGACTGCATCCACGAGGGCTCAGGTGGTATCATGGGCGAAACTTTGTTTGTTGTGGCCTGCTGAAATTTTCCGAGTAGTGACATGGTCATCTTTGCACACTTTCTCCAAGCATTATCGCTTGGATGTTAGGGCTGGGGAGAATGCCGCATTTGCACAAGCAGTATTGACTGGACTACTGGCAGCCTCCCGCCCTTTTCAAGATTAGCTTTGGTACATCCCACTTGTTGGGATTGACCTTCCTGAATGCTAAGGAAGGAGAAATTACTACTTACCTGATAATTTCCTTTCCTTTAGTAAGATCAGGTCAATCCTAGACCCACCCTCAGCTACCGATGTTTGAATTTGTGGTTAGTCTTTCTTTGAACGAGCCATGTAGAGTATAATTCCAGCTTTTTGTTGAAAACTGGTAAGTGGCTTCTCTAGCCCTTAGTTTGCTAGATATGTTCTTTCTTTTGGCTGAGCTCGGTGTTCCTGTTGGTTGAGAAACATGAATGGTTGGCTGTTGCTAATAATGTTCAAGTATAATCAGTTTTGTCCACTGTTTGGCTTTTCCAGAGAATACTGGTGGGCTGATGTCAGGGGTAGGACTATATGGCCATGAATTCAGCTTTTGCTTTGTTTCCATCTGCTGGCAGAAGTGCATAACCCACTCGTTGAGATTGACCTGCCTTTACTAAAAGGAAAGGAAATTATCAGGTAAGTTGTAATTTCTCCTTATTTTTCAACACCACAAGTAGTAAATTTAAGTGTCACAATGATACTAAGTAGGAGGAGCCACAGAGGACTGTATTTTAAAATTTCTTATGAGCCCTTGACTCACAGATTGACTTTATGCCACATACAGGGTTGGAGTTAAATTTGCCACATTAAAAAGTGTGCATTGGGCACTCAGCAAGTTTCTGCATCGGGGGGGTAATAGCTAATAGTCTCATTTACATGGAATTTACATGTAATGGGCGCTATCGGCTAAGCATTTGTTTGAGCGCATGTTTTGGATGCGCTAATCAATTTATTGCACTGGGAGCTAGTCTAGCATGCCCAAAATGCGCATCCAACCTTGTGTAAACCCGTGCGCTAGGCTGGGGCACACTTCATTGCAGCAGCCCCTATGTGTTTGACCTCAGGGGAGTCACTTTGTCTCCCTGTGCCTCGGCTCTAATCCCCAGCTCTGTGTGTTTGACTTCAAGGGAGTCACTTTATCTCGTTGTTCTTCAGTTCTTAGGCAGTAGACCTGGGTTCCAGTCCCATGTTAGGCTGCTGTTTGGCACTAACTTCTGAAGTGATGCTTATAGCCATGGTGTGAAGGATGGAGAGCTTAGAGGCATTCTTAGTGAAGCCTAATAACAGGCCTGGGGCAGTAATGGACACAGCTCTTGAACAAGCTGTATTCTTTTGTCTCTGCAAAAAGAGGCCCTGCATCTTCAACAAGCTGGGAAGGAGAAAGAAAAAAGAGCCTGTCCTGGGGAGGACAGGGTACAGAAACACTGGAAGATGGAACAGGAGAAACAGACCAACACTTACGGTCCAGGCACAACTCCAGCTCCACAGGGTAGTGATCAGAGATGGCTTTGGTCTGAAAGACAGAAAAGATCAATCAGTTCTCTTGAATGCACTTCTCAGGAGACCAAGAGCCCCCATCCCCTATGGCAGGGGTGGGCAAACTATAGAAACTGGCCTATGGGATCATTTTTTCCAGCCCACTCATTATGAGATAAGCTTACATTCAGTTAATGGCTTTACCTTCCCACTGATGCTGTAGTTGTGTGGCTGCCCTGGTGCCATCATCATCATCATTAAAGGCCCAATCTTGCGCGCATCTCAGCACTTCTTAAAAAGTGTCTATTTTAGGCGTTTGATGATGATGTCACTGCTAGGGCATCCATGGAGCTACAGTAACTTTGTTTCCCTGCTGTCACCACTGTTCTTCTTCCTCTGCTGACCCAGCAAACCCGAGGCCCTCATGGGCCATTAACCAGGCCGACCTGGGACTGTCACCGCCTCTTTTCTGCCAGTGTCCAAAAGGCAGACCATGATGGCAGCAAACCCACAGCAAAACCAAAAAAAGTAAAATCAGTTGTTCTCCACCAGAGGAAAAGAGAGGCTGTATAGGTAGTGCAGGTCCCACCGCAGCTTTTCTCCTGGTATATTAAACTTGCCTCTGAGTGTGGTGGAAGATAAAGATGGCTGCTGTTGATCCAGGCTCTTGCCCAAGTTGAACTGATCCAGAGGTCTTTAAAAGCAGCTATCCTATGCATTCAGGAGCAAGTTTTACTGCATGGGCAAAAAGCAACTGCACATTTTTATTAGGCTTTGATCTTCAGAATTCCTTTACTGTTTTTGTCCGGCAAACAGGACGATTCAGTACGGTGCGCTCAGCTGAGCGCACCATTTAGCACCCGTTTGGCCGCGTATTTTCGACGCGCGTCTATTACCCCTTATACTGTAATAGCGCCTTGAAAACACGTGTCCAAACTCGTGAAAACTAATAGCGCTCATCACATGCAAATGCATATTGATGAGCCTATTAGTTAGTCGCCCAGAATACTGAACGTAAAATGTGCGACCAAGGCAGGCGTTAACCATAGACAGCACCGGGAAAGTGTACAGAAAAGCAGAAAAAAAAAACTGCTTTTCTGTACACCCTCCGACTTAATATCCTAGCGCTATTAAGTCAGAGGTCCCAAAAATAAAAAAAACCCAAAAACGTAAAAAAAAAAAATCTGTCCACGGGTTCGAAAACGGATACTCAGTTTTGCTGATGCCAGTAAAATTAAGCGTCAGTTGTTGGACCCGCTGACAACCACCGCTTCCGCTATTAAGGGGGTGCTAGGGACACGCTATTGTCCCTAGCTCCTCCTTATTAGCGCGGGCCCTAATTTAAATGGAGAATCGCACCTCTCCTGGGCGCGCGTCGGGAGAGCAGGTGTGCACCACCTGGTCATAGGTCACATTTATTTATTTATTTATTTAAAGTTTTTTTTATACCGATTTTCCTGCATAAAATGCATATCAAACCGGTTTACAATGAAACAGAATGAGCAGGAAGTAAAATTCCTTAGTCTAATACATTTAAACGTCAATAATGAAATAATTTTAAACAAAGCAAAAAGCTAAATAACATTAATAAAAGTTAAATTATTAACATAAACATAAATATAATTATATTAGAAGGAGCACAAAGGTTAGCATGAAGGGGAGCACAAAGGGGAAAACCCCTTTGTCACGCCCGGCACGCGACGCCTGGTGTAATCGCGACGTTAATCGGGTCGCCGCTGGCTGGTCGTCATGACGTCGGGGGGGGGGGGCGAGTCTTCACATCGCTGATTTTCTCTTTTAACATCTCAGTTCATTTTTACTATGATACACATGATACAGCAAACCTGTAGATAGGTGGGGGGAGGGGAGAGGGAGAAGAAAATAAGGAGTGGTGACCCCCTCCCCGTGACACACACACATACAGATCCCTCCTTTAACGTCCCAGCAACCCCAGATTTTGGTGCTGTTGGACGATTTTGATTTCTGAAGGGCAGCAATTTGATTGGCTGAGGGTCTGGCACCACTTGATATCACAATCGCCTCCTCCAAAATACAGTCATTGCCATGAATCTTTGCTTCTTAATAGGCCCAATCATCAGGTAAGAAGAGACGAGGTCACACCATGATTATAGCAAGTTCTTTCCACGAAGAGGTTAAGTATGATCAGAGGAAGTTCAAGTGACCAGCTGTGCAACGGACCTGGCACCTGGGGTGTCCTGGATTCTAACTGCTAAGCCGCCCAGTGCAGGATAGTCTGTAATAACAAGACATCTACCCCACCGTGAACTTCAGAGAGTGCTGGAGGGGGGTGGAAGGAGGAGAGCTGTGTCACAATTGCCCTGGCCCAAGTTGCTACCCACGTATCTCACCATTTCGTAGGAGAGGCCGAAGGCATCCTGGAAGTTAAACGCCGTGGCTGTGTGCGGCAGGACCGCGGTCAACATGCCTGCGCCGCTGGCCACAATCCTAAGGAAGGGAGAAGGACAGAAGGTGAATGCAGGGAGCAAGTCAAGGGGGGAAGGCAGGGGGCACCAGAACCTTGGCAAAAATGTGTGTTGGGGGTGGAGAGCCAAGGCTGAATTGTGGAGGATTTAAAAGCCTACTTAAATATCTTTCCCCCCCCCCCATCTCGATCTTCATGCCTTATCTCTTCCTCACCTTTCTCCCATCTCCACTCCCTGAACCTCATAATCTCTCCCACTCCCCTCATCGGTGCTGGGGCCAGGTCTGGTAATGGCAGTGGTGACAGCAGCCAGGGAGAGAGAGTACAGGGACTGAGCTAGTGTGTGCTCACAGACCCTGCTGCCTCTGGGCTACTGAGTGGGAGGCAGGGCCTGTGAGCATGTACTGATTCTATCTGGCATGTAGATCCTAACCTTGATTTACTGCAAACTGGAATTGGAGGGGGGGGGGAACTATGATACTGAGAAAGTACTGAAAGAGTATATGACAAGCAGAGATGGCCAGCTCCAGTTCTTAAGAGACACAAACAGGCCTGGTTTTCAGGATAATCCACAACGAATATGCATGAGATGGACTGCATACAATCGAGGCACTACATGCAAATGTATCTCATGCATATTCATGGTGGCTATCCTGAAAATCAGGCGTGTCTTGAGGACAAGAGCCACCCTTGTGATAGAGGTTTATAAAATCATGAGTGGGGTGGAAAAGTTAAACAAGGAATGGTTTTCTACTCTTTCAGATGGTACAAGGATTAGGGAACACTCCATGAAACTAACAGCAGATTAAAAAAAATGGAGAAAATATTTTTTTTCCCTCAATACATGATTAAGTTATGGAATTTGTTGTCAGGGGATGTGGTCAAGGCATTTAGCATAGATGAATTTAAAAAGGTTTAGACAAGCTCCTAGAAGAAAAATCCATAAACAATTATTAGCTAGGTAGAGTTGGGGACAGCCACCACTTATCCCGAGGAGTGGGCAACAACAAATGGAAATATTCTTTGGGATCTTTTGGTACTTCCTAGAGATCTGGATTGATCACTATTAAAAGACAGGATGCAGGACTCTATGGACCCTTGGTTTGACTTAGCATGACGTTATGTTCTTACTGAATCCATGTACTGTATTTCTCCATCAGCTGTATGGTAAAGATACATCATATATATACAGACAACTTCAGGCTGAAGCAAGCAGGAGTAAGACAGGAACGTCATCTCGGCCCCACCCTCCTAATAAAGTTTCCTGAATCTGAATCTCTGTATTGGCTTAATCCCTGCTGCTGTCACAAGCTGCTGGGTTTAGGACCATCCCCAAATCCTCCCCCCATTTGGAAATAGAGGATGGTCATGGAGCTGGGGGGAAGGGTCTCTATTTCGTATATCATAGTGCATCTATTTCTTTTCTTTAAAAGGATGTGGCAGGCCCCTTCTGGCTATGGTGAGAGAAGGAAATGAGGGGAGCTGGTAGAGATGATATGGTAGAGAGGAGAGGGACAGAAGGGCAAAGGAGAGCTGGGCAAAGGAAAAGAGCGAGGAGGGAGTCAGGGAAAGCACAAAGATGGAGAAAGGTGAGCTAGGGAGAGGCTCTTATAGATCACTCACAGGCCAATGCAATAAGACGTGCACTAATCTCCTATCTGCATTGGACGCTTTTATGCACGCCCGAAACGAATGCCCAATTGCAGATAAACCTGTACGCTAGGCTGGGTACACCTTATTGAATCGGCCTGTCAGTACAGTGTCGATTGCAATGG
Organism: Rhinatrema bivittatum; assembly: GCF_901001135.1. NCBI lineage: Eukaryota > Metazoa > Chordata > Amphibia > Gymnophiona > Rhinatrematidae > Rhinatrema > Rhinatrema bivittatum. Next base: position 497,417,541 of record NC_042615.1, on the reverse strand, counting down.
ATATTAGCAGTTATTATCCCTTTCCTGGAGCCATATGAAAATGGCAATGGTAATTTTTCTAGCATGTGGATAGATGGATTCAGGACCAGTAGGTTATGCACCTCTGCCAGCAGATGGAGACGGAGCAAACTGACGTCACAGTACATATACTTCTGCAGTGACATCAGCCTGCCAGTATTCTCCGTCTTCAGCAGATGGTGGACGTGCATCTCCCTACTGGAGATTGCTTCAGATTTTAGAAGGAGAATTTTATAAAGAAAAGAAAAAAGCCCCGCTCTCCTGCGGTGATACCAAATGGTCCTTCCCCCAGTTGAGAATTCCTGAGGTGACTTCGTGGTTCCTCAGATGAGTGCCTTGGTCAGGTAGCTGGTTTTTCAGCCAGCATGGACTTAGTTGATTGTACAGCTTAAAGACAGTGGGTGTAGGAAGTCGAGTGTGGCAGTGACAGCAGATGCCCTCTCCGCCCCGCAGCTGGAGACCATATCTGTACTCAGCCGGGAAGGGCTGAGTTCAGGTAAGTTTAAAAAAAAAAAAGTGGGAGGAGAAGGAGGAGAGAGGGTCCTTTTCTAAATTAAAATACCTGCGGAGGTGAGGGCAGCCCGGCCTTGAGGTCTTCGTGGTGAGGCTACCCGGCCCCGACGACGCTGGTAACCCCGCCCATGTGTGACGTCATCGAGGCGGGACGACTGGGCCCATAAAATCGGCCCTGCAGCGGCGCTTGTCGTCGCCGGCGCTTGTCCTAAGCCGCGCTTCTTAAGGGGCGCACGGCTTAGTGCGGCTTTGTGTCGGATTTGTGAGGAACTTGAAACTGAACAGTTTATCTTCTTAACTGTAAGTAACCCTCTCATTATAACTTCTCCCCTCAATAAGGAGCCAAGAAAAGTTTGTACCGAATGTGGGTGCCTATTAGGTTCTGAGTTGTATATTTTCAAAATGCCTCATTCTGTAAGGAAAAGGAGGGCCAAGGAGCGAGTTGAGCCTACAACTACCCCTGGTAACCAAATAAAAGGACCTATGGACTCCCATGTGCAACGTACATTAAGATCGGATGTGGCGCAGATGGAGGGGCCTCTTGAATTTATTTCTGAGGCCTTACCATCGGACCTTTCAACATCTTTATCCCCGATCCAAAGGGAACCACCTGTTAACCCGGCTACATCCAGAGCCCACGGAACTTGGAGGGAGGCCACAACTGCGGAAGTCGCAGATTTAGGGTCTCCAATAGTAGGCCCAAGCTCCCTGGATTTGTCTGGGATGGAAAGCCCGGTGGCAGTCCGGATAGGACAGACCTCCTCACTGAACTTGGTACAAGGAGATTCCCATCAAGATTCAATAAAGATGGACAACTCTGTTTATTTGCCTAAAATATATGTCCCACAGATAACTAAACCTGAAGTAGTTACATTGGATGTAATAATGGAAGCTATAGTGAGTCTGCAGAATTCTATGGTAGCTCAAGTAAATCCTGTTATAGAAAAAGTAAACAACATACAGGGAAAAATAATTAATATGGAGCTAAGAAAAGATAAAGAAATTAAAGAACTAGAGAAAATTAAAGGAGACATAGATAGTACAAAAATGGTACAAGAGGCAATGATAAAAGAAAATCAAATATTGCAAATGAAATTGGAGAATTTAGAAAATGTTAATAGAAAGAAAAATCTTCGTTTTGTTAATTTTCCAATGCTCCCACATATAACACCTAAAGAAATGTTTAAGAAATACTTATTAGAAATCCTTAAAGTACCAGAAAACACTATACCACCATTAGTGAAGAGTTATTATATTCCAGTGTATAGAAAAGGAGTACAGCAGGAAGAGCAGGAGGGAACACAAGTTATGGATAAATTGGAAACTAGTCTGGATGTTTCCAAAATTTTGGAGACATCTGATAGTGAAATGGTACAGAGTGCTACATTATTAACCACTTTTGTATATGAAACTGATCGTGACTGGGTATTTCGATTATTTTTTAAACATAGAATGGAATTATTTCTGACTTTAGCTATAAGAATCTACCCAGACTTTTCTAAAATAACACAAAAGAGGAGGAAACAATTTCTTTTATTTAGGTCAAAGGTTCTCCAATTAGGGGCAACCTTTCACCTTAAATACCCTTGTAAATGCTGTATAGGATATAAGGGTAAGTCCTTTGTTTTCTATACTCCCCCTCAACTATCAATTTTTCTGAGTGACAAAACACAAGTGGGGAATCTTGAATCGGAATCCCCGTAGTACCTTTATGTTCAGTGAGCCCTAAGAAATATAGAGTATGTAGCAAGGCACATTATTGAGATAAGTAAAAAAATTTTCTAGAAGTTTGTTGAACTGGTATCCTTATAATTGAGGACTAAATTAGCATTGTGGATGTATTTGCTTTAGTATTGTTAATTCAAATAGTAACTATGTTTGTTTCCTAAATGCTTTTCTTAATCAAGAATGATCTTGTATTATTAAATGTTTAAAATTGAATAAATATTAAATAAAATAAAAAAAAGTCAGAGATAGTGTAGAGGGGTTGTGTACGATTTCCTCTGGTCTCCATGCTCAGTGCACCGTTCCGACATTCTTTCTTGCTTCCATGGGGGTTAAGAGAACTGGGCAGCCTAGTGGGTTGAGTAGACTGGGTGGGCTAGGCCCCACTGTTAGGCTTTTTTTTCCTGTGCACTGCATGGTAGGTCATGGCGGCATTTTCATGCGATTTTCTACACATTTGGCTGCCCTCTACAGGACCGTTGGTGTGCGCACTGTGTTCAGCTGCGCATCCAAATTGTGCGCCCAGTTTCTTTTGGGCATGCTGCCTGGGCGCACTTTCTAACACGTATTGGTTCTGTGCTCAGGTTTGGTGCGGTGACTGTTACGAGCGCGCGCGGGCGCGGTCGTCATAAGCGGGTGGTGAGCCCTTGGGCCACGGCAGGACTCAAGGAGGAGCCCCAAGCCACACCGTGGGAGGTGAGCTGAGCAGGCATGGTGAGCCAGGCAGGCAGGAACAGAAGCAGGGAGTCCGACCCTCAGCCGGACCTGCATGCCCATGGTAGCAAACACGGGGAAGTTGACTAATGAACGGTCCTCCGACTGTTCCCGGCCCTTTCGGACCTGCCGCTGGGAACGGCAATGGGCAGCAGGCCGGACAGAGGCGAGGGCAGACAGAGTCCTTACACTGAGGACGTGAGACGAGGGCTGAAGCAGACATCCAAGAGAGGCTGAAGCAAGACGTTGGAGACATCAGGGCAAGGGCTGAAGCGAGACATAGGAAAGATCCAGGCGAGCAGGAACTCCGATGCTGGGATACTGACATCCGAAGCCCCTTCGGCTGGCAGAAGCTCAAGAGCCCGTGGGACGAATCCCTCCTGTTGGCCACTCCAGGGCCCAACAGGACAGAAGGCTCAGGAACCAGACGAGGACGAAGGTCAAGGCAGAGACACGAAGACATCAGGGCAAGGGCTGAAGCAAGACATTGAGACAAGGTACCATCTAGACACGGCAGACCACGGAGGACCTGGATCGGGAGAGGCCACAGACAACGGTGTAACCCAATCCGAAGGCAAACAGGAACTAACAAGCAAGTCCTTATATACTGGAGGTTGTGGCAACTCCCTGGGAGGAGTTAGACAGGACCGCCCCTTGCTGGCCCCACAACTGGGGAAGAGAGCTGCGGGCCAGCCCCTAGAGAAACGGGCGTGGCTGGAAGCAGGAAGTCCAAACACAGGCACGACGCCACAGGAACAGCTAGGCCTCTCAGGCCCTGGAGCAAGTCCCGGATGGAACACAGGCGAGGCCCTGGCTTCAAAGCGGCCTCTGGAGGAAGGTAAGAGACCTTCTGTAGCGCAGCAACAGGGGGGATCGCAACAGTGACAGTGCCAAACTTGGGCACAGACTTGAGGTGCCTAAATTTTGTGTGCATAAATTTTGTGCGCTTAAATTTTTTCAGTGTGAATCAACTGGATGTACATCTTCAGTCGCCTGCAAAGCGTACTGACAAACTAATTGCACTGGTGACCAAGAAACCTAAGCGCCTTTCATTCTGTGTTGCCTGTCATATTCAGGCATCCCAGTGGGAAGTGCCCGCTAACATGTGTCAGTGCTACTTAGAGGCTCAAGGATAATTATCTTCCTCTGATTTTACTAAGCCTGGTTCTTTCCAGCCTGATGATGGCCTGGTTAAGGACTTGTCCAGAGGAACGCCTGACCTTGGAACTCCCATGACTGGTTCCTCTGCAGGGGATGGCAGCTCAGTGGGCCCCACACAAGTGCCTTCTGGTTTTGGCATGGATCCTTCTGCCTTTTCTTGGGTAGAACTTTTTCTCAAGGATTGCAATCCTTTCTTCAGGTGCAATCCTCAGCCCCACCCAATCCTGTCAGGTCAGATCCTCAGGTGGTGGCTTCTCCCTCTTCCGGTACTATGTTTAAGCACCGAAGCACACCTCGGTTAGCTTTGGATATTCCCGACAGGAATTCAGATGGCACTGATGATGAGGCAGATCCTGACTCTCTGGAAGATGGGGAAATTCCTCCGGGACTGGAACCCTATAGGACTATGTTGCGGTTCTTTCACAGAGATGAACTGCCGGCTCTGATTTCCCAGACTTTTAAGATGCTGGGAGTGCCTGGGGCAGATTCCATGTCCGAGCCAAAGAGAAATCCAAGTCTCTTGTTTTTTCCCTGTTATGGAAGCCATTCAAGAATTGATTGATCTTGAATGGGAAGCTCCAGAGGCAAATTTCAAAAGGGGTCGGACTTTGGATGGCCTTTACTCCCTGGATCCAGTGGTGAGAGAGCATCTGCATTTTCCGAAAGTGGATGCACTTGTCTGTGTTGTCTCTAAGTGGATGACTAATCCCGTGGAGGAAGAGACGGCCTTAAAGGATGTGTATGATAGGAGGATTGGGGCCATTCTTAAGCAAGCATTTGAAGCAGTAGCAATGACATTGCAGATAGCTTCCTGTTGTTCCCTGGTAGCTCGCTCTTGTCCGCTTCTCTATCAGGAGGTTGATGACTCTGGAGTGAATCCCAGAGCAGTTATGGAACCCACCATCGCCTTTTTAGCAGATGTGGGCTGCGATTTGGTCCATACCTCGGCTACAAGACTGGCTTCGGTAATAGCGGCCAGGCGTCAACTATGGCAGCAAAATTGGTCAGCCAACACAACCTCCAAAGCTAATCTTATGAAATTGCCTTTTAAAGGCTCACTCTTGTTTGAGAGGGAGTTGGAGAAACTGACCAGTAAATGGGGCAAATCCCTGGTTCCTTGGTTGCCGGAGGATAAGAAGCAGTTGCTGCGCCCCTTTGGTATGAGGGTCATTTCAGGAGTTCCAAGCGGTTTCATCCCTACAAAGGGCCAAACTTTCAGTCTTTCGGCAGGTCTCAGTCCTTTCGTCCCAGACAGTCCAAATGAGGCGCAGGCTTGGGTAGAGGATCCTCCCTAGCCTCACAATGAAGTTTGCCAACCCACTTTCAGGAACAAGAGATAGGGGGATGCCTCTCTCTCTTTTATCAAAGGTGGATTGAGATCACATCGGATCAGTGGGTCCTGGAGGTGATATGAGAAGGATATATGCTGGAATTTCACAGTGTTCTTCGGGATGTGTTCATGGTGTCTCCTTGCCATTTCCCACAGAAGAAGCAGGCAGTGGAATCTACATGTCCAGGCTCCTCAGTCTGAGGGCTGTTGTTCCAGTGCCTATGTCTCATGAAAGTACGGGGCGATATTCCATTAATTTTGTTGTGCTCAAGAAGGAGGGCTCCTTTTGTCCCATCCTGGATCTCAAAGGAGTCAACCGTCATTTGCGAGTGACTCATTTTCACATGGAAACTTTGTGCTCAGTGATAATGGCCATGCAGTCAGGGGAATTTCTGACCTCCCTGGATCTGTCTGAGGCCTACCTCCATATTCACATCTGATTGGAGCACCAATGTTTTCTGCATTTCACGGTGTTGGGGCGCCATTATCAGCTTTGGGAATGGCCAGGGTTTGGTCTGGCCACTGCTCCCAGAACTTTTTCCAAGGTTTGTAGTGGTGGTGGTGGCAGAGTTGAGAAGGGATGGAATCCTAGTACACCCGTATTTGGACAACTGGCTGATTCGAGCCAAATTTCTGGAAAAGAGCTGCCTGGTGACCCACAAGCTTATCTCCCTGTTGCAGGAGCTCGGTTGGGTGGTGTATCTAACCAAAAGCAGTCTTCAACTATCTCAGTCATTGGAGTATCTGGGTGTTCGGTTCAACACGAGGCAGGACAACGTTTTCCTGTCAGAAGTTCGGATTCAGAAGTTGATGTCGCAGGTGCGTTTTTTGGTGAACTCTTTATGCCCGATAGTATAATACTATCTACAAGTACTCAGTTTAATGGCGGCAACCCTGGAAGTGGTGCCATGGGCAAGAGTGCATATGCATCCTCTTCAGTGCTCCCTGCTGTCTCGTTGGAACCCACAGTCTCAGGATTATTTGGTTTAGCTCCAATTGCCAATGGAAATCTGCTCTCACCTCCAGTGGTGGTTGCAGGCGGATCATCTGAGAAAGGAAGTTTCACTGACATCACCGGACTGGTTGATAATCACGACAGATGTGAGTCTCCAGGATTGGGGAGCTCACTCTCAGGAACTAACAGCACAAGGACGCTGAAATACAGAAGAGTTTTTCTGGAGCATTAATCAGCTGGAAGCCTGGGTGATCCGGTTGGCGTGCTAGCAATTCAGTGGCAGATTGCAGGGTCAAACGGTCTGAGTAATGTTGGACAGCACAACAATGGTGGCTTACATCAATCAGCAGGGAGGAACCAAGAGTCAGCAAGTGTCACAGGAAGTAGACCAATTTGCATGATGGCCGTGAGAGATGTATTATGTCATAGAATACGCATAAACAAATATTGCAAAAACAAAACTAGGTTTACTAAATGTAAATATATGGATCATAAATCAGCAAAGCTAAGTAATATTAAAATTATGTATGTATGGGTTTGGCGAGTGTTTGACACTCGGTATAAGGATCGAGGTGTTCTTCCCCATTTAGTTAAGATCCTGCTTATTTTGGAATTTTTGCAGGATGGGTTAAATAAAGGTGTTATGTTAGGGACCGCTAGGAGAGCAATCCCAACTTGAGGGGAGTGTGTGCCCTTGGGCCTCGGCACGACCCCAGATGAATCCAAGACAGCACCAAGGGTTGGCGAGGCGTGTCCCAGCATGGGCGAAGACTAAGTCTGATCCTCTGCTGGACCTGCATGCTTCTGGAAGCCAACAACACTATGTTGGTATTTGAACAGTCTTCCGACCATTCCCAGCCCTTTCAGACCTGCCGCTAGGTATCGACAAGAAGCAGCAGGCCGGACTGAGGATGAGGGCAGACGGAGGCCTTGTGACACAGAAGACTCAAGACGAGATGAGAAGACTCTGGAAGTGGATGAGGATTTTGGAAGACTCTCGACGAGATGAGGAACTTGGAAGACTCTTGGATGAGAAGAGAAACTGGAAGGTGCGGACATTAGCACTGTCTCTCAGGGCGCCCTACACAGTCCACCCGCGGGACTGGTCACGGACCACCCTGTCCCACTGTGCGCCCTACACAACCTAGAAAGGCTGGTCATGGACCACGCGGAGAGCGGGACAAGCGCAGGAAGGGAATCCAGTTGAGACGAAAACTCCAAAGACGAGAACAGGAACCGGCAAGACGGATTTACCCCAACAAGGAGTCATCTGGAGAACCAAAGGAGCTAGAGGGTCAGGAGGACTCGGAACGAGCAAAGGAGGAGCGGAACCTAGGAACATCAGGAAGTGAAACATCAGGAAGCCTGGAACATCAGGGAGTAAAACATCAGGAAGCCTGGACTAGGAACCTCAAGACATGAAGACATGGAACATCAGGAAACCACGAACACAGGAAGCAGACGAGACATGGAGCTCCAATGAAGAAATGACGGAGCGCTGGAAGATGAGGCTTCCAGGAGCAAGTAACTCCAATGCAAGGCAAAGCTGAAGTGTTGGAGAAGCCCTTTTATAGGGCTGAGACAGGAAACAGTCATCAGGTGGGGCCCAGGGCATATCCGGCCGTGGGCCCTTTAAATCTTGTGAAGAGATGCGGCCCGTACCTTAGGAACAGGAAGCAGGAAGTTGTGCAGGACCATAGCCAGCGGCCATGCTACTGCTAACGCCGAAGAGCAGGGCAGGGCCAAGGAACAGGCCCAGCATTGTCGGCAGCTTTCAGGCCGCAGAGGGCAGACTGAGGAGCGGCTCCAGCCGCAAGAAAGACCGGGGACTGCAGCGTCCAGGCCACGGGGCAGGCAGAGAGAAAGTAAGAGGCTGCCCAGAAGGCAGAATCACAACAAAAGGCTTGGCTCTTAATTCCTTGAAGGTACAGGTTGCGGCTCTTGCCTGTTCAGGGGCCAGCTGGATAATGAATCTTTATCATCTTTATCATCTCATCCTGATGTGGTCCATTTCTTGAAGGGAGTGAAACATCTTCACCCTCCCTTATGGTTATTGGTTCCTTTGTAGAGTCTTAACCTGGTGTTGGGTTTCTTGGCAGACCCTGTGTTTCGACTGCTGCATAGCCTTTCCTTGCAGTTATTGACCTTGAAAACAGTATTTTTGGTGGCGATATGTTTTGGTCATCAAATTTCCAAGCTGAAAGCCTTGTCTTGCCAGGAGCCATTCCTTCAAGTGATTCCAGGAGCGATACAGCTGCATATTATTCCTTCATTCTTGCCTAATGAGGTCTCGGAGTTTCACTTGAATCAACCCATTTCCTTGCCGTCCTTTGATAAGGAAAGAGTTGCGGATTGAATATCGCCTGTTGCTTCCCTTGGATTTCAAGAGACATGTCATGTGGTATCTGGAGGTTTTTAAACCTTTCCAAAAGTTGGATTGTCTGGTGGAGGAAAACAGGGTGAACAGCTTTGCAGGCTACAATAGCTTGCTAGATTAAGGAGGTAGTCATGGCCGCGTATTTGGATACTGAAAGCCGTTGCCTACTCAGGTTAGGGCTCATTCCACTAGGGCTCAGGCAGAGTCATGGGCGGAGGTTAGATTGTTGTCTCCTGTTGACTATTGCCAAGCTGCAACGTGGTCCTCCTTATACATTCTTTCCAGGTATTATCATCTGGATGTGTATGTCCAGGAGGATACAGCCTTTGCAAGTGCGGTGTTGAGTGGACTGTGGGCAGCCTCCCACCCTATTCGGGAGTAGCTTGGGTACATCTCACTGGTCCTGAATCCATCTATCCACATACTAGGAAATGAGAAATTACTACTTACCCGATAATTTTCTTTTCCTTAAAGTGGATAGATGGATTCAGCTTCCCGCCCTCGACTGCCGAATGATTGTGTGATGGTCCTCCTGTGTAGCTACATGTTCCAGGAGATTACTGGTAAGTGTTTATCCAGTCCCTAGACTAGTGTTAATGTACTTCTTGTCTGAGTTCATTGTTTCATGTTGCCTGAGTATTAAAATGGTTATATATTTTTTAATCTAGTTTTTTGCTAGTCTGTCCATGGTTGCTTTTGACGAGAATACTGGGAGGTTGATGTCACTGCAGGAGTATTTATATACTGTGACGTCAGTTTGCTCCATCTCCATCTCCTGGCAGAGGTGCATAACTCACTGGTCCTGAATCCATCTATCCACCTTAAGGAAAAGGAAATTATCAGGTATGTAGTAATTTCTCATTTATTTTAATATCCCAATTAAAAAAAAAATCAAAACAGTATACAGTAAAAAATTAATATCAATATCAATATCATAACATAGATGATTACATAACATTTTTAAATATTAAGGGCCCAATATTCAAAGCATGTTTAGTGCTATTTAGCTGGATAAGTGGGACTTGTGTGGCTATGTACCAGCTGCTAAATATGCGCCTACAATCAGCGGCCACCGCTTAGCCGTATAAGTTAGGGTTGCCAACTGGATTCAGATTTTCAGGATAGGTTGATCCAGTCCTGGGTTTACTCTCCTACATGGCAGGTACTTATAGTCTTGCCTTTCTTAGGGAATGTAATAGGGAAATCAGAATAAGTACCAGCATGCAATTGGTAAAACCAGGACTGGATCAACCTTTCCTCAAAATCTGAAGCCAGTTTGGCAACCCTAGTATAAGCCTCTGGTATGGCTAAAAGTTACACATACAAAAAGTAGACATGTACTGGGCAGATCGGGAGCAGGACAAATTAGCCATATAACTTACTTGGCTAAATACTGATATTTGGAATTAGTTGCATACGTTTACGTCCAAGTTTAGATGCCCCACAGAGCAGGTCTAAACTTAACCAGGTACACTTATCCGGCTAAGTGTGCACACATATGTGTATATTCAACAGTTAATATTTACATTTCAGCCTATTGATACATTAGAATAGCAAGTGAAAAAATAAGACTATGAAACGGTACATAGGTAATCAAATGAATAAACATGACAGTTGTGAATGGTAATAGTATGATAAATATTCAGCAGGAATTAGTGAGAGAGGGTTTGAGGTTGGTTGATTCGTGTTTACATTCCATTATTGCATACGAGTTAGTGCTAGTGAGAGGAGGTTTTATTCAAGGCTTGGAAATGCTTTTTTGAAAAGCCAAGTTTTTAGTCTTTTCCTAAATGTTAAAGAGCATGGCTCTTGTCTCAAATCAGGTGGGATCGAGTTCCAGAGAGCTGGACCTGCTGATGAGAAGGCTCTGAGACTCAAGGATTTATGTTGGTAGGTTTTGGCCTTTGGAATTTGGAGTGACTCTTTGTAGTGTTCCCTGATAGGCCTGGCGGAGGTGAATTTTTTAAGTGGTATTTGTAGGTCAAGTTGCGTGTGTTGGTTGATAGTTTTGTATATGATGTTAATGGTTTTGTACATGATTCTATAGTGGATCGGAAGCCAATGGAGGTTTTTGAGAATAGGTGAAATGTGGTCAATTTTCCTGGAATTTGTAAGGACTCTGGCTGCAGAGTTCTGAACCATTTGTAAAGGTTTGGTGTAAGAAGCTGGGAGGCCTAATAGTAATGAGTTGCAATAATCTAGTTTGGAAAAGATTATTGCTTGCAAGATTGTTCTGAAGTCCTGAGTGTGAAACAGCGGTTTTATTCTTTTCAGGATATGTAATTTGTAGAAGCAATCTTTGGTGGTTTGGTTAATGAATGTTTTGAGGTTGAGACGATTGTCTAGGATGGCTCCTAAGTCTCTTACGTGGGTTGTTTGAAGGAGTGTGGGTGGTTTAGGAAGTGTGTTATTGTTTTCCGGTGATATGAGCAGGAATTCTGTTTTCGAAGCATTGAGTACAAGGTTTAGACTGTTGAGGAGAAGTTTAATTTCTAATAGGCAACTGTCCCAGTATTCCATTGTTTTTGAGATTGATTCTTTTATAGGGATTACGATCTGTACGTCGTCTGCAAAAAGGAAATGTTTCAGGCTTAATTTTGTAAGTAGTTGGCAGAGTGGTAGCAGGTAGACATTGAAAAGGGTGGGTGAAAGTGATGATCCTTGCGGCACTCCTCTATTAGAAGGGTGGTATTGGGATTCTTTATTATGAATTTTGACTCTGTATCCTCTGTTTTCTAGAAATGTTTTGAACCAGTTTAGTGTGGCACCTGTTAAACCAATGTTTGCCAGCTGTTTTAGAAGAAGGGCGTGGTTGACGGTGTCAAAGGCCGCCGAGAAGTCAAGGAGGATTAGAAAATATGCTTGGCCTTTATCAATACCAGAGAGTAGGTAGTCCATGAGTGAAATTAGTAGCGTTTCGGTGCTTGCGGCTTTGCGAAAACCATATTGGTTTGGGGACAGAATACTGTGGTCCTCTAGGTAGTTGGATAGTTGGGTGTTTACCAGTTTTTCCATGATTTTAGCTATAAATGGTAGGTTGGAAATAGGGCGGAAGTTGTTGGGATCACATGCATTTAGATTTGGTTTTTTTAGCAGTGGCTTGATTGAGGCAGTTTTTAGGTCATCTGGGTAGATGCCATGTGATAAGGAGCAGTTTATAATATCTGCTATGGTTTTTGCTATTGTGTCCGGGATAAGAAGAAGCATTTTGGTAGGGATTTGATCAAATGGGTGTGATGACGGTTTCATTCTTTTAATACATTTTGTATCTCTGTGATTGTGATGGGTTCAAAGGCATTAAGCTGGATGTCTTTATTTTGGGGAAGATATGTGTTATCTGGAGACGTAGTGTTTGGAATCAGCTGATTAAGGAGATCCGATATTTTTTTGTTAAAATGAAGAGCCAATTCGTCTGCTTTAGTCTGGGCTTGTTCGGGTGGTATATCTGGAGTGATAGGTTTAGTGAGGCTGGAAACGAAGGCGAATAGAGCTTTTGAGTCAAAGCTGAGATGATGAACCTTTCGGGCATAGTAGTCTCTTTTGATTTTCAACGTGGTACTTTTGTAAAGATGGAGTGATCGTTTGTAATCAGAGAGTGAGGCTGGTGAAGGGGCTTTGCGCCATTTTCTTTCTTTTTGCCGAAGTAATTGTTTGAGTTTTCGTAGTTCATCATTATACCAGGGTTGACGTTTCAATCTTTCAAACTTATCCAATCCTTTTTTAAACACAGCTATACTAACTGCACTAACCACATCCTCTGGCAACAAATTCCAGAGTTTAATTGTGCGTTGAGTAAAAAAGAACTTTCTCCGATTAGTTTTAAATGTGCCCCATGCTAACTTCATGGAGTGTCCCCTAGTCCTTCTACTATCCGAAAGAGTAAATAACCGATTCACATCTACCCGTTCTAGACCTCTCATGATTTTAAACACCTCTATCATATCCCCCCTCAGTCGTCTCTTCTCCAAGCTGAAAAGTCCTAACCTCTTTAGTCTTTCCTCATAGGGGAGTTGTTCCATTCCCCTTATCATTTTGGTAGCCCTTCTCTGTACCTTCTCCATCGCAATTATATCTTTTTTGAGATGTGGCGACCAGAATTGTACACAGTATTCAAGGTGCGGTCTCACCATGGAGCGATACAGAGGCATTATGACATTTTCCGTTTTATTCATCATTCCTTTTCTAATAATTCCCAACATTCTGTTTGCTTTTTTGACTGCCGCAGCACACTGAACCGACGATTTCAATGTGTTATCCACTATGACACCTAGATCTCTTTCTTGGGTTGTAGCACCTAATATGGAACCCAGCATCGTGTAATTATAGCATGGGCTATTTTTCCCTATATGCATCACCTTGCACTTATCCACATTAAATTTCATCTGCCATTTGGATGCCCAATTTTCCAGTCTCACAAGGTCTTCCTGCAATTTATCACAATCTGCTTGTGATTTAACTACTCTGAACAATTTTGTGTCATCTGCAAATTTGATTATCTCACTCGTCGTATTTCTTTCCAGATCATTTATAAATATATTGAACAGTAAGGGTCCAAATACAAATCCCAAACAGTAAGGGTCCCAATAAAATCCCTGAAATGTTCTAAGAATCTAGTACAAACTAAAGCAGATCAAATGTCCTTAAAATGCAATCAGTTAAACTAATTCACCATTCTTTAAGAAGTTTCCTGAAACTTAAATCATTTATTTCTGCTTGAAAGTCACAAGGGACAATATTTCCTACTAAAGATGCTTGATAGTGAAAAGAAGTTTGCATTGTATTTTCCAGTCTTATTTTTTCAGGGGGATGGAAGCCTTAATAATTAAGACTAAGAGTTCTTACTGGTCTGTGAGGGGCAAGTCGATTTGTCAGATAAACTGACTGCCGGATGTAATATGCTCTATAAGTACAACAGAAGATTGTGAACCTATTTCTATACTACACTGGCAACCAATGGTGTTCTTCTACTAGTGGAATTACATACTCAGATTCTGAAATGCTGAAAATGACACGAGCTGCAGTATTCTGTAATAACTCTACTCTCTTCAGAGAAGCCTCAGACATTCCTAGATACAGGGAATTACAAGAGCACAACTCAGAATTGTAAGATCAGATTTCTCCATAAAGGGCCTTAATCTTCAAATCATTTGAAGCGAAAAGAAGACTGATTTAGTCAAACTAGAAACCTGCTTAGACATTAACAAGGCACTATCCAGATTCAAATCCTAATATTTTTATCACATCAGCTGAAGGGATAGCTGTCCCCTTCGTCTGTGGAGCCATCTGGTTGTTAATAGCTGCAGTCAGATTTTTGTGGATTTACTTTCAGCTTGTGATGGCATAATCCACCAGCTGTGTCATCAAGACCTTGATGTAATCTGAACATTTCCAATGATGAATCTGAATTAGAAAAAGCTAAGCTGAATCTCTGGTCCTGAATTATAGCTGCTAAAGGGGCTAAAACGGAAGCAGTGAAAGTACAGAATCTTGAGGAACTCCACATGTTAGTGCCCTGAGTTCTCACACTTCTTGACCCCAACCTACTTGAAAGGATTAATCCGCAAGAAAAGATCTAATCCATCTTAATACTGTGTCAGCTATTCCCAACTCTTTGAGTCATAACAGTAAAAAAATTATGATCAACAGTAGCAAAAGCAGAGCTCATATCAATTAATATCAAAATTGTGTCTTTACCACTATCCAAATTCATCCTGATTTCATTGCTTGGTACTATCAGCGATTTTTGGTACCATCATCTCTCCAAAACCCTGATTGGCTGAAGTATATTGACTTTATTGGTAAAAATCAGAGAGTAGGGAACTACTACCATATCTAAACATTTGGGTTTTCAGCATATCCATAATGAATATGTATGAGATGGACTTGCATACATTAGAGACCCAGTGTATGTAAATCTACCTCATGCATATTCATTGTGGCTATCCTGAAAACATGACCAGATAAGTGCACATGACCACATAAGTGCACATCCCAGAGAATTGCTGATGTAGTACATGACTGTCCTTGATAATACAATTAATAATCCCATTACCTATCATAAGCACAGTGGGTGTTTGTGCTCACTGTGGTATCCACATTGTCTCCAATCAGCCACTGGTGGTTCTCTGCCTGCCGCAGGCGGATCCGGGGCCAGTCCTTGCTGGTGATGTAACTGCAATCAGCATTGAAGTCCCCGAGGATCAAGATATCCTGCTCGAAGGAAATTCCATTAGGGATCCATCTCACTCTAACACTTCCCACCCCCCCATTTCCCACCCTCTTACCTCAATGAGATACTGCTGCTGCGCATCCTCCCAGGCATCAAAGAGGGCATCCACCTCGCTGACTGCATAATCCGGGCTAGTGTGGATGGAGATGAGCACGAAGCTCTTCAGCTCTGGGGAGGTGAGCAATGGATAGGCGGCTTCAGAAGCGACAGAAGAGAGACAACGTACACTCTTCCACTATCCCATAAAACCTTAGTCTACTCGGCAGTGTCAGCTGTCAGCCAAGTAGGGTAATGTGGCATGTCAGAGGTCAGATAGGCCGACACTCCTGGGGTTTTCAGTAAGGACTAGGTGCTGCAGCGAGAGAAGGCCTTGTTCATTCAGGTGGGAGAGCGCCAATGTGAGAAATGGACGCTATACTGGAAGAAGGCTTTATTTGTGAAGGTGGGAGTGCACTTTTTTTGTGAGTGAGGAGAAGGTGCTATAGTGGGAGAACGTCCTGTGGGAAACCACCTTTGTGTGAATTAGAACTGTGCATTTTTTTTAACTGTATAACCCCCTGTCAGAGATGCACCTGTGGTGAGGGACTGGAACTGTGCCACAAAAGGTTCGCGGATGAAAGAGTCCGTGCCACAATTCTCACAGCCATCATCATAGTGGTACCATCTTGTGGGCTTCACAATGTCCTCTCTGCATTTATAGGTGGAAAGATGGGCATGGAGGAGGTGGATAGTGTGAAAAACACAACAGTGTTAATCTCTTAAGCAATATTATTTTTATGTCTCATTTCTAAGTCCTGGTTTAAAAAAGGATCTCCCATCTCCAGAACCTCTGAGACCCAGTCCTGCCCCTAAAACCTAGGTGAAAATAGAAAAGCATGTTTCAGCTGGGATTAGAACCCACTGTCTTCCAATCTCAAGGCAGAGCCTAAGGCAGTAAAAAGAGGGACACCTTTGCTGGTCAAACAGCAGAAGGCTGGCTCTTACTGCCACATGTGTTGTTCTTGCTTCTCCCCACACTTGTATAGGAGGACCTGGAGACAAGACTTTTGGAGAGGTCTCCTTACTGCTGATACCAGAACCAGGAGTTTCCCCAACCCACCGCATTGCCTGTGGGTGGAAGTGGGCATCCCTGGACCATCATTTCCTTTCCCGTCGGCCACTGACCTGTAAATGTAGACATATTTCTCGCGATAGGAGCTACGACCCAAGTGATCAGAGATGAGGAGGTTGTAGTGGGATCCAGTGGCGCTGGAAATGAGATTGAGTGCACTGAGTAACCACAGAGAATATGGAGGCAGAGGCACAGAGGAGGCTGAATTAGCAGGGCCATTTCCCATGGCCTCCCTTTAGCCTTTCACACGCGATTGCAGCAATGGAAAGATTAATGGCTCTGGCGAAACTACGGTAGATATTTTTGCATCCAGGATTCTGCATATTCCCCCACAACCTCCCCACATTCTTTTATGTTTTCTCTCCTCCCTCCTTATCCTTTCTGTGGGCCTTCATGTTCCCTTCTTTCCTTCTGCTATTACCATCACCTCTACCTTGTGGCTCTTGAGGTAGAAGATGCTGTTGGTGCCAGTTCTGCTCAGAACAGCTAAGTATTAAGTAATCAGTAAGCTCAGGACATGAGCCAGTGTCCCCTCCCTGGCTCCACCTCCCCCTCCTGCACGGACTTCTGATTGGAAAGGTGACCTGCCCCTAAGGGAGGCAGGACATGTGAGTGGGCACTGGCTTAGGTCCCATGCGGACTGACTCTTCTATCAGCAGGCCAAGGTCTGGTACATCTGCTTTAAGAAAGATGAAAGAGGCAAGGAGGGAGCTGGAACCCTGCGCCAACTTCCGGTCTGCACCTACTTGTCCTACCCTAATTACTCTCCTGGTTAATGCTTTCAAATGATCACCATTGTGTGTACACACTCTTTCTAACCTGCAGTTGCCACATAAAGAGATGGCTCTAAATCCAGTGCAATTAGTAACAAGCTGGATGTACAAGGTCAAGAGTCATATACTGTTGCTTTCTAGAGAGGGATGTTTGAACAGCTACTTTCTGGTTTCTCAGGTAAGAACTGTGTTCTGGACTGAGCCAGAGCTGCCATGTGACTAAGATTCTGGAGGGAAACTCTAAGGCAGTCCTCCTAACTTTCTGCCTTCCCTCTTATGATGTACTCATGAAACTGATTTCAAATTGGAAAGCGCAGGAACTCCAAATCCCACAATGCTTTGGGAATTTAGGTCCAGAAAATAGAACAAATCACTTCCTCCAGGAAACTGAGTCACCTGTTGGTTTGGTTGAGCCATTTTCTCCCAAGAGATGGCAGAGGTGAGAAAGATCAAAGAGAAGTTAGTACTTACTTGTTCAACTCCCTCACCAGACTAATAATTGCGGTGTCATCTGAGCTCATCACTTCCTGGACGCTGATGAGCTCATATCGCCTCAGAATCTGCAGAGGAAATGGAGGCAGGTCAAAAGAAGGATCAACCAACCCCACACAGCTGTCAGACATGGTTTGGTGTAACATGACCAGAAAGCTTCAGCTGTCAGGGTTGCCAGCTGAACCGGATCAGCCTTGTTTTGCCCTTTTGTAACCTTGGACGTCTAATCCTGCCTTTCTTAGAGAAATTGGAATTACAAGTGCATAGACGCAACGGGGCAAAAAGAGAATTGGATCAGCCTGTCAGGGTTGACCTGGATCTGGTGGCAATTTTCCTAAATCAGTTCTGGTCTTGTCCCATTGTATCAATTAACTTGTAATCTTCTTCTTATGCAAACTGGAGCTACATGGTAGCTATTTAAATTGGGCTGTGATGATAGAATCAAACTGGTGGCCGGGTCTGTCTGGCAGGCTACGAGCACTGTAATAGCTAGAAGTCCTAACAGAAATGTAGGCGTTCTTGTGGCTGGGTCTATTTGTCAGGCCTCACAGGGGACACAGGATGCTGGATGTTTGGCCAATAGCCACGCTAGTATTGATGGTTGTTTCGATTATTACAGAGGCTTGTAGTTAGGCATGGGAAAGGTGGGTGCTGGAGGGAACTAAGAGCATATTGTATGCTCTTCTACCCAACATGGTGGAATACCAAGGAAGAACTGAAAAAAAGATTGCCCTGGATAAGGAGTGATATTCTATAGGTTGTCACACTGTGCAGCTGACTGCTGGGACGTATCCTTAGCAGTGTGCATAGAATAACTGGGCAGATTGCAAATATCTATTAGTCTTTTTCTGCCGTCATCTAAGTCCATAGAGACAATATTTGTATACAGAGGTGGGGGAAAGAGGGGATGCAGGTTGGTGGAAAAACCAGGACCAGCTCAGCCTGTCCCCGATTACCTGGGGCCACTTCACGAGATGTAAGTGAAGAGGCAAGATTACCAAAGGAGGTTTAGATCACCAGCTGGTTCCAAATCATCAGAACAGACTGCTTTAGCCCCAT
This sequence comes from Rhinatrema bivittatum, assembly GCF_901001135.1. Lineage (NCBI taxonomy): Eukaryota > Metazoa > Chordata > Amphibia > Gymnophiona > Rhinatrematidae > Rhinatrema > Rhinatrema bivittatum. The sequence continues at coordinate 497,399,084 of NC_042615.1, read as the reverse complement.
TTCATCTGTGGAATTATAGCATCTGCTTTTCATAGGGAAATCAGATCTATAAGTGCATGTATCTGTTGTATCTATAAGTGCATGTTGTTGTAACAGATACATGCACTTCCCGACGGCTTCTCTCCGCCTACCTTTCTTTTTCTGTGACTCCTCCTGCTCCTTGGGGATGTCTGGCTGCCGCGGCGTCTGCCCGCCGTCCTCTCCAGCGTCCCCGGACCGGCTTGGGCGCTGCCTCCCACCCAAGGTACCTTAGGGCGCATGCACCGTGCGGCCCTCATTCTTATTTCCTCTATGGCGCGAACCTCAGGGGCGTCCCCCTGTGATGACGTCACGCTGCCCGGATATTTAAGCCTACTGTTTATTGCTACACGTTGAGTTAGCAAGGGATTCCTACAAATGGGATTCGCTTTCCGTACCCAGCTACTCTGCCTCCAACTTCTATTGGACTCTTTTCTGCTAACGGGGTACCCGCTCCTCGGGGGCCTCTCTGCTTCTTTCAGGTCGCTATCAGGAACCGGTACTTGATCCTCGAGGGCCCATGTTCCATGACTCGCTGCCTGTGTCCATCTCCTCTTCTACTTGGAAGAATTCGCTACAGACACCATCTGTGATTACTACAACCATCTACTCCTCAGAGCTGTTTCCCTGGAACCAGGTACTTGCTCCTCGAGGGCCTGCCTCTGTTCCAGCTCTAGTGCCATCTTCCACGGAGAACTGCTGCATGAGTACTTGCCAATGAGTCTCTGCTCCCAGGGATCTGGTACTCGCTTCTCGAGGGCCAGCTCTTCCTATTTCGGGGCTTCTCCATACTGGGGACTCTGTGAATGTCTTATTGTACTCATTCTCTCAGTTCTTTTCACTACAATACTGCTACCAGAGGAACCGCTGTTCCAGAGCCCTGAGGAATACTAGCCCAGCCGGGCTCCATCTTCTACTCACTACTGCCACCTCTGGTGGTTTTACAAACTGTCTAAATAAAGATCTAATCTGTGTTTGTGTATCCAGAGCTGAGCCTGACCTGTGGCCCCTCACAGGGCTTCCCCCTGTGGGTGTGGTCAGCTGCCACAGTGTCCAAGGGTCCACCCAAACCTTACAAAACATAACAGATTGCTAACTCCATGGTTGCGGTACAGCTCAATGCTCTGCAGGCCATTCCGGGCCTGGCCTTGAGCATTGCTGAACAAGACGCATTGGAGAAACTCACTTCTGCGTTCCATCAGCTGCACGCACAGAAGACTCAAGGCGCTGCTTCCAGTAATGAAGGTCAGTTACCTGAAGTAACTATAAAGACTACTGTACCTCTGGCTGCTCCAGTTCGTTTCTCTGGAGAGATTCAAAGGACTAGAGGTTTTCTAAATCAGTGCTGCATGCATTTTGCATTACAGCCTTCTCACTTCCCCACAGCCTACGCCAAGACTACTTATATTCTATCTTATCTTGATGGAAGGGCTTTGTCTTGGGCCTCAACACTGTGGGAACATAAGGATCCAATTCTGCAGGATATTGACGGATTTTTGGATTTGTTTAAGTCCGTATTTGACGATCCTGCTCAAGTCCATTTCCATTATATACAAGTCCATTGTATATACAATGGACTTGTATATAATGCTACAAGTCCATTTCCATTATATACAAAACCATCCACCGACATGCTCCAATTGACCTACAAATCCCCCTCCGATTACATAACTCCTCAAGACCGACAAGAGACACATACAGAGGATGTTCTTATGTTCTTATGATCACTCCAGGTACCTTCTACCAAAACCACCAGACATATTACTTTAAGGGCTCGGGCCCTCTCTACAGCCAGTCCCCCTTTACGGAACTCCATCCCCCCCGATCTGAGACAGGAGCCCTGCCTCCCAACCTTCAGGAAAAGACTTAAGACTTGGCTGTTTAAGCAAGCATTCCCGGACCCTAATTAATCTCTCACTCCATCAACATATATCTCACAGTCATTTTAGTTTCAGCGATGTATAATTATCTTTAACTGACGTTATCCTTTCCTTTTATTTCTCTCTTCGCCCAGTTCAATCTTCCTTGTTATTTGTAACTGCTTTTTTCCGCACTATAGTTCCAGTTTGAAGTTATTATGCACCCCTGTTCAACTGTAAACCAGCATGATGTGATTGTATCATGAATGCCAGTATATAAAAAACCTAAATAAATAAATAAGTGACTGTTGCTGGTTCCACTCTGGTGGACCTGAAGCAAGGCAACTGACCACTGGCTGATTTTGCAATAGAGTTTAAGACTCTTGCTATGGAACTATGCTGGGATTCCAAATGCCTGAAAACACCTCTTCTTCAGAGGTCTGGATACTCGCTTGAAAGACGAGCTGGCTGCTCTTGAGACACCTGTCTCGCTGGATGAACTAGTGGCTTTGGCTACTAGAATTGACCACCAGCTCCGTGATAAGGTGAAAAAACTCAAGCCTACCACTAGACCAGTTCAGAAGGAGGTTCATGCTAAACCTGCACTCCAGATAGTTCCAGCAATACCTGTCGCCAGTGAAGAAGAACCGATGCAACTTGGTCGCAGTCACCTGACTTCAAAAGAGAGAAAACTATGGAAGAGGCATGGCCGGTGTATGTACTGTGGACAGACTGGTCACGATGTCCCAACATGCCCAATTCGTCTGGGAAACGGATGGGCCTAAGTCGTGCGGGAGGACTGTTCTTAGGCCTTACCACGACCTCTCCTCCGCTCTCTCTCCCAGTCTCCCTGATCTGCGGACCATCCGAAGTTCAAACTCTTGCCCTGGTGGATTAAGTGCGGGTTTTGAATGGTGTACGATTGTATTTACCCCCACTGTTGTGGATTTATAGTAGTTGACTAGTGGATTCAGGGGCAGGAGGCAACTTTATACTTCGACGCCTAGTGGAACATTTGAGGATTCCCCTCGTCATTTTGGAAGTTCCACTGCTCTTATCATCTATCAATGGAGAGCCTTTGCCGGGTGATGTGACCTGGCGAACCGAACTGGTAACCCTTCGCACCGGAGCCCTCCATAGTGAGTCAATTTCCTTCTTTGTGTTAGAGAAGGCTATGCACCCTATCGTTCTGGGGTTACCCTGGTTGCAGTTGCATCAGCCTCAATTCGACTGGGCCACCTTGGAACTCTCCCGCTGGGGCCCAGGTTGTCATGGCAAGTGCCTTAAGAAAGTTTCTCCTGCCCTCTGCATGCCTATAACTCCAGTGATGCCAGGACTGCTGCCTCAATATGCATCATTCAGTGATGTGTTCTCCAAAGAAGCTGCTGACATCCTTCCTCCACACAGATCCTACGACTGTGCCATAAGGCTGAAACCTAACACTGAACCTCCTAAAGGACATGTCTATCCACTCTCTGCTATAGAGAACAAGGCTATGTCCGAGTACATCGAGGAGAATTTACAGAAGGGATTCATTAGACCATCAAAGTCTCCAGCCGGCGCAGGTTTCTTCTTTGTGGGGTAGAAGGACGGTACCTGTGTCCTTGTATCGACTATCGAGGTCTGAATGAGATCACGATCAAAGACCGATATCCCCTGCCTTTAATCTCAGAGCTGTTCGACCGGCTTCAAGGTGCCAAAGTATTCTCGAAACTTGACCTGAAGAGGGCCTACAACTTAGTTCGCATTCGCAGTGGCGATGAATGGAAAACAGCCTTCAACACTCGAGATGGTCATTTCGAGTACTTAGTAATGCCCTTCAGCCTGTGAATGCACCCGCCGTGTTCCAGAACATGATGAACAACATCTTGCGGGACCTGTTGTACAAGAGTGTCATGGTGTACCTAGATGATATCCTGATATTTTTTCAGGACTTGTCTACCCATCTAGAGGACGTCAAACAATTACTATGAAGACTACGAGAACATCGGCTCTACACCAAGCTATCCAAGTGCAAATTCCATAACGACTCTGTGCCTTTTCTTGGTTACATTGTGTCTAAAGATGGCTTCCAGATGGATCCCCAAAAATTAGAGAGTATTAAAAATTGGTCCCAACCTACCAGCCTAAAGGCCCTGAGACGATTTTTGGGGTTCACCAATTATTATAGAAGCTTTATAAAGAATTACTCTTCTTTAACTGTGCCCTTAACTGCAATGACCCGGAAGGGGGCCAACACTTCTAAATGGTCTGCGGAGGCCATTTTCGCATTCAAGAATTTAAAGATTGCCTTTTCTACTGAACCATGCCTGCGTCATCCAGACCCCAGCAAGCCATTCATCGTGGAGGTTGACGCCTCTGACATCAGTGTGGGGGCTGTCTTGAGCCAAACCGGAGACTCCAAAGCATTACGTCCCTGCTCTTTCTTCTCACGACGTTTCTCTCCGGCAGAGAAGAACTATGGGATTGGAAATAAAGAGCTCCTGGCTATTAAGTTGGCATTCGAGGAATGGCGGCTTTGGCTCGAAGGCACTCAACATCAAATTACTGTATTTATGGATCATAAGAATCTAGAGTATCTCCACCATGCGCAACGTCTTAACCATAGACAAGCCAGATGGTCCTTATTTTTTAACCATTTTGACTTTGTGCTCAAATATCGCCCCGGAGACAAGAATAACAGAGCTGCCCTGTCACGCTCCTTTCTCTTGGAGTATGTTCCAGAAGAACCTCAGCATATAATCGACCCGAATAAAGTCATCTTGGGTGCTACCCATTCTGTGCCTGTTGGTAAAACCATCGTGCCTAAACATCTCAGGAAGAAAGTGCTCTATTGAGCTCATGATTCCAAGCTGGCTGGCCATCCTGGTCAATGCCGTACTCTGCTGAAGCTCCAGAAGTATTATTGGTGGCCAACTATCAAGGAAGATACATTCTCCTACGAAGCATCTTGTGCCAACTATGCCAAGCACAAACCTACTTCTGGCCAACCGTGGGGATTGCTGCAACCGCTTCCAGCTCCGGAGCAGCCATGGACGCATATTGCTACTAACTTTGTAGTTGATCTTCCCCTCTCTGGAGGTATGAATACCATTTGGGTCACAGTCGATCGCTTCAGCAAGATGGCCCATTTCATGGCTCTGCCTGGCTTACCTTCAGCCTTGGAGCTTGCAAAGCTCTTCATAACCCACATCTTTCACCTTCACGGCTTACTAAAGCACATAGTATCGGATCGAGGATCACAATTCACGGCAAAATTCTGGAAGGCTTTGTGCAAACTTTTCGACATTTCTCTAGACCAGGGGTGGGCAAATCCGGTCCTCGAGGGATGCAAACCAGTCGGGTTTTCAGGATACCCCTAATGAATATGCATGAAATAGATCTGCATACAACTGAGGCAGTGTGTATGCAGGTCTCTCTCATGCATATTCATTAAGGATATCCTGAAAACCCGACTGGTTTGCAGCCCTCGAGGAATGGAGACCGCCCTTTGAAGGGGGGTACTGTTGCAACCGTTGCTGCCCGACGGCTTCACTCCACCTACCTTTCTTTTTCTGCGACTCCTCCTGCTCCTTGTGGACGTCTGGCTGCTGCGGCGTCTGCCTGCCGTTCTCTCCGGCATCCCCAGACCGGCTTGGGCGCTGCCTCCCACCATGCTCCTCAGGTACCTTAGGGCGCGCGCGCTGCACGGCCCTCATTCTTATTTCCTCTATGGCGCGAACCTCAGGGGCGTCCCCCTGTGATGAAGTCACGCTGCCCGGATAATTAAGCCTACTGTTTATTGCTAGCCGTTGAGTTAGCAAGGGATTTCCTACGGATGGGATTTGCTCTCCGTATCCAGCTACTCTGCCTCCAACTTCTATTGGACTCTTTTCTGCTAATGGGGTACTCGCTCTCAGGGGCCTCTCTGCTTCTTTCAGGTTGCTATCAGGAACTGGTACTTGCTCCTCGAGGGCCCATGTTCCCTGACTTGCTGCCTGTGTCCATCTCCTCTTTTACTTGGAAGAGTTCGCTACAGACACCATCTGTGAGTATTACTACCATCTACTCCTCAGAGCTGTTTCCCTGGAACCAGGTACTCTCTCCTCGAGGGCCTGCCTCCATTCCAGTGCCAGTGCCACCTCCTATGTGAAACTGCTGCGTGAGTACTTGCCAATGAGTCTCTGCTCCCAGGGATCTGGTACTCGCTCCTCGAGGACCAGCTCTTCCTATCTTGGGGCTTCTCCATTCTGGGGGACTCTGTGAATGTCTTATTGTACTCATTCTCTCAGTTCTTTTCACTACAGCACTGCTACTGGAGGAACCGCTGTTCCAGTGCCCTGAGGAATACTAGCCCAGCCGGGCTCCATCTTCTATTCACTACTGCCACCTCTGGTGGCTTCACAAACTGTCTAAATAAAGATATAATCTGTGTTTGTGTGTCCAGAGCTGAGCTTGACCTGGGCCCCTCACAGGACCACCCCCATGGGTGTGGTCAGCTGCCACAGTGTCCAAGGGTCCACCCAAACCTTACAAAATATAACAGTATGTAGTGGGGTAAAACCTGTCCTCAAAAAAACAGGATTGGATAAAGCAAGGTAGTTGTTGTGTTAGTCCACTTGAATGCACGGAAATAAGGTTAAGAACAGAAAAATATATTTATTTATTTATTTCGGTGCTTTTATATACCGAGGTTTACAATTAGCCTTCACCCCGGTTTACAGTAGAACAACTTTTACATCGAACCAAGACACGGAAAATAGAGTGGCAGAGAATACATCAAACTGGTAACATAGAATCATAGAATAAAACTTGAACAGGGTTGCGGCGTGTTTAACTGAAACTTTGCACGGCATCGAAAGAACTGGGAAATTGGTTCACAAAAAAACAAAGAGAAAGGGACAAGACTCTAGCATAGCTTATTGAGTTCATCTTGTAAGGGAAGTGCTGGTGGAGGGGTTATGAAATTTAGCCCATGCCATCTCTGAAAGTTTGGCTAAATAACCAGGTTTTCAGTTCTTTTTTGAAGGATTTGCAGTCGATTATCGATCTTAGGTATTGAGGTAGGGTGTTCCATAAGTTTGGGCCTGCAATTGAGAAGGCTCTGTTTCTCGTACTCGTGAGCTTCGCTGTTGGGAATGATGGTATGTCGAGAAATTGTTTGCTTGCAGTTCTGGTGTGATGTTGAGGTTTGTGTTGATGGATCATGTTGTTGAGTGTGGTGTTCTCTGTTTTGTATAAGGCGTTGTGCACTATAGTAAGGGTCTTGAATTCGATATATATAAGGCATCACCTTATATATATATATAAGGTGATGCCTTTTTTTGGACTAACTTAATACATTTCTTGACTAGCTTTCGAGAGGTAATGCTCCCTTCCTCAGGTGGGAATACAATGAGCAAAAGATGAAAGCAGGTGGAGGGTCTAGGCCTCATTACATCAGAAACTGGGACATGAGGAATTCCCCTCCCCCCATTGAAATGAGAAAGAGGACAGGACTCTTTGTCAGTTGTTGAGTGATGAAACTAAGCTGCTACTACTACTACTATTTATCATTTCTAAAGCACTACTAGTCACACACAGTACTGTATGCTGTCATGCAGTCGCTTCTGTGACCACATCCTAATCTTGCGCTGAATGAACTGCTGGAGGTCAGGATCAGGCTGCACTGCTTGTTCAAACTGACAGGCCTGCTCTCCTGATGCTCGTCCCTAGCGCCTCCTTATTAGCAGAAGCGGCGGCTGTCAGCGGGTCTGACAACCGACGCTTAATTGTACCAGCGTTGGTTCTCGAACCCGCTGACAGCCATGGGTTCGGAAAACGGACGCCGGCAAAATTGAACGTCCATTTTCGAACCCGCCAACCGGCTGGCAGATTTTTTTTCTTTTTTTAAAGAAGTTTTTGGGTTTTTTTTAATTTTTGGGGCCTCCGACTTAATATTGCTATGATATTAAGTCAGAGGGTGTACAGAAAAGCAGTTTTTCTGCTTTCCTGTACACTTTCCCGGTGCTGTCTATGGTTAACACCTGCCTTTGGGCAGGCATTAATTTCTGAGAGTAAAATGCGTGGCTTTCAGTATCCCGGGCGACTAACTAATAGGCTCATCAACATGCATTTGCATATGATGAGCGCTATTAGTTTTCACGAGTTTGGATGCACGTTTTCAAGGCGCTATTACCCCCTTACAGTATAAGGGGTAATAGCGCCTCGAAAATGCACGGCCAAACGGGCGCTGTACGGTGCCCTTGGCTGAGCGCACCGTACTGAATCGACCCACGAGTGAGATTGAAAGGAATTACAAGTCAGTCCCAGATGGGTGTTTGCTCCCATTGCCTTCTGAATTTCTCCCACTCAGATTTGCTGCAGCTCCAGCTTCCTCTAGATTTCTGTGAAACTATAATTAATGAGAATATTACCGATGTGAATACATTTGAGTCATCACTGTTTCAACTTTATGAATCACAAGGAACCAGATATGACCAACAAATATGCTGGGCCTGGACTATTTAAGTATTTTATTTTTCTGATATTAGGCTTGGAACAGAAGAGATGAACTAGATCCACAGTCCAAGGAAGGAAAATAGAGTGATGAGGGCACCTTGTGGTCAAGAAGGGAAGTGCCTGCATGCACCCTATAAAATTCCACAATTTCCCCAGTAAATCTTCTCCTAAGCATTTATAGAGCGCTGCAAGGTGTACGCAGCCCTGTACAGAAACACATAAGAGACAGCCCCTTCTCTGTGGAGTTTACAGTCTAGTCAACAGATGGATTTTGAGGATAGATGGAAAATGAGGTCCTCGTGAGAGAGTTACTTTAGTGGATCAAGGATCTTTGCCCTCTAAGATCTAAAGGAGAGAATAGACAAAGGGATCAGTATGGGTCCAGGGAGCAGGGGATGCAGGTAGGATCATTTGCTTCTGCTAGCTGAGGTGAGTTGCATGCAAACATGGCTACTATAGAGTGTAGTCAAGATGTGTGGCCAACAAGTTTTCTTTCTTCTTCCTATCACCCTTTGACAGATGCTAAACTGGAATCTGTAGTAAAATCTGTAACAGGAACTTTTATTAGATAATATTAGAAGAGAAACAACTGCAGCTAGGAATGGCTCCTGGCACTATTATCATTACTGCAGACAAAGATCACCACAGCACTTGTGCACAGAGGAAGGTAGGGGTCATTTTAAAAAAAGCAGAAGTCTCCAATTATCAAAAGCTTATAATCTCACGAGTAGCACAGAACATGGACTGCCACCGTCTGTTATCTCTTATCCACAGTAATCGTCAAAGACTGTAGCCATTGATTACCCACATCATCTGCAAAGCATGAGCTGCCTGGGTCCAAAGGTCATATAGAATCATATCAAAGACTGGAAAGGATCACAGGTGGTTATCTAGAATCAGAGATGGATAGGGCTGGAAAGGAGCATAGAGGGTAATCTAGAAACACAGAAAGATAGGGCTGGAAGAGATCATAGGGGATTATTTAGAATGGGAGAAAGACTGGGCTGCAAGGAACCACAGGGATGCATCTAGAATCAGGGATATAAGGCTGGAAGGGATCGCTGGGAGTTATCTAGATTCAAAGGGCTGGCAGAGACTGCAGGGATTATCTAGAATCAAAGGGCGAGAGGGCTGAAAAGAACCTCAGGAGGTCAACAAGAATTACAAGAAGATGGGAAGCCCAGTGCCTTAGTGGCTGTGCTGCGCTTTGCAAGATGGAGGACAAAGGTTCAATTACCACGTCAAATCTTCTGCTCCCTGGGCTGGTTGGGCAGGCTGCAGCAGAAGTGTTCTCAGCCCCCTGGGGTAGGGAGTCCAAGTCATTGCACAGCAAGGGAACCTGGTGGCCAGAATGCGCACCCAGGATTGCAGGTTTCCAGAAGGAGCCCTGGTGCATGGCCCTCAGCTGAGGACTGTCACTGCAAAGGCTGAGCTAAACTAAATTTGGAGAGGAGAGAAAATAGGGGGAAAATCTCCAGATAGCTGTGAATGAAGGATCATGGCACTGGACCTCAGCCTGAATTCCAATTCAGCTGGAGCTCCAAATAAGCAAATGGAACCTGGAAACTGATCTCCCCCCCCCCCCCCCCAATCATAGAAAGCTTGGGCTGGAAGAAACCATAGAAAGATCTAGAATCTGATCAGTCTGGGTTTCAGTACATCCACAGTGATTATGCATGAGTTAATTTGCATATTACGAACCCAAAAATGGATAACTCAAGATATCCAAAACTCTGAAGAATAAAAAGAGAATCCTTTCAGACATTCTGAGGCAAAAAGATTCAAATAGAGGAATATGATGTGGCCTGTCACATGTTAATAACGCAATCATTTGCCCCATGTAATGCCATAGGTTTTCTATCCAAAACTTACTTTTATAGTTCAACAAAGTTCTTATTTTATTTTTCCAATAGAAAAACAAAGACAAAGAAAATAAAATTTAAAAAATAAATCTCCCTCACAATATAGCTCTCATTCCCGGGATAGGAGCCAAAAGATTAACTTTTTTCCAGGTATAATCTTAATGGCTCGCAAGTCCTCTACAAATGTAAACTCCTGTGTAATTTTCTTGCCATTATCATTTCATATTTATATGTGGTCAAAACTACATTCCGCCAAGAATTTAGAGAAATGTGAGAGAAATCCTTCTAATTAGATAAATAAGCTTAATTCATAAAGCCAATACCAGATCCACTCATTTTTTTCTTTGATTTTGGGACATCCTCATCGAAGGATAAATGAAATGGCAAATCAAGAATCTTCTTCATTTTAGTTCAAACAAATTGACAAAAGAAATATAATCATGTACATTAAAACAGTATTATAGGGTAGTGTATATAGGGTTTTTTCACGTACATTAATACAGTATTATAGGGTTTTTTCCATATTATGTGACCAACATGTTCCATCCCCTGTTTTATATCATTTAGTTAATTTAATTGGCATTCAGTACGCTTAGTGGGCCATAAAAAATAAGGATTTGGTTAAAGACACTGATGAGAAAATTCAAATAGATCACCCCCAGTACCTTTTCCACTGTTTACTTGTAATTGTCTTGACACTCCAAAACCTGCCTCCCACAACCTTTCTAACCTTTCAATTCAATCTACCCCTTTCACCTGACCATCTATAAAAGCCCGAGGCTATTTTTGAAGATTCCAAAACTGAGTCACATGTTTCCAGAATTTCTGGCCTCTCCTGTATATCCAACAATACAGGCCTTACTGCGGATCACACAGTTCCTCAGCTGTACCCAGGTAAACACCTGAGAAGAAGGGAGAGCCAAGAATGATTCACCCAAATCCATCCAATGTACCAAATTCCTTTTTTTCCTTGCCACCTACCCAATTTATTGCTATCTTAATAATTTCTAATAATAGATTAAACCAAATTGGCATTAACAAGATATTATTCCTTCCTCCCATGGGTGGATGGTCTCTGAGACGATGAAGCAATTTTAAATTTGGTTAGAACTTCCCAAAAATCAAAGAATGTGCAAGTTCACTTCCTAACAACAATCACCTCAATCAGCCGTAACCTCACTGGTGCAAGATATTAAGCCTGAGGATAATCTAAAAAACTGGGAATGTTAATTCCCCCCCCCCCCCGGTCCCTTGGGAATTGCAATTTGTCCAGCACAAGTTTTTCTCTTTTTTTTGCCTTCCCCTTAAAATGTTAGATGAATATCATCCAAATATTTATGAAACGCAATTGAAAGAGGGAGCATGTGATAATCACAGTAATATAAGCTTTTCTTGTCAAAAACCTACTTTTAGTATATTTTATATTTATATGAATGTTCACATGCACAAAATGGAAAATTGCAAAGGTCGGCATAATAAATTTAAATTGAGCCCATTCAAGAGTGCAATCCCCAAATCAGTGACCAACTCACAGTTCTTGAATTTGTTCCCTACAATCTTGCAAATAAACAAAGGTGACACCACCAAAATAGCCCCAGTCACAATTCAAAATACTCAGTGTTCAAAGGCTCCGTTCCAAACCCAGCATACTTATATTTGGTGTGGAGTTTTGGACTTCCTCTTTGTTACTTGACTTTGTTTGAGATAATATCTGCATACAGTGGAGGCAGTGCATAAAAATATATCTCATGCATATTCACTGCGGACATCCTGAAAACCAGACTGGGTGAGTGATTCCCGAGGATCGGGTTGAGAATCACTGGTCCAGAATCACAGAAGGATAGGGCTGGAAGGGATCTTGGGAGAGGTCATCTAGAATCAGAGGGTTGAAAGGGACCTCTGAAGGTCATGTAGTCCATCACCTGGTTCCATGTAGTCCCTCCCTGTCTCTATGTTTAACCTGTCTTTATAAATTCCCAGTGACAAAAATTCCAATACTTCCCTGGATATCTCATTCCAGCACTTGACTACCTTCACAGAAAGTTCTTCTTTCCAACTACCTTTAATCTCTACAGCTGAAATTTAAACACATTACTTCTTGTCTGACTCCCAGAGAGAAATTCTGAGTTCTCAGTGAATCTGATGCCAATAAATGAGGCTGACTGCTGATCCTAAAGCATGGTGTATCTGTTTGCTATAACATTGCAAGCATTCCCAGTTCCCTTCTCCTTCCCCTTGTGGTTGCAATCTTACCTGGATTATCAAATTTCGCACACCCACATCTGTGACCTTGGACTCACTGAACCTCTGGATATTGAAAGATGCAATCTTAAAAGTGGAGCTTTCCTGGAAAAGGCATCCAATCAGAACCAGCAGGAAGGAGGTGGCAGTCATGGTGGCTCTCAGCTGGCAATAGAGGAGAAAAGTGAATCTGAGGATAGGGACTGGGTCTGCTGGATACTTATTTGTGCCCAGGGGATCTGCAGCCTGTGTCCTTCACATACTATAGCGTTTTGCCATAAATGGAATAGGTCTAAGTAGGTCTCTCCCCAGAACACATGCAACTACTTATAAATAATATGGCAACACTGGATACCTTATCAGGAGGAGTGAAGTCCTTTGAAACAATGCAGGTACTGTGTGGCATAGTTCTGCTTTACTGCATAAGAACATAAGAACTTGCCATACTGGGTCAGACCAGGAGTCCATCAAGCCCAGTATCCTGTTTTCAACAGTGACGAATTCAGGTCACAAGTACCTGGCAAGATCCTAAACAGTAAACAGAACCCAATCTGCTATCGTTCAGTGATAAATAAAGTCTCTTTCTTAAGACTACTTGATTAATAACAGTTTATTGACTTCTCCGGGACTTCTCCTCTTGTCCAAACCTTTTTTAAATCCAGCTACATTAACCACCTTGCCACATCCTCTGGTAATTAATTCCTGAGCTTAATTGTGCATTGCATGAAAAAAAAGCATTTTCTCTTATTTGTTTTGAATGTGCTACTTATTAACTTCATGGAGTGCTTCCTAGTCTTTGTATTTTTTTTGAAAGAGTAAATAACTGATTTACATTTACCCATTCAATTCCACTCATGATTTTATAGACCTCTGTCATATCCCCCCTCAGAAGTCTTTTCTCCAACCTGAACAGACCATCCCCTTTATAATTTTGGTCGCCCTTCTCTGCATTTTTTCCAATGCAACTATATCCTTTTTCAGATGCATGGTACCTGCTCTCTCTGCCAAAGACCAATATTATGATTAAGTACACTGTGAGTATAACAAGCTTCAGGAAATGGGCAACCAGGCTAAAACCACTAAGGCTCAGGGAGAAGTGCTCCTTTAATTCAGTACTGTGATAGGAATCTCCTACTATGTCAACTCAGGGACAACTGCTTCTTTAATTCAGTGCTAGAACAGAAATCTCCTACCACCTAGGGGTAGCTGTCCCTCCATCTCAATGCTAGAACAGAGATTTCCTACTGTCTCAGCTAGATAAATTGGCCCTTTAGGTTTGTCCTAGTCCTCTTAGGGATGTCGTATTTGTTGTCTCGAGCAGATTGCAGGGCACGGTTATTCCAGGCAGACGGGCTTACATCGACAGAACTGAGAAGAGGAGATGCCAGAAAATACCTCACCTTCTCTAAGGTCCACGGGCACAGCCCTCTTTCCTGCAAACTGGAGGAAGAGCCTCTGGAAATCTGCTGTCTGCAACAAGGTGAAACTTTTATACAGCATGAGCATGCAACAGGTGAGAAAAATGCTGCTCGCCCCACCTGGCCCTGGGGATAGCTGCTGTGAGTTTTTGTTTTTCACCTCTTGGTATCGATTGGGTTGCTGCAAGGTGATAAGCTTTTATTTGTTTAATACCCAGGGCAGCATGGGCACGTCTCATTTGCAGCCTTTCTCTTCAAGGATCTTTTTTCCATGCGTTGGAATCCACTGCATGCTGTCATATCTTTAATTATATAAGAATTAGCCAAAGTATCTGGCCTGGCTGCTTGCTGCTCTGCATTGCCATGCCAAGAGACCTGGGTTTTGATTCCTAGGCTGGGAAATGCGACATTCAAAGCCCCTGTAGAGGAGTCAGCCTTATTGCTGTTGTGAGCCTGCCCGCGACAGGTGCTGGCAGTCTCCCTACCTTCCTTCCAGCACAAGGTGGCCAGCCAGGCCACTGCTGACGCCGTCCCGCGGCAGACCGAGCAGCGGCGCTCCGGGCTCCCCCGCGGTCCTAGAGCCACTGTTCATCTCTTCGCGGCAGGGGCTGCCACCGCCGATGCTGCTGTCCTCCGGGCCTCCCACGCGGCAGGGATGCCGCCGCTGATCTCTGCTGCTTCCTGGCTTCCCCATGGGCGTGGGCGCGCCTCAGCTTGACTTTTAAAGGGCCAGTGGTGGGAAAAGCCCCGCGGCCCTCATCAATGATGTCATCCACCTGTTCCTGCTTCAGCCCTATAAAAAGACCTTGCTGCCATTCTTCAGTGCCTTCAGATCGGGTTTGCACAGTGTCTGTGATCTTCCTTCCGATCCAGGTCTTCCGTGGTCTCCTGTGCTTTGATGGATCTTCTCCCATGTTCTTCATGTTCCTGAACTTCGTCTCCTTGGTGTTCCTGGTCTCATCCCTTGTCAGAGCTCCCTCGTCGCCTGTCTTCTGTTCCTGATGTTCTGTGTCCAGATGTCCTGATATCCCGTGTCCTGAGGTGCCATGTTCCATGTTCCTGATGTCCGATGCTCCTGTCTTGACTTCGTCTGTCTCTTCTTCAGCTCTTCGTCCAGTTCCCAGGTCCCTCGTCTGTCCACCTCTCTTGGCGTGCCATGTCATGGTCCGTGACCAGCCCATGGGATGGCTGTGTAGGGCGCTTCGTGGTACAAGGCCTTCTTCTCGTCTGCAGCGCAAGCCTCCAGGAGACTTCTGTTTTTAAAGCCTTGTTCCTGAGTATCTTGTTCCTGGTCTCCGGCATTCCCTTGTGCCTGCATACATCCATGCTCAAGACTGCCAGAATCTGCTCCGCTCCAGCGTGGTCCGCGACCAGCCACAGGTGGCTGTGTAGGATGCGCCCTGGTGCAGGCCTCTACTGAATTTTCGCCATGTTACAGTTTCAGGTTCCATGTCTTCACCTGGAGTCTGCTTCACATTCAGCGGCTGTGTAGGGCGCGCTGCGATGCAGTTCTCACCCAGTACTTTCGCCTGACTCTTGAATCCTTACCTGAAACTTCCGAGCAACATGAATCCTTGTCCGCGTCTTCTGAGTACCTTGAATCCTTGTCTGAGTCTCCTGAGTATCCTGAATCCTTGTCTGAGTCCTCCGAGCCTTCTGAGTTTCCTGATTCCTTGTCTGAATCCTCCGAGTCTTCTGAGTATCCTGAGTCCTTGTTTGAGTATCAAAGTCTTTGTCCGCGTCTCCTGAGTATCCAAGTCTACGTCCGAGTCTCCTGAGTATCCAAGTCTTCATCTGAGTCTCCTGAGTATCCAAGTCTACGTCTGAACCCTCTGAGTATCCTGAGCCTTCGTCTGAGTCTTCATGTTCCGGCCCTCAGCCTCTGTCTGGCCTCACACACTCGTCGTTCCCTAGCGATGGGTCCGGAAGGGCTATCGAGTGGCTGGAGGGCTTCTCTCCAGATCAGCATTGCGTTGCTGGATCTCTTTGGTGCGTGAAGGTCCAGTGGAGGGCTGAGCCTGCTTTGTACCTGTTCCGGATAATTCTCGCCTTGTCTTCACTCCAGCCTTGCTTCTGCTCCACCTGTGCTCGTACCAGCTCACCTCCCACAGTGTGTCTTGGTGCTCCTCCCTGAGCTGTGTCGCGGCCCAAGGGCTCACATCCTACCTTAGATGGGACCACACCTCTGAGCTCCTAACCGGGCCTGAGGGCGCGCTCTGCAACATTGCACAACAACGATACCTAATGGCTGAACTTAGAGTCTACGTCAGCTAGGTTTTAAAGAGAGCCAATTTATGTGGTCCCCAGCTGAAGACTGTCAGGATATAAAAAAATAGGGAAAATCACCCTGAGTAGTTGCAAATAAAAGCTTATGGCAGCAGGGAGCATTTGGATCATGCCGCCCTGGAGTACTTGATTAAAACAGGGTCAAATCTGGCTAGCACCTGGACGAAGGACCTCCAGGGAGAACCAGGTGGCCACTGATCCATAACCAAGCAATGTAAACTGCATGTGCAAGAAAAAAGCAGCTTATGGTGCAGTAGCCCAGTAGAGACTAATTTTGATTGAACTGGAAGCCTAAAAGAGCCAAAAGGCAATTGCTGTCCTACAAAAACTACAAAGACATTTTGTTGTATATGATGTCTGGAAATCACACAGGTCCCTTCTGTGAGGGATTCTGAGATAGTGAAGTTCATCCTTTTTTTAAAATATTTTATTTATAAATCAGACAAATCCAAAAAGATACAACTCTTAACACATGTTCCGTGCCAGCTTCACTTACGTACAATTAAATAGTGCTCCAAATCACATAAATGCACTGCACTCTGACTTCCTCCCTCATATTGTATTCATTCATTTAGGCCACACAGGCACATCAGTTCTCCTTTCTTGACTCTTTATATTTCCTTTTAAGGATCCCAAATTATTTCATAAAGGCTAGTCTTTTTCCATAAAGCAGAAGTTATTTTTTCCAACACAGCACCTGTACCTGCTTATCCCAATGGGCAAAAGAAGGCATCAACTTCCAGCAAGTGGCTATTGTGAAACGTGCTGCATGAATTATGTTTACACAATTTTTATTGAACAGTATTAGAATACAAACCACTGGGTTAACACTGGTTTCTGGAGTCAACCAAGTAACAGTTACAGAGATCTGAGTTTCCATTTTAATGTTACAATGTTATCCCCTTCCACAACCACCCTCCCTTAACAAACATAAAGGTCTATTATAATTATACTTTCTTGAGTCTCCTTCTGAAGGATGTTAAAGCCTAAGTATTAAGAATGAGGCTGCGGGATCTGTGAGATAACGACTGTATATATATGGGCTCCAAATCAATAGGAATTTTTTCCTGCTCTGGGGAGAGCAATGTGATGAAGTATTTTCCATTTGCATCATAGTATGGAACATATTACGCCATTGCTAATATGGGGGTACTTTAGAGGATTTCCAATAAGTTAGAATTCGCCGTTTACCAGCTAGGCAGGCCTTCTGTATTAACATTTTACTTCCAGTGCCTTGTACATTAAGATCAGCAAAGTTGGCAAAAAGAACTAGCTTATATGAAATAGGGAATGTCACACATATTGGATAAATATCGTATAACTTTTTCCCAAAAGGAGAAAATAAGAGAACACTCCCAAAAAGCATGGGACAAGTGATTTACTCCCCGATAGCATTTAATGCAGACATCCATATCAATTAATCCTGCTCGATAAGCCATGTGCTGAGATATATATATGCCCTACATAAAAATTTGTAGTGCATTTCTCGATAATACATATTCTGCGATACTGTTAACTTATGAAGGTTATCTAATAGTACTTCAGATTGTATACAAAACACTCCTTCTTTCGTGCTGCATGAACTAAATGACCACATAGTAGAAGCTGATATCTCTCAGGACTTGTCAGCGTCCGCAGCCCCAACAAACACAATTTAGGATGAAACCGCACCTGACAGCCCACTATTTGAGAAACCACTGTTGCAAATCTGTTCCAAAATGCCGGTAAAGGCTTGCATGACTACCAAACGTGAAAGTAAGAACCCTCCTCCTCACATCCCCCCCAACACAAAACAGATGTCTGTGGCGAGAAAGCTACAAAATATATTGAATATATATCCTCCTAACCAATTTATACATGAGTTCAGTTCTCCTGCTACAGATAGAGACTTTGCGTACCTTCTTCCATACAGTCTTCCAATCCTCCTCGGTTAAATTTTCTCCCAGATCTAAATTCCATTTGTCAATTAAGGCATTAAGGGGCTCTGTCTTCATAAGTCAGGATGATAGCACAGTATAAGGAAGAAATGATTTTAAAACTTACAGTCATGGACATTAACACCTTCTCTACTCATGAAGGTTCTCTCCTCTCCCATAGGACCCCTTCTGTTCTGGTTAAATGCATTTGGATTTTATCATATATCGCTCTGCCCTCTTCTTCCAGATCAAATTCCTCCTGCAAGTCTTGGAAAGGTATCCACCCATTTTCATTCCAGAGTTGTCCCAAGTACTTTAATCCCTGATTCCCCCAATCACAGAGCTCCATAAGAAATGTGTTAAGTGAAATGTCAGGATTCTCTCTTAAAAACTGCTAATGGAGCGTGATGGTCTAGTTGTATATAAAAGTGTTTACAGAGCTTATGCCATGTCTTTACCGTGTGCACCACAATTACCCTAGATCTTATCCCTTGCCTTATCCATTGTGATATCAGAGGATGAAACAACATGAGAGACAAATCTATCCCTTCTGCCGATCCCATCTCTAATGACATCCAAGGCTGCGTAAAATCCCGATGTAACCACACTGGCAAGCATACCAATCTAAAGACCAAGTAATAATCTAATAAATTAGGGAACTCAAAGCCTCCTGCAGTCTTAATATGCCATAGAGTACTTATAATATCAGTCTGGGGGTTCTGCCCTGTCATGGACATTGGGCCCATTTATGTTTGTAAAAAACTTCATGGGTAGGGTGACACAGGTAACATTAATTTTGCTAATGTATTCATTTTCAAACTCCTAATTCTACCTGCCCAAGAAACATACAACCCCCTCTGTTTTTGCATATCCTCCAAGATTTCCCTACAAATTGGGGCATAATTAGTTTTATAAATATCCAACCACTGTTTAGGTATGAAAATGCCCAAATATCTGAACCCGACTCCACCACTTTAAAATGCAACATGCATTCCGGTATCTGAGAAATCTGGGAGCTGCCTGTCAGGAATAATTCAGACTTTTGATAATTAATTTTATATCCAGATACTGCATCATATCCTTCAAGTAGGTGGAGCAGTCGAGGGGGTCGATTGTGAAAGCTGTTTAACGCTGGAAGTGGCTGGGATCACATTGCTCTATGATCCTGGCTACATAAGGTACCGGGTGGGAGGGCATCAGATGCCCGGGGGGGGGGGGGGGGGGGGGGGGCAGTAGATGGGATTTACTTTTTATATTTAGTGGGGATGGAGGGAAGGGGGAAGGCCAAGCCCGGCTCCTGTGGTTTACTTTTTATTTAAACCAGATGAAGGGATTGGGAGTGGGGTCTGGGGCAGCAGATAGATGATACTCGAGGGGATGGAGATTTGGACCAGGAGGCCCACGAGGCCTGCAAATTTATATTATTTACTTCAGTAAGGAGTGCCAGTTACCCTGATATCTATTGAGGATATGCGAGTAAGTAGACAGTTATCCAGCCACACAAGGCCACACAACTAAAGTTATCCAGCTAACCTAGCTAGGTTATCTGGATAATGCAACCCCTCCCTGTAATGCCCCCCAAATGCCCCTTTTTTATCTGGCTAAATTATAGCCAAATAATTACTTGTCCAGCTATAATTTAGAAGCATCTGGACAGCAGAGACTTTCATCTAAAGGATTAAAAAAATCACTTGAGATTAAACTGAAAACTGATGCTAATATTATGATCTGAATTTAGGTGGGAATTTTGAATTTTTTCGTGAAATAAACTGAGATATAGAGTAGGGTAATGGTTTTCTCTTATAACTTACAAAATGCTAATTTTCTTAATTTTCCAATGCTAATAAATTTTTCTTTTACTACAATTCTATGTGTGTCTGTTTCCTATAGAGTATAAGAATTCAAATGCATTATATAAATATGCATGCACTGCTTTTGTTTGCATTACTTGTAATAATAATATGTTGTAAGGTCAATTTTCAGAGGTATTTAGCTGGATAAGTCACAAGGTATGCAGCTTGTTATGACCAGGAGGGATCGTGAACCCTTGGACCGATGGGGAAGTTGGTACTACCTTAGGAGTTGGCTCCTCAGATTCCCCCATCGGATGGCGAGGCGGAACAGAAGTTGGAACTGGCTGGATCTTCGCTGCAGGCGACTTGGATGGACCTTTGAGAGGTCGAAGAGGCATGGAGTCTGTGCAAGGGCCAACTGGATCTTCGCCACTGGAAGCCCGCGGCCCCCCCGGGAGGAGCCCGTAAGGACCCGAGCCGCTGGGACATAGGTGGACCTTTGAGAGGTCAGCGAGGCGTTAGGTCGATGCAAGGGCCAACTGGATCTTCGCCACTGGAAGCCCTCAGTCCCCCCAGGAGAAGCCCGTAGTGACCCGAGCCGCTGGGACTTAGGTGGGCCCTTGAAAGAGGATGGTCCGAGAGGAATCCGAGGTTGAATACCAGAGGATCGCTGCTTGCCAGTCCGAAGTCACACACCGAGGGATCATCGCTTGCCAGTCCGAAGTCACACACAGAGGAATCACCGAGAAGAAGCAGGAACCAGGAACCGAAGCACCAGGAGACTCACCGGAGCGAGCAGGCTCAAGCAAACAAGTTGCCAAGTTGAGGAGTGACCGGAGGAAGCCTCCTTTTATACTTCCCCTGGTCTAGTCCATTGGAAACAGGTGCAGGGAATTTGGAGGATGAGGCCCCTTTAAATCAGCCAAGGGGGCGCAGCCTCACGCCTAAGAGCAGGACGGTCATCTTGGCTCCCGGAAACCCTGCAGAATGGCCCAATGCCGCAAGGGGAGGCCTGGGGCATCTCCCCCGCTGGCCATCACCGTGGGAAGGTGCAGCAAGGCACAGGGATGATCGGTCCTGGGTTCCCCGGCGCTGCCGAGGCAGTCCAACACCGTGGCTCAGGTAGGGGGTTGCGGCCACGGGCAGCCGCGACACACAACAGCTAAATGCCAACTTTTCAATATTCCCCCACTTATCTGGCTAAATTTTAGCTGGATAATTTATTATCTATCTAAAATTTAGATGGATTATGTAGGGGAGTTCCAGAGTGGAGTTAAACTAGACAGCTAAGTTATCCAGCTAACTCAAATATTCAGTTAGCCTGTAACTTATTTGGTTAATTCTGGATGTGCCATTGAGTAGTCCTAAAGATAGCTGGATAAACTTAGGTCCTTAAGATTTATTTATTTATTTATTTATTTATTTATTTATTTATTTTGAAGTTTTTTATATAACGCGGCACGTTAGTAACATCACCTTGGTTCACAATCAACAGTAAATCAGCAACAAGCTTTACATTCGAAAAGATAATAAACTCATGTGTACATAATAAATCAATTAAGAACAAATTAATGACATAGTTAAGCACTAATCAAATTAACTTAAAGATAATTATAATCTATTGAGAATAATAATAATATAATCCGAAATGATCAATCGGAGATGCAGAACAAGTAATAGGTATTTCAGAACATGGGGAAGATCATTGTGAGTATGCTTGTTCGAACAGCCAAGTTTTGAGGTTCTGCTTGAATTTTTTATGGCAGGGTTCAAGACGCAGGTCAGTGGGCATTTTGTTCCAGATATTGGTTCCCGCAATAGTGAAAGCGCGGTCTCTTGTAGCAACGTGTTTGATGTGTTTAAGTGAAGAAGACGCGAGTTTGGCTTGGTGTATTTTTCTTATTGGTCTCTTTGACGTGTGGAAGAAGAATTGATCGGAGAACCATTGCATATCTTGGTTGTAAATCGACTTATGGATGAGGGCGAGAACTTTGAATAGAATCCTAGAAGCTACCGGCAGCCAGTGAAGGTACATGAGCACTGGTGTGATGTTATCATGGCGGTGGGTGTTAGTAAGTAAGCGAGCAGCTGCGTTTTGAAGCATCTGTAATGGTTGTATAGTGTTTTTAGGGAGACCTGTAGAATGGCATTGCAGTAATCGATTTTTGACAAAATAGTTGCTTGTAATACTGTTCGGAAGTCGTATGGATGAAGAAGCGGTTTGATTCTTTTTAGAGTGTGTAGCTTGAAGAATCTGTTTTTAATTGTAGCCGTGATGAATTTCTTTAAAGAGAATTGATTGTCAATGATAACGCCAAGGCTGCGGACTTGTTGTAAATTGAGAGAGTCTGATGATGCATGTGGGGTAGATTTAGAGTAGGGGTTATTGTGTGAAGAGATGATGAGGAGCTCTGTCTTGGTTGTATTTATTGCAAGGTAGTTTTCAGTAAGGAGATTTTTTTATTTCCACCAGAGCTGAGTCCCAGATTTTTAGAGCATTAGGTAGTGAGTCGTTGATGGGGATTAGGATCTGCACATCATCTGCATAAATGAAGTGTGGAAGATCCAGTTTCAGCAGCAGCTGACAGAGAGGAGAAAGGTATATATTGAAAAGAGTAGAAGAGAGCGAGGATCCTTGAGGAACACCTTGAGCTAGTTTTCTGGGTTTCGATATATTGCTGTCTGTTTTAACACTGAATGTCCTGTCCGACAGAAATGATTGGAGCCAGGATAAGGCAGTGCCTGTAATGCCAATTTGTGCTAGACGGCATAGGAGGGTATTGTGGTTGACCGTGTCAAATGCTGAAGAAATATCAAGAAGTGCCAGTAGGTAAGAATGACCGAAGTCGAGAGCTTTTAGAATCGAATCAGAGAGTGTTACTAGAGGGGGTTTCTGTACTGTGGTTCCTACGGAAGCCATATTGGGATGGGAAGAGTAGTAGGTTTTCGTCTAAGAAGTTTGTGAGTTGCTTGTTGATGACTTTCTCCAGGATTTTAGATAAGAATGGGAGGTTAGAGACTGGACGATAGTTGGCCGGTTCAGATGGATCCAGGTCTGATTTTTTGAGTGTAGGCTTTATAATAGCATGCTTGAGTTGCATTGGAAATACACCCGACGATATGGATTTGTTGATGATGTTAGTAATGGGAGAGGCAATCCTTGTAGGGATGGAAAGTAGTGTTTTTGTTGGCATTATGTCAATCGGGTGCATGGCTGGTTTAATTCTTTTGAGGATCCCTTCAATTTCTGATGCTGTTGTTTCGAAATTTGTGAGAGTGGCTGAGGTGGTCAAAGTGTTCGTGGAAAATAGTGATCCTGATGGCGAGAGAGTAGAAAATCGGGCAATGATGTTAGCCACCTTGTCGTGGAAGTAGGTAGCTAACTTTTCACATTTGTTTTCGTTCTCGTTATTTGGGTTGATGTTTATCGGGGGGTAATTATACTTGACACATATTGGAAGAGGGCACGGGGGTTGAACTGGTAGCCAGCTATATTCAATAGTATGGCTGCACGACTGAATATCCCTCCAAAGTCAGTTGGATAAGTTTATCTGATTAACTTTGCAATTTATTTATTTAACATAACTTCCATTCTGCTAATCCACAGGTTTTAGAAGATTCCATCAGGACACTCATAATAACCACACAGACAAACTAAATTTAAGCAACTAATACAGAGTCAATCATCAAGACAACATTATCATTGCTTCTATTACCTTAAACCTTATTGTAAATATTGCAAGAACTTAGCTGTTTAGTTTAGTGCAATATTTGGTTCTAACTGGCTAAGGCCTGGATTTTCTAAAATTGCAAGCCTTCCTGAATCGTGCAGTAACGGGGGGCGGGAGGGCGAAGCGGGGGGCGGGCCTGTGAAAGCCGGCAGCAATCGCATCACCACGGTGTTAACGCTGCTAGCTTACGCATCCAATAACGCTACCGTGAAAGGTGGTGCTATTGGGTGCACTACTGGCGGCAGTAAGGGGCCTTACCTTTTCACCGCCAGAGAAGTTTCCGCCACGTCCGCCCCGATGACACCCCAACTCCTCCTCTTCTGATGCCGACTCCGCCCCTATCTAGCTATTGCATGCAAAATGTTCTACTTTATGTTTTACTTTATGTTTTTTTAAATTTTCTGCTTCAGTCACATGTCCCTATTCTAAATCACACAGCTGAGAAGGGGAGTTATTTAAGTGGCCCCCTCCCATAAGTGGTGGAGGTTTACACAAATATTATACCAGGCCCTAGCACAGCATTGCTATTCTTCCCAACAGGGAGAAAGAGTGACCTAGTGATTAAAGCAATGAGATGCAAACTAGGAAAACCGGGTTGAAATCCCACTCCCCCCATTGACACTTCTTTGAACTTGGGTAAATTGATGTATTTCCTATTACCGCAGGTACCCACTTAGAGGTTAATTTTAAAAGCATTGCTTGCACGAAAATGCCCAAATATGTGGGGCGCGCTAGCAACACGGATTTTAAAAAGCCACAAAGTATGCACATATTTACGTGTCTGCATGTAAAAAATAAGACAGTGAAAAGGGGCGGAGCATGGGCATTTTGTGATGGGGCCAACAGTGTGACTCCGTATTTTAAAACAGGAAATCTGTTACGCTGGAGGTGGACCCTTGGCCTGGTGCAGGATTGGTACAGCCCTCTGGTCGGACCCAGAGAGAACCTGCCACCAGGAGGCAGAGCACACTAGGAGACAGAGGCTAGCTGGAGCTTCGCCAATAACAGTCTGGGGTTTTCGCAGGTTGAGCCCTTGGGTACCCGGACCGCCTGGACTTAGGTGGGCCTCAGAAGGTCTCCCGGAGAGGTAGCAGAGAGGTGTGCCCACCACGAGCAAGGGTGCGCGGCTGATGCAGAGAGGATGGACCAGACCTGAACTGGAGACTCCAGAGACCTCAGGGAGGTAACAGTTCAGGAAGGCTCTCCGAGCAGAACAGGCAGCGCATTTGGGTCTGGTCAGAGGAAGGCCATGGTCAGAGTCCAAGCAGGTCAGTCTGGTGATCACAGAAGGCAGGAAGAGGGTGTCCGAGTGCAGTGCAAGGGTCAGAGCCAGGGTATCCGTCCAGAAGTGGTCATCCAAAGCAAGGGTCAAATCCAAGGTCAGTCCGAGAGTAGTCAATGCAAGCGAGGGTCAGTTCCAGGCAGCAGTCAACGTGCAGGCAGCCAGAGGTCAGTTCCAGGCAGTGGTCAACATGGTCAGAAGGCAGGCAAAGGTCAGGTCCAGGCAGCAGTCAGTCATAATCAGGCAAGCAGAGGTCAGTACCAAGAATCAGTCTGAAGGGTACTACCAGGGAACATGGAGCAGGAACAAGATAGATGCTGAAGACACGGAGGACCACGGGAACACTGGGACATGGAGACGCTGGAACAAGGAGACATTGGAACACAGGATCAAGAAACAAGCAAACTAGTAACACCGAGGTGTCGACCCGATTGCCAAGGCGAGGTTCTGGGACAGAGACTCGCCTTATATACTGGGGCTGTGTGATGTCATCGGAATGCGTCCGAGCCGGGTTTCCCACGCTTGGCCCTTTAAAGTCAGCGACGTCGGCCGCGCACATGCCTAGGGGCAGTGCCATGGAAATAGAAGATGCGGAGCCCCTACGGGAGCTCCGCTGAGAGGCCTGTAGCATGGAAGAGGCCGAGGACGCCTGGGGAGAGCATTGGGGATGTCAAGAGCTGGCGGCTGCAGCAAGGCCGGAACTGGTGGAGGGCAGTGCGAGGTGAGCAGGCCCGACCGTGGCACCAACGCAGCTGGAATGCGCAACAGTACCCCGCCTTCTAGGCCTCTCCCTCACCGGTCTGGGTTTTTCTGGGTGTTGACGATGGAAGTCCTGGAGAAAATTCTTGTCAAGAATGTGGTGAGAGGGCTCCCAAGAATTCTCTTCAGGGCCGAAGCCCTCCCACGAAAGGAGATACTCTCAGTGGCCTCTGTGGTGATGAATGTCCAGGATTTCTTTGACCTGAAGGGTGTCTTTGGGTTCCGCAGAGTGTTGTGTCGGTGGAGGAGGCCTTAGGGAAGGCCAAGACAAGATTAAGGGTTTGAGTAGCGACAAGTGGAATGTGTTATGAATCCCCATGGAGGCTGGTAGTTTCAGCTGGAAAGTGACCGCTCCTACCCGTCATAGTATAGGGAATGGACCCACAAATTTGGGAGCTAGCCTTTGGGAAGGCAATTGTAGCCAGATGTACTTAGTGCTAAGCCAGACTCTTTGTCTAGGTAGGAACATAGGCGCAGCCCGATGATGGGCGTCTGCGACGCGCTTGGCCCAGTCAGCTGCTTGGCAGAGTCGTTCCCTTACTTGATCCCAGAGCTGGTGAATGTTTTGTGCTGTGGATTGGGCTGCAGGTGATGACACACTGAATGAAACCAACAGTGGTAAACGAGGTTGGCGGCCAAAAACTACGGTGAAAGAAGAAACTTCTGTGGCAGAGGCATTGTGGGTGTTATTGGTTAGTTCTGCCCATGGCAGGAGGTCAGCCCAGTTATCTTGCTGGTCGTTGACATATGATCGCAGGAAGGTTTTCAAAGACTGATTAGTCCTCTCGGCCTGGCCATTTGCTTGTGGGTGATATGCTGATGTTAGGTGTAACATGATATTAAACTTCTTATAGAGAGACCTCCAATATTTAGTGGCAAATTGAGGGCCACAATCAGAGACGATTTCTTGTGGTAGTCCATGTAAATGAAATACGTGGGTTAGAAAGAGTCGAGCAAGTTCTGGAGCCAACGGGAATCCAGACAAGGGGACAAAGTGTGCCATTTTTGAGAAACAGTCTATTATGACCCAGATTACTGTATTCCCTTTTGAAGGAGGCAGATCCACGATGTCAGTGGAAAGAATAGTCCAAGGCTCGATGAGTGCAGGAAGTGGTTGAAGCAGCCCCCACAGGCTGCCAGTCGGGGGATTTTGCTGTGTACAGACTGGATAGGAGTCCACATAGTCTCGGAAGTCCTTAGTCATACCAGGCCACCAATAGTGCCTTCGGAGCATCTCGAGAGTTAGGGCTCGGCCGGGATGACCGGCCAGCTTGGAGTCATGGGCCCAACGAATGCACGTTCACGGAGACAGCGGGGGACCACCGTCTTTCAGGCAGGTACCGTGGTTGTAACTGCAATTGTTATGCAGGCTGGATCAATAATATGTGATGGGGTTTTGGGTGTGTCTTCTGGCTCGACTGAGCGAGAGAGCGCATCTGCATGAAGATTTTTCACTGCTGGGCGATAGCGGAGCTTCAAGTTGAAGCGTGCAAAGAACAGAGACCAGTGGGCTTGTCTAGGGTTGAGTAACTAGGCCTCTGTTAGGTGCTCCAGGTTTTTATGGTCGGTATATATCATGAACCTGTGTTGCGCCCCTTCAAGCCAGGGAAGCCATTCCTGGAGGGCAAGTTTTACTGCTAGGAGTTCGCGGTCCCCTATAGTATAATTTCGTTCTGCGAGAGAGAATTTGTGTGAATAAAAGGAACATGAAACCAGGGTGCTCTTGGTGGAGTATTGACTCAAGACCGCTCCTGCTCCAATGGCAGATGCATCGACTTCGACTATGAAGGGGCGGTTTGGATCCGGGTGACGTAAACACGGGCCAGTGCAGAAGGCCTCTTTCAAGGCATGGAACGCTGATTGGGTGGGAGTCCACACTCAAGGATCACATCCCTTCCTTGTCATGGCGGTGAGTGGAGCGGCCAGCATGTAGTAATTGGCGATGAAGTTTCAATAGTAATTTGTAAAGCCAAGGAATCATTGTAGGGCTCAGAGACCCACTGGTTGAGGCCAATCTCGAATACCCTGGAGTTTGTCGGGGTCCATGGTGAACCCGTGGCTAGAGATGATGTAGCCCAGGAATGGGAGACTGGGTTGTTCAAAATGGCACTTCTCCAATTTAGCATAGAGATAGTGATCTTCCGGGGCCAGCCTGGTTTCGGCGTCGCAGCCCCTTTAAGAGGCGGGACTAGCCGCGACTTCCCCGAGGCTGATCCCCGACGTCCAAGTGCAGTCGCGCCACGGCCTGCGCGCTGCTGCCCGCCGCGAGGAAGATCCCGAGCCAGCCGTGTGGAGGAGGTAGGGAGGTCTGGCCGCGGGTGAGCGCGGCCGGGCCTCACAACACCTCAAGGCCACCTACTTGCAGGGAGTGGACAATGTGTTGGCAGACAAGCTGAGTCGCACCTTTCGACCGCACGAGTGGTCTCTCAACCCCACAGTAGCGGACTTGATATTCCAACGTTGGGGTTACCCTCACATAGACCTCTTTGCGTCACCTCAAAACCGCAAAGTAGAGAACTATTGCTCTCTCACTCGCAGCCAACACTCACAGCCAAGAGATGCGTTCTCCCTCTCATGGGAAACCGGTCTCCTATATGCATTCCCTCCACTTCTACTTCTCTCGAAGACTCTCATGAAGCTATGTCAGGACAAGGGAAGCATGATCCTGATAGCACATCACTGGCCACGTCAAGTGTGGTTTCCGATTCTTCAGGACCTCTCCATTCGCAGGCACATTCCCCTGGGGAAGGACCCGCTTCTGATCACGGAGAACAACGGGTGCCTACGCCACCCCAATCTTCAGGCCTTGTCCCTGACTGCCTGGATGTTGAAAGGTTAATCCTGCAGCCTCTCAACCTTTCAGAGCCAGTTTCCCGTGTCCTGATTGCTTCATGGAACCTTCCACAAGAAAATCTTATCTTTACAAATGGAACAGGTTTAAATCATGGTATTCCTCACTGTCCCTAGATCCTTTTACTGTTCTATCACAAAGTTTTTAGACTATCTCTGGTACTGGTCAGAGTCAGGTCTTAAAACTTCTTCCATCAGAATGCATGTCAGTGCAGTAGCTGCCTTCCATAAAGGTGTCGCGGATGTTCCCATTTTGATACAACCCCTTGTAACACGTTTTCTAAAGGGCTTGCTCCACCTCAAACCTCCACTGCGCCCTCCGGCCCCTTCTTGGGACCTCAACCTGATTTTGGGTCGGCTCATGAAACCACCGTTCAAGCCTTTCCAATCCTGTGATCTTTGCTATCTCACACGGAAAGTGATTTTTCTTTTAGCGATCACATCAGCTCGCAGAGTTAGTGATTTACAAGCCCTAGTTACCTACCTGCCTTACACAAACCTTCTGCATGACCGGGCAGTACTCTGCACTCACCCGACGTTCTTGCCTAAGGTAGTATCAGAGTTTCACATTAATCAATCCATTATATTACCCACCTTCTTTCCCAGGCCCCATTCCAGTCCAGGAGAAGAGGCTCTGCATACCCTCAACTGCAAACGGGCTCTAGAATTCTACCTAGACCGTACAGCTGCCCACAGGCAAAGTACTCAATTGTTTGTTTCCTTTGCTTCCATCAGATTGGGTCAACCTGTGAGTAAGCAGACTCTCTCCTCCTAGTTAGCGGACTGCATTTCCTTTTGCTATCAGCAAGCAGGCATTCCACTTCAAGACCGTGTTAAAGCACACTTGGTCAGGGCTATGGCAACTTCTGTAGCGCATCTTCGCTCGGTGCCGCTTCCTGATATTTGTAGGGCTGCTACCTGGAGTTCTCTCCATACCTTTACAGCCCATTATTGTCTAGACAAGGCTGGAAGACAAGATTCCATCTTTGGCCAATCTGTCTTGCGCAACCTTTTTGCAACTTGATGTACCAATACCCTTCCGCCTGCCCGTTAGGGTTCAGGATGCCCTCTACCAAATTCCACCCCAGTTGTTGTGCCTGTTGCACGTCTTTGGGTACATTTGGTGCATATTCAGACATCCTCAGCTCGGTACTCACCCATATGTGAGGACTACCATCCGGCTTGACCTGTGAGAAAGCAAGTGTTGCTTACCTGTAACAGGTGTTCTCACAGGACAGCAGGATGTTAGTCCTCACGAAACCGACCCGCCACCCCACGGTGTTGGGTTCGTTACGTTTCTTATTTTAATTTTTGGCACTTACTTTAGCTTTTGAACAAGACTGAAGGGGGACCCCTGCTGGTTGCAGGATTAGTGCCATCCTGGGCATGCCCAGTAGGTGCCAGTCAAAGTTCTAGAAACTTTGACAAAAGTGTTCCGTGATTGGCCTCCATCCTGTGATGTCACCCATATGTGAGGGCTAACATCCTGCTGTCCTGTGAAAACACCTGTTACAGGTAAGCAACACTTGCTTTCTACCCCACTCATGA
This sequence comes from Rhinatrema bivittatum, assembly GCF_901001135.1. NCBI lineage: Eukaryota > Metazoa > Chordata > Amphibia > Gymnophiona > Rhinatrematidae > Rhinatrema > Rhinatrema bivittatum. The sequence goes on along the minus strand of NC_042615.1, from coordinate 497,369,041 downwards.
TTTTATAAATCTCAATCATATCCCCTCTCACTTGTCTCTTCCGCCAAGATAAAAAGCCCTAATCTGTTTAGCCTGTCTCCATAAGGGGAGCTTTTCCATCCCCTTTATCATTTTTGTTGCCCTTCTCTGTACCTTTTCTATGTCTGCTATGTCTTTTTTGAGATGAGGTGACCGCAAGTGCACACATTACTCAAGGTGTAGTCACACCATAGATCTATACAAAGGCATTGATGTCCTCAGTTTTGTTGTCTATTTCTTTCCAAATAATTCCCAACATTCTGTTTGCTTTTTTGACCACCGCCATACTCGGAGCCGAAGATTTCAAGGTATTGTCCATAAAGACTCTGAGGTTCTTTTCCTGAGTGGTGACTGCTAATACAGAACCCATCATCGTGAACCTGCAGATGGGATACTTTTTCCCTATGTGCATTACTTTGCACTAGTCCACATTAAATCACATCTGCTATTTACATGCCCAGTTTCCTAGTCTCACAAAGTCCTTCTGCAGTTCCTAACAATCTGCTGCTCAAAACAATTTTGTGTCATCTGCACATTTGGTCACTTTACTTGCTGCTGTTCCCTTTTCCAGATCATTTATGAACATGCTAAATAGCAGAGATCCCAGTACAGATTCCGGGGCACTCCACTAATAATCTTTCTCCATTTGGAAAAGTGACCATATAGTCCTACCTGCTGTCACTGTTGGATTGAGCCTCCACTCGTGTGGATGGAAAATCCTGCTGAGGCGGTCCGCTGTGGTGTTGTCCAATCCCAGCAAGTAGGTTGCTTGAAGGGATATCTGCATGGACTCTGCCCAACGAAGAATCCGGAGAGCTTCTTAGCAAAGGGTCCTTGAACCTGACCCGCCTTCTTTGTTTATGTAGAACATGGCTACCTGATTGTCTGTATAAATCATGAGTCGCTTTCCATCAACTTGAGCTGAGAAGGTTTGAAGTGCTTTCCAAATTGCTCGAAGTTCTAGAAGATTTATGTGCAGCATTGATTCCCTGGGGGACAACAATCCCTGAGTCTTTAGGGTGGTCAAGTGTGCTCCCCACCCCTTCCAGGAGGCATCTGTGGTGAGAATCAACTGATAAGGAGGAATCCTGAATGGGGAATCAATGGAGAGATTGGAATGGGAGAGCCACCACCGAATGTCCATTTTCATTGTCGCCGTAATGTGGACTCTTTTTGTTAAATACTGCTTATACTGGCTCCACTCTCGCTTGAGTCCCCATTGAAGTTGTCTCATATGGAGTCTCGTGTGCGGAACTACATGGATCGAAGCTGCCATGTGGCCGAGTAATTGAAGAACTCATCGTGCAGAAGAGCATGTTTGCAGGTGCAGATGTTGAGCTAGGTTGAAGAGGGTGAGAGCTCTGTCCCGAGGCAGATAAGCTCTGTTGTGTACAGTGTGTATCAGTGCTCCAATAAACTGCAGAAGTTGTGTGGGTTGGAGCTGGGATATTTTGTAATTGATGATGAATCCCAAATTCTGTAGGCATTTAATGTGGTAGTTGTATGGGTCTGGAGCGTAAGTGGGTCTGAGGCTACTAGAAGCCAGTCATCCAGGTAAGGAAAAATTTGGATTGATTGTAGTCGTATGTGAGCCACCACTACCGCTAGGCACTTTGTGAACACCCTGGGTGCTGAGGAAAGGCCGAACGGAAGGACCTTGTATTGGTAATGAGTGTTCTGGACTCAGAAACATAGGAAATGCCAGGAGGACGGGTGCATGGGAATGTGTGAATACGCATCCTTCAGATCGATGGAACACATCCAATCGTTCTTTTGTAGAAGAGGAAGAATGTTTTTGAGAGAGGTCATTTTGAATTTCTCTTTCTGAATATGTTTGTTCAGATCTTGAAGATCGAGAATGGGCCGAGAACCCCCTGATTTCTTGGGAATGAGGAAATATTGGGAGTAGAATCCTTGATCCATTTGATGAGATGGAAGAAGCTGAATGGATTTGTTGAGGAGTTCTGAGACCTCTATTTTTAACGAGGGTATCTGATGTTGGAACCCTTGTAGAGGTGGTATATGCGGCAGAGGGGGACTGGTGGTATATGCGGCAGAGGGGGACTGGTTATGAAATTTGAAGTACCCACTGATCTGAAGTGATGGACCCACTGATCTGAAGTGATGGATTTCCAATGCTCGTGGAAGAATTGTAGGCATCCCTCAACTGGTAGCGGTGAGGATGGCGTCGCCTCCCTCAAAAAGCCGGAGGCTGTTTTTGTGGGGGTGCTGCAGCTTGTTTAGCAGGACACTGTTGTCGAGAACGTTGACGAGGGAGTGAGGACTGAGAAGAAGATCTTGCTGGAGTGAATGGTTGTGGCCTATATGAGGGATAAGAGCGAAACTGACCCCTTGGCTACGTTTTACGATGATACGAGGGGTTATATCTTTTTGACGAAGATTGGAAGTCAGTTGGTGAAGTTAAGGAGAGTACCGCTAAGTTCTGCTCTTTTAATTTTGAAACTGTCTCCATATATTGGTTTCCAAACAGATTTTCAGGTTTGCACGGGAGATCTGCTAGTTTTTCATGGACATCGTCCCTTATGGCTCTAGCTCTCAACCAAGCTATGCGGCGAGCCGCAATTGCCGCAGACAATGTCCTGGCAGATGTGTCGACGCTCTCATATAAGGAACATAGTAAATGACGCAGGCCTTCCTCCAAAACTGTGAAGGGTTGTGGTAAGGAATTATCAGCTGCTGTACAGAGGGGTTTTAACTTTTGAAGCGACTCAAACAAATACTGCATCACATAAAATTGGTGAGTACTTATCTTTGACGACAGCATTGCAGCGTGGTAAGTCTTTCGCCCAAACGCATCCAGATATCTATTATCTTTACCTGGCGGAGTGTTGGCATGTAATTTTGGACGTTTTGCCTTGGACATTGCAGACTCCACTACAATTGAGTTATGTGGAAGTTGAGCTGAATTATAAATTGCTGAGTTTCGCATTCGGAATTTTAAGTCCGTCTTTCTAGATGTTGAAGGAGTGGAAAAGGGGGTTTCCCACATCTTTTCAAGAACTCCTTGAAGAACTGCATGAGGTGGTAGCGCAGTGAGTTCGTGTGGCATGTCAAAAGTTTTTAGTATACCGAGCATCTCTGAACGTGGGTCAGTCACTTTCCCAGTCTCCACATTGAGGAATGTTCCCATTTTCTCAATACATTTAGAGTATGAGAGATCCTCAGACAGAGAATAGGGTTCTGGTAAGGTGTCTGGAGGGTCAGACGGCAAGCCCGTGGAGGAAGAGGGAGATGAGGCCTATAGAAATAACCGCCTATAGAAATAACTCCTATAGAAATAACCGCCAGTTCTTATTTACTTAACCCTATTCTGTAGACGTAAACTTTTCTTGAAGACTGTAATCTGTAAACACCTGTATTTATTATAAGAACTTGTATTTACTATTTATATTTATTATTTAGCTATTAACATTGTTCTATTACCACTTGGTACTATTTCTCTCCTTCACCTCTAACTCTAAGTTCCTACTAAGTTAGCCATGTTATTTATACCCAATTGTTGGATGTAATTGTATATTTGTTTAATTGTTCAATCTGTTTGATGTAATTTTCTGTTCCTTGTTCCGTGTAAACCGAAGTGGTATGCACTAGTGCATGAACTCCGGTATATAAAAGCCTTTAAATAAATAAAATGTAATTGGTGATTCAGGGCTAAAAGGGTGATCCGGGTCTGGAAATTCAGGAATATCCAGTACTTTCAGTGGTTCAGGAGAAGCTGGTGGTGGAGAATCCTTATGTGGAGATTGTGGTATTTCCATGGATTCTAAATCCTGAAAGAAAGTGGATGACGCTTGAGTATTTGTCAACATAGCTTTTGATGCCAGTGCACCTTGCTGTGTTCTGGTTTGGCCTGTCCTAGAAGATGGACGGGAATGTGGAATTTCTTTAGAAGAAAAACCTGATGGAGGTTTTGATCTTTTAGGAGAAGGTGGATGTAAGGCCGGCGAACGGCTTCTGCATTTGGATGATAAAGATATGTCTGAAGATATTGAGTATGTGCTACTGGAAGTCGCTTTAGATGAAGGGGACGGAAGGTCAAAGAAACCTTTTACATCTACATCCGAAAGGGTTGCTCTGGAATGAGAGGAGCGGCCCGAGTGCATCGGGGATGAAGTCAGTTTTCCTTTTGAACTACAGTGTTTGTGTCTGGACCCGGAGTCTGTCTTAGTTTTCTGCTTTTTAGAAGGCAGATGTTGTAAAGGGTCCTTATGCGTCGATGGTGCTGGAGAGTGTGCAGTATGCGTCGATGGTGCCGTGAACTGCGGAGCTTGCTTCGATAGCTTCATAGACGCTCCGTACGCTTCAGTGGCGTCGTGCATGGTGCATCAAAGGCGTTGTGCATAGAGCAGGTTGCGTGTATGCATCGTGGGCGGTGCTAGGTGCGTCGAGGGTGTCTTGAAGCTTCGATTGTGTCGAAGACAACGCTTGCGTCGTAGACACTGAGCGCCAGTCATGCGCCATATGCTTCGATGCAGGCGACGCTGTAGGCCGCGAAGTGCCAGGAACCGATCCCTGTACTTCGGACGATGCAGCTAGGGCCTTTATAGGAGCAGGGGGAGCGATTCTCGACCCCTGGCTAACTTTGTTGGGCTCGGTAGGTATAATATACCTGGGCCTAGGTCCTGATGAGTGGCGGGGCTTCTCCCGTGGTCCCAGGGAGGCTCGTTTTCTATGGGAAGTCGAAGTCGTCTTCACCCGGTCGGTGATTTTGGGGCATGAGTACCTGAGGTTTTGAGGCACTCGATCCGTTCCGCGCGATGTTGGCGTGCTCGTGGTGACATTCTGCCACAATCACGACGAGATCCCTGGTCGTGATCGGGCCCGAGGCACAAGTAACAATAATTATGCCCGTCTGTGAGGGACATAATCTTCCCGCATTGGCAATATTTAAACCGACAGTTTGGGTGCCATTATGCAGGGAAAAAATTGAAAAAATTCTGACAAAAATATTTCTTCACTGAGAGAACAAAAAGCCCGCGAGCATTTGGCTCACGGAAAAAAAATAGACTGAAGGGAAGATGGCTGATTCTCGTGGGAACCGTGCAGCTGCACAGAATTAAAACTCTGAGGGAAGCTCCGCCTACCAGGATCACGACGCGCTCCCATACAGCATGGATAAATCAGCCTGCTATCGATGGGAAATGCGGCTTTTTCTAGTGCTCCAGTATTTCGATGCATGCAGAGTGACTTTTTGAGGTCATCGTTCTAGTTTTTGTCTGCCTCTTTCTGTTTTCACGATTACTTATTTTGTATTTGTTGAGGGTCATTTTACATGTGTCACTAACATGAAGTATTCTGTTTCTGTGTAGGGATCTGTAGCGTACTTGTTCATTGTGTTTTCCCAACAGGAGGTCTGTTGGTGTTCTAGGGACAGGAAAATTATGTTCTTACTGTGGATCCATAAAGTCAAGAGGCCGCCAATGAAGTGTGGGTGACTCGCCAGAATGATGGCTACTGCCTGGAGACAATACCTTTATTCAATAAACATACACATGTTACTGTGACTCCAACATTGCTCTAAGCTTCAACAGCAAGAGGAAATGTGGAAAAAAGGATTTGCACTCACAAAGACGGGAGTAGCTGGCTTGTTACGGCGGTTACTACCCCAAACCAAATAAGCCTGATACTTCACTTTCAATGCATATCCAGCATAGTTCTCTGCTTCAACGGCAGGGGAGAAGAAAAACTGATACTTCACACATCCAGCAGAGCTCTCCGCTTCAACGGCAGGGGAGAAGAAAAAAAAGGGTTCGCACTCACAAAGCGGGGAGTAGCTGGCTTGTTACGGCGGTTACTACCCCAAACCAAATGTGCCTGATACTTCACTTTCGATGCATATCCAGCATAGCTCTCTGCTTCAACGGCAGGGGAGAAGAAAAACAACCAATAAGGGCTGTATAACATAGTCTGGGAAAAAACAAATGAGCATGGGTGTAGCTTGCTTATTGCGGCGGTTACTACCCCTACTACCCCTAACTAATCAAGCTAGATATTTCACTTGGATGCAGCTCCATCACTGCTCTCTACATTAATGGTGGGGGAGGAAGGGAAATAGAACCAAGAGCTAAGAGAAATAGATAAGTATGAGAGAAAAAATGTGTGAAGCTTGCTGGGCAGACTGGATGGGCCATTTGGTCTTCTTCTGCCGTCATTTCTATGTTTCTATGTTTACCTGATAATTTTCGTTCCTGTAGTACCAAGGATCAGTCCAGACAGCTGGGTTATGCCTCCCCTCCAGCAGATGGAGTCAGGGAGAAAACTGAAAGCACCCCCTAGATATACTGGTGTGCCACCTGCAATCCTTCAGTATAATTGATATCAAAGCAGAAGAATGTAATACAACTCCTCCGCCAAAATAGCCAATGATTAACTATGGCAACTGACTAGATCAAGTAGTAAAATTCTTTAAAGTTAAGTATTAACATTGTTCAAACACTATTTCTTCAAACAAGAAAACAAACCCAAACTGAAACGAAATGGGTAACCACTTACCGGACCAAATTACCGGATCCCTATATCGAGCTGGTAAGAAATGGGTTCGAGCGGACTCTCCTGAAACACAGAATCGGGCGGGCGTCTGGACTGATCCTTGGTACTACAGGAACGAAAATTATCAGGTAAGAACATAATTTTCCTTTCCCTGTACGTACCAGGATCAGTCCAGACAGCTGGGATGTACCCGAGCCAACCTAAATGGGGTGGGACCCAGAGAGTCCCGCTCGAATTACACTGCTGCCAAAGGAATCAGCTGACGGCCCTCGAACATCAAGCCGATAATGTTGAGCGAAGGTATGCAACGACTTCCACGTGGCCGCCCTGCAAATCTCTTGGCTAGAAACCAGGTGACCTTCCGCCCACGAAGTCACCTGAGAACGCAGTGAATGGGCCTTGAGCCCCTCAGGAACAGACTTACCACAACCAATGTACGTGGATGCGATCGAGCCCTTCAACCAACGGGCAGTAGTTGCTTTGGACGCCTGCAGCCCCTTCTTGGGGCCCTGCCACAAGACAAACAGGTGATCCGACCTTCGAAAGTCATTGGTGACCTCCAAATATTGCATGAGTGCTCGACGAACATCCAAGCGCCTCAAATCTGAACCTTGAGAAGACTTTAGCTCTGTCGCCGAGAAAGAAGGCAACTCCACCGTCCGATTAACATGAAAAGCCAATACCACCTTAGGTAAGAAGGAGGGTACCGTACGCAACGACACACCGGATTCCGAAATACGCAAGAACGGTTCTCTGCATGAAAGAGCCTGTAACTCCGATACCCGACAGGCGGACGCGATGGCCACTAGAAACACCATTTTGAGTGTCAAATCCTTTAAGGAGGTCTTCCTGAGAGGCTCAAAGGGGGCCGCGTTGAGGCCTTTGAGAACCAAGTTCAAATTCCAAGAAGGACAGGGAACTCTCAGCGGTGGACGCAAGTTCCGAACGCCACGTAAAAATCGTGCTACATCTGGGTGACACGCGAGAGAGGACCCTTCAACTTTCCCCCTCAAACAACCCAGAGCTGCTACTTGGACCCTCAGAGAACTGTAAGCCAAACCCTTCTTCAATCCATCCTGCAAAAACGTAAGGACGTGAGCTACCGAAGCCCGGCGCGGCGCAATGTCAGAGGCACCGCATCAGGAGTCAAACACTTTCCACACTCTAGCATAAGTAAGCGTAGTAGAGGGCCTCCGCGCACGAAGAAGCGGAGGCCCTCTACTACGTTTCTGAATATCCTTTCTTCCTCAATTGCCTCCTCTCATAAGCCAAGCCGCCAGACAAAAGCGATCTGCCAGATCGAAAAATACCGGCCCCTGACGAAGGAGGTTCGGAAGATGACCGAAACGTAAGGGCCCGTCCATCGCGAGATTGACTAGATCCGCAAACCATGGTCGTCTTGGCCACTCCGGGGCCACTAGAATCACCCGACCGCGATGGGATTCTATGCGTCGTAGCACCCTGCCTATCAGGGGCCACGGAGGAAACACATAGAGGAGGATGTGGCGAGGCCATGGAAGCACTAGCGCATCTATGCCTTCCGACCCGTGTTCTCGCCTTCGGCGGAAGAACCGCGCTGCCTTTGCATTTGGCCGAGTTGCCATCAGGTCCAGACGCGGAATCCCCCACCGCAGGGTGATGAGACTCATCGCCTCGTCTGAGAGCTCCCACTCTCCGGGATCCAAGTGTTGTCGACTGAGATAATCCGCCTGAATGTTGTCTACACCTGCGATGTGGGTGGCCGCGATGCGGGATAGATATCGCTCCGCCCAGGTCATTAACATCGACGCTTCGGCCACCACCAGCCGACTTCTTGTGCCGCCTTGGCGATTTATATATGCTACCGTGGTCGCGTTGTCCGAGAGAATTCGAACCGCCCAACCTTGTACCATCGGGAGAAGGTGGCACAAGGCTAGACGTACCGCTCTGGTCTCCAGACGGTTGATGGACCAAGAGGCTTGGCGAGGGGTCCATGTTCCCTGTACCGCTCTGGATTGACAGACCGCTCCCCAGCCCGACAGACTGGCATCTGTTGTCACGACAACCCATGGAGGAGGATCTAGGTCACCAAGCCAGGCTTGATCGTGCCGGCTCCAACAGCGGCAACTGAGAGCCGTAATCCCCGGACCTCTGGTCCCAGCGAGAAAGAAGAGCTGTCTACAAAGGACGCATATGCGCAAAAGCCCACGGCACCATCTCCAGAGTAGAAACCATATGTCCAATGACTTGCAAATAATCCCAGGCCGTAGGTAACGGGAGATCCAGTAGGTTCTGCACCTGCACCATCAGGTTTTCCATTCTCGGCTGAGTCAGGAATACCTTGCCCTCCAAGGTATCGAAACGTGCTCCCAAAAATTCCAGATGCTGACTCTGAACCAGCTGACTCTTGGCAAAGTTGACTACCCAACCTAGCGACTGAAGTTGCTTCACTACCAGCTGGACCGCCCGCCTGCACGAGTCCTCCGACTTTGCCCGGATGAGCCAATCGTCGAGGTAGGGATGCACCAATATTCCTTGACATCGCAGAAAAGCTGCGACTACTACAAGAACTTTGGTAAACACTCTCGGAGCCGTGGCCAAACCGAACGGGAGGGCACAAAACTGGAAGTGTTCCCCCAACACCATGAACCTCAGGCACCTCTGATGCAGCTCCCCGATCCTAATGTGAAGATACGCCTCGGCCAGATCCAAAGAAGCCAAAAATTCTCCCTTGTGGACGGCCGCAATAACAGATCGTAGAGTCTCCATACGAAACCGAGGAACGCGCAAGGCCTTGTTTACTCTTTTCAAATCCAGAATCGGCCGGAATGTGCCTTCCTTCTTTGGGACCACGAAGTAAATGGAATACCGGCCCGTCCTGGTCTCGGCCGGTGGAACGGGCAAAACTGCCCCCAGGGCCCGTAACCCGTTCACGGTTTGGGCTATAACCCGTTGTTGTTCCCGAGGACCGCAAGGAGATATCATAAAAAGATCCCGGAGGGGCCGAGCAAACTCCAACTCGTAACCGTAACGAACCACGTTGAGGACCCACTGGTCCGAAGTGACCTTGACCCATTCCTCCCAAAACAGGGACAACCGACCTCCGATGCGTGGAAAGGAGGAATGGGCCTGCGCGCCTTCATTGCAAAGGCTTGCCGGTGGCCAAGCTCTGCGAGGCTCCCAATCGCTGTGGCCGCCTGCCTCAAAAGGAAGGAGTCCAATTTTGAGACCTGGGCCCTTGCTGTTTCTGGGGAAAGGGACCTCCCCTTCCCATACAAAACCGGCGTTGCCCTCGAAACCGGGACCGTGAATTCCCGAAAGCGCGAAACTGACGGGGCTTGTCCTCCGGCAACTTATATACTTTATTGTCTCCCAAGTCCTTGATGAGTTGATCCAACTCTTCCCCAAACAACAACTTCCCCTTGAAGGGAAAAGAGGCTAGACGCGATTTAGAAGAGGCATCCGCCGACCAACGACGGAGCCATAGTAATCGCCTAACTGCCACCGCCGATGACATAGTGCGGGCCGAGGTTCTGAGCAAATCATACAAGGCATCCTCAGTGTAAGCGACTGCCGCTTCTACACAGGTGGCCTGTTCTGCCTCGTCCGGCGGAAGCTCCTGTGTGGTAAGCAACTGCTGAATCCAGCGGAGAGTGGCCCTCTGGACCATACTGCTACAAGCCGCTGCCCGGATCCCCAATGCTGCTATCTCAAAGATGCGCTTCAATAGAACCTCTAACTTTCGGTCCTGGAGATCCTTCAAGGCTACTAGAGATGTGAATCGTGTGATCGATCGTCTTAACGATCGATTTCAGCTGGGAGGGGGAGGGAATTGGATCGTCGCAGTTTGGGTTTTTTAAATATTGTGTAAATCGTGTAAATCGAAAACGGCACACTAAAACATCCCTAAAACCCACCCCGACCCTTTAAAATAAATCCCCCACCCTCCCGAACCCCCCCAAAATGCCTTAAATTACCTGGGGTCCACTGGGGGGGGGAGGGGAAGGGGGAGGGCGGGAAAACCGGCACACTAAAACAACCCTAAAACCCACCCCAACCCTTTAAAATAAATCCCCCACCCTCCCGAACCCCCCCAAAATGCCTTAAATTATCTGGGGTCCAGAGGAAGGGTCCCGGTGTGATCTTTTACTCTCGGACCTTCGTGCGTTGTAGAAATGGCGCCTGCGCTACCTTTGACCTGTCATATGACAGGTCAAAGGTAGCGCTGGCACCATTTTGTTTTTTTGTCCCCCGACGTCAGGAGCGTAGGAGATCGCTCCCGGACCCCCGCTGGACCTCCAGGGACTTTTGGCCAGCTTGGGGGGGCCTCCTGACCCCCACAAGACTTGCCAAAAGTCCAGCGGGGGACCGGGAGCGATCTCCTACCGCGAATCGTTTTTCCGTACGAAAAAACGATTCGACTGCAGGAGGTCGTTCCGGACCCCCGCTGGACCCCCAGGGACTTTTGGCCAGCTTGGGGGGGCCTCCTGACCCCCACAAGACTTGCCAAAAGTCCAGCGGGGGTCCGGAACGACCTCCTGCAGTCGAATCGTGTTGCCGTACGGCCGGCGCCATTTCATATGACAGGTCAAACGTAGCGCCGGCGCCATCTGGCAATAAAAGTCTATCTTTACGGATCAGTTGTCTGGGCCTCCTTTCTGAGATTAGAGACGGTTACATTTCTACAACGCACGGAGGTCCGAGAGTAAAAGATCACACCGGGACCCTTCCTCTGGACCCCAGGTAATTTAAGGCATTTGGGGGGGGGTTCGGGAGGGTGGGGGATTTATTTTAAAGGGTCGGGGTGGGTTTTAGTGTTGTTTTAGTGTGCTGGTTTTCCCGCCCTCCCCCTTCCCCTTCCCCCGATTTACAATTTTTTAACGATAAATCGGGGGAATTGTTATTGTATCGCGGCTCTAACGATTTTTGATGATTTAAAATATATCGGACGATATTTTAAATCGTCAAAAAACTATTCACATCCCTAAAGGCTACCCCTCCCGTGACGGGAATGGTCGTATGCTTAACCACAGCTGTGACTGCTGAATCTACCGAAGGGACCTTGAAGATGTCCAAAGATTCTGATGGCAGGGGATATAACTTATTCATTGCCCTGCTAACGCGCAAGGAAGCTTCTGGGACTTCCCATTCCTTAGAGACGATCTGTAAGACCTTAGGATGCAAAGGAAAGGTCTGTGGAGGGGCCCTCAGACCCGCCATAGCCACATCTCCTGTGGAAGTATCCGACTCTTGCTGTGGCGCTGGGATTTCTAACTCTTTTAAGACATGAAGGATCAAAAAGTTAAGCTCGTCTTTGCCAAACAGGCGTAAAACCAGAGGGTCGTCCCCTTCGAGAGACCCCTGAGCGTCCGAGACCTCTGTCCCTGCGCCATCCGGCCAGCCTTGGGTGAGATCTGGGTCCCCCGAATCACCTGCACCCCACCTTAAATGAGCTCCGACTTTATCTGGGGACCCAGCCTTCTCCTGAGCCCCGGAACCTTCCTGAATAGGAGCTATCTTAGGAATCTTTGTGGGGGGGGGGGGGGGTCATCTGGCTCCCAACCTGCTTCTGCCTCTAAAAAAGCTCTGTGCATCAAAAGCACTAATTTTGAAGAAAAGGAACTTTCCTTTTAAATGAGCCCCCCGTGGGTCTTACCGGAGGGGGGGGCTCGGGGAGCTTCCAAGTTTGAGCCACTGCGCGGGCTTAATGCAGGCGGTGAGAGAGGAGGGAAATCCTCCTCTTCAGATGCTGAATCCGAAAGCTGCCGCGTGTCAAAGATGGCCGCCGGCTCACTTTCAGTGGGAGGCGGGGCCGACGAACGCGCTGCAGACAGCTTCACCAGCCGCGCCGAAGAGGACCCTGACATGCCGCTGCGGGCAGCGCTCAGCCCCCAGGAGGGTCCCTCGCCCCCGGGAATACAGCGGGAGCAGATACCCTCCCGAGAGAGTCGCGCCCCCGCCCTCCCGCAGGCCGAAGAACACGGCATCCAGAGGCAGGAGAGAAAAAGCGCACTAAAAGTAAGTCTCCTCAGAAAGCAGAAGTAACGCTGGGTGAAAACTACCACCGCCTCCGGAGTCCCTGGTCAACGTGTAACGAGCGCGGCAGGCTAGGGCTGAAATCAGAGCACTGCCTGCAACCAACAGGACTTACGTGCCTTTTTTTTTTTTCAAAACAAAAAGAAAGCCCTCTTCAGAATAAAAATTCTGGCACAATTGTGTTTGGGGGGGGAGGGTGACCGGCCCACCGGTAAGCTCTCCTCCAGGACCAAAAGGGACACACTAATTCCGGGCAAATAAGTGAGAGCAATGCTCTCAACGCCTGCCTTTATGCTGCGCTCTGCCTTTACGCTGCGCTTGATCAAACAGAACAACCACTAACTACAAAATCTATAGTCTTTTTATAACAAGAAGGAAGAATGAATAAAACTAGTTGATCTAAAGTCAGTATAATAATAAATAACACCTGAAAGTTTTTAGACAGGACCGCAGGTTATGCCTCTCAATCTGCTGGAGTCAGAGGAAATACTGAAGGATTGCAGGTGGCACACCAGTATATCTAGGGGGTGCTTTCAGTTTTCTCTCTGACTCCATCTGCTGGAGGGGAGGCATAACCCAGCTGTCTGGACTGATCTTGGTACGTACAGGGAATGGTGTAATATTTGCAGTGCTGCCAAATCACAGGTAGAGTTGTTGCTTTTAGAGTCTTGTGAGTTAGTGCTGCTGTAGTATGGCAGGTTTGCTACATGTGTTTTGTCCCCCCCCCAGGGTTTAGTATTATTTTACAATATGCCTGGTAGAGGTGGAAATTTGTGTTTCTGTTACTTAGATGACACCAGTGTAAGCGAGACCACTTTTTGGCTTACTAATAGGTCTATAATAGCCTAATGCTGTTAGGGAAATAATTAGGGGAGTATCATGGATAGCCCTCCCACTGGCGGAGCTGTAATGGATACCCTTGGTCCTGAGGTTATAGCGGAGCTTTGGAATAAACTCTGGGGGCAGTATTATTTGGAAAGCAGAGAGGTTGTATTTTCCTAAGTTGGATTTTGGGCCTACTTGGAGCTTCAGAAACCCTCTAAGACCCCTCCAGGAAAGGCTGTATTCTCCTCAAGAGATGCAGAGTGGCTGCTCTGGGACTAATTTGGGGATTTTTAACATTTATTTAGAGGAGCCCTGCTGAAGGCCTGGGCCTTTCCAAAGCCCAGGGAACAGGGAACCCTGGGCTGAAGATATCCAGTGTTTAGGGAAGATCTACCCAACAAAGATGGTGACCCATTGCAGCAGATTCCTGAAGTTGGGGGAACATTTATTTTCCAACATCTGAGTGGAAGTGTTTTCTGCCCCTCTTCTTGTCCATCAAGGGGACTGGCAAAGCCTGTGGTCTATCAAGAATTCCAACCACTGGAGGTCTCTTCAGAAGATTAATCAACTAATTGTGAGTAAAGAGCCACATTTGAGGGAGGACACCCATCTACCAAAGCCCTAAGGGATAGAGACATTCAAACTCTGTGCCAAGATAGATTTTTGTGCCCATGGAAGGGGTTTCCGGTCCATCCAAGGGGGCCTAGCCCAGAGCGACCATTGCACAATCTAATCCAGAAGTGTGGATGGATTCCTGGCTTAATAAAGACTAATGCACAGAGAGAGAAAAGATCTGTACTTGAGAGAAATGACAGACTGTGGGATGTGATTTACCATATTTAGTTGTGCCATTCAACAAAACTGTATCCGTAAAGCATTATTTTAGACAATGCCTATGTTGTCTAAGGGTGGTTTGTTGGGCACACAACGCACAGCTCACAGCAAAATGAGGGAGCTCCATCACAGTTTACTAGTCACTCTGTAGTGGGACCAGAGAGGACTCCTTTACATCCCTAATCCAAAGGACCTACACCTTGGAATGAAAGAAGTATCAGGCAGCCAGAGTCCCTTCCCAGAAGAACTTACAAATATCTTTATGTCCCCCAATGTGCTCACTTTGTACATTAAGGAGGGGTCACACCAGAATTTTTTTCTATGGTGAGGTATAGGTGAAAATATCCTTCCCTTGCCCCATTGTTAGAGGGTTGTGTGTGTGTGTGTATGTTGGGGTGGTCGTGATGATAAAAAGTTATTTAGTACTGACAATTCTATTATTAATGTTTTTATTTTCTCCTTTACAATTGTGTCTGGTTTTTAAGAATCGAGAATTGTAATTGGTATGGGAATGAATAATTATACTCTCTGACTCATGCAAAGAATATATGTAACATAAAATAACTAACAACAAATGTAAAAACTTGGCAGCGGGAATGTGGGCGGAGCTTGGCTGCCCCCCCCAAGCAAAAAGACTTCCCGCTGCCCCCTCCCCATTGCACTTGTCAATGGTGTTCACATGCTCATAAATGTTAATAAAAAGGAGCCCCAGAAGAGCTCCATTACAGTACATGAGGAGGGGAAGTTTAAGGAGGCAGCACAGTAATTGTTTGCACCCTGGCCCGCTCGATCGCCGGCAGATTTATGCCTGTTCTCCGCCCCCCAGCACAGAGACAAGAAGGCGTTATTAGGTCCAGCTCCTTCTGGTTAGGACCAAGCCTACCAGGGAACGTGAAGGAAGCCCTGCGCTTATTGCCCCTACTAAAATCAGGCCTAGAAGGTAGCCGAGAACGATGCTTCCTAAATCCCCTTAGTCAGATCGCTTCATCAGCATGGAACCCTGCCCTTCCGGAGACTTGAGGGGGGAGCAACGTGACCCGGAAGCGCTCGTACTACTTCCGGGGCCCAGCTACCTCCTTTTTGTGTCGGCCATTACGGTGCAGGGAGGTGAGTGGAGCTGCTTCCGAATGTCGGCTTTAGTGTTGCGATGTGTGCATTGGGTTTCCCACGTCTGCAGCAGCCTCGGAGCCTGCGGGAAGGGTGATGGAGCAGGCGAGCCAGGATGAACGGAGGTGGTGAAGCTGCTGTTGCTGGGCTGGGGGCTCACACGTGCGCCCGGGCCCCCCTTGTGTGGTCCTGTTCCGCTTTCCCCAGCTTTTCGTAGGGAAAGTGACCGTTTGTCACATTTACATCCAGACAGGTGGAAGCAGCATGAATTTAGGGACTTCTTATGATTTGAGGTCGCCATGTCACCCCCCCCCCCCCCCCGGTCACCTGAACAGGTAGATGAGGTCCTGGTTTTATTCCGGCGCATGCATGGGTTTGCAGTAATGATTTTCCCATCGACTCATAACGAAATCCGAACTGTAAATCTATAGGTTCAGCGAGGCAAAACCAGGATTAGCTCAGCCGGTTTGATTGTCTTGGGATGAGGTGTCGACCCCTAAACTGATCCCAGGCAGTGTAAGAGACTGGCGCTGGTAGTGTTCGGATTTGTGTCCTCGTTGTAAGGACATGAGGCGCAGACCATGTCCGGGAAGCAGCTACTTCTTAGGGCAAGTTTTCCCAATCTTGTCTTGGGGACCCCACAGCTAGTCAGGTTTTCAAGATATCCACAATGAAGATGCATGATACATTTGCATATCATGGAGACTAGTATATGCAAATCAATGTCATGCATATTTATTGTGGATATCCCATGTGGGGTCAGCGATCTTGATCACTTAAACCACCGACAGTCTAAATTACAGCGAACTGTAACAGTAGGAAATCTCACCAGTGCTCAAGTGCTGGCTTGGTGCATGCTGATCAGCTTCTGTAAGGAGCTGTGTCCAGTTGCCTGGGACAGAATTAGTTACTGATGGCTGGGCTAGATGGGAGTGTGATAAAAAAAATGTGGGGGGAGGGGGTAGTGAATGTCAATTGAAACAGTTTCATCTATATTGTGTTTTTGTTTTGTAATTGTTTCACTGTTTGGAACATCAGAAGTTTAAACAAGAAGGGGAGGAACCCCTGCTGGTTGCAAATGCTCCTGTACCATAGCACCAAAAGAGATGGATTTCAATTGAGTGGAAACTCCCAGACCCAAACAAAAACAAAAGTTGGTGGCTAGTACTCTATTAGGTGACACATCCTGATCCTAACTTTTTTTTTTTTCATGAAAATCCCATCTCACAGGGTGTTGTGTGACAACTTATATCAGTCAACATGCAGAATGATGCTGGGGAATTTGTGGATTTGTACGTCCCTCGTAAATGGTAAGTTATTTGAATATTTTGTGAGTTCTTTTCTATGGTAAAATTTGAATGAATAGAAATATTGGTATATTAGAAGAGAGAATGGGATATGTTTATAATCTGCACTGTACATACTGTCACGATCTCACCACCTCCGCTCAGCACTCTGTGGGGCCTTGTCAGGGTTCAGGAATCCCTCTCCGCTCCTATACCACTTCCTGTCCACTCGTATGGCTCCTGCACACCGCCGCTATGGACTCCTCCACGCCTCCAGTCAGAGTGCCTGGCCTAACCCCGGCACTCCCAAACAGTACACAGAAAAAGTCTTTGTCAGTAAAGAGTTTAATGTGGTTCTGTAGCCTCACCGGCTGCAGCCCATGTAGTAAGGCCTGGTTGTCTTTGCATGCCCAAGCCACAAACACTTAGGTTCTCCTTAACCAGCCAAGAATTAAACAGCATTTAAAGCAACATTTCCCTTCCAACATTTCTCAAACATCCCTTTTACAAACACAGTATTTGACCATCCCCCAACCTCCTGGTTATTCCACCTCCATAGAGGAACAGCTGGACCTTTCCTCTCCTGAGCTTACCTCCATCTCCTACTCTGAGTAGTTGGGCTTTTGTGGCCAACTCCACCATGCTGGCACGCCCTCTTCCTCTAGTTCCATGGACTCTGAGTCATAGTCATCAGCCCCTGTTTCCCCCACCTATTCCTGCTCACTCTCCGGCCAGGGGTCAGGTGCCGGTTCAGGGAACCTGGGAACTGTAGTTCCTGCTGTCCTCTTGTTTGCCCTCTGGTGTCTAGGTTTGGTACTACCTGCGGCTGTTTTCCTATATCCAAGCTGTTTCTGCCCCGGGTCAGGTTGTACTGCATCACAATACATAATTTTGCTTAGTCTGTGCCATTTCATTATAGTATTTTTGTGGTGATCTCTTGCCAGCAGGCGCTGCTTCAATCAAGATAGAGACTAACAGGTCGACATGGTAAAATATGCAGGAGAGCTGGCACTCCGTGTCAAGCGCCCGCTCTCCCGATGTGCACCCAGCTACCTCTCCTGGGCGTGCAATGCTCTATTTAAATGAGGTGTTGCACTAAGGAGGCCCTAGGGACAATAGCGCATCCCTAGTGCTTCCTCATTAGCAAAGAGGTGGCTGTCAGCGAGTCCCGACAACCGACACTCTATTTTACCGGTGTCTGTTTCCGAACTTGCTGACAACCATGGGTTAGGGAAACAGACTCTGGTAAAATTGAGCGTCCATTTTTCTAACCCAATGACCAGTGGGCAGATTTTTTAAAAATTATTTATTTTTAATTTTTGGTTTCTCTGACTTAATATCACTAGGATATTAAGTCGGAGGGTGTACAGAAAAGCAGTATTTTCTGCTTTGCTGTACACTTTCTGAGTTGCTCAGAATTTAATGCCTTTTAAAGTCTTGAAATAATACTGAGGATTAATTGGTAAAATGTTGGTAGAACTCTTTTTCTGGTGTCTTAAATTTTGCTGTGAATAGCATCTATTTACATTGTTCCAGAAATGTGATATTCGCCCATTCCTAGAGAATCACAATTGCCGAGGGTATAAAGCTGCATAGTTAAGTAAATTTTTAAACTCAAATTTGATAGGGGAATTTTAACAGGAAAAGACTGCTTGTAGAACCAGCCTATAACTTTTTTTTTTTAATGTTCCTATGAGGAACACCTATCTTAGTTTATCACATATTAATAGATCATTTTTCCCTTAGCTCTGCTAGCAACAGAATTATTGGTGCTAAGGACCATGCTTCCATTCAGATAAATGTTGCTGAGGTGAGTTAAATATTCATTTGTCTTGTCTTTTGTGTTAACTTTTTTATTTTTTATTAAGATACCATAACAATAACTAGTACTGTTCATAACTACTGACGGTCAAACTGATAACATTACAAGGCCACAATCAGCACAATACACCCTATATGTACTTCATTGCCTCCTATAGTAAGCCATTTCCATAACTTACCAAGAATAATACCTTTTTAAATGTCTAAATCTCCTCTCTATGTCCAGTAAGGACCCCAGATTTTTTCATGTCTGGTTCCGTAGCATATAGGTCAGTTTTTCCATGATGGCACACTCGGCTATCTTAGTCTTACCTCCTCTTGGGTCAGGAATACATGTCCATTGGTGTGCAATAGATGACCAACCAGCTTCATGTGACCCTTCATTGACCATCTATTGGGCCACTGACCCAAAAAAAAAAGTGTATGGTATATTCTATGCAATAACTTATATAGGAGCTCTTGATCTTTACTACAAATCATAATATTTCTAATGCTTTTCCATATTGATTTCCTCTGTCTTGTCTTTGTGTCTTGACTAGATTGTAAGCTCCATGGAACAGGGGCTTATGTGCCTCTGTACGGCACTATGCACGTCTAATAGTATTATAAAAATAAGTAGTGGTAATAATACATGATAAAGTGGGTATTATTTACAGGGAGTCCAGTTGGATATTTTGTGAATTTATGATAAGACAATATTAGGAAATGAGATGCCATAATGCACTAAAGTTTGCAGAAACTCGAGAATATCACGGAACTGGTTAAATGTGAGGACAGACTTATTGGTGTGTGAATTTAATTTACAGTTAACCTTGTCAAGACTGCCATGAGGCCATTGTTTTCTAAGACATTGCTTCTCAACCCACTTTTTGGGACACACCTAACCAGTTGAGTCTTCAGGATCTCCACAATGAATATGCATGAGATAGATTTGCATGCACTGCTTCCATTGTATGCAGAACACTCTCGTATATAATCGTCATAGATATCCTGAAAACCTGGCTAAGTATGTCCTGAGGACTGGGTTGTGAACCCACAGCTGAAGCCATGCAAAGAAGAGGTGCTGTTGTGTCTGGGCCTCAAGTAATGGACCTTAGTCCATCTCTGGGAGATTCTGCTGGTAAGAGTGCGAGGTGAGGGTACCTGGTGAGTAATGGAGCAGCTCCAGGTTGTTACAGGAAGAGAAGTAATAAAGAAGCCGGATGTGATGGGCAGAAAATATGTATAGTCATGCAAAACCAAAATCAGCGCACAGCCAATTATTTGCAGTTGGGTACTCTGGGAGGCGAGCTAAAAACAGTTTTCTGAAGTGTTCCTAGCACACAGGATACCTTCTTATTACACACTGCAGCTTCTACTTAGTAAATTATCGGCATCATTTAATTGTAGGTTGATAAGCTCACGGGCAGAGTCAATGGCCAGTTCAAGACCTATGCTATCTGTGGAGCAATCCGTAGAATGGTAAGAGATTTTTTTTTTCTTTAAACAATTTTAGGTTTGTATTAAATAACTTTTTTAGCAAGAATACTCCAGAACAGAGCTATAGTAATTCAAGCACTACTCTGCAAACATGTTCTGATTCTTCTCCAAGAAAAGCATAAGATAAGTAAAATGTGTACTCTCCTTGCTCCGTTGCAGTTATTTATTGCTCTCATTAAGTTATTTTATTTATTTCCAAGTTCAATCTTCCCTGTTCTCTGTAAGACATTCTATATACTGTCAATTTTATTGTTATAATGTAAACCGAATTGATTAGTAACTTTGTTACTAGAACTTCGGTATATAAAACTGTTAAATAAGTTTCAGATTTTTGAAATAAGTTGCTGAAAGAATGAAGCTGTCATCATGCAGGACTCTTTAACAATTTAGCTAATTAAAACAGAGAATATAATGGTAGATAAGGACTGTAAGGCCTATCTAGTCTAAGCAAATTACTTCCTGCTGCACTGCCATAGACTCCATTTGGTCTCTGGCTTTCCCTTCATGTCTTAACTGAGGATCTATTTTGTTTATCTCTGGTCTTGAATTTTGTTACTGTTCTTGCCTTCATCACTTCCCCTGGGAAGCTGTTCCATGCATCCATTGCTATCTCTGTGAAAAAGTTTTTTACATAGATAAGCAGGCTTATTTAGCCATGCTGTCTGGGTGATGTCATTCAGGGTCATGGGGCTGAGCTGTATCTCTCAGCTCATAGTTTTCCATCTGTGTGACGCTTCCCACGTGTATCAAGCGAATCTCCTTGGTTTCATTTTTTCCAAGCTCTGCATGGATGAGTGGAGTTTAGACTTTCACTGATTTTTCTCCTCAGTAAAAATTTTTTTCAAACAAAACAATGCACTTTTAAGTGCTATAATGCATAAAACGCCTGGCTTCAAGTACTGCCAATGCAGCAAGATCATGTTGGCGACCGATGAGCTCAGTTATTGTTACCTGTGCCTCAGTCCCGAGCATGACCAAGCAGCTGCAGAGACTGTGAGAGAATGTCACCCAATGCCAAAGAGCCATGAAAATCTTAAGACTCCGAGGAGACTGCAGGACCTACACCCTTCGGCCGGGAGATCGACTCGCTCTTCTCTGGGTCCAAAATTCCGCCATCCAGACCGGTAATGCAATCTTCACTCATGGTATCTAGAGAAAAGCTAAAACAGGTGTCCATGACGCAGGCCATTTAAAATTTATAAGAGTACTTCAAAGCAGACTGGCGTCAGAAGAATCGACACAAACGAAAGTGTTGGACCAACCAGCGCATGTGAAAGCATCAAGCCCATTGGAGAAGTCGACACAAACAAAGGTGCTGGCCCTTTCGAGATGCAACAGTGAGACGGGAATGATGCACATCAAAATGTCAGAGAAGTCAATGCAACTGAAAGCGTCGTCCTCTTTGACTAAGATAAGTTCAGTGTACTTAAAACAGTTGACCCATTACTCGAAGCATAGAACAGCTTCGGCCAAGTCTCTCCATAAAAAGACAGCACTGGGGGCAGAACAACATGACGCCCCAACAAACTTGAAGCTCTATCCAAGTTTATTCTGAGACCAGAACAGTCACCAACACTATCCCCTCAGGGCAGTGACAGACCATCATCACACAGGCCTCTGCTACAACTATCTGACCACGCAATGGAGGAAGAATCGCATATCGAAGTATTGTCTTCCCCAGACTCTGCTCACTCAGAATGGGATCTTTCTTTCAGGGATCATAGACGTCATTCCCCAGTCTTCTACTAAAAGAGCCTCCAACACCCAGACCTAGGGCACCGGAGGAAAACGTTCTCCCCACCGAAAGGGAAAGTTCCAGATTCTAGTAATCTCTGGGTTCTGCTTCTTAGTCCTCAATGGACCAGTCACAAGTTAATACCTCTAGTAATGGACATACCCATGCACAGCCCTAGGTATCTCTGCCAAAGAGACAATGTCTCAAATCACCTCCATTTTAAATACTTCTTTGCAAACCTTCCTTCTCAACTGATATCTATTCCACCTCACTCTAGTTCCATCTGAGGGAAACCATTCACCTCATTCGGAATATCCACAGTCACCTACAAATATCGAGTTCAGCCCACAACCTTTGGGGCATCCTCGCTTTTTCCTCTGAGCCAACCGACCACCCACAGGAGTCATCTCACCAGGAAGCTCCATGGATATCCCTTCAGACCCACTGGAAGAGCCACCTTCACCTCCTGAAGATCGAACCTACTCTGAATAGAGAAGGTGGGCACACTCTTGAAGGTGGAAACCTACAGGATCCCTGATCCTAGAGCAGAGACAATGGGCATTTTAAAGATTTCTAGAGGTCTCATCAGAGCCAGCTGCTCTCCCTTCACATTCACTGCTAGATTCTATCATGGATAAAGCATGGAAATCCCATCCCCCCCCCCCGCCCAAACTATAGACCTAAAATTCAGGATGTAAAAATCCACTCATTACGGCAGGGTTCAGATTCCACATGTCTCTGTAGTTATTGAATCTGCTATGAAAAAAGCAAAGAAAATGAGGCTACACTCAATACTCTCCTTGGAAAGGACAACAGATTATGGGATAAATTTGGACGAAAGTGTTCCATGCTAAATGTGCATGTACAACACCAATTTTACATTACACAATACCTATACAAATGCATCCAAAACCTAAAACCCTTTGGGGCAGATTTTCAAAAGGCCCAGCAGCGTGCGTAAGTCCTGGGGCTTGAAAAAAGGGGGGGGGGCAGGGCCGGAGCCTCCAGGCGCAGCGGCCTGGCCATTGGCTGGGACACGCAACTTGCGCGTGCCCAAGGCAGGCGTAACTAGGTGTAAACTTTTTTTTAGGGGGTTTTAGTTTAGGGCTGGGGGGCGTGAGAGGAAGGGAAGGTGGGGTGGGGGATAGGGAACAGAGGAAGGCAGGGCGGCTCGGCGCGCGCAAGGTGCACAATTGTGCGCCCCCTTGCGTGCGCCGACCCTTGATTTTATAACGTGTGCACGGCTACGCATGCATGTTATAAAATCGGGCATACATTTGTGCACGCTGGGTTGCGCGACAAATGTACGCTCACGTGTATGTTTTAAAATCTGCTCCTATGTCTTTATAGGACAAGGAGGCCCAGGAATACCACAACCGTTAATAGACCTACAAGAAGTTCTGTGACACCTAAGAACCATCTATGAAAATTTTGACACGGCTTGATCTTTGGCAGCCTCCATCGCAGCCAAACACATAGCTTAGCTCCGCTCCATCACAGTTCGCGAAGACGGCCATAACAGGTTAGCAAAGTTGCCCTGTAAGAGAGAGAACCTTTTTGGAGAGAGACTGAGAAAAAGTCTCTTGAATAAAAGAACAAAATATGGCAGTATAGTCATTAACTTCTGCCACAGTCAGTCAGTTTGCCACCTGGAAATATTCAGTACAACGGGGCTTCTATCAACATAGACTGTACAGGAATTACCATCCATATATATCACCTTATCAACCACCAAGACCTCAGGGGCAACAGCTTCAACAAAGGAACAGGCCAAAGGGGCTAGAGACCCCAGAAACCACAGCAAACACTCCCAAAAACAACAGAATATTTTGAAAAAGAGTCAGTTACAGCACCCTACTGCAGATCGGGGGCCAGATATCTTCTTTCTACCACACCTGTTCTAAGATCACAACCAATCAATGGGTCCTCGGTATAATATCCCAGGGGTACTACATTGGATTTTACTTATATCCCTCTGTTACCTCATCAAGTAACATCCATGAGATTTTGTTTCCCAAATTCCCATGCTACAGCAGGAGACAAGAACTCTGGTGAAACAGCAAGCAATCCACCTTCCCCTCTCCCAGATCAACAAAGGCTACTATTCCTAATACTTATTCCCAAGACGTCGGGAGGCCTCCCTCCCATTCTGGACTTGCGTTCTCTCAACAAGTTTATCAAGAGACAAATATTCAAAATGACCTCTTTAAAATCAATCCTCCCTTTTCTGCAGCCCAACGACTGGATGTGCTCTCTGGACCTGACGGACACATATACCTACATTCCCATCCACAAACCCTATTGATGACAGCTTTATTTCCAAGTGGGGAATCTGCATTACCAGTACAAGGTACTTCCCTCTGGACTCTCATCTGCCCCGAGAGTCTTCACAAAATGTCTTGCAATGGTTGTGGCTCACTTATGAAAATGAGGAATCGGGATTTTTCCAATATCTTGACGACTGGCTCATTGACTCTCCAAACCTGCAAACATTACAGAATCACTTGTTTGAGACGGTTCAATGAGGTTTTTCATAAATTCCAAAAAATCCCAGACTCTTTAGTTCATTGAAGCAAGGGTTTACACCCCACTATGCAGGGCGTTCCTCTCCGTCAGAGCTCAGACCCTATGTTCTCTGTGCCTACTTTTTCAGCAGTGAACTCCTATAACAGTATGCCGAGTACTAGTCTTATTGGGACACATAGCAGCAGGAATACTTGTGGTCTCTTGTACCCATCTTCAAATGAGACTATTATAATGGGGCTTAAAGTCACAATGGAATTGGCACAGACAACTAATGTCAGAGAATTCGCATTGTGACCTCAATGAAAAGACATTTTGTGGTGGCTGGCTCCCTCAGTGCTGATGAGGAGTGCCATTCAGAAATCCTCATCAGTTGATAGTCTCAACAGACATTTCAACAAAAGGTTAGGGGGCTCATCTTCATCTAAAAACATAAGGCTTATGGACCCCAGCAGAATGCCAGTTACAGATAAACCTGTTGGAATTGAGAGCAATAAAGATTGCACTGCATACATTCAAACCAATGCTTCATGGAAAGTCTGTAAATGATCCTCACGGACAACCATGAGCCATGTACTATATAAACAATGAGGGTCAGGTTCTAGGATTCTCTGCAAGAAGGCAGTACAGATCTGCAAATGGGCAGAGGAAAATGGGACAATCTTACAGGTGTCTTATCTGCTAGGACTGGCAAATACGAAAGCAGACACTCAGAATCTTCCACACGAGAGTAGTCCCTGGACCAAATGATAGCGGAAGATCTTTTCAACTGCTGGGGAACTGCTGGCATAGATCTTTTTGCATCCGAGCACATCATGAAACTAGGCTCCTTTTTCACTTGCTGAGGAGAATTGAGCAAGAGTATCTCAAGATGAGTCTTTGCTCCCCTGATCAAGGGGCCTATTATAATTATATGCCTATCCCCCAATTCCACTAATATCACGCACAATACAGAAATGTATATCTGACAAGGCAGATATGATACTTATTGCACCAGCATGACCAAGGCAGCCGTGATATGCCTATCTAGTACATCTCTCTAGGCATCCACCAATATTTCTGAGAAACAGCACATAACTACTAACAGGAGAACGGAACTCTCATTCATCCGATGCACTCCCTCCAACTAACAGCATGGAGATTGAGTGGGAGGTCCTAGGACGTTTCCAGCTGCCATCTGATATCACTGCCATTTTGATATCTGCTAGTAAACCATTCATCAGGAAAAATTACACCTTCAGGTGGAAAAGATATTCCAGTTGGTGCTGTTGGCAAGAAACTGACCCTTTTATTTGCTCCCCAAGTGGTTTACTAACATACCTACACTCACTTTTCACCTTGGGTTTAGCAGTGATGACATACGCATTCACCTAAGTGTAATAGCAGCTTATCACACCACAGGAGAAAGTCACTCAATTTCTTTACATGTGGAAGGTAGGCGAGTGAGTGAAATTCAAACTCTAGTGACCAATTAACCATACTTGTAATTCCACCACAAACAAGGTCTTGTTGCATACATCCAATCTACTTTGGGGAAAAAAAGTTTCAGCCTTTCATTTAAATCAGTCAATCTCATTACCCACCTTCTTTCCTAAATCTCATGCAAATAAAAGGAAGAAAGCACTTCCACATTGGACTGCAAAAGAGCCCTTGCATATTACAAAAGAAGAACTTGAGCGATTAGACAGACATACATCCCAGTTTTTCGGCTTTTAATCCAAATGACCCTTGTAAGGATGACTCAGGGATTTGCTCACATTCTTTTCTTGAGAGAGAAAATTATCTTTTTTTTTTTTTTTTTAACTATTAGGTTTAAGGTGAAAAGTATTTAATTTCTATCTACATAATCCCCAAATTATCCTATATCCTCATTATTCAAGAAGGGGTGAACTTGATAGGCTGATCAACAAGGTTGATGAAACAGATAAGTATGGGAAAATAAGTGTGGAAGCTTGCTGGGCAGACTAGATGGGCCGATTGGTCTTTTTCTGCCGTCATTTTCTATGTTTCTATGAATTCTCCTTGTCCGGAACCACTTATTTATGGGGTCCCAAAAAAGAATGCAGTCAGGATGTATAGAATTTATTTATAAAGGATTGAACTGACATACACACAATCATCATATCACAAAGCAATGTAATAGACTAAATGCCTCACCAGCAGTACTTGTTTCAAGACCTTACCGTCCGATTTCCTCAAGCCAAGAAGCAGGGGCTGACATCAGGAGCGGTTTACTGCAGGAACTCCCAGCATGCGTCCATGCTACAGGTTCTGCTTCTGACTTTGCCCAGGCCTCTCTCTATATTTAAACAAGAGTGTTTGCGAAGAGGCTCATGATTACTAATCCCCAGGTGAGTGATAGCATTGTTACTGGAAGCAGCAGGATTGCACAAGGAGGCCATCCTTGTCACTGCCCAGCACGTAGCCTTCCTGGACATTGCTAGAATTTTCCCTTCAACCCTGGAAGAGCAATAATGAAAAGGACACTATCAAATTGGATAACTCGATGCATTCAGTTCTGTTACACATCATATTCAATAGTGCTCCATAATCCAGCTAAGGTGCATCAGGTCAGGACTCCAGCGACTTCACTAGCACACTTGCATAACTTACCAATTAAAGATATGTTTGTAAAGCAGCGTGGTCATCAATTCAGACTTTCACATCCCACTACTATCTCGATCAACAGTCAGCAGCTGACAGTGCACTGAGATCAGCAGTGTTGCATCACGTTCAACAAAAGTAGTGGCCGCCCACAAGCAAACTTCAGTGTGAGATTTCCAGACAGCATGGCTAAATAAGCCTACTTATTGATGGAAAAAAAAAAGCAAGTTTACTTATCGTAAACTGTGTTTTCCGTAGCTAGCAGGATGATTTAGCCATGCAACCCCCTCCCTTCTCACTGGACTGCCATCTGATATGTTCTGTTCATACATGTTTAATCAACTGAGGAGATTTGCTCAAGATGCTCAAAGAGCCACACAGATGGAAAACTATTAGCTTAGAGAGACAGCTCTGTCCTGTGACGCTCTGACGTCAATCAGACAGCATGGCTAAATCATCTTGTTATCACGGTTTATGGTAAGCAAACTTGCTTTTATACCAGCAGGCTAATTTTATTTTTATTTATATTTAGCTCAAGGCAAGTTATATTCAGGTACTCTAGGTATTTCCTTGTCCCCAGAGGGCTTACAATCTTAGCATCTGATTTACTAAGACCTTTTTCCCATTCTGTATCTCTGCGGAAAAACTCTGCCCCTAAGTTTGTACCTAAGCCAATGGAGGGTGAAATGGCTTGCCCAAGGTCACAAGGAGCACTAGTGGGATTTGAACCCTGGTTTTTAGCCTGTTGCTCTAACCACTGGGCTACTCCTCCACCTGTGTGTATTGGAGGTATGTTTTTAAAATTATAATTATAAATCACATTGAGATCGCTTTTAAGATGATAGGTGCTCCAGCAGTGGAAGTCTTATAATTTAATAATTCTTGGAGGGCTTCCTTGTGCTTTGGTTAGGTATCTTGAAAGCATTGGATTCTTATGGTAGAATGTTGTGTGGGCTGAGTTATGTTTATTTAAACACTAAACTGCACCTTTACATCTTAAACAATTAATGTATTTGAATAATTATTTTTCTTCCCCAGGGGGAGTCAGATGACTCCATCCTCAGGCTGGCAAAGAATGACAGCATTGTTTCAAAGTGAGTATTCTGAGTTATGCTTACCAAAACCTGAAATACAACTTCCCTGTACGTACCAGGATCAGTCCAGACACCTGGGTTGTGACTCCGCACCAGCAGATGGAGACAGAGCAAGACTTGTCGGGCACCCCTACATATAGTAAGGCGCCACCCACAGCCCCTCAGTCTTTCTCTGTCTCCAGCAGATGGGGCAGGTCCACCCACAGTCTCTGGTAGTCCCTGGTTAGTGGAGTTAGCTAGTCAGGGATTCTTGTTGTTGAAAAAAAAAGAAAAGCAGCAAGTCAGAAGAGGAAAGTTGCCTGAGTCCTGGAAGCCTCCCAGGGGGTTGCAAGGTTCTGAGGGGACCATCCCCCCCCCCTGGTTGAGACCGCTGCTGAGGGTTGAGGACCCGGCCTGTTTCTGGCAGCAGCGTCGGGGGTGACACCGGGGAGCCCGGTTCACTCACCCCTGCTGGAGCAGAAGGATCAGGACCAGGGTCAGCGGTTTCAGCGCGCCGGCTCCTTTGGCTCCGCAATTGGGCAGCGGATGGGTCATTGAAGGTTCATATTTTATTCCTCAAGCTAATGATTATGGTTATGTACCATCCTTGAGCTTTTGGTAAAGGTGGCTGATAAATAAGGTATACTGTAAAATAGGCTGTTTGTAAATGTGAGCCTGCCACTTCCCATGGGTGATGAGCCTGCAGCTAATAAAGCAGAATAATTTGTACTTGGCCAGTGGAAAAAATCCATACAGCTGCTGTCTATACACCAGAAAGTTGCTGGTCCTAGTACCTCTGATATTTCCCCACGTATATGCGTCCATATACTGTGCAGTCGTGCTCAACTCACAGAATCATAAACATTGCACTTGTGTGCTCATTACACGCTTGATATGCTTCACCTGTCCCTTGCAATGACTGTTACACTATATTATACTTGACATCTCAGGTGCTGGATGGCTTTGTTCATTTAGTGTGTAGGGTTTCTTTTCATACACACCTTGATCACTCAAATGCCCTTTGGCCCATTTGGTAGCAATGCCAATTAGAAGCCAAAGTGTGAATGTTTGATGCCTGCCAAGTAGCAACTTACTTATGTGGTGTTGATTAGGATTTCAAAATTTCTGATGGTTTCTGTATGGAATGGCCTTTCACAAGTAGAGTACTGATCCCAAAGAGACTGGGAAGAGAAAATCATGATTGTATTGGACAAGTAGTATTGCATTGTGTTGGTGTATTGCTTTCCTGCACATCACTAGTGTTACTGACCTCATTCCAAAGGAACAGATTCTTGTTTTGTTGTAGGTGCTGCCTATATTCTCTGAGGCATTACTGCTGAGACTTATGCTGTACTATTTTTAAGGGCTATAATTATCTTTCTATTTTTTTTTTTCAGGAACTTCTAATTGAAGAATATCTTTAGGATGGATTTATTAAAAAAATAAACAGTAAAAACACACTTCCTGTGCTGTCTTATTAACATGTCATATTGTTCATGTAAGGAAATCAAAGCAGTGATTACAAATAACAGTGGCTTGCAAAAGTATTCAACCCCCTAAAATGTCAGCTGATTTGTGTGGATTACAAATGACACGTACACATACTGGGGTACATTTTAAAAAACAGCACGCGCGAACAAAAGTACGCTGGATTTTATAAGATACGCGCGTATCTTATAAAATCCAGGGTCGGCGCGCGCAAGGGGGTGCACATTTGTGCAACCTGTGCGCGCCGAGTCCGGCGTGCGCTGCCTGTTCCCTCCGAGGCCGCTCGGAAACACTAACATTATCTTGGCATGGTTGCCAGAATCATAAAATTCATTGCTTTGCCTGAAACTAAACCTGCAAGAGAGAGTAGGCTGTTTCTTCAATGAAGTTGAATCTCATTGAAGAAACCTCATTCTTCAATCTGCTACCTCATTGATAAAGGCAACACAAGAGTTGTGTTGCCTTTTTCAATGAGGTAGCAGATTTATTTATACAGCATTTAATATCCAAACATTCTTCATCTCCTTAATAGTCTTATATATATATATATTTTTTTACTTGCTGCCATGTTATTTTTAGCTGTCTGTCTTGAGGATTCTCCCCCCCCAATGAGGATAGCTAGTTTGCATTGGTGTACATTCTGAAAGTACCCTGGTCACTTCCTCTCTGACTAGTGTCCACAAACTTTTAATTTCAACTTGAAATAAGACAATGGCACAACAGCTGCAGATGTGACCATACTAAATGGAATGTTAGGGGGTGGGAGTTGCAACATTTTTGGCAGGAAGGTATAATAGCCAGCATCACATTTTAAGAGTTATGCAAAGTACTAGCTCTGAAGAAGAAAAGGAACATGCACTACCCAATCATTTTGACAGTTTACATATTTAACTTTTAACAGCTTGTGCTAGGGAAAAAATGTGAACATGATTAGAGCACTGGACGATGATTTTAGTAGCAGTCTTGGGGTGTGAGTTCTCCTTTAGCACAGATTCTTTGACCTTGGGCCAATCATTTTATCTCCCTGTGTCTTTTGAACCTAATAGAGGACAAGGCATCCGCCTCTGTCTGCTTTTTCTGATCCACAACTAACTTCATGCATCAGCTAATCAAGAACAGAGGGGTTGGGACCCAGTGTTAAAGACTTTCATAAATGATATTGCACAGGGGTTAGTAGGTCTGTTTTTGTTTTTTTTTTTTTTTGCAGATTATGTCTAGAAATAGGTGTTATTTTGTGCTATACCAGCCTAACCTGGCTATCCTTCTGAATATAAGAACCAAATAACATGAGTAGTGATCTAAGAAAGCTTGAATGGTAGAGTGCTTGGTAGCTAAGATTCAACACATTGAATGCTTCTGTGGTGAAGTCCAAGGACAGAGATGGGTTGATCCAACATGATTTTAAGAGTGTAAAATAAACATTATGCAGAGACAGAGGTATGCTAGGGTACACAATATCAGGCAAAATAAGTAGCAAAAAGGTGATAATGCCTCTGGTACAATTATTGGTGAGACCCTCTGGCTAGTGCTGGAGATTGTACCTCCAAAAGGCTATAGAGTGAGTTGGAGAAACTTAGAGGCTACACCAAATGGTGCAAAGTCTGCAGTATTAAACTCTAATAAAACACATGCATATATCTTGGAGGGGGAATGTGACATTCAAATATCTCAAAGAGATAAATAATGCACATGAAACAAACAGATCTAGGCGTCATAGTGGATAACACATTGAAATCGTTGGTTCAGTGTGCTGCGGCAGTCAAAAAACAAACAATGTTGGGAATTATTAGAAAGGGAATGGTGAATAAAACAGAAAATGTCATAATGCCTCTATCGCTCCATGGTGAGATCGCACCTTGAATACTGTGTACAATTCTGGTCGCCGCATCTCAAAGATACAGTTGTGGTGGAGAAGGTACAGAGAAGGGCAACCAAAATGATAAGGGGAATGGAACAGCTCCCCTATGAGGAAAGACTAAAGAGGTTAGGACTTTTCAGCTTGGAGAAGAGACGGCTGAGGGGGGATATGATAGAGGTATTTAAAATCATGAGAGGTCTAGAACGGGTAGATGTGAATCAGTTATTTACTCCTTCGGATAGTAGAAAGACTAGGGGACACTCCATGAAGTTAGCATGAGGCACATTTAAAACTAATCGGAGAAAGTTCTTTTTTACTCAACGCACAATTAAGCTCTGGAATTTGTTGCCAGAGGATGTGGTTAGTGCAGTTAGTTAGCTGTGTTTAAAAAAGGATTGGATAAGTTCTTGGAGGAGAAGTCCATTACCTGCTATTAATTAAATTGGCTTAGAAAATAGCCACTGCTATTACTAGCAATGGTAACATGGAATAAACTTCGTTTTTGGGTACTTGCCAGGTTCTTATGGCCTGGATTGGCCACTGTTGGAAACAAGATGCTGGGCTTGATGGACCCTTGGTCTGACCCAGTATGGCATGTTCTTAAGAAGTCAATGCTTGTAGGAGTAATTAGGAAATATTTCTTCATAGAAAGCATGGGTAGATGCATGGAGCAGCCTCTCAGAGGATCAAAAACACAAAATAGAATTTGAGAAAGCACAGGCTCCTTAGAAAAGAGTGAAGTTAAAGCCAGAGAACAAATTTGGGGGGGGGGGTGTTATATAGTATTGCAATAAGAAGGAAGTTGGGTAAATTGGATGGATCTTACTGTCTCTTATCTTCCATTACAGTCTGGTTTTATATACCTTTTGGAATATGCAGTATTTTCCTAGACTGTAGCCAGATGGACTCAGGACCAATGGGTTATGTGCTCCCCTCTTAGCAGATGGAGCGGAGTCAGGTTTCAAAGCTGAAGTCACTCTAGATATACCCCTGCAGTGACCTCAGCCATTCAGTATCTCTCCATCTCCTAGCAGATGTGGATTGTACCTTCCCTGTGGGGAACTCAGTACTCTTTAGAAGAGGACATTTTACCTTTTAAATTGGAGAAAGATCGAGCGCTGCTCGCCTGCGGTGATACCTAATGGTCCCTCCCCCCAGTTGAGAATTCCTGAGGTGATTTCCAATATCCCTCAGAGGTGTGCCTTGGTCTGGTAGTTGGTTCCCAGTGTGGACTTTGCCATTGAAGCAGCTGAAAGGCAGTGGGTGCAGGAAATGGAGCATGGCGGTGACGGTCTATGCCCTCTACCCCTGCAGCCGGAGACTGTCTCTGTACTCAGCTGGTAAGCACTGAGCCCAGGTAAGTAAAGAAGAACTCTGATTCAGAGATGGGGAAGGGCTTTGGTAAGTCCTCTGGTCTCCTTGCTCGGCCTGCCTTACCAATGACGCTCCCGATCCCATTAGAGCAAGGGACATGGGGTTTCTGAGCAGGCTGAATGGTTCCACAATGGCGAGGTCCCCCTTCAGACTCGGTGGGCATGTCCTGTGGCTGGATGTGGTGGTGCCATTTTCCCCCATTGACCGTCAGTATGTGTGGTGCAGGCCCGCCCTGTTGTGCAAATCGTGTGCATACTTGCGTGCATAAGTACACACATGCATTCACACACAACCAGATGCTTATTCTTACGTGTGTCACAGTGGATTTGTGTGCACTCAAGCTCAGTCGCTAACTAGCTGAACACAAGCTACCGTTAACTATGACTCCGGGAACACAGAAGCACAAGCGATGCTCCCTTTTCCTGACTGCCATTTAAGACTGTGCAGTCTAATCTAGAATCCTTCCTGTGTCAGCTCTGTGAGGAAGCCCAGGGATGGCTGGACTCTCAGAACTTCTCCAAGCCTGGCCCCTCGCAGTCGGAGGACGAGTCAGCCACAACCTTATCGGGTAGCACCCTGGATCTGAGCAATCCTGGGGCTGCATCCTCCCCGGGAGAGGGCAATTCAGCGGCCTTTACCACAGTTCCTCCCAGGCTAGGAATAGACCCAGCAACCTTTTCTTGGGTGGAATTCTTTCAGGGCTGTCAAGCCTTTATTTAGGCACAGTCAGCTGCTGCCCCCGCCTGGTCCGAGCCCCAGCTGGGAAGGCATTGTCTTCCCAGCCCTATCAGCATGCCTTGCCTCACCAAGGGTATCCCTGACAGAGATCCAGACACCACGGATGATGAGGGGGATGCAGACTCATTGGAGGATGGGGCAATCCTTCCAGGACTGGAGCATTACCAGACCATCCTACAGTTTTTTGACAGAAATGAATTGCCAGCCCTGGTCTCCCAGACCCTGAAGACTCTGGGAGTTCCCGGCATGGACCCTATGTTGGTACCAAACAGGAGTCCCATCCTGGTGTCTATGGAAAGCCTTTTGCTATTTCCCGATGCTGGAAGCCATCCAGGATTTGATCAACCTGTAGTGGTTCGTGCCCTGGAAGCCAGTTTTAAAGGAGGTTGGGCCTTGGAGGTCTTGTACCCTCTGGACCCGGCATCCAAAGAATGCCTGCGTTTCCTGAAAGTGGACACCCTGGTCTGTGCCGACTCGAAGCGAACAACTAACCCAATAGAGGGAAGAGCAGCCTTGAAGGATGCACATGATAGGCGGTTGGAGTCCAAACAAAAACCACACTTTGAAATGTCTGTATGCCAATGCCAGAAGTCTAAGAAGTAAGATGGGAGAGTGAGAGTGTATAGCAGCAAATGATGAGATTGACATAATTGGCATCAAGGAAACTTGGTGGAAGGAAGATTACCAATGGGACAGTGCTATATCAGGGTACAAGTTATATCGCAATGATAGGGAGGATCAACTTGGTGGAGTTGTGGCACTTTATGCCCGGGAGGGTATAGAGTCCAACAGGATAAAGATCATATAAGAGAATAAATGCTCAGTAGAATCTATATGGGTAGAAATCCCATGTGTGTTGGGTAAGAGTATAGTGATAGGAGTATACTACTGACCACCTGGCCAAAATGGTCAGACAGATGATGAAATGCTAAGAGAAATCAGGGAAGCAAACCAATTTGGCAGTACAATAATAATGGGAGATTTCAATTACCCCAATATTCACTGGGTAAATGTAACATTAGGACTTGCTAGAGACATAAAGTTCCTGGATGTAATAAATGATTGCTTCATGGAGCAATTGGTTCAGGAACCAACAAGAGAGGGAGCTATTTTAGATTTAATTCTTAGTGGAATGCGGTGGTGAGAGAGGTAGCAGTGGTGGGGCCACTTGGCAACAGTGATCATAACATGATCAAATTTAAACTAATAACTGGAAGGGGGACAATAAGTAAATCTGCAGCTCTAACACAACTTTCAAAAGGGAAACTTTGATAAACTGAGGAAAATAGAAAAAAACTGAAAGGTGCAGCTGCAAAGGTTAAAAGTGTTCAACAAGCTTGGACATTGTTTAAAAATACAATCCTAGAGGCGCAGTCCATATGTATTCCACGCATTAAGAAAGGTGGAAGGAAGGCAAAATGATTATCGTCATGGTTAAAAGGTGAGATGAAAGAGGCTATTTTAGCCATAAAAACATTCTTCAAAAATTGGAAGAAGGATCCATCTGAAGAAAATAGGATAAAACATAAGCATTGTCAAGTTAAGTGTAAAACATTGATAAGACAGGCGAAGAGAGAATTTGAAATGAAGTTGGCCATAAAGATTCAATTATGCGTTTAGTCTCATGCAGGATATTTATTCAGTTGGAATCTATGTCATCCTGGACATAAAGCGCCACACCGTCTCCCGGATGCTCCTCTCTGTCATTGCAATATAATTTGTACCCCGGTATAGAACTGTCCCATTGGTTGTCCTTCCACCATGTCTCTGAGATGCCAATGAAGTCTGTGTCATCATTCACCGCTAATCATTCTAATTCTCCCATCTTACTTCTTAGACTTCTTAGCATTAGCATACAAACATTTCAAAGTTTGGTTTTTGTTTGTATTTTCATTCTGCTATTTAATTGATAGGGATAAGTTAGAATTTTTTAGCTCAGGTGAGTTTTTAGTTACAGGCACTTGGACTACTTTTCTTATTATTGGAACCTCACTGTCTGGATGCCCTAATTCTAATGCATCATTAGTATCCTTTGAAGATACCTCCCTCCGAACCATGCGCTGCTGAGTGACTGTCGGCTTTCCACTTAGAGAAGCTTTTAAACTAGAACAATCTCCTTTTTGAAGGTTAGCGCCAGCAGTCTGGTTCCACCCTGGTTAAGATGGAGCCCATCCCTTCGGAAGAGACTCCCCCCTTCCCCAAAAGGTTCCCCAGTTCCTTACAAAACTGAATCCCTCTTCCTTGCACCATCGTCTCATCCATGTATTGAGTCTCCGGAGCTCTGCCTACCTTTGGGGACCTGCGCGTGGAACAGGGAGCATTTCAGAGAATGCCACCCTGGAGGTTCTGGATTTCAGCTTTCTACCTAAGAGCCTAAATTTGGCTTCCAGAACCTCCCTCCCACATTTTCCTATATCGTTGGTGCCCACATGTACCACGACAACCGGCTCCTCTCCAGCACTGTCTAAAATCCTATATAGGTGACGCGTGAGGTCCGCCACCTTCTCCCCAGGTAGGCATGTTATCAGGCGATCCTCATGTCCACCAGCCACCCAGCTGTCTACATTCCTAATAATCGAATCATCAACTATGACGGCCAACCTAAACCTTCCCTCCTGGGCTGTAGGCCTTGGGGAGATATTCTTGGTGCGAAAAGAAATGGATCACCTGGAGAGCAGGTCCTTGCTACAGGATCCTTTCCTGCTGCACCAAGTTGATGCTCTCCAATCATGAGACCTTCTTCCTCCAAGGCAGCACCAGGGCTGTCATTCTGAAGTTGGGAATTGGCTACTATGTCTCTGAAGGTCTCATCTATATACCTCTCTGTCTGCCTCAGCTCCTCCAGGTCTGCCACTCTAGCCTCCAGAGATCGGACTCGTTCTCTGAGAGCCAGGAGCTCTTTGCATCTCATGCACATGTACAACTTCTCACCGGCGGGTAAAAAATCATACATGTGACACTCGATGCAAAAGACTGGGAAGCCCCCCCTCTTGCTGCTGGACTGCTGCCTTCATCTCAGTTTTGTTCAGTTCCTAGTTGTTTTAGGTTGCTATTGGAGTAGGAATGTGTCTAATTAACGTCCTTTAAATGTATTAATGAATTCACTATATGTCTGGTAGTGTCCTACAGGGGACTGATCAAACTCTCAAAGTTTTTGTTGTTGTTGTTTTTTTTTTTTTTTTTTTGTGGAATTGGCACCTGCCTGTAAATTAAAGGATGAGCTAGGGGTGGGTGGGCGAGGGTTGGGAAATACAAACAGTCTAACTTCAGTTAGTCAGCCAGAGTGATTCACTGCTCTCTTTATTAACAATTGTTGGTACCTATTCAAACCAAATCACACTACCTCCACACCTTTCCAAGATGAGTAACTGAACTTTTCAACCTTTTTACTTAGGTATACACTGCTCCTAGCTTATTTCTAGCTTCTGGCTACTTGTTTTTTTTAAATACAGACACTCAGTTCTGCTTACTAGCTGCCTTACAGACTTGAAAGGTTTTAATGATCCAAAGACAACAAACCTTTTCCGTTGGAAAAAAATCAGCAGAACCAGGGGTCACGATATGAAGCTCCAAGGAGGAAGACTCAGAACCAATCAGGCCGATACAGTAAAGTGCGGCCGCGGTTACCCTGTTTCTAATCTGCTTTGTACCCACAATTTGACCGCGTAAGTCTAACCCACGATTCACTATCCGTTTTTACCAATCCTTATCGCTTCCTGAAACAGACGCGTATCCCTTTCCGCCCGCGGCATGTATATGATATGTAAACGATCAGATTAGCTATTCCCTCCGATACAGTACCGTGCGGCCCAATTATTGCCTTTTTAACCCACTGTTTTGCTGCGTCTTTAACCTGCTAATTTACCGCCTAGCCTTACCCTGGCGTTAGTGTGGTGAACTTAGCAGAGAGAGACGAAATTAAAAAATGAACAGTTAAAGCTCACTACAAAGGAGAAATAATTACTAAAGTGGCAGCAATACTAAAGCTGAAATGATGCTATTAAGCTGTCAGCCAGGAACAAAAGAGAGAAAACGACTCAACATGTTATTAAAGCAAATAGTGAATAAATTGTAACAAACTTACTGCATGTGAATTTTCTTTTGAATGACAAACATATGTCACCAGCAGAAACAAGAACTGCTCCGGAGCAGCCCCAGTCCTCTCTCCCCTCCTCCCGAGGCGCGCACCGCGGCTCCCCTGCCTCCCGGGGGCGGCGAGAGCGGCTTCAGCAGCCCGGGGCAGATCGGGCGCTCCCCATACGAGGCGCGGCTTCCAGCAGCCCCCGCGAGGTGCATGAGTGCACGCCGTGACCTCGGATGTCCAGCTGGGCGCTCAGGTCACGGCGTGCGCTCATGCACCTTCGCCGGCGGGGGCTGCTGGAAGCCGCGCCTCGCATGGGGAGCGCCCGATCCGCCCCGGGCTGCTGCTGAAGCCGCTTGGGAGGAGGGGGGAGAGAACTGGGGCTGCTCCGGAGCTGTCAGCATGCCCGCACGGGAGACCGGCACCCATGGACGCCCTTCTGCTGCTGGGGGCTTGCGTGGCCGTGGCCAGGGCAGGTGAGTGGGGGCTGGGGGAAAGTTTGCCCGTGAAATTTCGTCTCTTGCCCGTCCGAAGGAGGCAGAAATCGGAGCTGTGCGCACAGGTGAACCATCCACTTTCTGGTACCTGTCATTTCAAATGTCATTTGAAATGACAGGTACCAGCACACCCAGGATACTGTATAGGCACTGTATAGCGCTCTATACAGTAAAATGGATTGCACTTCATGGACGTGCTTTGGACGCGGCTTGTATTTGTGTGTCATTTAAATACTGTATAGAGCGGTATGTGATCTAAACTGTGCGTGCGGCAAACGCGGGTGCGCCCGGCACTGCCGCACTCTTTCGCATCCTTATTGTATCGGCCTGAATGTCGGGAAGTATTTCTTAACAGGGTGGGTGGTGGATGCCTGGAATGGCCTTCCGGAGGAAGTGGTGAAGACCAAAACTGTGAAGGACTTCAAAGGGGCATGGGATAAACACTGTGGATCCATAAAGTCTAGGATGTGAATGAAGAGAGGGTGGCTTGCGGGAAAGACAGCTACTACCTGGAGATAATACCCTTATTTAATAAACATACACACGGTTAATGCGACTCCAACATTGCTCTATGCTTCAACGGCAAGAGGAAATGTGGAAAAAAGGATTTACATTCACAAAAAAGTGGGGAGTAGCTTGCTTGTTATGGCTGTTACTACCCCAAACCAAACAAGTCTGATACTTCACTTTCAATGCACATCCATATCCAGTATAGCTCGCTGCTTCAACGGCAGGGGGAATGAAGAAAAGATGATTTTATATTCAGACAACAACCAACAAGGACTGAATTACACAGTCTGGGAAAACAAATAAGCATGGGTGTAGCTTGCTTTTTACCACGGTTAATACCCCGAATCAATTAAGCCTGAAATTTCACTTTAAATACATATCCAGAGTAGCTCTCTGCTTCAACAGCAGGGAGGAAAAAAAAAAAAAGTGGATTTATATTCAGATAACAACTAACAAGGACTGAATTGCACAGGCTGGGTAAACAAATATGTGGAGAGTAACTTGCTTATTGCGGCGGTTACTATTCCTAACCAATTAAGCTAGATACTTCACTTAGAAGCAGTTCCAGCACTGCTCTCTACATTAATGATGGGGGTGGAAGGGAAATAGAACCAAAGGTTACATTAATGGCGGGGGTGGAAGGGAAATAGAAACAAAAGAAACAAATATTTTTTTTTTTTAAATTTCCATGTCTGTGTTTGTTGAATTATAATGGAAGAAAATATGGGTTTTTGGACCCAATGCAATTAGAAAATTTCTTATTAGATAAACAACCTACTTCTGTATCAGAGACAGTAGCCACATAGAAATTTAAATACTCTCTTTCTGTATTTCTGTTAATTGATATTTGGTTGCTAAAATATTAGTTATTCTTTGTCTCCTCCTAAATATAGGTAATTGTGGAAATGTATAGAGTATTTTTTGTATTTACTTTATGTATGGAAAAGAAATACATATGCCACTTTTTTCTTTTGTTTTCATAAATTGTAAAAAATTGTGAAAATTAATAAAATATAAATTTAAAAAAAAAAAGAAACAAATAAGTATGAGAGATGATTAAAAAAAAAAAAGTGTGATAGCTTGCTGGGCAGATTGGATGGGCCATTTGGTCTTCTTCTGACGTCATTTCTATGTTTCAATGTTACGCAACCAAAGCAATCTTCTGGCCGAAACTGCAGACAACATAATCCGAGAGGACGTCCAAAGCAAATCATAGAGCATCTGCCTGTAAGCCACTGCCACCTCAACGTGCTCAACCCTGACTGCCTCCTCGCCTGACCTCTGCAGACTATCTTGCCATCTGCTGTACCCAGCGCAGGCAAGCACGCTGCATAAAACTAGTACAAATAGCTGCGCGCAAACTAAGGGCCGACAACTCAAAATCCTCTTGAAATGTACCTCCAGTTTACGATCCTGCAAGTATTTCAATGCTGCGGATCCTACCAGTGGAAGTCTTTTTCGTAACCGTCAAAACCGCAGTGTTGTCCTTAGGAAGGGCGAAAACTCCAGTGTCTGCTCAAGCAATGATTAGAGCTTCACCATGGCCCTTCCCATCTGCATTTTATTATATGACCAATAAAAGTTCTCTCTGACACCGATCTACGTTTGTTCTGTCTGCATTTATGATCTGGGTATATACAGGGATTCATTCACCCTTCGTACTTGGGGTCCTGAAAGTTAAATCTCCCCACCCCCTAAAAAAAAGAATCCACCATACCCCCCCTGGGGAAGGAGACTGAAGGAAGAGCTAGTCAACATTCCACCCCAGAGGTAACAAATGTGTTTATGGCCCCCTTGGAGTGCTGCCTGCCTCCCAGGGTGGAGTTACATTATGTTACCCCACTTGTAAAGGGCAGCATCTAGGTTGCATAGTACAGTTGCCAATGGACTGTAACCTCCTAGAAAAGGTGGGGCTGTTTTCAGCCTTCAAATCTGTGCTTGATTAACAAAAAACAAAAAAAAAAACTAACCCAGATGAGAGTGAATTATCTAGTCTCAAAACATTGCTCACTGTATCTCTCTGCTTCACCTTACTAATGAAGTTTTGATGATTTGCCCAAAATACCTGGTCATTGGCTTTTGCTCATTCGAAGTCAGAAACGATACTGCTATCTCAAAAGCTAATCAAGAAATGTACTCGGATAAGAGAGAGTTGTTTTTATTTGTTTCCCTTTATTTCTGTTTTTCACAAAAGCAGTCCATAAAAACTTAGAAACAGTGGGGATTTGAGCCAATAGGGGGGGTGTGAGTGGTAGTTGAGTGGCAAGGGCTTCATTCAATCAGCTGGGTGCGTGAGTCCTCCCGCAGCCAATCAAATGAACCTACCTGACGTTGGCGCTCCGCCGCCAGAGCTTGTCGGAGGTTGAGCGTGATTCCCTTCCCTTCTAGTTCCTGTTCCTGCCTGCAGCCAATGAGCTGTGCCCTCTCTTGCGCGCGGCTTCAGCCTCGAGCTGGGAGAGGTTTGAATCTGATTCCGGGGTCTCTCCTCCTCCTCTGCTGCTGTCAGGTAGGGAGGGGGGGGAAGGCTGTGCGTGCTGACGGCTTCTCCTTGATGCTTCTGCTCCAGAGATCAAAGCCCGCTTTTAGATCTGTTGTTTAGGAAGCGCGGGCGTTTGATGTGTATGTTTAGTGAAAGAAAGCGTGCTTTGTTGTACGTCTGCTACCCCCATCCCGGGCGGGGACTAACAGCGCAGGTGGGCAGCCTTCCCCGGAGCGGGCGGGGTCCCACCGGTGGGGGGAGCTGCGACGAGACAGGGCGGGCGGCTTTGTGCTGCACTCGTGCGTCGTTCCGGCAAGTGAGGGGCGCGACTGCTGTGTTTTCCAAGCCCCAGATGGGGATAAGGGCGATAATGCCCCCGCTTTAGGCTCGGGTAGAGCGGTGGCGGGGGCATGTCACTGCAGTTGGGGGGGGGGAAAATAGAGGGGAGTGGAGGAGTAGGATACGAACCAGGGAAGCCAGGGATCAAATCTCATTGTTACTCCTTGTGACCGTGGGCAAGTCACTTTACGCTCCTTTGCTTCAGGTACAAACTTACAGGCCAGTGTCCTGTGCCTGCGATTCAGTAAACTAAAATATTTAAATTAGGGCCGGTGGTAAAAAGAGGCACTAAGGACACTAGCGCGTCCCTAGCGCCTCTTTTTGGACAGGAGCGGTGGCTGTCAGCGGGTTTGACAGCCGACGCTCAATTTTGCTGGCTTTGTTTCTCGAGCCCGCTGACAGCCACGGATTCGGAAACCGGATGCCGGCAAAATTGAGTGTCCGGTTTTCAAGCCGCGGGCAGATTTCAAAATTTATTTATTTATTTTTAACTTTCGGAACCTCCGACTTAATATCCCCATGATATTAAGTCGGAGGGTGCACAGAAAAGCAGTAAAAACTGCACTTTCCCGGTGCCAGCAGAAATTAGCGCCTACCTTTGGGTAGGTGCTAATTTCTGAAAGTAAAATGTGCGGCTTGGCTGCACATTTTACTTTCTGTATCGCGCAGGAATGACTAATAGGGCCATCAACATGGATTTGCATGTTGCGGGCACTATTAGTCTCGGGGTGGGGGGATAGACGCGTGTCTTTGATGCGCTATTACCCCTTACTGAATAAGGGGTAAAGCTAGTGCGTCCAAAACGCGCGTCCAAATGCAGGTTAACAGTGCGCTCCACCGGAGCATTAGCATATCATTAGCTTACTGCATTGGCAGTTTAAAAAAAATCATCTTGGTGTTAAAAATGTGCGCTAGAAACCACACTTTTTATTAGTACGAAGATTACTGCATTGGCCTTTTTGTTTGTAACTCCTGTGGGGATAGGGAAATATCTACAGTATCTGCTTTAAAGTGTCAAAAAAAAAAAAAGAATATAAATAAAACTGGGAGCAGGTGGGGGGAGAAAGCACTGCTGGGGGGAAAGAAGCTTGGAATAGACTGAGGTGCGGGGGAGAGTAACTGGAGGAAAGGAAGAAGGGGAAAAGCTTGGAGGATGGGGAGAACAGAGTCAAAATTAAGACAAAAAGTAAAATAAGTACCTAAAGTCTAGAATTGTGTGACAACTTTTAAGACTCCATCATCTCCAACAAGGATAACGTTTCATAAAATGCATTCTTAAATCTTTTATTTAAGTTTTATTCAATTTTACAAATATACTAATCAAAACAAATTTGACTTTCACAAAACATGGAAATATGGAGGAAACCAAGAAAGAAAAATTATAAAATTATAGGAAAAATATCCATTAATAAACCACAATAGGGGGAGGTTATTGCAAAGGAAGAAAAAACCCCCAAACAACCTAACTTCATAAAAGTTACATGTTCATGCTGTTCAAACGCTAAGCATAGAACTTACTGAAAGGAGCTAGACACAGAGCTTTCTCTATTACTAAGAAAAACGTCTAATGAGCTGGAATCCAAAAAGACATATTTAGTATTATCCAACCTAATTAAAATTTTACATGGGAGCTAAAGCATGAATGTGGCACCCAAGGCCAGCACTCTATGCTTGTTTTTTCCAAAAAAGATTTCCTCCATTAGGTCTTGCATGCTACCTCAGGAAAAATTGCTACTTTTGAAGCCAAGAAATAAATTATCTTTAAAGCAGAAAAAATATTTTTGAAGTCCATAAATTACCAGGCTTCAAAAGCATAAGTAACAAGTAATGTGGCCCTTGACTGCACCTCTTCATGTGAATATTGTAAACAAAGCAGTCAGTTCACCAACCGCTGCAGGTATATCTGTAGCCCTGGTGTTAGCTCCAGAACCACCAGAATCCAGGTAAAAAAGCCCTGGTTACTAGAGGAATAGAAGCACCCGGGACGTTAAGAAAATCAACATACATTTTTTTTTTTTTTTAACATTTCTAGAGGAGCAGTTGTA
This sequence comes from Rhinatrema bivittatum, assembly GCF_901001135.1. Classification (NCBI taxonomy): domain Eukaryota; kingdom Metazoa; phylum Chordata; class Amphibia; order Gymnophiona; family Rhinatrematidae; genus Rhinatrema; species Rhinatrema bivittatum. The sequence continues at coordinate 497,325,802 of NC_042615.1, read as the reverse complement.
GACACATTTGAAAAATTTAGAAATCATAGATTTAATCTTCTAGAATAATTCTCAAGCATCTCAGCTTTATAATACAAATTCTTGAGTCTGTGCCGCAGAATTCTATACATTTTTAAACTGTGATTCCAATTCAGTCAGTTTAACTGCAGGATCTTTAAGCATTTGGTTCTGCAAATGAAGTTGACTAATTCTCCCATGGTAGATAGAACATTGTCCATTCTACTGGTGAAAGACAGCTCCAAACTTCTAATAGCGTTCCATAAGGTCTCTAAGGTAATTTGAGCTGGCTTCTTACCCAGAGACAGAGGCTCCAGTAAATGTCAAACTGGACAACACCCCTTCAGAACTTGCTGCTGTACTAACTCCAAGAGGGCATGCACCTTCCCATCTTCAGAAGGACCCACAACGACATCTTGGAGAGGAGTGGGAACAACTGTAGGGCTTGCCATAGCTTCAGCCCCTAACATAGGGGGAACACATATGTCCGGGCTCAGGGTGACAGTCCCAAAGCGATAAATGAATCACCTAGCTTACTAGGCCCAGAATCCCTGCTGAACGCGAGATGAAACCCTCAATCAGGAGTTGAGAGGAAGGGTTGGGAGAGTCCTAATGCATCCTTTCCTCTTCTTCGCCATTACCACTCATGAGAGAATTCAAAGAATAAAGGAAATGAGAGAGAAGTTATTCGCGTATATCTTCGACAAAGAAATTGTTCCAAAGGGGTTCGCTCCTTTGGCATGCGGCTTCGGCAATATGCCGGTGGCTGTGTGCCACTGCTTCAGGTTGATGTTGGCAACCTCGGCAGGCTGCTCCAGGGCATCTACCAGGCAATTGAGGGGGGGCAGCTAATAGCGTCCTCTCTCCTCACCCCCCAGTCTAGTCTTGTTTAACAATTTTTCCTTCTCTCTGTGTTGGCATTGCACTTTTTTTTGCAGTGTATAATTTGTAATTTATTTATTTATTTTTTTAAATTTCTACCTTAGCGTCTAGACAGATGAATCCAAACCCAGGGGTTATGCACCTCTACCAGCAGATGGAGATGGAGCAAAGCTGACATCACAGTACATATACCCCTGCCAGTGACATCAGTCTGCAGCAGATGGTGGACATGCATGCCCCTGCTGGGGATTACTTTAAAGTTTATGGGAAAAGGAGGAGATTAATTTGCCCCGCTCTTCTGTGGTGATACCTTAAGGTCCCTTTTTAGATGAGAATTCCTGAGGTGATTTCTATGGTCCCTCAGGCGAGTGCCTTGGTCTGGTAGCTGGCTTTTTAGCTGGTATGGATGTAGCTGTAAAAAAAATAAAAAAAATCTTGAGGAAGTTGAGTAAGGATTCCTTTCCTCCCTCCCAGTCTCCGTGCTCGGCGAGCGATCCAACAGTTGTTCCTGCCTCCAGTGGTGTTCGGAGGGGGGGGAGGCAGGAGCAGCCTGGCAGGTTGAGCAGCTCTTGTGGCTAGGCCCTGTTCCGAGGCTTGGCTAATTCGCTGCGTGGTAAGCCGTGGCGATGCCTTCGAACGCTTTTTGTGCGCTGTATACTGCCCTCTTCAGTTCCATCGGATCATGTGCGCCTGACTATGTGACCTGTTGTGTGTTTGGTTGTGTTCCTAGTTCAGCATCTAGTTAGGCGCATAAGAGCGCCTACCAGGGCGCCCATTTGTGCACGAACTCGCTGATTTAATACGCATGCACGTGTTTGTTTTTACACACATTCCCTAAGTGTCCTGTCAGAGCTCAAGTTGGGCGCTTATTTCGGCACAGTGTTGTGTGCCTAATCTGATGGCACCTATAATGAAGAAACCTAAGCGCTTTGCCCTATAAGTGGCACGTCACATTCAGGCATCTCACCCTGGCAGTCCTAACTTGTGTCAGCGCTGTTTGGAGGCTTAGGGGAAATTGCTCCCCTCTGATTTTACTACCAGCCTGGTGTGGGGATGGAGAAAGGGTTGCCTGATCTTGGGGCCCCTCTAACTGGTTCATCAGCAGGGGAAGGTAGTTCAGTGGGCACAGGACACTTGCCCCTGGGCTTGGTATGGATCCTTCAGCCTTTTCTTGGCTGGAATTTTTTTAAGGACTACAGTCTCTTCTTCAGGCGCAGACTTCTGCCCCGGCCAACCTTATTCAATCACAGACCGTGAAATCCCGGATGCCTGGTGCTGCAGGTAAGCGTCTGAGTACGCCTGGAGCTGGTTTTCCCGATAGGGATCCAGATGGCACGGATGATGAGACCGATCCTTACTCCCTGGAGGATGGGGAGATTGCTCTAGGATTAGAACCTTATAGAACTATGTTACAATTCTTTCATAGAGATGACTTACCGGATCTAATTTCCCAGACATTGAAGATACTGGGAGTACTTGGGGCTGAATCCATGTCTCAGCCAAAGAAAAATCCCATTTTGTTTCTTTCCAAATATGAAGGCTATTCAGGAATTAATTGATCTTGAATTGGGTACCTAGGAAGCAAATTTTAAAGGGGGACGAGTCTTGGATGGACTGTACCCCCAGATCCAGTTGCAAGAGAGCAATTGCGTTTTCCGAAGGTGGATGTGCTTGTCTGTGCCATTACCAAGCAGACTTTTTCTGTTGAATGGGGAGCAGCTTTGAAGGATGCACAAAATAAAAAAAATATATGCTATCCTTAAGCAGGCCTTTGAGGCAATGGCATTGACCTTTCAGATAGCTTCTTGTTATTTCTTAGTGGCTCGCTCTTGTTTGCTGCTCTCTCTGGTATAAATTCCAGGGCAGTGATGGAACCACCAGCTGCCTTTTTGGCAGATGCGTACTGCGATTTGGTCCACACTTTGGCCAGAAGGGTGGCTTTGTTAGTTGCGACAAGGCATCAGCTATGGCTGAGAAATTGGTTAGCCTAAGTCTAACCTTATGAAGTTGCCCTTTAAAGGTTTGCTCTTGTTTGGGAGTGAGCTGGAGAAAATGGCCAATAAGTGGAGTGAGTCCCTGGTTCCTCGATTGCCAGAGGATAAGAAACAAGTGCCCTAATCCTTCAGCTCGAGAGGTCATACTAAGGGATTCTGACCCTACAGAGGAGTGGCCATTCAGGGGACTTGACCTTTGAGTAGATCTCAGTCCTTTCATCCCAGGCAGCCCAGATGGGGAGCAGATTCTGTAGTGGAGCACCCTGAGCCTCCCAGTGAAGGTGTGCTGACCCATTGCCGGGAACAGAAGATAGGTCTCCTCTCTCTCTTTATCCGATGTGGGTCGAGATCACTACAGACCAGTGGCTTCCGGAGGTGATATGAGATGGCTATGCATTGGAGTTTTGCAGTGTTCCTCTGGACTTGTTCATGATGTCTCCCTGCAATTCTCCAGGCAGTGGAGTGTGCATTGTCAAGACTCCTCAGCCTGCGGACTGTGGTTCCAATTACCACGTCTCAAGAAAATATGGGCTGATATTCCATTTATTTCATTGTATCCAAGAAGGAGGCCTCATTTTATCCCATCCTGGATCTCAAAGGAGTCAACTGTCATTTGCGTGTGACTCATTTTCACATGGAAACCTTGTGCTTAGTGATAATGGCAGTACAGTCAGGGGAGTTCCTGACATCTCTGGATTTGTCCGAGGCATACCTCCATATTCCCATCCAACTAGAGTATCAATGATTTATTCATTTCACAGTTTTGTGGCGTCATTATCAGTTTGGAGTGCTTCCTTTTGGTTTGGCCACCGTGCCCAGAACTCTTTTTCCAAGGTCACAGTAGTGGTGGTGGCGGAGTTGAGAAAGGATGGGATTCTGGTACATCCATACTTGGACAACTGGCTGATTCTGGCCAAGAGTCTGGAAGAGAGCCTCCGGGTCTCACGCAAGGTTATATCATTGTTGCAGGAGTTGGGTTGGGTCATGAACCTGGCCAAGAGCAATCTCTGGCCATCTCAGTCGCTAGAGTATTTCGGTGTTCGGTTCCACACAGAACAGGGCGGGCAGGGTGTTCCTGCCAGAGAGCTGTATTCAGAAGCTGGTGGCGCAAGTGCATCTATTGGCAAACACAATGCGCCCGATAATGAGGTCCTATCTATGGGTGCTTGGATTGAAGGCGGTGACCCTAGAGGTGGTGCCATGGGCGAGGACGCATATGTGTCCTCTTCACACACTCTGATGTCTCGTTGGAGCCCACAGTCTCAGGTCTATTTGATTCGCTCCATCTGATGATAGAGATTTGTACTCAACTGCAGTAGTGGTTAAAAGCAGATCATTTAAGGAAAGGGGTTTCCTTAAGTTCACTGACTGGCTAGTACTCATGACAGATACAAGCCTCCAAGGCTGGGGAGCTGACAGCGCAGGGATGCCAAAGTACAGAAGGAACATCAATCGGCTGGAAACCCGGGCAGTCCAGTTGGCATGCTTGCCGTTCTGTGACAGGTTGCAGGGTCGAGTGGACCAGATAATGTCATCAATTGGGGGGAAGGAGCCAAGAGCCAGAAAGTGTCGCAGGAAATAGACCAACTTATAGAATGGGTGAAAGTGCATCTTCAGGAGATGTCAGTTTTGCACATTGCAGGAAAAGACAATGTAAGAGCAGAATTTCTCAGTAGGCAGAATCTGGACCCAGGAGAATGGGTATTTTCAGATGAGGCAGTTCAGTTAATCTTGGATCACTGGGGTCTTCGGTTTCTAGACTTGCTGGTGAACTTTTGCAATGCAAAGGTTCCTCGATTCTTCAGTCGCAGGAAAGATCCAATGTCATTGGGCATCAGTGCTCTCATGCAGGAATGGCCAGAGGACAAGCTGCTGTATGCCTTTCACCTGTGACCCATTTGGGCAGAATGGTTCGGAGGGTCAAGACTTACAGAGGGATGGTGCTTCTGGTGGCACTAGACTGGCCCAGGAGACCATGGTATGTGGATCTGTGAAGGCTCCTGGTAAACTCCCCCCTCCGGTTTCCAGCGCACAGGGAACTGTTGCAGCCTGGGCCTGTTCTTCATGAAGATCTAACTAGATTTTGTCTTAAGTTATGGACCTTGAGAGGGCTCACTTGCTGAATCGTGGATATTCCACTGCGGTGATTGCCACCTTGCTACGAGCTAGAAAGTTCTCTACTTCTTTAGCCTATGTGCAGGTTTAGCGAGTGTTTGAGTCTTGGTGTAGAGATCGAGGGGTTCTTTCTCTTTCAGTTCAGATTCCACTCATTTTGGAATTTTTGTAGGATGGTTTGTATAAAGGAATGGCCTTTAATTCCTTAAAGGTACAGTTAGCGTCTCTTGCCTGTTTTTAGGGGTCAGGTGAATGGTGGACTCTTGTCAGCTCATCCAGATGTGGCCCGTTTCTTAAAAGGAGTGAAACATCTTCATCTTCTCTTGAGGTTACCGGTGTCCTTGTGGCGTCTCAATCTGGTTTTGGATTTTTTAGCGAGCCCTACATTTCGACTGATGCGTAAACTTTCTTTGCGGTTACTGACCTTGAAAACGGTATTTCTTGTGGTGATTTGTTCTGCGCATAGAGTATCCGAGCTGCAGAATGTCTTGCCAGGAGCCCTTTCTTCGTGTGAATCCAGGGGCGATAAAACTGCGTACTGTTCCTTCCCTTTTGCCAAAAGTGGTCTCGGATTTTCACTTGAATCAGTCCATTTTCCTGCCGTCTCCAGATAGAGAGAGAGAGAGATGTGGAAGAATATCGCCTGTTGCAATCCTTGGATATTAAGAAACATACCGTGATGTACCTGGATGTTTCTAAACCTCTCAGAAGACGGATCGCCTGTTTGTCCTCCACGGTGGAGGTTAACAGTGTGAGCTGACTTCGCTCGATTAAGGAAGTAGTCACGGCCACATATGTGGATGCTGAGCAGCCTTTGCCTATTCAAGTTAGGGCTCATTCTACTAGGGCTCAGGCAGTGTCATGGGCGGAGGTAAGATTATCTCCCGTTCATGCGCACCTTTTCCAGGTATTATCATCTGGATGTGCAGGCCCGGGAGGACTCGGCCTTTGCATGTGCAGTTTTGACTGGTCCGCGAGCAGCCTCCCGCCCTATTTGGGAGTAGCTTAGGTACATTCCACTAGTTCCATCGGAGCGCACTGTACTGTATCGGCCTGTAAGGTAGGTATAAAGAAAGAAAGAAATGATAAAAACACAAGAATTAGAATAAATAATAAAACATATAATCCACAGGGCATGTATAAGGAAATATAGGTAAAAAAAAAAAAATACATTTAATTACGCAAATGTTCACTGAAAATTCTAAATAATAAAAGCAGCAATTGTAGTAATTTTGTTAATCTATTATTTTTTCCTTATATTAGTTCAGCACAATCTTCCATAATTACGTCTTGGAAAATCACACACAATATTATCTCTCTGAAAGGTACAATATCTGTACCTCCTCTCCAGTTCTTTGTTTTGCTTGTTTCTCTGTTTTTGTTTGGTTTTTATTCTCTATATATTTTATATTGACTCCAATGTACTTTATATTGATATCTATGTACTTTTATGCATTAACTGGTTTTATTTATTTATAATAATTATTTAGAATTTTCAGTGAACATTTGCATAATTAAATGTATATATTTCCTTATACATGCCCTGTGGATTACCGGTATATATTTTATTATTTATACTAATTCTAGTGTTTTTATCATTTATTTCTTTCTTTTTACTTACCTTAATGTTTGGTTATTTTGTAGTCCCTGAAACAGTCTTGTGCGAAACTCGGCCAGAGTTGGGCTCTTTTATCAAGATAATTGTGTGAATAAATAATCCCTATCTAAGGCAACTGGTCTGTCTTGCTTTATCTTTGCCTTCTGGCTTTGACAGAGGACCTTGTGGTTTGTTTTGTGGGACCTATCCTAAAGAAAAGGAAATTATCAGGTAAGTAGTAATTTCTCATTTCATGAGACTTCAGAGCAGATTATATTTGGGTACTGTAGGATTTGTGTCCCAGTAGGCTTTTAATCTTAGGGGGAAGTTTGTCAAGCCATGATTTTTTTTTTTTTTTTTTTTTTTTTTATCGTGGGATGGGGTGACCTTGTGATGATTAGTCCCTTCTTAACAAAATATTATGGCAGTGTTGCTGTGTGATTTTTTTTTTTTTTTGTTTTTTTAAATCGTGGGACAAATGTATGACAGAAAAATTGCATGGCGAAACGGGGCCTACTCGCGTGATGGTGGCCCATCTCGGCAGGTGCCACCATCACATTAAAGGGTCTCAGGCCCTAACATCACTCCCCTCCCTCTGAAAGGTGACAAATTCCCCTGGGCCAAACCTCACCACCTTCATGAAAAAAGGGCAATGGCCGGTCAGCGCCAAGATGGTGTTGACCGGGCCAGAGATAGGGTTGCTTCGGGCTCCCCAAGGAGCCTTCTGTGAAATAGGGGAGGTGTGGAGTGGATTGGGTTGCCCCTCCAGACTACCAGGGTCCTTTTTTTTTTTTTTTTTTTTAAGTAGTGGGGTGGGGGGGGGGGGATTACTAGACTCCAGAGATTTTTTTTCAGATTTTGACTGAGCAGAGGGGATGTGGGCTGCTACTGGGGGAAGTTATTGGAAGGGAGGAGGTTTTGCTTGAGACGGAGGTAGGTTATAAGACAAAAGGGGAGGGGTTTGGGAAAGGGGAACGGGATGTTGCCACATGGGTTTGACATTGGTTTTGTGTTTTTGTTTTTTTTAATTATTTTTGGCGGTCGCTGCTGCCTCAAAAGGCTGGGGGCTGGGAGGAGCCAGGATCTCCAAGACCCTGGGGGACGAATTTGTCATGTTTTGCGGAGGTGAGGGGAGATTTGGACCCCTTGGCCCTTTAAGAAACAGCGTGCGGCCATAGGGAAGGACATTAGTATCCTGATACCCCCAACTTGTTTTATCTGCATATCCTGGATTTGTGATAAAATAACGGAGATGTCTTTTTTTCTCAGTCAGCTGCGTTATTTTATTTGCATAGACTTAACTATGGAATAGATGCTTTGTACGGATTTGCAAAATTCATGCATAAATAATTGCATGCAAAGCAGCTCATTTTAATAGGGGTTGGCTTTATGCAAAACTGTCGTGCAGTAACACGATAAACAACATTTAATGTGTTATAGGCATAATGTGGCTTAGTAAATCTAGGCCTAAGTTTGTAAATGCGGCAGTGGAGGGTGAAATGACTGACTCACGGTCACAAGGAAAAGCCCTGGGGTTTGAACCTGCTGCTCTAATCACTAGGCTGCATCTTCACTTAAATTCATTTTGAGGCTTTCATAATATTTTGTATTTCAGATGTGGCGATGCTGATTGGTGAGACAGATAAAGCGAAAATGGCAAGTACGTTGAGTTTCCTGGTGGTTTCGGTGTACCGGAGGTTGAAGGTTAGTAGCAGCTTTGGGAAGAGCCTGAATGATTATTTATAAAAAGGAAGGGGTTCTCCTCCTCCCACATGAGCTGGTCTGCGTTTTGCTACTGTTACTTGCTGCGTGTGCTGTTAGCTATAGGGGGCTCTGTGACCTCACAGAACTGTTAAAGTATATTCCTTGGGGGGAGGGGGGGATATTTTTATCTTTAAAAGTTGCCTTGCTGCCTCAGCAGCCCCTAAACTGCACTTTTCAGTGCTTCTGAAAGAAAAATTAAGAACACATTTTTGTTTTCACAATATTGGGAAAGAAGAAATCTACAGTCTGTAGATTCCATGGATGTATTTGTGGCAGGAGAATGTCCGTTACCGATGGTTACGAACTCAACTACTGCTGCCTTGGACTGGACTGGGACCAGGCCAATTATTACAACTGTGGATGGATGTCCCTGCATACTCAAAAAATCCAGGGCCTGGAAAATGGAGGAATTGGGTAAGTCTCTTAGAGACTGCAGTCATTCCTCTTCCTCTGTAAGTCATTTAGAAATGCAGCCTTGTCTCCCTCTCCGGGAATTGAGCTGAGCATGAACTCCTCAAATATCTTCTCTTTTGGCGGGGCAGGCCAAATCCTCTGGATTGAGTAAGTGTCGATCAAGGATCAGTGTATTGGCACCATCAGTGCAAAAATCCTGGATGCTTTGAGCCTGGATTGTGAATTGCATCAATCCTCAACGCCTGTACAATCAGGGTGGACTGCCCCAACATCGAGTCATATGTCAATGCTTCCATTCCCTGTACGTACTCGGATCAGTCCAGACTCCTGGACTGTGCCTCCTCTCCAGTAGATGGTCAGAGAAAGTTTTACTGCCACTTAAAACAAGGTGCCTCCCGCAGTCCCTCAGTATTTCTCTGACTCCAGCAGATGGTGGATGTGCAAAGCCTGCAGCCTGACTAACAAAACAAAATAAAAAGGGCACATAGGCTTCTGTCTGCGCCTCCCAGAAGGTTGTTAGACCTTGGTGGGGGTCATTCTTTCTGGTATGTGAGGCTTGAGAGCAGGGGAGGCGGGTCCCCCGTGTTGCTCGGATCCCTGGCTGGACAGGGCTGATACCTGGAGGTTCCGGATCACTCGCCCTGTGGGATCTTCACAGCCTGTCGCCTCTTCAGGAGCCTGCTGCTGCTTTTTTTTTTCAAACATTGGGCCAGATTTTAAAATCTACGTGCGCGGGGTACATTTGTGCACGCTACCCGGCGCGCACAAATGTACGCCCGATTTTATAACATGCGCGCAGCCATGCACATGTTATAAAATCCAGGGTCGGCGCACAAGGGGGTGCACACTAGTGCACCTTGCGTGCACCGAGCCCTAGGGGAGCCCCGATGGCTTTTCCTGTTCCCTCCACCCCCCCTAACCTTTATTTCGTAAGTTGCACCTGCCGGCCAAGTGCCAACACACAATCCCCGGGCCCAGCGGCAGTGGAGAGGCTTCTGGCCACGCCCATGCCATGCCCCCGGACAACCCCGCCCATTTTTTCAAGCCCTGGGACTTACACGCGTCCCGGGGCTTTACGCGCGTTGCTGGGCCTATGCAAAATAGGCTCGGCACGCACAGGAGCGGTTATGCTCGTAATTTATGCGAAACCCTTTAAAATCTGCCCCTTTGTTTATTAGGAATACTGCAACAAACATTAAGTAACTACATGTATATTTGTATATGTACAATAGGGCAGTGTTCCTATATATATTTTACCCTTTGTGCCCTCCCGGGAGCTGGAACAAAAGGAAAGAAAAGGAGAATACTCTGTTATATGGGAATTACCAACAAACCAATGTTTTTTGATTCAAACTGAGGTGTCCAGAGGAAAAAGCTACTGAATATTGGCTGATAGTGTCCAATGAAAATCCCCCCCCCAAATGTCCCTGAAGAACAGCTGCTTCTTTTGCGGGAAGTGGGAGTATTGCGAACCATGTTCCAGTTGAAATAGTTCTAACATTAGTGATTTCCTTGTCTCTTCAGATGGGGGTGAAGGTTTAATCCAGTGAGGTAAAATGCATTTTTTTGCAATTAAACAGGCTTTGGAAATAAATATTATATTATCAACATTCAAGGAATCCTCTCCAGTCATTGTGTAAAATACAAAAAGAGCGAGACCACTGGACGTCCACACTAATACAGTCCAAAACTAGCTTGCGTACACATTCCCAGAATTTTTGAACTGGTTCGCATGACCAGAGACAGTGAATAAGTGTAGCACAAGAACAGCCACATTTGAGACATATATATTAGAAGCAATTAGATGGGCTTTGTGGGCACGGACAGGGGAAAATATTGCTCTGTGAAAAATCCTAATTTGCATTTCCTTGAGGTTGACATTAACAGTTAATTTATTAATAAAAAGATAAGTCTCGAAGCATATCATCAAGCTCTTCTGGGAAATCTGGTTGCCACCTCTCAAGGAGAGCAGAAAAAATAGTTTGGGTTTTCGAGCCATGATAAAAAAGTATATAAGTTCTATAAAGAGCCTTGTTTAGCTACGAATAGTCATAGTAAAAATTCATAAGTTGAATTTGTCATTAACCCCAAATTGTTTCTCATCTGGTGAGCAAAAAAAAAAAAGCTTTCAGTTGGCCATATAATAGGAATTGTGTGGGCTTAATACCTAATTTCCTAGCGTGTAGCCAGATGGACTCAGAACGAATGGGTTTAGTATCCGCGTGCTAGCAGTTGGAGACGGATCTGACGTCAGCACGGGGTATATATACCCCCACAGGAAGCGTAGCAACTTAGTAATTTCCGTCTCCAAAGCAGTTTGGAGAGCCTGCACGCTCGCTGAGCGTGTTTTCCAAATCTACTTTCTATTTTCTACTTTCTTTCTTTCTTTCAACGGAAGGCCGTTTATTGCGCCAACTCGACATGGGCAGATTACTGCCCAGATATCTGGACGTGACACAAGAACTACGAAAGACGGACCATCTATTCGTCCTGCACAGCGGGAAGAAGCAAGGTGAAGTGGCCTCGCGGCCCACCATCGCCCGCTGGATTAAAGAAGTTATCAGAGCAGCTTACGTGGAGGCCGGGAAGTCACCACCTCTACAAGTCAAGGCTCATTCCACCAGAGCACAAGCGGCATCCTGGGCGGAATCCAGGATGCTGTCGCCTGCAGAAATATGTAAAGCGGCGACATGGTCCTCCCTCCATACCTTCTCCAGGTTCTACCGTCTGGATGTTCAGGCCAGGGAGGACTCAGCATTTGCGCGGGCGGTTCTACATGGTCCTCAGGCAGCCTTCCGCCCAGGCTGGGAGTAAAGCTTTTGTACATCCCATTCGTTCTGAGTCCATCTGGCTACACGCCAGGAAATGTTGAGATTACTTACCTGATAATCTCCTTTTCCTTAGTGTAGACAGATGGACTCAGCATCCCGCCCAGCTGCCTGTGTACATGGGTTTCACCGATTCAAGGTAAGCCATGTCATTTGTTTACATAAGAGCGTACACTCTACCTGGTGTCAAAGCCTTCTGGTTGTGACTGCTGGCGGTCTCCAGCTACTATCAATCGGTCAGGGGAATCCTGTTTCACTTTTCACTGAGCGTCAGTACACACATCCATAACAGCTTTTGCAAGGAAGATTACTAAGTTGCTACGCTTCCTGTGGGGGTATATATACCCCGTGCTGACGTCAGATCAGTCTCCAACTGCTAGCACGTGGATACTATACCCATTCGTTCTGAGTCCATCTGTCTACACTAAGGAAAAGGAGATTATCAGGTAAGTAATCTCAACATTTCTCCTGGCACATTTCAAATGAGTAAAACTGACCCAAAACAGGGTCCATAAGCTCCCAAAAAAGCCAATCAGGGGAAATTGAGAAACATTGTCGCTTGGGCAGACTATGTGGTGTAAAACGCGGGTTTCCTTTAACGGGGAACTCTGGGGATACGTGGGGGAGATAGCTGCAGAAGTGTACGTATCTCAACCCAGGCTTTCCTCATTGTATTCACCAACCCAGAATGAATCCCAGCCTCTTGAAGATCATGGCTGGAAGCACAGGGTCAGTAATGGCTGTTTCCTGTACGTATACGGATGAGTCTAGACACCTGAGTTTTGCCTCCCTTCCAGCAGATGGAGACAGAGAAAACCTTCGAGATTTCCCCCTCTTAAGTTGCTGTGCTACCTACAGCTCCTCAGTATTTCTCTGTCTCCAGCAGATGGAAGTAGTGCAAAACCTGCAGTTCTGTACCTGAGCCAAGAAAAAAAAAAAGATAGACGAAGAAAGAACTTCTGTGAAGAGAAGAAGTCTCCCAGGGGGGTCAGGAGGTCCTGGTGGGACTATCCCCCCCTGGTTGTAGGCAGGAACGAGCAGAGGTTGGTGATCCCAAAAGTGTGCTCCTTTGTGCACCGGGGGTGATCATTGGGGGACCAGTTCCCTCCCCCCTCTTTGCAGCCTCTGCCAACCCTCAGGGAAGGGATTTCCCCTTGTTTCCCTTCCCTGCTGCTGTGAGTAAAAATAAAAAGCAGACGGCCAAAGGATGCAGGCACTGTTCGCTGCAGGAGTGTTTTCAGTGATCAGTGGTGGTACAGGAACGAAAATTAGCAGGTAGACCTAATTTTCTTATATCAGGTCAGTATCTGTGTACTCAGAAGTATTATTTAACCAGTCTCCTAAAAAATGGAGGTTGGCAGCCCATGAATAAGCCCTGAAATCAGGGACACTGAACCCACCTTGAGCCTGTGGGGCAGATAGTGTCTGAAATGATGTCCTTGCCCGCTTCCCTCTCCAAATAAAAAGATCCCATACTTTTCTGTAATATATGTTGCTCCCTAGATCGCAATACTACCATGAGCATCAAAAAGATGTATATAAGTTTTGGGGCCAGAACCATTTTTATTGCTTCGGTCTTGTCTAGATTGAGTTTAAATCCAGATACCACCTGGTATTCTGAAAAAATTTGCAAGGCCGCTGGAAGAGCGCTCTTAGCAAAATGTCAACCGCAAATAATAAGGTTTTGTATTGGTAAGGCCCTACTGCTATTCCTGAGACCTCAGGTGATTTCCTTAACTATGGTTTCTAATAAATAACAATGGGGACAGTGGACATCCCTAACGAGTTCCCCTGCAGAGGGAAAATTCCTCTGATAGTAGGCCATTTACCAGAATCCTGGCTGTGGGATTGGAATAAAGTACCTGTATATATTGACACCAAGATGGCCGCCACATAAGACGTACGGAAGGAGCTCTCTCTGGCGTCTGAGTTTTCTTTGAGCTTTACCTGAGGTTTCTGGATTACCTTTATCATGCCACATACAAAGTGTAAAGCTAAGCTAAAGAATAATATTTCTGCTAAAGAGGAAGGAAAACCAGCAAACCAAAATTGAGAGCTTCTTCAAACTTACCCCAAAGATGCCGGAAGCGAGGGCCGCTGGGGGAGAGAACCAGGTGCTCAGTTCCCTCTCTATGGCTGAGGCGATCTCGCTTAGCCCGGTGGCCCCTGAGACTGCAACTCCACCGCAGTCAGGTGGGGTTTGAATTGGAGGAAACATCACGAGCTCTGATGCTGAGGAGGAGAGAGCTGCTGTCTCCTGAGCCTGACAGAGGAAGCGGAGAGTTGGCGAGTGAAGGAGGTGGAGGAGCTCCGATTGGAGGGGTTACCTCCACGCCTAGGCCCCCAACAGCAAAACCAACATGGGACATCGTGGAAAGTACTACATTTCAAGACCCGGTAATATTACAGCCTAGAACTGTGTTTTCTTTGCAAAAACCCCCAATTGTCGTTAGATTCATTATGGAAGGCCTTAGTTTCCATAGAATCTGCTATTTTGACATTAACACAAGCATTTCTGAAAATGAATAAGAGAGGTTTAAACACTGAGAAGATTATGAACTCACAACAAGAAAAAGTGGAGAAAATGGAAGTAAAAATAACAATGGAAAATATTCAGAGTAACTTAATTAGATCAGAAGCTATTGCTGAGAAAAAATTTGAGAACATAGAGAATTCGGTATTTAAATCTTCGGATTGTAAATTTTCCTGTGGTCAAGAAAATGCCTTCAATGGAGTTATTTAAAGATCCTAAGGAAATAATGCCAGTGCTTACCAAAGTGTTTTTTTGTATCTCAACGGGAACAGAGGAAATTCAGGAACAACAATCCATTGAATATTTCTGAAATGATTGAGATGTCGTTACAGACAGAAATTCAAACAAGGGGAATATTACTTGCCTCATTTCCATTTGAGCAGGACAGGAACCTTGTCCTTAAATTTTTCTTCAGAAATAGAAAAACTCAGTATTATGGGCAACATGTTTGGATATACACGGACATTGTCCGCTCTACATAAGAGAGAAGGAAAACGTTTTTACTCATGAGAATTGAGGTGATAAATCATGGGGCTAGTATGGTATTAAGGTATCCATGCAAATGTTTATTAAAATTTCAAGAGAAAAAATATATCTTTTTTTTTTTTTAAGCCGGAACAATTAAAGGGTTTCTTAGATGGGAAGGGTTGAAGTGTGATACTAATGAAAGTAGGGGGATTTATCTTATGTGACAGTTTATTCCTTTTTTGAATAATGATGTAAAAAGAGCTCCTTATTATAACCGTATATACATCTTAGTCTCAGTTTTTCCTTGGTTATTAGAGATGTGGATTAATGAGAATTAGTATGTAATTGTTGCCTAAGGAGAAATGTTATGTATGATCTCTCTTCTTTTGATATGTGATTGTAATATATCTGAAATTGCAAAATTAAAAATTAAAAAAAAAAGTACCTGTATATATTGATAAATCTTACCCACAAAACCAAATTTATCCAGCACACTTCTCAAAATAGGCCACGCCACACGGTCAAATGCCTTTTCCCTGTACATAACCAGATCAGTCCAGACTGTTGGGTTTTGCCTCCCTTCCAGCAGATGGAGACAGAGAAAAACTCTTAATCTAGTGTGCACCTGCATCTCTTCAATATTTCTCTGACTCCAGATGATGGAGGTGGTGCAGAACCCTCGGTCCTGATCTAAGTTTAAAAAAAAAAAAGCCAGTTTCAGGTCGGATCAAGCAGGGTAACAAAGGAACCTTTGGGGGTTCTACAGCGGAACCTTTTGTGGTGCTGGTCCTCCCAGGGGGGTAGGCAGGTCTTGGTGGGACCATCCTCCCCCTGGTTGCAGGTATCTCTGGAGCTGGGTTGGTGACCCTGCCTACTCCCTTCGTTCTCTGCGGGGGCTGGGATGATTACCAGTAGTCTGGTCCCACCCACCCCCTCCCCCAGCGCACAGGCTCCAGAGCAGGAGTCTCTCTTGAGTGTTT
The DNA here is from genome assembly GCF_901001135.1 of Rhinatrema bivittatum. Taxonomy (NCBI): domain Eukaryota; kingdom Metazoa; phylum Chordata; class Amphibia; order Gymnophiona; family Rhinatrematidae; genus Rhinatrema; species Rhinatrema bivittatum. The sequence continues at coordinate 497,310,230 of NC_042615.1, read as the reverse complement.
ACAAAAAAAAAAAAGTTGTGCAGCCCTTTTCGTCCCGCGAGCTTGACGGCAGCAGTTCTATTTTTATTGCGCCGTCGACTCGCTTTCATTAGTGTCGCTCACTGTCCTTCCTGCACGCCGTTTGGCAGGAGCATGCCATCATGGGTCCTGGTGCGCAGCCTGCGGGGAGCCGTCTTCGCGGCTTTCCTGAGCAGGCCTGTGTTCCCGATGGCTCCCCGGCGGGGAGGGCACGGCACATTGAATGCGGCAGACAGGTTGGCAGCTAAGCCCCATGTTGCGTGCAATCGGCCAAAGAGGCAGGGTGATCCGGCTGACCCATTCCCACTGAGCGTGGGAATGGCAGCCATCTTGGATGCGATTTCTGCAGCGTCGGAGCGAGCAGCAGAGGGAGGGGATCGCCCATCACAGCTTTCTTCCCTGGATTTGAGTACTGGGAGCCCCCAGGACTCTTTTTTTTTTTTTCTCAAGGTCAGGATTTTTCTGATGACGACCCCGTTCTCCCGGGGAGGGGGGAGGATTTCAGAGGCCAATCTGCTTTCTCTGCAGACTTTTTGCTCCTGATGCACAAAGCTTATTTGCCAGATCAAAGGGCCCATCAGTCCATTGACCAAATAGCACAGTTGGTAAAGGATTTCTTTACCTCTGTGGTGGCTAAAGGAGAATACTTTCCAATCTTTCCTTTCCAGGATATCTGATCTACTCCCACAAGGAGCAGGTCCAGCATCTCTGACATACGCGCGTCCCGGGTCTTGCGCGCACCGCCGAGCCTATGCAAAATAGGCTGGGCGCGCGTAGGGGTAGGTTTTCGGGGGTTACGTGCATATCCCTTTGAAAATCTACCCCATTGAGGGCACATATAAGCTCCTCCTATCTGGGCTCATGGTAGTTGAGCGCATACTGTTTGGACACATACTATTTGGGCACTTAATGTTTGAATGCATCCTGTTTGGGTGCATGCTGTCTGAGCACATCCTGTCTGGACGCATGCTGTCTAAGTGCAAACTGTATGGGAGCATGTCACCGTGGCCTTTTGTGGACGTGTTTTATTTCTCCCGGAACGGTTATGGTGCTGGCGATTTAGAGGTTTCAGCGTCTATCTCCACTCCATAACCTCGCAGCCGATACCAGTTCAGACTCCTTTGGGGGGGGGGTGTCCCCTCTCCGGACAAGCATTTTTTTTTTTTTTTTTTTGCAGGATTATGCAAGGGAACCTGCTCTAATGAAGTCATATAAAGACAGTTTGCACTGTGTGTATGGTGTAAGTATATTTATGCAGCTTGCCATAAAAGGGCAATAGAGCCATCTTCTCTGTGTTTGTGTCAGTGCTGGTTGGACAAGATGATTTGCCTACTATGGTTTTGTTGGCATTGGTCCATCCCCTTGGTTTGAGGAAAATGGGGCGGAAGGCGATACGAATGTATCCTCTCCTTGATTTTTGCATGACAGAGACATCTACCAGAGATGTAGGTCAGTCCGACAGTGTTAGTCTTGGGCCTATGAGCTCCTGATGGGCCCATTGTCCTTTTCCTGGCTGGAATCCCAAGGTCTTCAAGATTGCCCAGCGGAGACTCCGGGCCCCCACTTTTCTGCCACTACGTGCAAGTGCCTTAGTGAGGCAGGTCCTGGTGATGTTCAGAAGGATGTGCTTGATGATACGTCTGGTTTCTCCCTTCTGGACGTAGGGGAGATTCCTCCAAATTTAGAGCCACATTACACTCTGATCCATGTTTTTCAGAGAGAAGAGTTATTAGGTCTGTTTAAAACTCTGAAGATGTTCTGAGTGGCTGGGGGTAACTGCTGGTGTGCAGAAGAACAACCCCTTCCTGGTCACCCTCCGCAAGGCGTCGTGTTTTCTTTTCCCTCCTTGGTGCGAATTAAGGGCCCATTGTCCTTGAATGGAACACCTCTGAGTCTAAATTCATTGCAGGGTGTGTTTTAGCAGGATTGTGACCTTTGGGGGGGGGGGGGGGGAGGGTGCAGTTGTGATTCCCAAAGGTGGATACCGAGCGATCACCATCCCTAACAGTATTTCCCGAGCAGTGACATGATCTTCCTTTTTCACATTCCCAAACATTACCGCTTGGACGTTTGGGCTCCGAAAGGTGCAGACTTCGCGCATGCAATGTTGACTGCACCGCAGGCAGCCTCCCGGCCTGTTCAGGAGTAGCTTTGTTACATTCCACTGGTGTGGATTAGCCTGCCTGAGTGCAGAAGGAGAAATTACTACTTACCTGATCATTTCCTTTCCTCTAAGGGGAGGGCAGGCTAATCCATGTCCTGCCCTCAGCTGCCTATTTGCTTTTAGCTTATCCCTTCGTGTGGGTGATGCAGGATATTATTATTATCATTCATTGAAGGAATGATAAGTGACATGACCGGCCCCTGAGATTAGTACATGTTAATGCATTTGACTGAGCTCTGTGTTCCCATTTGGGTGAAAACATGTCTGGTTGACTGATAATAATTGTATTCTTGTATAACCAATTTGTCCACAGTTTGGCTTTTCCTGAGAATACTGGCGGGCTGATATTGGGGTGGGGCTATATGTCCATGACATCATCTTTTACTCCGTCTCCATCTGCTGGTAGAGGTGCATTACCCACTGATGTAGATTAGCCTGCCCTTCTTAGAGGAAAGGAAATTGAGGTAAGTAGTAATTTCTCCTTAACAGAGCAAAGAAAACAAGAATATACTCAAATACCCTGCTAGGAAAGGATCCCTAGTTATTGGACAATTTTGGTAAAAAGGTATTCTAAAGCTCCATGCTAAATGCATGGATTTTTGCCCTCCAATTCTATATGGTTCTATACTTACTTGACTGTGTTAGAAACTCCACCTGATGAAGGTGAAGTTGCATATCCTCAGCCACTTCTAGATCCTGAAGAATGTATATGCCATCTTATGTGCTCCATCTGATCATGCCGTATGGCTTAGTTGAGCCAGTAGCCTCCACGACAAGTTGGAAGACATGCCCTACCAAGGTGATCACCTTTTCAGCAAAAAGCTCAGAGAAACAGTTGCTCAAATGAAGGAGCAACATGTAGTGGTCCAGTCCCTGTTGACAGGACCAGAACATCTTTCTGCAAGGCACTCTTACTAGTCTTTTTTTTTTTTTTTAGGCAGTATTTTCAGAGGTGTCCCTTCGGGCATTTTCAAAGATACTGCATGCATCCTCTACTTCCACAATAGCAGCAGCATGAATATTGTTGATGTAAACTGGCTCAGCTTTTGATCACACTCCAAACCCAGCCCCAATCCTCTTCAGTAGGGGGAAGCATCCAGCCTTCTAGAGGAATGGCTTAAGATTACCAAGGATCGCTGGGTTCTCAAGCTTGTGGAGTCTCTATATGGCTTGCATTTCTCCCTGGCTTCCAATGCTGCCTTATTGTTTGACCTTCAATCCGGATCCGTCTCACTCAGTGCAATTGTGCCTGGAAATGGAGTTGCCCCCTCAAACAGCGGGTGATAAAACATGTTCCTCTGCATCACAATGGTCAGGGATTCTATTCCTGTTACTTGCGTATCCCCCAAAATATCCAGGGGATTTGAGACCCATCCTGGATTTAAGAAGCTTGAACAAGCATATTACTCTGGATCAAATTCAAAATGAACTGTCTCCACGTGATTCTTCTTTTTTTCCAGAAAGGAGAGTGGATGTTTATGCTTATATTCCCATCTATCCCATCTAGTAGCATTACCTACGTGCTCCCCTTTGGCCTGTTGGCAGCACAGAGGGTATTTACCAAATGCGTAGCGGTAGTAGCAGCAAATCTGTGACATCTGTCTTCCCATACCTGGACCACTGGCTTATGACAGCGAGTTCCCAGGAAGGTGTGTTAACATCCTTAAAACATCAATACAACTACTTCAATCATTAGGCTTCCTGGTGAATTTTGAGGTCTTTTCTAATTCCCTGCCAGAAAATACAATTCAGCAAACCTGGATAGATTCTATCCAAGAGAGAACTTACCTTCCAACAGATTTGAGCAGTTAGTATAGCTGCCTTTAAAAAAAGGATTGGAGAAGTCCATTACCTGCTATTAATTAAGTTGGCTTAGAAATAGCCACTGCTATTACTAGCAACGGTAACATGGAATAGACTTAGTTTTTGGTTACTTGCCAGGTTCTTATGGCCTGGATTGGCCACTGTTGGAAACAGGATGCTGGGCTTGATGGACCCTTGGTCTGACCCAGTATGGCATGTTCTTATGTTCTTAAACACTCTCAAGTCCCTAGTTTACAACCTATTGAACACAGATCAGTCGCCAACCAGAGACATAATGGTTGTTCTCAGCCATATAGCAGCAGTAATACATGTAGTTCCACTTGTCCACCTTTCATATATGATTCCTGCAATGGGGCCTACCTTACCAGAGGGACTAACTCACTCAACCTTTGACAGCCAGAGTACAGATTTTGAATGAAATGTAACAGTAATTACATTGGTTGCTGGATCCCATTATTCTTCAGAAAGGGGCAAACCTTTGGCTACCACCTCATTAAGTAATGTTGGCACTGGATGCCTCCACAAAAGGTTGGGGAACGCACATAGGCCCCTTTCAAATCCAAGGGACTGTTATTCATAGAAAAACAATTCCAAGTCAACCTCCTAGAGTTGAGAGCGATCAGGTACGCTCTGACAACTTTCCCTTGCTTCCTCAAGGGGAAGAGCATTCTCATTCAGACCAACAATAAGGTAGCCATGTTCTGTATGAACAAACAAGGGGAACTGAGTCATGGACTCTTTTTGCTGAGAAGTGTTCAGTAGAACAAAATCTCTACTAGCTAAGAGATGAATCTGTTCGGTGCTGCCAGATGACTTCACCCACGTTGCGGCTAATTCATCCTATCATCTACAGAAAACACTGTTTACAGCAAGAAAACTTGCTTTACTGATATACTTGATAAAAAGTGATTGTCTTGACAAAAATACAGAATTTCTAAATGTTGCATCCAAAACAAAAATCCAAATAGTCACACAAATACAGTTCACAACTTACAAGTGGCTTTCTCTTGTCTCCCAAAAAACTATTTGGGATACTTTACAACTTCCCAGGATAAAGGACTTCCTCTTTAGCAAGTTGGTGATTTTCTCTTATCTGAATACACAGGATGACCTCCCTGCATCAGAATGAACTTCTTCTCATTCTGATGTTGCTCCTCTTGGATTATTATTACAATTTACTTGGGTACAAGATGTCTCTGCTTCTGCTCTCCTTAAGTATAGAACCTTTGATGCAACATACACATTCCTTGGAACCTGGACCTCTCCTGAGTGTATTTTCCCCAAATCTGGGTGAGTCCCAATAGAGCAAGAAGCCTGGGATAGATTTCCCCTCTGTAAGAGCCTTAACAAGATTTCTGCTCAGAGCCCCTAGTGGCTGCTCCAAGCACCACACTCCTGCAGCTCCCAGTCCTGGCTTGCTTGATTTGACAGCCAGGAGACAAATTAGCTGTATTCAGTCTCCAAAACTTTAGACACTTTAGAAGTGTCTGAAAAGTGAATTCATCTTTTCTCTGACATCATATCAAGTGTCCTTAGAGACCACTGCCTCACTAGAAAAAGACATTTCAATCCCCTTACATTTATATGTTAAAACAAGCCATGGTGACTAGAAATGTTATCGTGGAACCCAGGAACCATAAGAACAGCTGTTTTTTTTTCCTCTGTACCATGCAGCTCAGACTCACTAAGACCCACTTGGTGCCTGAATTCTGAACCTGGTCTCAGTCTTTTGAGAGTTGAGCTGAGTCAGTGAAACCAGAATGGGAGTTCTGGGTAGTGAGGAGAGGTAGGGGGTTGAAAGTTGATTGCTAGGGATGAAGAGGGTTTGAGTGAAGAAGACTGGTGGGGACCGGCATTAATCTCAATTTAAAGACCTAATTTAGCAAGCATTTCTTTCCCTCAGACACAAAAAGGGGGGGCGGGGGGAAGCCTTAGTAAATCAGGCCTTAAAAGAGCTACAACAGACCTTGGCTCAGAGGAGAATTTTCCCCTCCATCCTTACTCTCTGTTCTTCATCACCAACCACTGGCTCCTAATTTTATGGGCTGGCTCCTAGATCCAGAGAAAACATGACGAGGCTTGTGCTAAAAATGTGTTAAATCTTTGAAGAAATGCATTTGTACAGTTGTCAAGATACTGATGGCCATGTGTTTTGTTTTATTTTTTGTATATATTTTTGTAAGGAGCTGGAGTGTCCATGCCTGGAGGGCCTGTATCTGACGGATCCAGAGACCATGCAGGAGTTGCTCTGCACACCTTCCATTCACCGACTGGACATACTGGAGTGGCTCTGCACTCGGTAAAATGGGGCACCTTGTCATGCAGATGTTATCAGGCTTCTATCAGCACGTTATAAGATTTCAGAAGTCTGTTCTGGGGAACTAGAGCCTTAGAAACACATTCTAAAGCTCTGTAGCGTTTTTCTAAGGCCCCCTCAAGATTTGGGAAAATAAACTGCATGGTGGAGTTTTATAATGTGTTTTGAAGGATGACCCCAAAGTTTCTTGAAACTTAATTATAAATATCTCATTCAGTTCTAGGGAAATGGTATATTTATAGAGGTATATAGATCTTTTCTATATAGAACTGGTTTTCTATTGTATCCCTGACTTTTCTCCCCCCCCCCCCCCCCGCTTCACCTCTGTTCTTTCTTCTGTCCCATTTCTCTCTTCGTCTCCTCTCTTCATCCTCCTTAGCCCCTCTGTGTGTTTATGGTACTTTTTTCTAGTGCTGTCATATATAACCTAGTCTTGTGGCTCTTTACAGGGTTTACCCGCCTCTTCAGGACTACTTCTCTTCCCTGAGAGAGTCCCAGTCGGAGCTGAAAGTAAAAGGTGGGATTTCCTCTCTATTCCTGGCATCTCTAAATCTCTGGCCGCCTAAGGTTACAGAAGCATAGTGCTCAGCGATCTCTCTGCTATCAGTGGGTTTATCATTGTCTCATCATGCACACGCATGTTCTCACATTTGGCCCTTCACAGCTACACTAAAAAATCATTATTCCCTACCTTGAGAGATTTCTTGAATCCTTGGGGACCTCCATGCTTGCATCTCAAGGCCCAACTGCTGTTTGGGAATTCTGGGTTTTCTGGGTCCATTATCACCGTTTGTTCTCTGTACCATTCTGAATGACTGGGTTCTGTCCTCCCAGCCGGAGGTGAGACCAGTAACTCCCATCAGCCCTGATTTCATGAGACCTGCAGCTGCCTTCACATTATGTAGTTGTTAAGGTGTCTTCCCCCCCCCCCCCCCCACCCCCCATAGACAAGTCTTCGAAATTCATACTACTAAAAATCACTAAGCAAATAGTATTCAATTATCTACCTATCCTGAAAAGCATTGTCAAAAGGAAAAGACAAGGTGGATTTAGGAAGATACCTCTAATGATGCCTTTTGGAAGATCCTTTTGCCACACAAATGCTAGTATTGTCTCTGAAGTCAAAGTCCTCGGTAATGAAACCAATACTTCTCGTGCACCTAAAGTTGCTGACTGTCCCATAGTCAGCTGGCTGCTGGCATAAGTTAAAAGCCAATAACTAGCCTGATGGCTGGAAGGGAGGTTGGAAGAAGCTTGTGTTTGCTATCCCATCTGCAGCCCTTGCTCACTTCCGTGCCTCTACATGCTGCTTGTTGCGGTTGGGATGGGAAGGAGAGGGAGCTGCACTTCTATGCTCCCTGTTGGACTCCGGATTCTGCTATGCTGGAAGATAGAAGAGGAGGAGGTGGTTACCACCCTGTACCAGATAGGCTATGAAATGACAAGAGGGAGGGCTAGAAAATGGGTGAGGAGGTGAATGCTGAAGAAAACATGAGGCGGCGGCGAATGTTGCAGGGGGGTGGTAAAGAGGGGGGGGGGGGAATAGCAGTTGTGCTTTTTAAATTTGCTTTTAAATAGGGTGAGGACAAAAGCAGGTACATGTGGCCATTTTTTACTCTCTCACACGGGCCGATACAGTAAGGAGCGGTAGGAAGAGCTGCGTTAGTGCCGGGTGCACCCGCGTTTGCCGCACGCATAGTCTGGCTCACCTACCGCTCGATACCGTATTTAAATAGCTTGCAAATGCAAGTTGCGTCCGTGAAGCGTTAGGCCCGCGCAACCCATTTTACTGTATAGGCGCTTTATACAGTGCCTATTCAGTATCCTGGGTGCGCTAGTACCTGTCATTTCAAATGTGGGCGCTCAAGCCAATGGCTAGAGCCAGCGAAGCGTACGCTGTGACGTCATATGCTTTGCTGGCTAGAGTGCCCAAATTGACGGGCGCTCAAGTGAATGAAAGCACATGAATGCGCGTGTGTGACGTCACGGCGTACGTCACGCACGCCCGTCCATGTGCTTTCATTGGCTTGAGCGTGTGTACACTACAGGCGTGCAGGGGCCGCTGGAAGCTGCTCTCGCCGCCGGCTGCCCCCTCCGGAGGATGGCAGAGAAGGCTGAAAGGACTGAAAAAGCAACAAAAAGTAAGTTGGTACGTGTCGAGTCGCTTCGGGAGGAGGGGATTTTAGGCTTTCAATATTTTACATGTCCAGTCGCTTCGGGAGGAGGGGATTTTAGGGTTTTTTTTGGGGGAAAGTTTGCCGTCTACCCTTACCCCTGCCTCTAACACAGGGGTAGGGGTAGGCAGTAAATTAGCAGGTTAAACGAGCGGCTAAACTTCAGGTTAAAAAGGCGATAGTTGGGGCACGCGTTACTGAATGGGGGGGGGGGGGGGGGGGAATAGCTAATCCGATCGTTTACATCTCATATACATGCCACGGGCGGAAGGGTTTACTCGTTGATTTAAAGAGGCGGTAAGAATGGGTTAAAGGGGATAGTGAATCGCGGGTTGGACTAACGCGGCCAAATTGTGAGTAAACGGCGGGTTAGAAACAGGGTAACTGCGGCCGAACTTTACTGTATTGACCTGACAGTTAGCAGCCCTGCAAGTACCTGCCCACTATGTATGGATGTTAGATTGCCAACTTCCTAAACAAGTCCTCTACCACTCATTTCTGGCTGGACAAAAAAACACCACAAAGACACATTCAGGCCGATACTGTAAACCCGCACAGAAAACAGGTGCTCAGTGTTGAGCGCCCGCTTTCCTAATGCGCACCCAGCCACCTCTCCTGAGCGTGTGGTTATAGTATTTAAATGGGGAGTCGCTAGGGACAATAGTGCGCGCCCTAGCGCCTCCTTAGCAGCGGAAGCCCAGGAGAGGTGGCTGGCAACGGGTTTGGAAAATGGATGCTCAATTTTACGAGCATTCGTTTTCCTAACCTGTGCACAGACTAGAGTTAGGAAAATGGAAGCTTGTAAAATTGAGCGACTGTTTTCCTAACCTGACCTGCCAGCAAATTTAAAAAAAAAAAATTTTTTTTCCTAGCGTGTAGCAGATGGACTCAGAACCAGTGGGTATAGTGTGCTCCAAATAGCAGTTGGAGACTGAGTCAGATTTCAATTTGACATCAGTACTAGTACGTATACCCCTGCAGGAAGCTCTGCTCTTCAGTATTTCTCTGTCTCCATAGCAGTTCGGGACTCTATACACGCTTGCTCAGCGTTAGAGCATTCAAACCAAAGAAAATTCCAAACGAAGAAATCTTACCTCTCCAGACGAGCCCCGCTCTCCTGCGGTGATACCTACGGGTCCCTCCCCCAGTTGAGAATTCCTGCGGTGATTTCTGAGATCCCTCAGAGGCAGGCCTCGGTCTGGTAGCAGGTTCCCAGCGTGGACTTAGCCCTGGCAACGGGAGCGGCTGAGAGGCAGAGGGTGCAACACCGAGCGCGGCGGTGAAGATACTTTCCCTCTCCCCCCCGAAGCCGGAGACCACCCGGCCCGAGACCGGGAAATACCGAGACAAGGTATGGTAGAAAACTTTCTAAAAGTCTCCGGTCTCCGAGGCTCGGATAGCTGCACAGATCGCCAGCCGGCGTCTGTATTATCGGGTTGATCAGCCCCATCCGGGCTAGACCCCGATCTGATACAAGGGTCCTCCCATGTGGAGACCCTCCGGGGTGGTCGCCATATTACTTGCGTGCTCGCCGATGCCATTTCCCCTTAATCGCCGCCCTGTCTGCCTAACTGATCCATGTGCACAGAGGCAAGCTGGGCGCACAACTTGTGCGCACAGCGACACGCATGAGGGGGCCGGGCGCACAGCCACGCGCTCGAGGGGGCTGGGCACACAAGACTGTGTGCACAGCGGCGCGCGCATCCCGACCTACACTCACATCTTCGCACCTGGAGCGCATAACTAAGCCTCCCGGCGCACTCATTAAACACACAGACTGGGGGTTTCCGCGATCCTACGCGCACAAACCATGGCACCACCGGCCAAGAAGGTCAAGACACAAGCCCTCTGCCTAGCCTGCCACATAAGAGCTGCGCAGCACGAAGAGGCCACGGCCCTGTGTCTACAGTGTGAGGAGGCTCTGGGAGAACCAGATCAAGGCCCTCCCCAGCCAGTACAGGAATCCGGATTCACCGATAGTACACCAGACCGCGCTACTCCCAGCGCGAGCCTTCCTCAAACTGGGCCCCCTGGGGACTCAGCGGTTTTCAATTTAGACCCAGGATCTTTTTCCTGGGTAGATTTCTTTAAAGATCTACACACCTTTGTCCACATGCAACTGGTGCCACCGATGCCACAGCCTCCCAGAGACGTGCCTCCCCCAGCCAAAAGCCTCACCTAAGGGGACATGGACACCTCAGAGGAAGATCAAGACTCCCTGGAGGAAGGGGAAATCCATCCAGGAACGGAGCCTTACCGAATCATGATGCGCTTCTTCTCCAAAGACAAGCTACCAGACCTCGTGTCTCCAAGCTTGAAGGAGCTCGCCATACCAGGCACAAGTGCCATAGCAGAACCCAAGATGAACCCTCTCCTAGTAGGGCTCCGTCAGGTCTCCCGTCATTTCCCATTGCTGCAAGTCGTACAACAGCTGATCGACCTAGAATGGGATGCTCCGGAGGCCAGTTTCAAAGGAGGACGGGCCCTAGAAGCCCTATACCCACTGGACACCTCAGCCAAGGATCTCATGGGGTTCCCCAAAGTGGATTCCATGGTCTGCGCAGTCACAAAGTGCATTACCATTCCAGTCGAGGGAGGAGCAGCACTCAAGGATGTCCAGGACAGACTTCTGGAATCCATCCTTAAACAGTCATTCGACGTATCAGCTATGTCACTACAGATTGCTGCCTGCTGTGCCGTGGTGACGAGCGCCTGCTTATCCATGACCAGGAACGCCGCCACGCCCGTCGAAGCACTAGAACCAGCGGTATCATTCCTCACGGATGCGACCTCTGACCTGGTACTCACCCCAGCCTGGGGCATCTCATCCATAGTGGCAGCCAGAAGGCAACTCTGGCTCCAAAGTTGGTCAGCCGACGCAACTTCCAAGACTAAACTCACGAGAATGCCTTTTAAAGGAGCCCTCCTGTTCGGAAGCGAACTGGAAAAATTAGCCGACAAATGGGGCAAATCCCCAGTACCACGGCTACCGGAGGACAAGAACAGAAGAGGCCAACGCCCCTCTCCCCGATTATCTAAGGGCAGATGATCACAGCGTTTTCGACCCTACAAAAGTACATATCAAGTACCTTGCCCCGAGGGCAGGGGCCAGCCCTTTCGGAACAAATACAAGAGGGGAGCCGGCTCTAGCCCAGGCCCCAGCCGCACCCCACAATGAGAATCAGCCGACCCATCCACAGGAAGAAGCCATAGGGGGCAGGCTTGCTCTATTCTACCATAGATGGGTCAAGATAACATCGGACAAGTGGATCCTGTCATTCGAGAGGGATACTATCTAGACTTCCACAACATACCTCTGGACAAATTTGTGAAATCTCCTTGCCACGCCCCCTTCAAGAGGATGGCAGTGGAAACCACACTGGCCAAATTGCTCTCCTTGAAGGCCATAATTTTTATTTATTTTATTTATTTAAAAACTTTTCTATACCGTCGTTTAGTGATGCACCATCACAACGGTTTACATTTAGGCACAAAATAGGTTTGGTTTGCTTTCTAAGTTATCCATGGGGTGCCAATATTTTACGGTTACATAGTTCAAAAATATACTCTAAATGAGAAGTGTGTTGGAGATACTGTTTATATGATTCCTTGGCAATCATATGTGATAACTGTTTTAATTTAAAATTTAATTATGATTAAAACAATAAAGTAACATTCTGCTTTTTATAGGTGACTTTCAGCTGTATGACTTTGTTATTCAGCGACCTCACTGTGAAATGCTTTTTTGAATAGCCAAGTTTTTAAGCTCTCTTTGAAGAGTTTTAGTTCATTCATAAGTCTAAGCTCAAGCGGTAACGTGTTCCATAATAACGGTCCTGCCAAGGATAGCGCTCTCTCTCTAACTTGGGTCAATTTTGCTGTTTTGACTGATGGAATGGTTAGTAGTGCTTTATTGGCTGATCTGAGATTTCTTTGAGGGACATGTAATCGTAGGGCAGTGTTTAGCCAGTCGGCATTTTCGTCGTTTATTAGTTTATGAACTGTGCAAAGTGTTTTGAATTGGACTCTTTGTTCTATTGGGAGCCAGTGCAAATCAGCAAGTGTTTGAGTGATGTGATCTCTTCTTCCTTTTCCAGTTAGTATTCTTGCAGCTGAGTTCTGTAGTATTTGTAGTGGCCTGATTGTGGTGTATGGTAAACCTAGGAAAAGTGTATTACAGTAGTCCGTGCTAGCAAATATTAGTGCCTGTAGTACTGTGCGAAAGTGATCTTGAGTTAATAAGGGTTTTAGTCTTCTAAGGATCATTAGTTTGGCATAGCCTTCTCTTACTTTTATTGATGTGTTGCTTAAGGCTGAGTTCGGTGTCAATAATTACTCCTAGGTTTCTAGCCTTATTAGTTAGCTCGATTGCCTTGTCATTTTTAATTTTGATGGGATTTTGGATTCTTACATACCGCCGGTGCCCACGCAACAACAAAATACTGGGCACTATTCCATCTATTTTATCGTTCCCAAGAAAGAGGGAACGTTCCGGCCCATTCTGGACCTCAAGTCTGTCAACCACTACCTGAGGGTACCACACTTCCGCATGGAAACCCTGCGCTTGGTCATAAGGGCGATACGGCTGGGAGAATTCCTACATCCTTGGACCTGTCAGAAGCCTACCTGCACATTCCAGTCCATCATGAGCATCAGCGCTTCCTGCGCTTCACGATCCTGGATCACCACTACCAGTTCCGGGTGCTACCCTTCGAGCTCGCCACAGCCCCTCAGATGTTCACCAAAATTATGGTTGTAGTGGCAGCGACCTGAGGAAAGAGGGAATCCTCGTACACCCATATCTGGATGATTGGCTGATCAGGGCAAAATTTCCAGAGGAAAGTCAGTGTGAGGCGGCTCTGGGAGAACCAGTCAAGACTCTACTGGAGAACCTCGGGTGGGTGGTCAACACAAACGAGCTGTCTGCAGCCCTCCCAATCTCTAGAATACCTGGGAGTCCGGTTTGACACCAGACAAGACAAGGTCATTCTGACTCCTACAAGGAGAAGAAAACTGATGAACCAATTGCGAAACCTGTTAAGCAGTTTTCGCCCCAAAGTATGGGACTACCTCCAAGTCCTTGGCCTCATGGCATCTACCCTGGAAGTGGTCCCATGGTCAAGAGCTCACATGCGACAGCTACAGCGCTCCCTACTGGTCACGATGGAATCCAATGTCCCAGGACTACTCCGTTCGCCTCCAGCTCCCGGAGGAAGTACAGACCCAGCTCCAAAGGTGGCTACAAGAAGACCATCTGAGCAAGGGAGTAAGGCTATCCCCACCGACCTGGATCCTGCTCACCACGGATGCGAGCCTACGAGGGTGGGGAGCCCACTGCCAGGAACTGATGGCCCAGGGGCAATAGGACAAGGAAGAGTCGGGATGGAACATCAACCGACTGGAAGCCCGGGCAGTCAGACTAGCCTACGATTCGGTCACAGACTCTGGGGCGAATCGGTCAGAGTCATGTCGGACAATGCCACAACAGTTGCCTACATCAACCGCCAGGGAGGAACCAGTAGCCAACAGATGTCCCTGGAAATAGATCCCCTAATGGTGTGGGCAGAAGCCAACCTACAAGAGATCTCAGCCACCCACATCGTGGGAAAAGACAACGTCACTGCGGATTACGTCAGCAGAGAAAGTCTAGACCCAGGGGAATGGAGGCTGTCGACCACACCCTTCCAGTTGATAGTAAACCACTGGGGTACACCAGCCATGAATCTCCTGGCAACCCGGTCCAACGCCCAAGTTCCCAACTTCTTCAGTCGCAGAAGGGAACCACAATCCCAAGGGATCGATGCCCTTGTCCAGACCTGGCCACAGGAAGTCCTGCTATACGCCTTCCCCCCCAAGGCCACTACTGGCCGGGATCATCCGCAAGATAGAACACCACAGGGGGCTAGTACTTCTAGTGGCCCCGGACTGGCCAAGAAGGCCATGGTTCGCAGAAATGCAAAGACTGCTGACAAAGAGCCCTCTCCCTCTACCTCCACACAGGAATCTGCTCCAGCAAGGCCCGATCCTGAAGAAGACCCTGAAGAAGAGCGGATACTCGAGGGCGGTGATTGACACCTTGCTCCGAGCGTGCAAGTTTTCCACATCTCTAACCTACATACGAATATGGAGAATATTTGAAGCCTGGTGTGAAGACCGCGACATCCTTCCACGGACAGCCAAAATTCCCACTATTCTGGAATTTCTGTAGGACGGCTTACAGAAGGGGTTGTCTCTCAACTCCATCAAGGTTCAGGTGGCTGCGTTGGCCTGCTTCAGAGCCAAAGTGGATGGTAACAGCCTGGCCTCACATCCGGACGTCTCCCGCTTCCTGAGAGGGGTCAAGCAGATCCGACCACCCCTAAAGTGGCCGGTACCCCTATGGAACCTCAATCTAGTACTAGACTTCCTAGCAGGAGCCTCCTTCAGATCTACCCGCGGTCTGTCCCTACGACTCCTAATCTTGAAGACTGCATTCCTAGTGGCAATATGTTCGGCCAGTCGCATCTCCGAACTTCAAGCACTATCCTGCCAAGAGCCGTTCCTCAGGTTCACACCGGGATCCATACAGCTACGCACGGTCCCCTCCTTCCTTCCAAAGGTGGTTTCTCACTTCCATCTAAACCAAACCATCTCTCTGCAATCTCCGAACGAGTATAAGGACTTGGAAGATTCTCGACAGCTCCGCCATCTTAACATCAGCAGACTCCTAGTCCGATACCTGGAAAGGTCGGAGTCCATATGAAAGACGGACCACCTATTCGTCCTTCACAGCAGGAAGAAACAAGGGCAAGCGGCCTCGCGGGCAACCATAGCCCGCTTGGTCAAAGAAGTAATCAAGGCGGCCCACGTAGAGGCAGGCAAGCTGCCATGTCTACAAGTCAAGGCCCATTCCACTAGAGCCCAGGCAGTGTCCTGTGCGGAAACCAAGATGCTGTCACCCGCCGAGATCTGTCGGGCGGCGACATGGTCCTCCATTCACACCACCTCTAGGTTCTACCGCCTGGATGTTCAGGCTCGGGAGGACACAGCATTCGCAAAGGCAGTACTAAGTGGGCCACGGGCAGCCTCCCACCCGGTTCAGGAGTAGCTTTTGTACATCCCATTGGTCCTGAGTCCATCTGCTACACACTAGGAAATGGAGAAATTACTTACCTGATAATTTTTGTTTTCCTTAGTGTAGACAGATGGACTCAGTATCCCACCCACGGCTGCCGCCAAACATGGAACCTTGGGGGACAATCCCCGAGAGCAAGACAAACACGGATAAGCCACGCTTCCTTCTAATTAAGACACCCATAGTTACCGGGTGTCGGCGTTTCTCGGTTGAGTGCACTGGCGGTCTCCAGCTATAACCCACATCGACCAGTTCACGTTAAATCACGTTAAATCACGTTAAATCAGAGTTAATCAAATTATTCAGACACACATATCCACAATTGCTTGTCGAGGAGAATACTGAAGAGCAGAGCTTCCTGCAGGGGTATATGTACTAGGGCTGACATCAGATTGAAATCTGATCCGTCTCCAACTGCTATCAGGAGTACACTATACCCATTGGTCCTGAGTCCATCTGTCTACACTAAGGAAAATGAAATTATCAGGTAAGTAACTTCTCCATTAACCTTTTCTGTTCTCTTTTTCAGGCTGCTGAGTGTAAAATGTGCAGATCGGGCACACTTTTTTTTTTTTTTTTAATATATCTCAGGCAAATAGCTAATAACCTCATCAACATGCATTTGCTTGTGATGAGCGCTTAGTTTCGGGGGGGGGGGGGGGGGCGTTGGATGTGCTAAACCCTACAGTGCGAGTGCGCTCAGCACTTTACTGTATCGGCCTGAGTGAAAGGTTATCTTGAGAAAACAGATGTAGAGATCATGAGTTAAAGAACGAACTAGTCACCTAACAACCAACCTCAATGGCCACATTCTCCATTAGGCAGCAGTCCAGTCTGAGGAGACATGCTTTTTGCTCGAAGCTGGAAAGGCAAAGAAATCCCAGCCAGTGGGCAGTTAAGCTGTAAACCCCCCCCCCCCCCCCAAAAAAAAAAAACCATTTGTTGGTGAGTCTGAGGCTTTGGATTAGATTCCTCAGCCATCTCAGAACCTGTGTAAATCTGTGGCAGAGATAATCTTCGAATCAAGGGATCACCACTACTGATAGGTGCGCAGCCTGGAAGGAGGGAAAGGAGCCTAAATACCTACATATTGTGAGGGGAGCTGCAGATCTGAGGTCTGGGTTGATGATGTTGGTCTCTGTTTCTAAAGGGAACCACCAAGACTGGGGAGAATGCTATATAACAAGTTTTAGGCCTCAAAAGGAACTGCAGAGCTGGCTGACTTAGAGGGCATGTTCATTTCTTATTTCCCCACAGTGCTGAGGGTTTTCTGACATCACTGGCTGCTGCCAGAACCCCCTGCAGGATGTAATTGTTTGTATTTATCTACAATGTATCTGTTTGCTCAGAATGAATTGAAACAACATGCTCTGTTTTTATTTGTTAACTTTCATTTCTGCATGGACTGGCAGAGATGGCAAAGCTGGGCTTTGAGCTGATGTTATGTCGCCAGGATGATCTGGAGCTCATTAAGGTAAGGAAGGAAATCAGCGCTGCTGCTGTTATAGAAACTTGGAATGGAAAATTTTTCTCTTGCTTTTTTACATGGAAAATTTTGTGTTTCTAAATTACGTTCATTAGTAACAATGAATGGATACCAGTGCAATATGAGACACCCTTAACAATTTCAAGCTTTCAGTTTGTTTCAGTATTTAAACCACATTAAAGGCCCAATATTCAGTAAGCAGATAAGTTATCCGGCTACAGTTAGCCGGATAACTTGGCCTGGATTATTCAGTGGGATAAATGTCCCGCTGAATATTCCCAATTATAGTTATCCAGCTAACTAGCTAGATATCTTAAAACCTAACCAGCTAAATTCTGAATGTTTAGTCAGGTCTAAAGTTATTCAGCTTTGTGTGGTAGAATAACCTGCCACTTAGCTTGCTGCTTAACCAGATATCTTCAAAAAATATCTGGTACAGTGGCACTCCGATAGTTAACAAAAAAAAATCCTTAACCATGGGTCTCATGGCTCAAAATCCTCCCCCGCCACCATAAATCTATTAGTCCTTTTGGCCGAGCTCTTGTAAGCCCCTCCAAAGAGAAAGCTAGCTGGAGAGTTATGCGAATAGCTTACACTTCCAGCATGGGTGGCCAGAGCTGTGCCAGAAGTGCCCTTGAAAAGCAAAGCGATTGAGGTACTGGGTGGGTGGCAGGAGGGCAACAGCAATATTACATCTAATTTCACTTTGGAGGAGTTTGGGACTGACTCGTCCAGAAGGGTTGTAAAAGATTTGTGGTTGGTGGGATGGGGGGAATTGGGCTGGGAGTCCTGCGGTTAAGTAACTTTTGTTAATTATTGGAGTGCCACTTAACCAGACTCCTGGGTTTTGCCTCCCTGCCAGCAGATAGAGCCAAAGAAAGTTTCACTGACACTGTTCATAACCCTGTGTGCCACTTGCAGCCCCTCAGTATTTCTCTGTCTCCAGAAGATGGTAGATGGTGTAAAATCAGCAGTCTGGAGATAGAGGAAAAAAAGATTAAAAATAAATAATGTCTGCATCTTACCAGGGGGTCCTGGTGGGGCCCATTCCCCCCACCCCCCGGTTCAAGGCGGACAAGCAGGTGGTTGGTGAACCTGATAGCTCAGTCCGGAGGTTCGTGGGGTGGACATCTGGTGGTCCAGATCCCTCATCCCCCTACAGGACAGCGGTGGAACCTGCTGGAAGTTCTGCACTGCAAGACAAGTGGAGCAAGGAAGTATTCCTTTTGTATAGTCCTGGGCTGGGTTGCTAAAGTTTGGCAAAAGGAGACTGATATAGCCAGTGGTCTGGCTCTTTTCTGATCTGCCATGTGCCCTGTCCTAGAACCAGAAGCTCTGCCTCAAAGGAAAGTATTGATTTCTATGTATCTTTATTTGTTCTTAGAGTAAATAAAAAAGAGAGAACAAGGAACTAGTTAGAGGAATTGTGCGGCATCGAAGTTCCAGGGGGAGAGCTACCTTAGCAGCTCGGGGAGCTCAGCGATGGGGTTTTTCAGCAGCTTCTCTGCCTGTGGAGGAGACCAGGTGTTGGCTTTGTGGCGCTGAGGGACTGTTCCCCTGCTTGCCCTTGAGATGCTGGTGGTGATGCGGGGAGGAACAGCATGCGGCAAAAGAAGCATGGCATTCGGGGGGGGGGGGGGGATATCTGCATTAAGCATTGCCGAACCGGTAGAACTAGCCTCATGGGTGATGGTGTCTAGCGTTGAGGCTTTTCCCATCTGCTGGAAATGGCAGCCATTTTCAATTCCCTAGCAATGTCTGCAGGAGAGGCAGGGGAAATCCCTTCATCTATCACCGGCAGTTCCCTGTTCTGCAGATTTGCGAAGAGACTTGCACCAAGGAGTCATCTCTGGTTCTGGTAGAGGTCTTCTGCCGGTTTTAATTTGTTTTTCCGCAAAGCTTTTTTCAGCGGAACAAGCAGCGGGGATGCTGGTTCTTGGCCCCAGTCTCCATGAGGCTTGAGCTATTGAGAAGCTCTTCAGGCCTTCAATGATTTTCAGTGCCAGATGTTGAACGGATCTCTGCCTAAATGTACTGAAGGTGCAGACAGGCATTGCTTAGCTGTGTGGTAGGCCATGGCAGTAGTTCTTTTCCTATGTGCGTAGGCGTGTGTATGCATGCTCACTGCGTGGCAGTTGCATGCGCTGGGATTTGTGTGTGTAAGGCCGCAGCCTAGATTTGACCACGTTTGTTTACGACCTGGCCTTGAAAAAGTAATTGCGCAGGTACTTGAGCATGTATGACCACGACCTAGTCGAGTGCCTATTTACACGCGTCCTGGAGAGGTGTGCGTGTATGCCCAGGTGGCATTGGTGTGTGCACAGGAAGCCACCTAGAGCGATAGTTCAGGAGAGCTAAGCGCTGGGAACGAACAGGTCCAAGCGCCTTGCTATCTTTGAGCTTGCCGTCTGATAGTAATTCAGTCCTCATTTTCTCTGTTTGTTTCAGTGCTGTTTAGATGCTCAAAGTGATTTGATTACTACAGCTTTTTCCCATGTTGGGACATCCCCCTTCCTTGTATGTACCCGGATCAGTCCAGACTGCTGGATTTTGCCTCCCTTCCAGCAGATGGAGATAGAGAAAACCTTCAAGATTATCCCCTCTTAAGTTGCTGTGCTACCTGCAGCTCCTCAGTATTTCTCTGTCTCCAGCAGATGGAGGTGGTGCAAAACCTGCCGTTCTGACCCTCTGGGGTTCTTTAAAAAACAAACAAAAAAAAAACAAAAACGTATTTTTCGCTCCATAAGATGCACTTTATTTTCCCCAAAAGTGGGGGGAAAATGTCTGTGCATCTTAAGGAACGAATATTAAAAAAAAAACCCCAAAAAACTTGTGAGTTATCCATCTAAATGACTTTGAATAATGACCTCCAAATGTTGTTTTTCTCCCCTCCAATTATGCCCCCATATTTCCCAAATTGAATATAAAATCTTTTAGAAAGCAAGTTAAAGCCTTCTATTTTAATACACTAAGGGCCGGATGTTAATACTTAGATGTGGGCGTAGATTTTATAACGTGCGCGCAGCCTGCGCATGTTATAAAATCCAGGGTCGGCGCACACAAGGGGGTGCACACTTGTGCACCTTGCGTGCGCCGAGTCCTAGGGTAGTCCCGATGGCTTTCCCTGTTCCTTTCGAGGCCGCTCCAAAATCGGAATGGCCTCGGAGGGAACTTTCCTTCCGCCCCCCCCCCTAACCTTTGTTCCATAAGTTGCACCTGCCTCTGGGCAGGCGTAGGTTGTGCACGATCCCCCAGCACGGCTGCTGTCCCGGGGCTTGCGCACATTGCAGGGCCTATGCAAAATAGGCTCGGCGCGCATAACCCTGGTTGGATTTATGCGCATAGGGCTTTTAAAATCTGCCCCAATTGATTGTGATATTTTTATTTTTTTGAATGTTTAATGTGTGTTTTGTTTTGTTTTTTGTTGTCCGCATCAATCAATATGTGGAGATAGAGGAATATAGAAATTGTTAAATACAATTTCACATTCAACTATATGGCTAACTGAAAAACTTTGAGATATAACATTGGAAATTCATATGGTGGTGTGTTGGCTTTTTTTTTTTTTTTGTAACAAAATAGGTCAAATAACATGCCAGATCAGATCTCAAATCTGTTTGTGGTATCAAGAAAAGCTGCATAGAAATTTTTTGCATAGTAAATTGAAAATTTTCATGAGGAAATTTTTCCAATTCAGAATGTTCCGGAAAACCATATATCTGCTGCTGTGTAGGTTTTACTGTGATTATAAAATACAATTTGTCTTCCTCTGATGGTGGTTCTCTGTGTGTGTCTCTGCCTCTTTCTCCCTCCCCCACTGCTAAGCTATATAATCAATAATGGAGCGCTCTGTGTGTCCTTCCTGCAGGGTCTTTCCAGCCCCCAGCAGCAGCTCTCTTTCATGGACCAGCTAATGGATGTTATTCCAAGCCCCAGCAGCAGCTGGCAGAGGTTGGAGACAGGAGACTCCGCATCTCCCAGGTAAAGAGGCCATCTGTGTGTCTCTCCCCTCTTCTAGAGCCATGTGCAGAGGAAGAAGAGGCTTTCCCTATAGATGGTGGGTGAACGGTTTATCCTCTCTTGTGTGTTGATGTTGGGATTACACATCTGGTTATGCTGTGAGTACAAATGTCTCTGTTCCTCTCTCACTGGGTATTTCTCCTGACCCCATTTAGTACTGAGGAAAGCTTCCAGAGCTGCATCCGGGAGAAGGAAGAATTCCTGAGGGAGTTGTTCTCTAGTCCTCACTTCCAGGCGGTCCTAAACCCCGAGTGTAACCCCTGGCCCTCAGACATCAAGCCCCTGCTGTTGGCAGGAGAGGGGACCATGCAGAGAAGGTGAGCCCATGCTCGTGCTGTCACCTCATTCCTGCTTGTATGTCTGTCGTTCATGCTGAAACACAGTGTTTGTACATGTCCCAAGAGATGGGGTTTGCTGTGAACCTCTAGCAGACAGGTTTTGTTTTATTTCCTGTCAGATCACAAGCTCCAAGGAAATCTCTTGAGAATGTCCTGGGAAAGGTTTTGAAGGTGCTGACTGACACTTCTGCTACACTGGAGAAGCTGAAAGAAGAGGTGAGAGGATGCTCTTATCTTAAGAGGAGCTAAAAACAGTCTTCCTGCTTTGTGCATGCGTACACACATACTCAGGCCAATGGAATACCGTGAGCTGGCCGCAGTGCCCAGCTCAACACGAGATTGGATGTGCATCCATAACCCCCGATGCAAAATGCGCGTCCAACCAAGCGCATAACTAATAGCACTCACATGGAAATCCATGTTGATGAGGCTATTAGCTATTCTTCCCCCCCCCCCCCCATGCCTTCCCCAGAGCAGACGTTAATTCTTGAAAATACTGCTTTTCTGTAGTTCCTCCAACTTAATATCGTGGCGATATTAAGTTGTAGGAACCAAAAAAGGATATCCCTAAAAAGAAAAAAGTGTGCCGGCAGGTTAGAAAAAAGGACGCTCAATTAACAAGCGCCCATCTTCCTAACCCGTGACCGTGCATAGGTTAGGAAAATTGACGCTCATAAAATTGCACTTCCATTTTCCTAACCCGCTGACAACCCCCTCTCCTGGGTGCCTGCTGCCAAGGAGTCACTAGGGGCACACAATTTCCCCTATCGCCTCCTTTTTACTGTGGCAGCCCATTTAAATATAATATCATGTGGCCCGGAGAGGTGCATCAGCACACATTAAGAGAGCAGGCGCTTAATCATGAGTGCCCATTTTCTGCGTGCCGATATTGCATCGGCTTGATTATGAAGCGTAAGAAGTGGTGACAATGCTGAGCTGACTTCAGGGTCCAGCAGAGATAGCAACGTTCATCATCAGATTCATTAACCCTGGCTTCAATATTACTACCCTCTAAGATCAGGTGACAGGTTTTTGGAATAATTTGGTCACCTTTAATAGGGATGACTTCATATTTATAGTAAAATAACAGAAGAAAAGACTGGGAATACAAAGAATACAAGGGCAGATAGAGACCGTAAGGCCGCGCAGTCTCCTTGCTGCAGAGACAGGACAAAGTTTTGTACTCTTCTCTTTGTTTTCCACATTATAAAGGAAGAAACTGCAAATTTACTCCGCATTACCTTAAAATTTTATATATGGCAACAGGCTAACAAATAAGCTACTCCCATATCCTATGACAGGGATGTGCAAATAGGGGGCGGGGGGAGAGGGTATGTAAATGAACTTCCAAGGGGCTGTCAGCAGCAGTGAGAAAAAGTTGCAGTGCTGAGCTGACAGAATCTGTAAAGGAGAAAGATGCACTTAAGGAGGAACTTGTGATAGTGCCGGACACTAAAACCTGATTTCCTAGTGTGTAGCCAGATGGATTCAGGACCAATGGGTATTGTGCTCTTCTGCTAGCAGATGGGAGACGGAGTCAGATTTCAAAGCTGACGTCACTCTAGATATACCCCTGCAGTAACCTCAGCTCTTCAGTATTCTCTTTGAAAAGCCAATGTGGATATATCTTTGCTTAAATAACTTGATTAAACTTGAGTAAAACTTGAACTGGTTCAATTAATTTCCAAACTGGAGATCGCCAGTGCACTCAATCAATTAACGCCGACACTGGACAAACTGTGGGTGTCTTGAACTAGAGGAAGGGCCGCGGCTTACCCGTATTTGCTTAGTCTCGAGGTAAAGGTAAGGGCTTTCCGGCCTCTAGGTAGGCTGCCTTGATGACTTCTTTGATCCAGCAGGCTATGGTCGCCCACAAGGCCGCTTCTCCTTGGTTCAAGTGCGCACTGTCCTCTCCTTCCTTCTGGAAGTGGTTTTCTAGTTTCACTTGAACCAAACCATCTTGTTACCAGCTCCGGATAAACAATAAGGACTCTGAAGACTCGCGCCTTCTTCGCCACCTGAATTTCGGCAGACTCCTGGTGTGATACCTGGAAAGATCGGAACCGGTGCGCAAAACGGATCGCTTATTCGTTCTTCACAGCGAGAAGTAACAAGGAGAAAAGTGGCCTTGCGGGCGACCATAGCCCGCTGGATCAAGACAGCCTACCTAGAGGCCGGAAAGCCCTTACCTTTACAGGTTAAGGCTCATTCTATGAAGGCCCAGGCAGTCTCCTGGGCAGAAACCAAGCTGCTGTCGCCCGCCGATATCTGTCGGGTGGCGACATGGTCCGTCATACACACCTCCAGGTTCTATCCCTGGATGTTCAGGCCCCGGAAGACACATCCTTCGCATGGGTAGTATTAAGTGGGTCACGGGCAGCCTCCCGCCCTGTCCGGGAGTAGCTTTTGTACCTCCCATTGGTCCTGAATCCATCTGGCTACACTCTAGGAAATGGAGAAATTACTTACCTGATAATTTCGTTTTCCTTAGTGTAGACAGATGGACTCAGCATCCTGCCCACGGTTGCCCCGGAAAAGGAGAACCTTTGATAACAAACCTTGAGACTAAGCAAATACGGGTAAGCCGCGGCCCTTCCTCTAGTTCAAGACACCCACAGTTTGTCCAGTGTCGGCGTTAATTGATTGAGTGCACTGGTGGTCTCCAGTTTGGAAATTAATTGAACCAGTTCAAGTTTTACTCAAGTTTAATCAAGCTATTTAAGCAAAGATGTATCCACATTGGCTTTTCGAAGAGAATACTGAAGAGCTGAGGTTACTGCAGGGGTATATCTAGAGTGACGTCAGCTTTGAAATCTGACTCCGTCTCCCATCTGCTAGCAGAAGAGCACAATACCCATTGGTCCTGAGTCCATCTGTCTACACTAAGGAAAACAAAATTATCAGGTACGTAATTTCTCCATTAAGCAAGACCTGGTCTATCTCAGGCCAGTAGGCAGTCGGCAGTAGTGGCATTGCACCAGTCAGCTGACTGTTTTCATTTTGGTGGCTGGCACAGCCGCAGAAGAGAGGATTGTTTTTCCACCTGCAGCTAAGTGTTTCCAACTCTCTCCAGTCGGTCTCCTTCACTTAACGATCTTTCTTTGATTCCTCGAAGGGCCCTCTGGCCTTCTGTGTTTCTGTCCCTTCTCCAAGGACAAGCAAGGATGGTAGTCCTCACACATGGGTAACATCATCAGATGGAGCCCGGCACAGAAAACTTCTGTCAAACTTTCCAGAACTTTGACTTGGCATACTGAGCATCCATGTGGGAGCATAAGAACATGCCATACTGCGGCAGACCAAGGGTCCATCAAGCCCAGCATCCTGTTTCCAACAGTGGTCAATCCAGGCCATAAGAACCTGGCAAGTACCCAAAAACTAAGTCTATTCCATGTTACTGTTGCTAGTAATAGCAGTGGCTATTTTCTAAGTCAATTTAATTAATAGCAGGTAATGAACTTCTCCTCCAAGAACTTATCCAATCCTTTTTTAAACACAGCTACACTAGCTGCACTAACCACATCCTCTGGCAACAAATTCCAAAGTTTAATTGTGTGTTGAGTGAAAAATAACTTTCTCTGGTTAGTTTTAAATGTGCCACATGCTAACTTCATGGAGGGACTCCTAGTCTTTCTGTTATCTTAAAGAATGATTAACCAATTCACATCTACTTGTTCTAGACCTTTCATGATTTTAAACACCTCTATCATATTCCCCCCTCAGCCGTCTCTTCTCCAAGCTAAAAAGTCCTAACCTCTTTAGTTTTTCCTCATAGGGGAGCTGTTTCATTCCCCTTATCATTTTGGTTCCCTTCTCTGTACCTTCTCCATCGCAACTATATCTTTTTTGAGATGCGGCGACCAGAATTGTTCACGGTATTCAAGGTGGGGTCTCACCATGGAGCGATACAGTGGCATTGACATTTTCCGTTTTATTCACCATTCCCTTTCTAATAATTCCCAACATTCTGTTTGCTTTTTTGACTGCCGCAGCACACTGAACCGACTATTTCAATGTGTTATCCACTATGACGCCTAGATCTTTCTTGGGTGGTAGCACCTAATATGGAACCTAACATTGTGTAACTATAGCATGGGTTATTTTTCCCTATATGCATCACTTTGCACTTATCCACATTAAATTTCATCTGCCATTTGATGCCCAATTTTCCAGTCTCACAAGGTCTTCCTGCAATTTATCACAATCTGCTTGTGATTTAACTACTCTGAACAATTTTGTATCATCTGCAAATTTGATTACCTCACAATATTTCTTTCCAGATCATTTATAAATATGTTGAAAAGTAAGGGACCTAATACAGATCCCTGAGGCACTCCACTGCCCATTCCCTTCCACTGAGAAAATTGTCCATTTAATCCTACTCTCTGTTTCCTGTCTTTTAACCAGTTTGTAATCCACGAAAGGACATCACCACCTATCCCATGACTTTTTACTTTTCCTAGAAGGCTCTCATGAGGAACTTTGTCAAACGCCTTCTGAAAATCCAAGTACACTACATCTACCGGTTCACCTTTATCCACATGTTTATTAACTCACTTGCCTTGGGTAAAGCCATGCTGACTTTGTTCCATTATACCATGTCTTTCTATATATTCTGTGATTTTGATATTTCGAACACGTTCCACTATTTTTCCTGGCAGTGAAGTCAGGCTAACCAGTCTGTAGTTTCCCGGATCGCCTCTGGAGCCCTTTTTAAATATTGGGGTTACATTAGCTATCCTCCAGTCTTCAGGTACAATGGATGATTTTAATGATAGGTTACAAATTTTTAATAATAGGTCTGAAATTCCATTTTTGAGTTCCTTCAGAACTCTGGGGTGTATACCATCTGGTCCAGGTGATTTACTATTCTTCAGTTTGTCAATCAGGCCTACCACATCTTCTAGGTTCACCGTGATTTGGTTCAGTCCATCTGAATCATTACCCATGAAAACCTTCTCCGGTACAGGTACCTCCCAACATCCTCTTCAGTAAACACTGAAGCAAACAAATCATTTAATCTTTCTGTGATGGCCTTATCTTCTCTAAGTGCCCCTTTATCCCCTCGATCATCTAACGGTCCAACTGACTCCCTCACAGGCTTTCTGCTTCGGATATATTTAAAAAGTTTTTACTGTGAGTTTTTGCCTCTACGGCCAACTTCTTTTCAAATTCTCTCTTAGCCTGTCTTATCAATGTCTTACATTTAACTTGCCAATGCTTATGCATTATCCTATTTTCTTCTGTTGGATCCTTCTTCCAATTTTTGAATGAAGATCTTTTGGCTAAAATAGCTTCTTTCACCTCCTCTTTTAACCATGCTGGTAATCGTTTTGCCTTCTTTCCACCTTTCTTAATGTGTGGAATACATCTGGACTGAAGAAACAGCAAGGAAGGCTGTCTAACAAAGTCGTGAGGGCAGCAAAACAGGATTAGCAGCCAGATGTCCAAACTGGATTTCTTTATTGAGCAGAAACACGAATATGTAAACAAGCCCGACTCTGGCCGAGTTTTGCCCTCTTTCAATGGGGCTACATCAGGGGCTAAAACATACAATAAATAACACATACTCATAAATAATAAAAATCATAAAAACACAACTGAGACAGACATACAAATAAAATGGTAACATAAATAAATGTGATGTAACATATATAATGCGGAATGTGATGAACTTACAATAAAAACCATATACATAAGGCACATCATAAAACCAAAACAACAAATGTATTGCCTTTACTTCAACTTGTCGTGTTTTGATTAATAAATATCCAGGTCTTAAATAAGACTCTACAACAGCTGATCTGTAATATTAAAAAATAAATATTTCATTTTTTAAGATATTATGATAAAACTGAGGTTGCAAAAATATCTAGTGGCTGGCTAGTCAAAAAATTGTAATGAAGGAGCATTATAGAATAATATGTAACTAACTATTTATTTTTTAATATTACAGATCAGCTGTTGTAGAGTCTTATTTAAGTCCTGGATATTTATTAATCAAAACACGACACAAGTTGAGGTAAAGGCAATACATTTGTTGTTTTGGTTTTATGATGTGCCTTATGTATATGGTTTTTATTGTAAGTTCATCACATTCCGCATTTTATATGTTACATCACATTTATTTATGTTACCATTTTATTTGTATGTCTCAGTTGTGTATTTATGATTTTTATTATTTATGAGTATGTGTTATTTATTGTATGTTTTAGCCCCTGATGTAGCCCCATTGAAAGAGGGCGAAACTCGGCCAGAGTCTGGCTTGTTTACATATTCATGTTACTGCTCAATAAAGAAATCCAGTTTGGACATCTGGCTGCTAATCCTGTTTTGCTGCCCATACATCTGGACTGTGCTTCTAGGATGGTATTTTTTAACAATGACCATGCCTCTTGCACACTTTTTACCTTTGTAGCTGCTCCTTTCATTTTTTTTTTTCTATTTTTCTCATTTTATCAAAGTTTCCCTTTTGAAAGTTTAGCACGAGAGACGTGGATTTGCTTACTGTCCCCCTTCCAGTCAATTCAAATTTGATCATATTATGATCACTATTGCCAAGCGGCCCCACCACCGTTACCTCTCTCACCAAATCCTGTGCTCCACTGAAAATTAGATCTAAAATTGCTCCCTCTCTTGTTGTTTCCTGAACCAATTGCTCCCTCTTCAATCTCTCTTTTTTTTTTTTTTTATCTGAGGAGCTTTTGTATCGCGGTTTGAGTGAGCTCTTGTTTTTTTCATTAAAACTTGTGAAAAACTTTGTCCCCTATTTGTTCAGGGTTTTTTCGCGTTCCATCAACACTGGATCAGTCTCTGTTCCTCCCATAGCCTCTGCAGTTTCTCAGCATTTTTTTGGGTAAGTTTTTTTTTTTCTTTCGCTTTGACCTCCCCCATTGTGGTGGTGCTCTGGTGCCTACCACCATCGTAGTCTTGCGTCCCTCTTTTTTTTGTCAGTCATGGTCACAACTGGTTTTTGTCAATGCCCCCAGTGCTCGAGGGCCATGTCTATCACTGTTCTCCATAATATGTGTCTTCTGCTTGGGGGCATAGCATGACGTCTGGGGTTGTCGCAAGTGCATCAAAATGACCACGAAGGGACGTCGTGCCTGACTTGACAAGATGAAGAAACTCTTTGGATCGGAAGTCCAAGACATCAAGTTCAGCATTGGCACCAAAGGACCTTGGAATAATACTGATAGACATTGGCAGGACCGTCAGTTCTGTTGATGCTGCCAGAGGATAGGGACACAGGGGACCAGCCATCCTCGGTCTACTCCAGGTCGAGGAGGTCGGGTTCACCAGGGAAAGATCGGGCTAAGCACCTAGGGAAGCAGAGGAAGCATCGGTACCAGTCGCCTTCTCAGCATTGCGCCAGGCATGGAGATGAGCTGGCTCATGCCATGATGCCCATTAAGTGACCCCATGGTGAGGAGCACCCATTCTCCTTTCATGCCGGGGGTCTGCGACAGTCTCCACTGGTCCTGGTGCCTGTCACCGATACACATCGGGGATCCGAGGAAGATCTGGCCAACCCTCCTTCCTCCCAGCTTGTATTGCCTTTGGCAACTTTCGAGGAGGAGCTGGAGCGACAAGTCCAGCTAGTGGTGGAGCGGGTGATGCAGGCCATTGGTCCTGTGGCACCAACAGCACCAATGCCGGTCCTGTCCTCTTTGGATCCACTGCTAGAATGGCTCAATGTACTCATTGGTATGTTACTGACCCAGCTGGCGTCGGTTCCCAGGAGGCCATCGATGCCTGACAGGGCACAGATACTTCCCCTGACTGATATGGTGATTGTTGCCGATTACTCCAAGGAGGAAGTTCCGCCTAGGCAGGCAGAGACTCCGCAGCTTGCTGCCCTCGTCCAGCTTTGCCGGGGCCTGCACCAGTTGTGCCTGTGACTGCGCCTCTGGATAAAGGTCCCTATGATCCTTGTGGGTGTGATGCTAGAGTCATCCTCTGGGGGCGCGGAGGGTCTCCCATCAGAACAGTCTCCTCTAGAAGAGCAAAGGAAGTCCCTGCCAGAGGATTTATCCTTCCTAGGTTTTGTATGGGTAAGGGCGGAGGCCATTTCATTTCAGTTATTGATGGAGGATGTCAGACACAAGTTGCTGGAAATCCTCCAGTTTGTGGAGTATCCTAAGGAAATCGTGGCAGTCCCAGTGCACAATATCCTTACAGGAGCTGCTGTTCAGGATATGGGAACACCCCCTGTTAACAGGAAGGTGGACGGGGTCTACCTCGATTTGATACCGGAGAAGGCTATCAGATTTGTCAGCTTTACACCAATCTGTGGTCGTTGAATCCACCCTTGAGGGCCAAGAGTTCTCAGACCCATTCCTCAGTGTCCCTGTGAAAAGACCACAGGGCATTGGATGCTCTTGGGAGTAACGTCTTCCAGGCGGCCATATTTATTGCCTGCATCGCCTCTTCATGAGGCAATGCAGGCATACCAGCTCTTCATGAGCACTACTTGCGGGACCTCTGGAAGCAGGTGCAGGAGGTAGCTGAGCAGTTGCTTCAGCAGCAGCAGGGCTCCCTCATATTGCTGGTACATAAGGGCCTGGAGTGTGGAAAACACGAGGTTCGTGTGACCTATAATGTTTTCAAAACGGCAGCAAGGGCCTCTGCAGCAGGAATCGGTGCTTGCAGAATGTCTTGGCTGCAGGCCTTATATCTTTGAAGGTTCAGGAATGGCTTAGTGATGTGCCGTGTACCTGGGAGAATCACTTTGGAGATAGGATGAGGGACGCAGTGGCCCAGTTGCGGGATCATCATGAGACCCTCCAACAGCTCTCTGCCGGCGCTCCAGATGCAGCGTTCTTAATCAGGGGGGTCGGTAAGGCAGGGACAGAGGAAGTCTTTCTATTGCCAGAGGAAGTACTATCCTCCCCCCCCCCCCCCCCCCCAAATCTCACGTCAGCAGCATATTAGTTCTCGTGGCTGCTTCCGGCAGCAGAGAGTTCCCAAGCCCCAGCCGGCACCTTGGTCAATTCCCGGGGCGGGCTTTTGACTGGATTGGGGGGAGCATAAGCCAGTTACTTGTACCGAGGCGCTAGATCCCCCAGTCGTGGGCAGGCTTTGGTTCTTTGCGAACCGGTAGCTCAGTATAACCTCGGACCAGTGGGTTCTGCCCATCGTTGTCAAGGGTACCAATTTAAATAAAACTAGAAAATCATGGGATAGGAGGTGATGACCTTTCATGGATTACAAACTGGTTAAAAGACAGGAAACAGAGTAGGATTAAAAAGCCAATTTTCTCAGTGAAAAAGGGTAAACAGTGGAGTGCTTCAGAGATCTGTACTTGGACTGGTGTTTTTCAATATATTTATCAATAATCTGGAAGGTAATACAACGAGTGAGGTAATTAAATTTGCAGATGAAACAAAATTATTCAGAGTAGTTAAATCACAAACGGATTGTGAAAAATTGCAGGAAGACCTTGCGAGACTGGAAGATTGAGCATCCAAATGGAAGATGAAATTTAATGTGGACAAATGCAAAGTGATGCATATAGGGAAAAATAACCCTTGCTATAGTTACACAATGTTAGGTTCCATATTAGGAGCTACCAACCAGGAAAGAGATCTAGGCATCATAGTGGATAATACATTGAAATTGTCGGCTCAGTGTGCTGCGGCAGTCAAAAAAGCAAACAGAATGTTAGGAATTATTAGGAAGGGAATGGTGAATAAAACAGAAAATGTCAGAGTGGGGGGGCTGACTTCACCACTGGAATTGAAGCTTAATTGCTGAGCTCCTGCTCTCCCCTCATTGAATCCGTCGTATAACTTGGCCATCAGTGTACTCTTTGGTCATCTCTAAATTTACTAATAGCTGCAAAGCGAAAAACTGCAAATTTGAGACACTCTTCCTACACTCAGCAAGCCTTTGAAACTGGTAGGGAAGATGGTGGACAGGCTGCAGCTGACCCTGAAGGCCCAGAATTGGAAAGCGAGTCACTGATTTCTTTCTGGTGACAGGTGTCTTCTGACTTACCTTCAAGAGATGAGCTACGCAGCTGGTTTATGGAATTAAGGGCTGATATGAAACAGCATAAACTCTATCTTTTAGCATCAATTTCTGAAGTATGGGAGGATATGGCCACACTCTGTTTGCGGGTGGATAAGCTGGACACACGCTGGGACAGTAGGGCGATTCTCTCAAATCCCTTTCAGACCAGCAAAAGATCTTGTGGAGAAATTAGAAGACTTAGAGACACGTTCTCGTCAATGTAACTTGCACATTTGAGGTATCCCTAAGCTGCCAGAGTATGCGGACGCAAAAATGGTTACTGTGAAAATCTGCAAGCTATTGTTAATGGGCGAAATGGCGGAGCCGTGTCAGCTGATTCTACCTCTCCGGACATTGTGATAGAGTGAGCTCACCGCGCTCTGGGTCCCAGACGAGATGACCGAACCAGAGATATAATTTTTGGCCTACATAATTATGCCCTTATGACGCGCCTCTATGAAATAGCATGGAAAAAAGTGGCGTGGCTTTGGGAGGGCATGCTCTTACTGTTTTCAACGACTTGGCGGCTCCTACCCTTTACAAGAGATATGAGCTTAAGAAAGTTGCCAATGCGCTGCTGAGAACATTTTCTATAAATGGACCTTTCCCTTTGAATTACAGTTTTCGTGGAATGGTGTTTCATATAAACTTAAAACTCTATCGGAAACTATGGAAACTTTTTCAGCTAGCCAATCGTCCTATTCACTTTCCGGCGCCCAAACCAATGCGCGGCGAGCAGAAGATCGACACCTACCTGAGATGGAAGCGTGCAGGGAAGGGCAGCAAGAGACTGGTGCCATCCGACAGAGTCATGATCAGCCCTCTCGGATCAGGGCTGATAGTGCTTCTCAGTTAATTGACTGAAGGGAATATTTCAGAGTTATACTTTTGTGGGACTCCTATTGTGGTTTATGCCACATGACTTGTCTCAGATGAATTGCATTGCAACATGCTTTTCTGGCAGGGCTTTTGCCTAATGACCATTCATTCCTTTGTTCTTAATACGATGGTATTTTTTTGTATGTTTTTGTTTATGTACAACAGTGTATGTGGGGAGCAAAGTTGGGCTTTCCTTCCTGCTTGTCAATTCATGCCCTCTAAGAGAGGAGAGATCTACTCACTGGATATGGTAGATCATATACAGGCCGATTCAGTAAAGTCTGTGGGAGAGCTCCCTGCGCGCGCACAGGCCACTCGCCTGTGTGCACGGTACAGTATTCAAATGAGGCCCAGCGATAGAAATGGGCAAAAGGATGAGCTAGGGACACTAGCATGTCCCTAACGCCTCCTTTTTGACAGCGGCAGCTGTCAGCGGGTTTGACAAAAAGTATATCATCCTGGCTTACCAATTGTATACATTTCTGCTACCAAAAGCGTTCGGAATCCTTATCTTCCACACCAAAAGCACACCGAATTCATGCAATGGCTGCTTCCATTGCTCATTTCCATGATGTATCTCTTTTAGACATCTGCAAAGCAGTCACATGGTCTTCACTTCATACCTTCGCATCCCATTACTGCTTGGACAAATAGGGGATGATGCAAAAATGGGGCGGATACTTCTCCAAAAGAACACAACTAGTTCAATCACTTCAGAACTGTCCACCTCTTATTCTATATTGAGCGATAACTGACCTACAAATGATCACATGGCTGATTCGCTCAATATTTCAGCTGGGGACTCCCAGACAGCATGGCTAATTCAGCTGCTTATCTATGGAAAAAAGCAAGTTTGCTTACCGTAAACGGTGTTTTCCGTAGATAGCAGATGAATTAGCCATGCTGTCCCTCCTCCTTCCCGGACAGTTCCAGCATTGCTGGAGCCTCGAGCAGGCACAGGGAGAGGCAGGAGGGAGCACCTCACTTAAAGACTTTGTGATCTTAGAGAGCTCCGCCACCTAGTGGCACGGAGGACATACCCAGACATCATGGCTAATTCATCTGCTACCTACGGAAAACACCGTTTACGGTAAGCAAACTTGCTTTTCTTTCTGCTATGTTATATTATATTTATATACCCCTTTCATTGGACATAGTCCACCCTAAGTGGTTCACAAAACACGAAAATACTGTACAATAAAGAGATACAATAGAAATAAAATATAACATATATATCATAAAAATATATCAAATGTAAAAATGCATCAAAAATACAACACATTGATAGGCAAAGTACAGAGTTTCAAAACTATTTTTTAGTTTTGAAACTCTGTACTTTATCCTCCACTGACTGGTTATTGGTGCAGTCTCAGTACTTGTGGCTCAGTTTCTCACTACAAAGGCTCAGTCTCAATTTTTTTTCCAATCTATTTATAGTTTTATAGCAAGTAATAACAGAATGAAACATTTCAGTAACTGTACCCCTTCTGCATCCTTATCCCCAAACTCCCACCCCCACTCAAAATGGACCTTATAAAGATATGTTCGACAAGCAGTTACACAAACAAAAAGAAAAAAAACAAAACAGTTAAATCAAAGTAATTCAAAGAAGTAACAAACTAACGGTGGCATTAAGTGTACAGTTATTCTGTTTACACAAAAAATTAAAAAGAAATTAACCTCTCTTGGAACATATTCAACTATAGTTATTGATAGGTTTCCTGACACAACAGACTATGCAATTTTTTTTTTCACAGAGACCAGGTGTAGTATTTAAGGTTGACATATGATTTTGCAAGGGACTTTGAAAATTTCCTTTCTGTATGTAACAGGCCTGCCACTGCATTTTCCTGAATAAATCAATACTTGGGGCAAAACCTGTGGCCTAAAGTTCCACAAAGCCTAGCTCTCACGTTGTAGTGGGACCTGGATATAACCTGCATTCAGTGGTCTCGGTGATATCTGGGAATGCCGGACTACAGACATGAGGGTGCAGTGTACTTGGAACAACCTCTGTATATTATTCTTTCTTGATATCTCCTGCAGTGCTCCTTCCTTAACAGCAACGCCGCCTCCAGTGACACCACAGTACAAACCTTGAAACTGGCAGTGTCTGACTTCCACCAGCTTATTGCTGCCTTCTCCCAGGTGTACGAGAATGCGTTCCAAGAGCATTGTGGCAGGGCGGCTCCTCCTATCAGCACCTGTGGACCTCTCTTTCAGGCTGTGCACCAATCTTTGAGCCTCTGCAGCCAGGTAAAAACCCTGAGGGGTAGAGACAGTGCAGCAGGGTAGCTCCTATTAATAGCTTTGACCATCTCTTCCAGTCTCGTACCCTCTGCAGCTACGTAGGAGCCAAGATTGCTAGCCATATCTTATCCTGAGGTCAACTGCTGTCTGCCATGCCTCCCCTCGCCCACCCACAAGTGTGCTAGGACTTTGGTTATCATCCTAGCTCAGATTCAGTGCTAAGCCCCCTCTCTCCCTGCAATCCCTCTCCACCTTTTATTTGATTTATATTCCACCTTTTAGACACTTCAAAGCAGATTGCATTCAGGTATTGCTCTTAAAAAGGCTAGCGGTATCGGGCATGGAGCGGCAGTTGCTGCTTCCCAAAATAAACTTGCTGGGCAGACTAGATGGACCGACTTGATCTTTATCTTTTGTTTTTCAATATGTTAGTATTAAGTATTTTCCTGTCCCCAGAGGGCTTACAATCTTAAATTTGCACCTGAGGCAATGGAGGGTGATGTGACTTGCCTAAGGTCACAAGGTCTTCATGAACTCCTCCCCCTTCATCTTGCCCTATCCTAACTGCTAACCTGTTCCCTATGCTTCCAGGAGCTGCAAGCCATCAGCCAGTTGGTGGAAACCTCGGAGAAGATTGTGCAAGCGGTGGAGATGCGACAGCAGAGGGCAGAGACCTGGGGTGGCAGCAGCAGGACCACACTACGTAAGTAACCTTCGGTTTCAGGTAGGGTCCCTCCTACCTGCGGAAGATATGCTTCCGTTTTCTGAAAGCAGTAACGTAACAATTGGGAGGGCAATTTTCAAAAGAGTTTACTTCAGGTAACTAAGGCTGAAAATTTGCTTTCCCCCCTCGGCATGGAAAACTACCTGTACCACAGAGAGGCAGGAAAGTGTGGCCAGCAAGCAACGTGCTGCGATGTCAATTTGAAATCTCTGCACGTGCTTTACAGCTCAACTTCACACATGAAAATTCTGCAGGTTTGAATATACCTGCAGCACTGCCACAGACTCACAACGTTTTTAAAGGGAAGCTCTGGGGGGAAATTTGCTTGCAGGCCTACACAGAAATTGCACATACAGATGTTTGTGTGTGTGTTTATTTATTTATACAGTGGTCTATGGCAGTGGTCCCCAACCTTTTTTGCACCAGGGACCGGCTTCAAGCAAGACCATTTTTCCATGGCCCGGCGGGGCAGGGGCGGGGCTTTGGTCATATGGGGGCGGGGTTATGGAGGGGGTTGGATTGTAGTGTACACTTATCATTTAATTATGACATTTATAATGTGAATGTGACTCAAGTCACCATAGGTTCTCACTTGCATGGCACACTGACCCATGATCGTCACGGGGCTAGATGTAAAAGTACAGTTTGTATCCACGGGAACCCCCTGACCCACAATAATGGATGTAAAGCAGAATTATGACATTCCCCATACAACTCACCCTACAAAAAAGATATTCTGGTTCTCAGTAACAGCAACTCAAACTCCTTCTACTTCCAGGCTCAATAGCCCTACTTATGAAAAGACAGCAGTTTACCACCAATGCATGTCCTCTTGAGAAAACACAACAAACAAGACTGATACAAATGCTTACATTTTATTTATTTATTTATTTAATAATTTTTATATACCGTTTTACCAACAATAAATGCCGACCAAAGCGGTTTACAATATTTCAAAGCAAAATTAAAACCAGAAAATAAAAACTTCAGTAGAAAACACATAGCAGTAAAACAAAGCGAGAATAAAAATACAATAATAATAATATTATCAATAACATAAATAAATAAGGTAACGTAGTGTAAGAAAATTGGCTATTAATACTTTAAAAAAACTTAGAGTAGAAGTAAATAAAATAATGGGCTGCAATTAAGACTAGTCTGTTACAACACAAGTTCAAATACTGGTATGGATCAAAGTCCAGAAAAATTCTAAAATTTCTAAAAAAGGGATACAACTAAAAGCCTACATGCTTCTCAATGTCCTTAAATGCTACTTGGAACAAGTGAGTTTTCAATGCTTTTTTTAAACTCCTTCCGATTGGATATGTGCCTTAAAGGATCAGGCAAAGAGTTCCACAGTATGGGACCTACAACTGAAAACGCTCTATTTCTGGTCACATTTAGTGCCGCATTTTTTGCAGAAGGGACCTCTAATAGGTTTTTACCCGCTGATCGGAGTTCTCTGTGAGGTTTGTAAATACGTAGCGTAGTGCATAACCAAGTGGAGTCAACGTTGTTTAATAAGGAGTGAGTTAACATAATGATTTTATATTGAATACGGTATTTAACAGGTAACCAGTGCAGCTTATATAGAATTGGAGTAATATGCTGCTAGCAAAATATCTCATCTCGGTAACAGACACAGAACCGACCTAACATACTCCCAGGATCTGTAGTAATGCACATAAACTAATCCGCACACAGTTACACCTGTATTATGGAATACACTCAAACAGGAGCAACCCTATCTATGAAAAGGCAACACTACAAATATTAAATCAGGCCCTAAAAACCAATACACCTCTTATTAGGAAAACAGAACTAGCAAGCAGCTATAGATCCCCACACAGAAATAATTGTAAAACTATACTAATAAGCAGAATAAATGTTTCAAAACAGCTATGAACAGAATAACATCCAACAATTAAAAACTCATAAAAACTATTAAACATTCTCCAAACACCAATAAAATATTTCAAAAAAGCAGACATCACACAATTAAAATGGCAGTCAAGAAAAATAAACTTAAAAAGCCACCTTTACTTACCCCCTCCAGCAGCTCTCCTACTCCCCGTCCCTGCAGGCCGTGGCACACACCAGAAGCAGCAGTAGAAGCTAAGCTCTATACTTATGGTCCTCTTCCTTAGTGCCCATGTCTCTCACACATACACCATACCAGTCATGCCCCCATGACCAGTTTCTGTCTCTCACACACCAATCATCTCCCAGTCTTTGGCACACACACACCAGTCACCTTCCTGAACAGTTTCTCTCATGCCATACACACAGGCTTCCCACTCCCGTGTTCTACTTACATATATGGGCTTCTCACTCTCATAATCACTTACTCTCACTCTCTCTCTCTCTCTCTCTCTCTCTCTCTCTCACACACACACACACACACACTCCCTCACCAGTCTCTCACTTCCATGCTTGTTCTCTCCACATACACAGGCTTCTCATTCCCATAATCACTTTTTCTCTCTCTCTCTCTCTCTCTCTCTCTCTCTCTCTCTCACACACACTCACACACACACACACACACACACACACTCACCAGTCTCTCACTCCCATGTTCTCTTTCAGATATACAGGCTTCTCCCTCCCATGATGTGTCTCACACACACCCAGGTTTCTCACTCCCATGCTCACTCTTCACATGCACAGGCTTCTCATTCCCATAATCACTTTATTTCTCTCTCACACACACACCAGTCACCTGATCTCGCTCATGCATACACACACACGCACAGGCTTCCCACTCCCATGTTCTCTTTCAGATATACAGGCTTCTCCCTCCCATGCTGTGTCTCACACACACCCAGGTTTCTCACTCCCATGCTCACTCTCTTCACATGCACAGGCTTCTCATTCCCTGAATCACATTCTCTCACATTCACACACACCAGTCTTTTTCTCTCACACACTCTGTCACCTTACCAAGCAGTCTCTCTCTCTCATGCATGCACACTCACTCCCACGACACCAGGCTTCTTACGCCCATGCTTTCCCACATACCCAGACTTCCCATTTCCATGCTTTTTCTCTCTCACACACACACATCAGTCACCTCCCTGACTAATGTCTCACACTCTCACATACACATCAGTCATCTCCCTGAGCAGTCACTTTCATTGTCTCTCACATACACACACACACCAGCTCTCTGACCAGTCAATCACACACAGGCTGGCTGGCTGCTTCTCTCTCCTTCTTTCACTCACTTCCTCCCCCCCCCAGAGCACAAATGGGAGCTGCAGCAGCCCCCGCAGGCCAAGAAAGAAGAATCCCATCGGCCGTGGGAGGCTCATGCTGCTGACTCCTTTCTCGATTACCGGCTGCTTCAATTGCTCGGGGACCGATGCTGCAGCCGCTGCTGCTACTTTATCACGCGGCTCTTTCTCCTTCCCGCGCACCGCGTATCACTTCCTGTTCCGGGTGACGGGAGGGGGGGGGGCAGGCGCGGGAAGAAGAAAAAGCCAGTCACGGGTGCCACAGCTTCCTCTAGCACCGCTGCCGTTCCCACTGGGCTTTGAACGTGCTGACAGCCCGGCGGCAGCCGGAGAGACCGGGAGCGCGCGACACACCTGCCGGTGCTTCGCGGCGCCGTGGACCGGCAAAAAACTCTCACGGCCCGGTCCCAGTCCGCCGACCGGTGGTTGGGGACCCCTGGTCTATGGGGTGAGCCACACAGTCAAAGGGTCCCTACACCTGAGAGCACATACATACGAACACAAAGATTTTAAGTGACAAGGTCACAAATCCAGTCCTTTTTTTTCCTTGTTAGCCTCCTCCAGTGTGCCCAAGCCTTCTGCTCCCAACTCGGGTGGGGCGGCAGGAGAGTGGTTCTGAGGAACTGAGATGAAGCTTTAATCACTTGCCATAGTACCATCTAAACATATACATTGTTTTTCTTTTTATTCTTTAGCTGCAAAGATCAGCGAGCTGAGGCAGAACTACAAAGAGTTCCAGATCACTTTTCAGGGCTGAGAGATGATGGGGCCAGGTGGGAATGTTACTTTTACAAATGAGCCTGAGGAAGTTGGAGTTCTCGCTGCTCTCAGGCTGTGGAAGCCAGGACCTGCCTCCTGCGAGGGCTGTGGACAGCACATTTGCAATTGTTTTAAAACCAGGAATTGGATATATTCCTATTGTTGTGCAAGGGCCTCGTTCCCATGGATGATGTTTTCACAGTGGGTGAGGGTTAGGGGATGGAAACAGGAAGTGTTCTCTCCACCTCTACCACAGCCCAGTGAGGGAAGCCCAAGACCTGAGCCAGTCATATCTAGTGTGAGTGTTTATGGTATGTCCTGTGTCTAACCTCAGATTTCCTCCCATAAAGATACACAAAAAGATTTAATCACCAGAGTACTGCTGCTGTTGGCAGGGAACACTTTTGAAACATATGCATGAATGGCGGAGGTCTATTTGCTCCTGGGCATGTCACTGATTACTTTGGCTGGGGAAATGGGGATTATAGCTGCACCCCGATCAGATGCAGCAAGGATGTTGGCACAATCTGGTATTATATGTGTGTGTACCTTGTGGGTAGGTAGATGTTTCTGGGTAAATCTCCCATTTGGGTCTGATATTTATTTGTAGATTTCTGACAATAGAGGAAATTCTGTACCTATTGACCCACAGTCCAGTAGGGATATAAAGAAAAGCATTAAGGTTGGGAAGATTCCCCTAAAAACCTCACTCCCACTCTTATTACTATTGAAGCTCCTATGCCTCTTCTCAGAAGGGAATGAGATGGGATTCTTCTCTCTTTGGCCTGAAAACAGGATTTGCTGAGGCTGCTGTGAGCTCTGAATTTAAATTCTGGTCTTCAGCATTCTTGCTCTTGGCTCCTCGGTGTGGTGTATGCCTGCGGATACTAAGTATCTACCAAACAGCAATGGTTTTCAGTTCCATAGTCCGTGAACCTGTCTTTTTTTTTTTTTTTTGTTATTAATATTTTATTAAATTTATGCAGAACAAACAAAAAATCAACCATCTGTAACATGTGAGCAGAACAAATAAACTTGTACATTATACATTATAGAACTGCTTCAGTGTGCATTTGTAATACAGTGGTATCCATACAAATGATGAACATGTTCCAATTTTATTCCATAGTTGTCCCAGAATTTGTGTTCCCCCCCCCCCCCCCTCCCCCTTTTCCCGGTACAGTATAGCCTTCGTTGGTAAAAAAAAAAAAAAAAAATGCAAAATGCGAACAGGAGACACTCTCATAATAGGCTAGTATAGTCCCAGACCAACTTCCAAACAAGTTGTCAATACACTGGGGGTGCCATCTTTATTAGATAAAAGTGGTATGAGGTCAGCTCAGGCCTCATAGATATGAAGAGTGCAGGAGAAACCCCCTCCAAGACCAATGAAAGCATGCCATATATAAGAGGGGATATAAGAAGCACTAGAAATGTGAAGGTTGCCCGCCCACCCGCTAACTACAAGGTAGTTTCAACACTGAGTTGCTAAATTGTTGGGAGGTACTTCCAAGTTTTCCGGAAGGAGTTGAGAAGATTATGACTAACTGCTGTGAGATAATCTAGTCATCTGTGATGTCGTAAAAGAGAACCAACCTCCTCCACCGAGGGCAGTCGGTCGCTCTTCCAGTGTTTAGCTATCAAGAGCCGAGAGGCAATCCAGACTTGTCGGCCAAACCTCTGTTGGTCTTTGTCGAGTCCCATAAGTTGTCCATTGCGAAGTACTGCTTTAGCAGTCAGCCTAATAGGTGTATGAAGAAGCTTGGAGAGCCAATTTTGCACCGCCGTCCAGAACCTCGCCACATGTGAACACGACCACCATATGTTTAAAAACATTCCCACTGACCCACAGTCTCGCCAGCAAAGGGGAGAGTGTTGGGTAGAGATGACATGCAAACGCTCCAGGACCAGGTGCCACCTATAAAGCATCTTATAGCAGTTTTCTTGGAGTCTCGCCGACATGGAGCAGCGACTCGCCATTTGAAAGATATGTCCCCACTCTTTGGGTGGTAAGGATTCTCCCAAGTCCTTTTCCCATTTAAGAATGTGAGGCAGGGGGGATTGGTCAATGTTATTTAGCAGACCATAAATCTTTGAGGCGACCTTGGTAAGCTTGTCTGCTCCTGCACAGAAGTTTTCAAAAAGTGAGCGAGTGGGCCTCAGTTCTTGCCATCTAATGAGGATATGAATAAAGTGATAAATCTGCACATATGGGAGATAGTGGTCCACTGATACACCGTATAGCAGACCAACCTGCGATGAAGGCATTTTTTTCACATAGCGTCCTGAACGTATTCCACTCTAGGCAGCAAACATCTGAACAAAGGCTGGTGGTGTACTTACAACATGGCGCATCTGTGGTTTTTCCTCCTTGTTGGTCTAACATCTAGACCGGAACTAGATTTAAATTCTGCGCCTGCCGGTCCCGCCTGCTATACGTCACCAAGTACCACCCACTTGTGTGGCGTTTGTCAAACAACCAGCACAGACCCATCCTTATGGATTACACCCCTCAGCATAATGAATACCATTCTATATTAAGGTTTAAACCATGAGGTGCCTCTATGTTTAGGCGAAAAATCCATTGTTGCTCTTTGAAATTTAAGATTTTATTAGGATCACCACCATGCAAATTGGGCTGAATCTGTTCCAATACTCTCCATCATAAATCATCAAACGTGTGATGCATCTCTTTACAGTGAACAACCATCAGGACTGTAATTTTATCAGTAATGATACAGTTCCGATGTTCCACCAATCTAGTCCGTATCATCCGTTTGGTGCGGCCAATGTAGTAGAGATTACACAGGCAAACAATTAAATAGATGACATTAATAGATGAACAGTCAGTATAACAATACAATGAGTGTGTATGCCCATGGACATCTTTCCAATGCTTTCCAATAATTGCTTGTGTGCATACTGAGCAATGATAACATGCCCGATGTCCCTGAGGTCCTGTGCTGTTAATGCCCCTTATTAGTCTCAAAAAGGAATGCACCAACATAGCCAAATTTTTAGTTCTAGTGTAGGATATCAGCGGAGGAGCTGAAAAAATGTCTTTATGCGGCTTTAGTACTTTCCAATGTTGTCTAATAAGAGCTGCAATTTGTGTGGATTTATCTGAAAAGGGTATTGTACATACACTTATGGAAGAATTGCTGTTGGCACTGGTGTCCAGAAGTAACCACTCACATGCTGCATTTAAAGCTCATTTCTTAGCACGTTTTACATATGTCACTGGATATCCTCTGAGAAGGAAATTTTTGCTAAACTTTCTGCTTGAATGTTAAATTCTTCTCTAGTACTACACCGTTGTCTTAAATGTAAAAACTGCCCAATGGGAAGATTCTTTCGTAGATGGTGAGGATGAAAACTGGTATAATGTAGAAGTGTGTTCTTCTCACATGGTTTACTATAAAGGCTGGTAGCTATTTGATCATCAACCTTAGTCATGTGGATATCCAAAAAATCCATCTGCGTGGAATGAAACAACATGGTAAATTGTAAATTACCATCTAGTGAATTGATCCATCTATGGAATTGTTGTAATGAACCTTCATCTCCATGCCACAGAAAAAACACACATCGTCGATGTATCGAGTCCAATTAGACGTGAGTCGAAATTCTTCTTTCCCATATTGTAATTGATCTTCAAAAGACGCATCATTGAGATTGGCCAAACTTGGGGCCATGGTCGCGCCCATAGCGGTCCCATGAATTTGCTTATACCATACATTCTGAAAAATAAAAAAGTTGGCATAATGCTAATTCTGTGAGAGCCATCAAAAATTCTGTCGGGACCCAGTGTGGGCGCTCTCTTGCTTCTAGAGTTTCTTCAATAATGCGCAAAGCATCCTGCTGAGTTATGCTGGTGTAAAGAGCTTTTATATGCATGGAAACCAAAATAGCCTGTGACACATTATTGATGATATTCACTTTACTGAGCATGTGCTTGGTGTCCTTGCAGAATGAGCGGGCTAATGGCACAAACAGCTGCAGAAACAAATCCACAAATGTGGACAGTGGCTCTAACAACGATCCTATCATAATAATGGGTCTCCCTGGCAGATCACCTGAATCCTTATGAACTTTAGGGACCATATATATGGTCAGTGCTACCAGAAATTTCACCTGTAAAAAGTTAGCTTCCTTCGATGTTAGGAATCCCGCAACAAAGGCATCTTCCACTAATTCTTTAATTTTAACTTGCAATTCTTCTGTGGGATTAGTCTGCAAAACTTGATAATTACATTGATGATGCCTAGTATGATGGTAACTTTTCATGAATAGTTTTATTGCAAAATTCAGCATCATTGAAAGTGTGTAATTTTGGATAGAGGCTGGCACTATACCAACTTAAACA
This sequence comes from Rhinatrema bivittatum, assembly GCF_901001135.1. Classification (NCBI taxonomy): domain Eukaryota; kingdom Metazoa; phylum Chordata; class Amphibia; order Gymnophiona; family Rhinatrematidae; genus Rhinatrema; species Rhinatrema bivittatum. The sequence continues at coordinate 497,266,550 of NC_042615.1, read as the reverse complement.
TTTGACCATACATGCTTTTTGGTCGATGGTGGGGTAATTCATATGGCACAACCAACCAGCTCAAAGTAAGCCATGTTGGCTCAAGAGCAGGGCAGGGCTGCACTCCCTGACATACCTTTCTATAATGTAGTATGCCTGCTCTGCTACATACAAGAGTGGGTATCACACTGACCAAAATTTGATCTAGAGGGCCTGATGGCCAATTGGACTATACCCTACTCTCTGATCAATTTGATTCATCTCAACTCTGGTAGATTATGTACATTGAAGGTTTCTGGGTTTTGGTTTACTGCTCTGCATAAAGCCTGGAGGGGGCTGATGGGCCAGAGTGCAACAGTCTCTCCTTTTTTGCAATTTGTTGGCAGCATCAATTTTTTTTTTTTTACCTGGCTTGGAACACTATAGTTCTGGACTGGGCAGGCAAGGGGATTTGTTGTCTGGCACATTTGGTGGACACAGAGTCCAACTGTCTCTACTCATTTGAGCAGATATGGAAAGAATGGGAGATTCAGAGAAATCACACTTTTGCCTAAGTGCAGGCCCATTACTGCTGTTCGATTTGCAAAAATGACATCACTTTTCTCTTACAGACACTGAAGATAGGCAAGATCTCTAAGAAACTAACTTTAAGATTCCTATCTGGCGGAAAACAGCTTCTTTCTGATCTACCCAAACCATCTTTGACATGCCTTGCATCAAAATGCAGCACAGATGTGGGTACTGTGATCCCACCGCAATTGTCAGGTGCTTTTAAATTGATCTAGGAGCACAACTTAGTAGCTCTGAGGGAAATTCAGTTCACGCTATTGCATAGAACTTGAATTACCAGGGTTTGGGGTGTTCTGATGAAATTGTGAATTCAAACGTCTGTTTAAGGGGTAATGTAGCCTTGGCGTCACGTGTTCACTGGGTGCTCTAAAATATAACCCTTTTGTGACCATGTTACCACATATTTGGTCAAATTGTTGAGATGTCATTTCATGGTCTGGTGAATCCTTCTATTCATGGCTTTGGGATAAGTGAGATCCTATTCTGGGGGAGGGGGGTGCATACATGTAGGAAATTCCTTGCAGTAGTTATCCTCCTTGGGAAAAAAGGCACCTCTTTTTGCACAGTGGAAGGAAATCCCACATCACGCAATTGGAATCCTTTGAGGCTCTGGCTTCCCATAAAGCTACTTCAAGCATTAGATGGTTACTTTCTATCGGGCTGATATAGTAAAACCCATCCCTAGCGCCTCCTTATTGGCAGAAGCGAGGGCTGTCAGCGGGTTTGAGCCAATGGGTTCGTAAAACGAACACTAGCAAAATTGCGTGTCCTTCTTCCAACCTGCAAACTGATTTTTTTTCAATTTTTTTTGGGGGGGGGGGCCCTCAGACTTAATATTGCTATGAGATGTTGGAGAGTGTACAGAAAAGCCTTTGGGCAGGTGTTAATTTCTGAGAGTAAAATGTGTAGCTTAGCTGCACATTTTACTTTCTGTATGGTTCGGTAATAACTAATAGAGCCATCAACATGCATTTGCATGTAATAATGCATCAAATGCGTGTCCAGTGCACCATTCTGTATTGGCCTGTAAGTTGGCATAAAGTGCTGCAGGATAGTAAATAGTATTCAAAATGATCAGCTCACTATCCTGCCTGACCAAGCGTGTTTGCAGGTGTGTGCTGTCGTCATCTGAGTGTGTGAATGGCTGAGAGCGTGTGAGAAGTGACACTGATATGATTGTTTAATGAATGGGTTAAGTCTGTTTGGGATGGGGTCATATTGAAAAATGTGGGTCATTTTAGTTAATTATAGCTATTGCTTTGACTTTGTTCTTGGGAGTTGTATTTGCTCTTTTGAATGTATTCTCAATGACCCAATAAAGATAATGAATATATAAAAAATGTATTCAGAATAGCCCTCTCTAGAATAGTTTGCACTCTTGGCATCCTCTGATCTTTCAATGCAGCTCCACCTCACAGCCTTAAAGATGTTTTGAATTACAGCTTTTACAGTTATCTGAAGCCTTTATGGGATCCTTATGCATCACACTGTTCTCCCCTCCTCCCTGTCTCAACTACTGCAACTTTTCATTAGGGTTCTGCCTTATATAATTCATCTTTTACAGCTCAGATAAAATTCCACAGCTAGGTTAACAGGAACACCCAGATAACCACATTACTCATTTTACAAAGACATTAATATTGGCATCCTCTTCTCAAATTCAATATAAGCTTGCTCTCACTTTACTGCACAACATTATCAGCATGGATTGCAGCTGTGTTGAAAGGCCACACTTCCATGAGAAGGTTATGATCCTCAAATCAGACTACGGTATTGGATATTCCTGCATCAAAAGTACTGCACTTGCCTGAAAAGGACCATCATGCCTATCCATGGGAATTCTCTTCCACAGGAGATAAGTTAACCTGTTTCAAAAGTTGTATTTCAGGGCTTTCCTAAAAGCATATTCCATCTAAGTTTGAGTACTACTGAGCAGAGGCATATGTACCTTTTAATGCTAGACTTAAAATGTATTACAAACATAACATTAATATACTCCTCCCTGAGTAGAGGAAGAGCAACAAAAAAAAAAAAAAAACACACAAGACACACCCCACCCCAAAAACAGCCAGCCTGGTTGATAAGCTATCCACACTGAACATGCACGAAAGATATACACACCTCACTCAGTGGAAGAGCCTGAAAACCCAGCTGGGTCAGTGTCCTGAAGTCTGAGAATTCCTGCTCCAAGGAAAATCTTTAGTCAAAGTTGCGAAGCCTGGAATAGCTTTCCTATGGAGTGTGTGTATGCTACTTGTGCCCACCCATCATTTACAGAGGCAATGAAGACTAGTCCTGCACTAAGAACGTCTTGAGTGGTCATTCCTTTTTATGGCCTAGACCACAACTATGTTTTGTGACTTAAGTTTGTCAGAAAAGGAAATAAAAAAAAACAGACCAGAGTGCAACACCACCCTCAATGCTTCAAGGGATCTTGCAAGGTATAAAAGTTGATGATTCCTCTCTCAGGAAGGGATTCAGTCCTAGTAGGGACAGGGAATAAGTTCTGCTGCTATTGCAATATTCAGGACCTCCAAGAGATGGCTTTTCCAGCCTCTCCCACTACTTAGTGAAGCTATTGAGAGCAAGTTCAGATAAACAACTTGCTGTGGCTGGCCAAGGATACAGACCATCACAGGAGTGATTACACTTATGCAGCATCTGAAGGAGAGCTGGAGTCTATCCAAGGGACCAAGTATTCTCAAAAGCTAATGCAATTACCCTGGAGGGTGGAGGCTGCATGCCAAGTGCTGGGCTTTAGCAGAGGCTAGCCTGACAGATATACAAGCGTACCACCTTGACATCTGCTGTGCTTTATATGGTGCTGAAGCAAGGGAACACATAGGTTACCATCTTCCATCCAAACTCCACTCTTGCTTTCCCAAATCTACCCCCATACACTAAATATGCTTAGGCTCAGGTATTTTGGTTCTCTGCATCTATCACCTTTCAGACAGACATGTTATCCAACACTATTTGAAAACTTAAAGAAATCCATCATGAACGTGTGTAGTTGCCAAAACATTTATTGCTATACCACAAACAAGCAGTTATTTTCTTTACAAATGTTAATTTAGTACTATACCTATTTGCAAGACCCACTTGGAAACCTGTGATGGGGTAGTTATGCCTATTGTGAACTGTCTTATAACATTTAGGGTACATGTGGAGTTCCTAAGCAACCCTGCTTCATGAAGTCAAAGATCTGCAAACTGCTTATCAGCATACAGGACTTCCAGTGCTCTTTAAACCTGGTTACAGAACTCTGCTTTCTATTGTCTGTCTTCCCAGCATAGCCTACCAAAACAATCTAGAAATTTAAGATCTAGTGCATTTCATTTTGCAGAAGTCCTATATAAAATGACATACTAGGGTTAAAGGCACTCCACCTTATTTCAAATCAGAACATTAAGTGGAACCAGTGCTAGAGTAGTTTGTATCATTGTTCCTTTTGAAAGATGACACCGACTTCCCACATCCATCTCACTAGTTGCTAGTAGACAGCACAATACCATGTGTCCCATCAAGAGGGCAATTGGTCACGCTTGATATTCTATGTAACATCTTCACACAATAGTCACTTCTGTAGCTTAGCAGAACTGGAATTAGTGCTAGACTAGTGCACTTTAGCTGCTGTGTTCAGACTCTTGTTGGCTGGCTTGTTCTTGCTTCTGCTCTGGGCTCACAGGTCCTACCAACCAGTTGAGTGGTGTAGTGTTAGCAAGATAAGCCATCATCTCATCCATGGATTCCTTCATTTTCTTCAGCTGTTCTTTGCAGGTGCTGAGGAGCTGATCAGACAGGTCTCTGATGGAGCCAACAGAGTGGAGGTTCTGGTAGATGTCTCCAGCCAGGCAGCTAACGTGGTGGGCTTGGTTCTGGATGTTTTGGGGCAAACCTTGGATGCTTGATACCAGTGTGAGGCAGTGTGTCTGAAGCTGTTGAGACAGGTCCTGGGCAATAGCCAGGGCACGTGATTCAATGTGCTAAAAACAGAAAAGACACTTTAGAAATCACAGAAAATGGCTGGCTTACTATGTTCCACTCACTGGATAAAGATGAGCTACAGATATGAAAATCAGATACTGGTAGTATTTCTGCCAATCATTGTTTTGTTCCTTTACTCAATAGCCTGGGCCCTCAGAGTCTGTATGGCTACACTTTGCTTGTCTGGGGAGGGGGGGGGGGGGGGGAGTGAGGGTGTCAGTGTCACACACCAGTCTAGTAAGTGTGTGTCAGAGTGGGTCTAGTGTTACGCCAGACACTCCCTGGCCAATAGTCAACTGATCGAACTGGAAGTTGTGGCTCTCTTGAAGCAATCCAGCACTCAAGTTTGGATTCTCTGGAGCCACAAGAGGGAGTGAGGGCTTGATCCCATCACCTGCTCCAAGCAGGTCAGATTTCATGGCATATTTAGCAAAACTTCTATTCCACAGCTCTATTCACTGGATTACAAAAAAAATCCATTCACAGCTTAAAAAAAACAAAAAACCAACCACCAACCCAGATGTACAAGAGTTAAGTACATTTAGAGTCAAGTCTTCAATTGTTTTCTAAAAAATTGAACCTCTGACACATCCTGGAAGTAGTCCAAGCTCCTTGGAGTGTGCTCCAGCAGAAGAGGTCCTACACCAAATAGCTGCAGACACTTCTAGTGTCAATTGTCAGAAGTCTCATAAAATACAATGAGTGAGGAGCACTGCATTCTGCCAAAGGGAAGTTGCCCTACTTTAAGAGGGTTGTGAGAAGAGAAACTACCCACACAATTCAAGTATCAAAAAGGAAAAAAGGTCATAGCCGGAGAGGTTCTCTTATGGAAGTATCATAAGGTTTAGGTGTCAGTAAGCCCCAGCTGAACAGTTTGGATTTTTGTTCTGCTATGTCGTAATTTGAAGAGGGTGGTCAAGTTGTTACAATTCTCCCAGTACCACCATAAACCTTTTTGGAAACACCAACTTATTGTGCAAGTGTTACTTGAGGTAGAGGGGATCCTTTGCCCTAAGATCCTGGAATCCCAGTTGTTCCCAAATCAGAACCACCTTGGCAGTCTCATGGGGTTCATGGCCCCGTAACTTCCAGATATGCCCAATATAAATGCAGAATGGGAGCTGGGAGGAGAGCAAGTCAGTCTTTTGGAAGAAACGTGGTCTATATTAGCAGAGAAAACCAAACTACTGCAAAGGATGGGCAATGCTTATCACAGACCCATGTCCCATAAAGCTTAGATATCAAGAAGAGCTGGGTCTCTTCCTGCCACCCTTAATGCAAAGCTCTGGGCAACTGGTCTCATTAGGCTTAGTGATGCCAGCTTAATACACCTTGTCAAAATGAATCAGCAAGATAGTTGAGGGGCTGACTCCATGGCTCAGCTGTGCTGTCCACTGCTATGCACAGTACTTGTGAGCAGTTTGACTCAGGTTTTATGGCCCTCGGCTAGTCAGGTATGGCATCTGAAACAATACCTAGTGGCTGGATTTGGGGTGCACATCTCATGTTGTGAAGGAGCTGAGGCAGAGGACTCTTGCTATGATGGCTGGGCTGAGTAGCTCAGAATGCATATGGGGCCCAAGACAGCAGATCAGCAATTAAAAAAAAAAACCCAAACAAAAGTAGAATTGAGAGGTTGATGTAAAATCAATTTGTTCAGAAGCTGGGCCTTTGTGTCCAGGAAGGGCAATTTACCTAAAGTCACCTCCCACTTAGAGAATACAAAAGCATTCCAACATCAGGATAGCTTTGCTTATATTGGGCAATGACAGTTATAGCTTGTCTATACAGCTCTCTACAGAAAGGAAGTTCAAACTGGCTGAGAACAATGTTCAAGGCATGTCAGAAGATGCATCCAGGCACTGTTGCCAGTGTTAGAAGTTTATGCAGACTGAATGCCTGGAAACATTAAGCCACCCAAAAGCTGTTTACCTCTCTGCTGGGAGCTTCCTCTCCATCCTGCTGTCCTATGTTTCTCTTCCATGCTACCCAAGCCTGGTGCAGCTTCTCTTGGGCATCCTGCAGCTTCTGGTTGGCACTAGACAGACTCTTTTGGGCATACTCCATCTGAAATCAGGAGACAGTGCTGCTATTAGTAAACAGGCTTGGTAAACATTGGGGGAAAAACCTGAAGTTAGTCTTCAGTATAAATCATTCTGCTTTAGCCCTCTTTCCTCCAGCTGGAGAAAGTCAAAACATCAACACTAGTAAGGTCAATGACAATACCTGCAAGCAGTCTTAATCCTGGAAGCTATCAGCTGATGCAAAGACCAAAAGGCACCCAGCCTATCATGCACTGCTGAATTACAATACTAGGTGGCGGCAAACAGATGATTTCAGTGCAGGTTTCCTTTTCATCCAAGCTAGCATGTTAGTACTGCTCTTGGAACAAGATCAATGGAGACCACATATCTTACCAGATCAATGGTGTGATGGAGCTGAGAGATGGCCTCCTGGCTCCTGCATTTAGCATCTTTCACTGTGATCAAGGCCTGCTCATAAGCTTGCTTGCCAACCTTGGAAGACAGAGATCCCAGTCTAGCATAGTAGCTTGGCTTCTGGCTGCCAGTAGCATCTTTGGCTAAAACGAGAGAAGAAAGCAACTATCAGCTGGGTTTCAAATCTTATCTTGAGACAGAAGTAAAAAGATGTAGAAACCCCTGGTCTCTGTGGTGGCCCTAGATCCCTGCCCTTAGGATAGATAAGGAAGGAAGGAGATACCATCCCATCAGCACCTCCCTCAGAGGAGCTCTGAAGTGGGTGAATTCATGCCTAGAAGGGGTGGGGGGGAGAACTAGAAGTCAGAGTGTGGTCCTTGGTCTGGATTGTGAGGCAAGGACCTGGTTTGGCTCATCTTTAATTTTAAGATACTCATTTTTCCAGTACACACCTTGCCAGGTAGGGTCTATTCCTCCTTTGGTAACAGTTTGTGAGTTTTGGGTGTACCCTGGGTGGAACTGTCAAGGCTGTAAGGGGCAAGACCTGAATACAGAGGCCAGGAGTGAGAAGACCTGTGTACTCCTTTCCCCTGCAATGGGAAGGAGAGCAGTGACTCATTATCTCAGAGGATTTTTTTGGGGCTTTGAAAGGTTTAGCACCCCTCCTCCCCACCCTGGAGCTTGGCTGCATCAAGCAGCAGAGCTTCACGATGAGTCTGGATACCCATATTTTGGGAACCAGGATGGGTATGAACTGGACTCATGGGGACTTCAGGTACCATTTTGAGATTGAAGTGGATTCTCCTCACATTGAGAGATCCTGGTTGGGCAAGGAAACCCCTCTCTCATGCTGAGGGACCAGCTCTACCCCAGGACCCTGTTCTGAGGATACATGTACTGTGTGGGGGGGGGGGGGATCCAATGTGTACATACATCATGGTGGGGCACAGATGAAAAGCAGAACCCTTATGATGAAAGGTCACAGTAAAGTTTGTTGACCATGCAAGCTGTCCAGACTGTTCCTGCAGCACCATCATGGAGTGGGTACAGAACACCAGCAGAGGTATTTTCACTACACTGCCCGGGCCTTGAATGTCAGCCTCCCTCCCCCAAAATAGGAGAAGCCACTCCTTGGAACTGGAGACGTTAGCCCCAAGAAATACATTTTTTATAACCAATCCTGGAAAAGCCAGGAATTGCACAAAGCCAGAGGAAAGGGAATAATTGAGGGATAGGAATCCAGAAGAACTTGGGTCAGTCAGTGGCACAAGTTATTCTAAAAAGCTAGTGCAGACATTTCATGAAGCTTTTTGCAAGTCCAGTTGCTCCTTACCTGCTTCCCCTTCAGTCACTGGGAGATACTGATCCACAAGGGCCTCAGTCTTGCTCAGTGCAGCATCTACCCCTGTGCTCACAACCTGCACCATGGGGCTTCCCAGAACAGAGTTAATGCTCCCAGTCACAACAGCTTTTGTCATTTCCATGCTCTCCTGTGCAGCTCCCTTGGCCTTGTCCACCACTCCAGTGACTGCATGGGCAATGGTGTCCTTGGCACCCATCACAGTCCCTGCTACAGCTTCTTTTGCACCAACCACCATGTCTGTGGCATTAGCAACAATCTACATGAAGAATTACACAGTTAGTACTAGATGGTCACATCTGAGGACTGCCACTTGTTGCATCAAGTTTCCACAGGCTGCGAGAACAGAATCTGGTCCAAGCCCAGGAATTCTGATCACACCAAGCTTTGATATCCATGGCTCCCTTTTACTTCTCCAGAATCCTGCTATCAACTGCCCTCATTTCTACAACAGGTTGTAACCTGCTCCTACCGAATCTTTATTCACCACCTTCCTTACTCCAGTTCAGTTATGATCACATTTGGCCATATTTTCTATTGTTCCACATGGAAGCCACCATTGTTTACTGACCCTTCCTTGCATAGAGAAGCTTCAGCTGCACTTAGAGGCATTTATATATACTAGAAACACTGCTTTAAGAGCCTCAGTACATTCTGATCAGATTTCCAGCTGCATGAAGTTTTGATGTGTCCATGCAAAGCAACAGAACCTGGTTAATCCCCAGTTAAGGCAACCCTGAGGAGCCCCTGCATTCTCTCAATACCCATGGGATGGGAAACTTGTGAGCATCCATAGGTCACCTTCAAGTAGTTCAGTTTGCTGAATAAAGATTTAAAAAGAGGAAGGAAAGAGTAGTAGAATGGGGTCAGCTTGTTGCTAGAGCTCTGGCTGCAGCTCACATGACTTTCTACCTTTGTTGGTGATAGGGGAGGGGGAGGGGGTGTTAAGGGTATATACCTAGAAAGGTAGAGAGTCGTGTGCTGTTGCTATTTCTGTTTAGAGAAGCACATGGAAGACTTTGTGTAAATGCGGATCTCTTGACATCCTGCCGTGATGTTTAACAAAAAACCACCTCACCTTGTCAGTAGATTGGTGAAGGACAGGCAGCTTCTCTTCAATTTTGTCCAGGCCTACACAGGCACAGTTATTGGCAAGAGCAACTACAAAAGAAAGACAGACAGCTACACTCCTGCTCTGTGAACATTCAGACAAGCAGGATAGGAAAAACTATGCATTCAAGCCACTTATGACATTACCTAGAAGTCCATTATAAACAGGTTGCCAGTGAGAGAAGTGACTATACTTGGACCCTGGTGTTGTGGGCTCCCCATCCAGAGCTCCCTGCTTCTCAAAAGTCTTTCCCATCAAGGAGCCAGCGTTCCAACTCCACCAGGCACACTATTTTGGGATTCCCGTGCTGGCATTTGAAAGAGACTTAACAATGCTACAAGAGCAGGGCCTGTCAGACAGCTCCACATCAACATAGCAAAGCCTGGAAGCAGTAGTGGGGGAGGACTCTGTCATTGGCTACAAGTGCACTAACAAAAGCAGGAGTGGTGCCACCACATCAGCTTTATGGGCAGAGGAAGGAGAGCAAGGTGCCAGTTATGGCAGCTCAAGGACTGCTAGCACAAGGTCATCATCCAAACTAGACAGCAAGGGGTCAGCATTCCCTGGCTGTGTCAGACCCTGTATGGTAACGGGGGGGGACTGAAGTGTTACCTAGAAAGGATGAAACTGGATGGTAAATTGAACTCTCTCTGAAGAGAGCGGTTTTAAGCGGTGTACCGCAGGGATCGTGTTGGGACCCGTCCTTTTCAATATCTTTGTGAGTGACATTGCGGAAGGGATAGAAGGTAAGGTTTGTCTTTTTGTGGACGACACTAAGATCTGCAACAGAGTGGACATGCCGGAAGGAGTGGAGAGAATGAGATGGGATTTAAGGAAGATGGAAGAGTGGTCGAAGATATAAGAACATAAGAAATTGCCATGCTGGGTCAGACCAAGGGTCCATCAAGCCCAGCATCCTGTTTCCAACAGAGGCCAAACCAGGCCACAAGAACCTGGCAATTACCCAAACACCTAGAAGATCCCATGCTACTGATGCAATTAATAGCAGTGACTATTCCCTAAGTAAACTTGATTAATAGCAGTTAATGGACTTCTCTTCCAAGAACTTATCCAAACCTTTTTTGAACCCAGCTACACTAACTGCACTAACCACATCCTCTGGCAACAAATTCCAGAGATTTATTGTGCGTTGAGTGAAAAAGAATTTTCTCCGATTAGTCTTAAATGTGCTACTTGCTAACTTCATGGAATGCCCCCTAGTCCTTCTATTATTCGAAAGTGTAAATAACCGAGTCACATCTACTCGTTCAAGACCTCTCATGATCTTAAAGACCTCTATGATATCCCCCCTCAGCCGTCTCTTCTCCAAGCTGAACAGCCCTAACCTCTTCAGCTGAGATTCAATGCCAAGAAGTGCAGAGTCATGCATATGGGGTGTGAAAATCCGAATGAACTGTATTCGATGGGGGGAGAAAGGCTGATGTGCACGGAGCAGGAGAGAGACCTTGGGGTGATTGTGTCTAATGATCTGAAGTCGGCGAAACAATGTGACAAGGCAATAGCTAAAGCCAGAAGAATGCTGGGCTGCATAGAGAGAGGAATATAGAGTAAGAAAAGGGAAGTGATTATCCCCTTGTACAGGTCCTTGGTGAGACCTCACCTGGAGTATTGTGTTCAGTTCTGGAGACCGTATCTCCGAAGAGACAGAGACAAGATGGAGGTGGTCCAGAGAAGGGCGACCAAAAAGGTGGAAGGTCTTCATCAAATGACTTATGAGGAGAGATTTGAAGAATCTAAATATGTATACCCTGGAGGAAAGGAGGAGCAGAGGTGATATGATACAGACTGATACTGGAAAGGTTTTAATGATCCAAGGAAAAAAAAATACAAAAAAAACCCAGCAGAACCAGGGGTCACTATTTGAAGCTCCAGGGAGGAAGATTCAGAACCAATGTCAGGAAGTATTTCTTCACGGAGAGTGTGGTGGATGCCTGGAATGCCCTTCCGGAGGAAGTGGTGAAGACCAGAACTGTGAAGGACTTCAAAGGGGCGTGGGATAAACACTGTGAATCCATAAAGTCAAGAGGCGTCAATGAAGAGTGGGTGGCTCGCCAGAATGACGGCTACTGCCTGGAGATAATACCCTTATTCAATAAACATACACATGGTTACTGTGACTCCAACATCGCTCTAAGCTTCAACAGCAAGAGGAAATGTGGAAAAAAGGATTTGCACTCACAAAGCAGGGAGTAGCTGGCTTGTTACGGCGGTTACTACCCCAAACCAAGTAAGCCTGATACTTCACTTTCAATGCATATCCAGCATAGCTCTCTGCTTCAACGGCAGGGGAGAAGAACAACCACCAATAAGGGCTGAATAACAGTCTGGGTAAAACAAATAAGCATGGGTGTAGCTTGCTTATTGTGGCCGTTACTACCCCAAACTAATCAAGCTTGATATTTCACTTGGATGCAGCTCCATCACTGCTCTCTACATTAATGGTGGGGGTGGAAGGGAAATAGAACCAAAGAGCTAAGAGAAACAGATAAGTATGAGAAAAAAAAATGTGAAGCTTGCTGGGCCGTTTGGTCTTCTTCTGCCATCATTTCTATGTTTCTATAACTTAGCAAGTCAGTCATCTTCCTCCCTCCCTTGTCTGGTGCCACCTGAATAGTATGTACAGAACCATGCATGGTTTTATTTTTCTACTCTTGTTGCTCTAAAGGTTTCCTTTCATGCCTCCACAGAAGAGCAGAGTCATTTCTCCTTCATAGTAATGTTTCTCATGGAGGTATGGGGGAACCCACCAAGCACACCTGGATCTGGCTATGAACAAGTTTATTCTAGGCTTCCTATAGCAATAAGCTGGGGAAGTTTCCCTTATAACCACAATAGTGCTGGGAAGCTTAGGCAGAGATGGAGCTGTGGGTCCCAGAGAATAAGCTGTATTAGTTGACTTTACAGATTGCAACCTGCCTGCTGCCCATTACACCAAGCAGGCAACATCCAACCCATTCCCTCAGCAACCTAAAGGGACAGGGAACCACGAGATGAAGCTGAGTTATTCTAGTCCAAAACACCAAACAGATCACAAATAGGAAAAAAAAAAATGTAAGGCAGCTTAAGGTTGAATTATGTGCTATGTTTAACATGGGGAGCTTTCCAACTGAAGGAAGGTTCTAGAAGGTGCATTTTGGACAATGAGAGAAGGCTTTCTATTCCTAAAGAAGATTGGAGCAGTTGAGACATGTTGCACTAAAGACTAGAGAGTCAGAAGTTTAGGTTTGGAGGCTTGTAACCTTGTGCAGTGCCTAAAGTGGTTTCTGAGCTGAAGTAGCCCAGGAAGGTTTACAAGGAGATAAAGGCTGTCCTAGTTGACTGAGGGGTTCTGTCTAACTTTGAAAGCCCACAGCTTGTGAGACTTTCGTAGAAGAGGCATCATGCAATGCTACATCTGGGGCCCTCTGACAACTGACTGGGAAAATGCTGAAAAATGTTCAGCTGATTGAGAACTACAAGTAATGGGTAGAAAGGTTTTGAAGTTTAATTCTGGAGATATGCTGCTGAAATTGTCCATCTTGGTGCTCCAACTGGTTCTTGATATTTGGATTGTTGAAAAACTTCTCAAGAGACTAGTGTAGACTTGTCTTGCTGGGTACATAACTCCCTCAGGCCTCAATATTTGATTCCCTATTGGGAGAATCCTGGTTCCAGGCCCGTTGGCTGGCTTTTACCACCTTTGCAGCTGCCAAAAGGTGACATCCCCACCCCCCTCACCTTCAGGCCAATTCAGTGAAGTCTGCGGGCAAATGCCCACTCGCCTGTGCGTGCGATTCTGTATTTAAATGAGACCCGGCGGTAGAAACAGGCAGAGGTAGAGCCCGCCGACAGCAAAATTGAGCATCCGGTTTAGCCGCAGGCCGACTTCAAATTTTTTTTTTTTTACCCTTTGGGACTTCCAACTTAATATCGTCATGATATTAAGTCAGAGGGTGCACGAAAAGCAGTTTTTACTGCTTTTCTGTGCACTTTCCCGTGCGGGAATACCTAATAGGGCCATCAACATGCGTTTGCATGTTGAGGGTGCTATTAGGTTCTGCGGGTTGGATGCATGTTAACAGTGCGCTCCGGAGTGCATTATACTGTATCGGCCCGAAGGGAGGATGGAGTTAACCCCCCATGCTACTAGTTCTTACTAGAATTTTTTGTATTAATTGAAATTGAATATCAGCTGCACAGCAAGAATCCAAGTTGCCATATGCAATAAATAAGTAGGAAAGATACTAGAAGCAGACCAAAAGATCAGGCAATGTCTGCTGGATAGAAGGGGGAATTCTCATTCAGGAAATGAAGTCTTCCAATGTAGCAGTGATGCTCTACCTGCAGTTGATGTCCAGTCCTGTTAGAGAAGATGGGCCAGCCCAGCAGCATTACTGTGCACCACGTGGAGGACCTGGATCAAATCTGCTGGGGAGGTAGTATTAGACTGTCCCTAGGGCCTGGGGTTGCACTCACCATACACCACTTAGTGCCCAGACTTAGAGCTCATGATTATAGAGTTTTGGCCAGAGAGCTATGCATGGCCACCAGCTGAGAGCTGTTGAGAAAAATAAAGACAGGGAAAAAATCCCAGGCAAATGCAAGTAAAAGCTTAGTGTCCCAGTGCAAGGGAGGCAGGAACCTAAAGGTACAGGTGATTGCCAGGCCAAAATAAATCTCAGTAGGATGTGGGATGTTACCTCCCTCTCCCACCCATAGCTAATAAAGGTTTGGATTTCCTTTAATGAAAGGGAGAATTTAAGAAAAAAAAAAAAAAAAAAAGTCTCCTGTTGGATCATACAATAGAGTGCTTAATATGTCACACACCATAAAAACAGATGAGTCTAGACATTAAGTTGACCATACATATTCTGAGTTAAGGTGTATTTAGTATTAAATAAATTGACAGAGAGTACTTAAGAAAAACCCCACAAGATCTTAAAGATGCCAGTTCTAGTTAGATACAAGCCTCAATCATTTGCTTTCCCTCAAATGGATGGAAAAAATATGAATCCTATTCAGTTGAGCAGTTCCCATCACTTACTTTGTGGCTCCAGTTTTTGGATGATGGGCTTTGTACTTGCAAGGGTCACAGCAGCGATGCTCTTCACCCCCTCCTCTGCCACCTCACAGACAGACTTCAGGTAGGGATGATTCTCTTTCGTGCTGATGTAAGCAGATGAAACCATGTCACAGGTAGAGCTCACCAAGGGCAGGTTAGCCACCCTCACTGCCACATTCTGGCAAGTCAAAGTTTGGAGAGAGAGTTAGCAATCCAGCTACAGTGCAACCATGGAAAACTGAGCCAGCTCAAGCAAAGTATTTCATGCCTACCTGTTGTGGTTCAGCTGCTTCTGAAGCCATTCTTTCAAGCCTTAAAAAAAAAAAAAAAAAAAAGAAGTTAGCTAAACGTTTTTGAGAAGGAAATAAAAAGTACAATATTTCAGCTTCAGACATATGCTGAAGCTTGCATTTTCTGCCAACAGTTTATAGGACTCCTCTCCCCTATCATGGAGCTAGTGTGTCAATATCTTCAATGCAGCAATAAACCCAATGACAATTTACAAGAAGAATTACAAAAATGAGTAAAATATAAAGTAGTAATTAACTAGACATACAAATAAGCCTGTAAATAGCTGTGTAGTTTTTACATGGAGTGGGATATAGATTAGGTGGTAGGCCAACAATGGACTCAGCTTGTTTTAATGCTAGCACCGAAGTACATTTAGTTGTGTAGAATAAGTACTTATTTTGTCTCCCTCTCTGCCATAACCTTGACATCAAGGTTACCAACCCTTCTACTAGCTTTTAAGGAGCTTCATTCACTACCTGTGATATGGATCTGTCAAAATGCACTAAGCAGAACCCTCCGTTTTTTGTTTTTTTTAAGTTAAGTTGACTCTAAATTGGATTACACTTACCTCACCTAGCTACTCCAGAGTGGATTAAAGAGGTAAACAAATAAAGGGCCCAATTTTAAAAACACATTTGCACTTGTAAATGCACTTTACTCAGGGTAAGTGGGCCTTTGAAGATTGCTACACTATGCCACCAAGTTGTCTACAGACTTTAGCAATGCATTTTATGTGCATAAATGGCTTTTGAAAGTTGCTACAAAAAGGAGTTACATTTATATATAAATCTTTCAAAAAAAAAGTTATCCCATAAGGTTTAGAAGAATCCTGGACAATACACTTGAAAAGTACAGAAACCAGAGGTAGCACAGCTCCTCATAGCTTAGAAGGAACAGTAACTAGCGAGGCTCATTTGCCAAGTAGCAGAATAAAGTTTCACCTGGGAGTTAAGTGATCAGCACTAGCAGACCGGAGCACCACTCGCCTCTAAACACCAGGAAAGAAAAAGGCAAGGAGAAGCAGACAGGTCTCAAATAAAGAGCAATAGCACGGACGCTTCTAGGGCTGGCAAATGGGATATCGTTTTAGTTATTTGAAGCCATCACGCAGCGTACATGGAGGTCAGTTTTTTTTTTTTTTTTTTATTTCTTTTAAGTCATCTACCTCATTAAATTATGGAAGCATTTACACCTTCTCTGGGTTTTAGGTGTAGAAAATGGAAGCAGAGGGTTAAGATTTACTATTTAGTTTGATTTTTGTTGTATTGGAATGTTGACGTTGCCTCTTGTAAAGATTTAACAAAACGACAGAGAAGATAATCATCCAGACCCCCTTTTATTAGCCACATTTATTGCACCTACAAGGAAGAAAAAAAAGAAACCACTTCCATCCATAAGACAGAAGTTGAAGTCCCAACAACCATGAAATTCAACAGCACTAAAAATAGTTTTAAGATTAGCCACATTAAGGATATTTATCACTTCAGGTACGTGAAGAATGAAAGAATATCCGGCCTTGCAAGCTCCAAATGAATTAAGTTCTCTGACACAGAGCAGCCCAGGTGCTGAGCAGGCTTCCCACCCTCTCTTTCTGACTCCCCAACATCAGGTACAAGCCCCTGAGGACTGGCTCCTGGCCCCAGGTGAGCAGTCAAAGCAAAAACAATATTAGTACAACAAACTCCCTTCCAATTACCACCAAGAAGATAAGAGTAGAACCTTCTTCCCTCAACCGCACAGGATCACTGCCACCTCCTCTTCTGATCCCCAGCTGCTCTGGAGCCAGTTCTAGGGAAGATAAGGGTGGGGTCCAGGGAATCGGCGGCTCCTCCCTGTGATTTTTACCCTTAGTTGTGTCTCCCCTCCTGCACCATTTTCAGCCTGAGCCAGTCTGTTTCTACTTCCGGTCCCCCTTTTCCCGGACGCACTTGCTTCACATGGCTCTGTTCTCATTTCCCCTAGGGTAGATTTTTGTTAACGTTAATGCAAACGCCAGTGATGCAGTGGGTACAAGGGGCTCATGCCCCACATCTGTCTGTTGACTGCTGCAGCCCCTTTCCTGGGGGCAGCTTTCAGGAAACAGGAAGCTTGGGGCTGGAAAAGGGAGCTCAATTGTTTTCTTCTCTGCAGTGCCTGCTCCATCGTCCCCTCCTCCCCTCTTGTCCCCGCAGGAGGGGAAGGGTTGAGACAGGAGCAGCCCCTGCAGGCGGCATGTGGTGAGAAAGAGGAAGGAGGTGTCTGGCCAGGAGAACAGAGTAATTGTTTTCTGTTTTATTTCATCCCCTCCCACTTGTTCCCGTCTTTCAACAGAGGGGAGGAACTGGACCAGACTCAGCCACAACCTTTGATCTCAGGATTCTGGACTCAGCTGAGGGCAAAGCGTTGGGTGGAGGAAAGAAATATTCAGAGAGTTGTAAGTGATCGACATGGAGGGAAAGTGAAAGGGGGTGAGGTGAAGAGTGGGTGAATGTTTGTGGTGTGAAAGGATGACTGATGAGGAGGAAGTGAATAGTGGAATGAGAGGAGGGTTAATGTTGGGGGATGTGAGGAAGCAGTGGTCTAAAAGGGGGTGAATACTGGGGAAGTGAGGAGCTGGTTGAATTGTCCTGGGAGTATGAGGACAGGTAGGTGAATTCTGGGGGGGAGCAGGATAAGGGAAGGTGAATGTGGCTTCCTCCCCCTCATCACCCTGAAATTAGTGCAAACTTGAACTGTCTGAGGTGATTAGAGAGAGTCAGTATATGGGGTTCATGAAAACCATGTGGGAGGAGGGGATGCATATGAGGAAGTGCAGGGGTACAGTATCTGGGGAAGGGGTGAAAATTGCTGGAAGGGCATAGACTGTGTCAAAGAACTCCAGAGGTGGTGATGGGGTGATGAGAGCCAGAGATGGGGTGGGTCAGATATGATGATGGAGGTGTAGCTGAGCCAGAGAATGAAGTGGAGAAAGGTAACGAAAAAGCTAGAGATGGTGATTGGGGGGGGGGGGGGGGGGAGCTTAGAAATGTGATGGATGGGGAAGGGGTTGTGAGAGGTAGTGGGTAAGTGGGAGGAGGAAGTATGTGAGAGAGAAGTGATGTGAGAGTCATAAGGGGTAAAGGGTGAGTGTGTGTCTGATAGAAAGTCAGAGAGGACATTGAATGGGGGAGGGGAGAGTATGCAAGAGGAGGACTGAGGTGAAAGTGAATAAGAGAGTGTGTGGTGATAAGAATGAAAGAGGATAATTGAGGGCCATGGGAGACAATGGGGATAAAGACTCCATGAGGGAGACAAACTGGAGGGGATGAGAGAACAAGATGGGGAGTGATGAGAGAGGGGAGGCTCTCGGGGGAGTAGGTGAGAGTTGGGTAAGTGAAGTATGGGGCAGGAAGAACTGGAGGGTGATAGATGAAGGATAGAAGATAAATGAGGGTGAAGAAGAGATGAGATCCAGTTGTGACAGGATAAAGGGAGTGAAGTGATTGTGATGTAAGGGAAAGATTTAGAGGCAGAGAAGAGAGATATGAAGGAAAATTACATGAAAGGGAAACATAGTAGTGATTGCATTAATTTGCTCACCACAGACTACAGGCCAGCAAGTCTGACCTCTTTGTTGAGCAAATTAATGGAACTGCTGCTATGATAGAGGATAGTGCAGTTTCTGGAATCCAGTGGATTACAAGATCTGAAGCAGCATGGTTTTACCAGAAATAGGTCTTGTCAGATAAATCCGATCAATTTCTTTTATTGGGTGAGCAGAGAATTGGATTGGTGAGAGCACTAGAAGTAGTGCACTTGGATTTCAGTAAGGCTTTTGACACAGTTTCACGTAGTTGACTTATAAATTCAGTGCCCTTGGTATGCGGACTGGATTAGAAATTAGTTGAGTGGTAGATTACAAAAGGTAGTGATGCATGGCGCTCACTCAGAGGAGAGAGATGCTACTAGCAGTGTGCCACATGGCTTCGTCTTTGGAATGGTTCATTTCATGATTTTCATGAACATTATGGAAGGATTATTGGGAAAAGTTTGTCTTTTTGCCGATGACGCCAAAATTTGCAACAGAGTAGACAACTAGAAAGACATGAGAAGGAATCTAATGAAGCTCGAGGAATGGTCTAGGGCAGTAATGGCGAACTCCCTTCCTTGGATGCCACAAACAGGCCAGGTTTTCAGGATATCCACAATGAATATGCATGAGAAAGATTTGCATGCACTGCCTCCATTGTATGCAAAT
Organism: Rhinatrema bivittatum; assembly: GCF_901001135.1. Classification (NCBI taxonomy): domain Eukaryota; kingdom Metazoa; phylum Chordata; class Amphibia; order Gymnophiona; family Rhinatrematidae; genus Rhinatrema; species Rhinatrema bivittatum. The sequence continues at coordinate 497,247,536 of NC_042615.1, read as the reverse complement.
ACATACATTACATTGTATGTAATACATTAGTGGGTATCAGGGGGGCACAAAATATCTGTTATTAAATCTGGAACTTCGAACTTATATTGTGCATGATACCATTCCCAGCAAAATCGCATTTGACGTGCCATATTATAAAAGTAAAAATGCGGTTCAAGATGGCGACCTGATCGGTCACGGCGTGAGGAGCTCCTGATTCATTGCCTTTTCTTACCATTTCTGAAATGCCCCATACAAAGCGTAAAGCGAGTATCTCTACCCCTCTGGAGTCATCGCAACCCAGAATAGGACGTTTTTTCGCAGCCGTACCTCCGCTTACACCGGGTGAAAAGGTTGCTGGGGAACGAGCTCTAGAGCGTGAGCGTACGTCCCTGACCGAAATATCATTAAGCCCTGGATCACCGAAAAGACCGGCGCCTCCAGGACACGATGAGAAAAGGAGCCTGCAGAGTGATGAAAGTCCAAGGGAGATATTCCGCGGAGAGGCTGGAGCATCTGAACAGGCTGGAGTTTTGGAAGGACTTAACAAACAAGTGCACGAAGACAAGGTAGTACCCGGAGGAGAAGAGGGAGGTACGGGACTAGGCCTTGCTGCAGGGATAAGATCTGTTGGTCTTGAAAATGGCGACGGCTTAGCAGAGGGCGGGGGCAAAGAAGGGAGCCAGGTTCCCTCAGACCAAATAAAGATATTATCTGAACCTGAAATATCATTGAATGTAATCTGGAAAGCTCTCCAATCCTTAGAAAAAGCGATTTGGAAATTAACTAAAAAAGTCATTGAAGTTAAACAACAAGTTAAGGACAATGCTATGGAATTAATGACACAGAAAAATAAAATTGAGAGAATGGAAGAAAGAGTAATAGAAGTTGAGAAATCAAATACTGCAATTATTCAAAATGATATGGAAGTTAACAAAAGACTTGAAAAAATTGAAAATGCACTGAGAGCCCACAACCTAAGATTCTTAAATTTTCCAGTTTTGAAGAATATTTCCCCACTAGATTCCTGAAGAACTAAAGCCGGTGATATCAAAGGCTTATTATCTATATCCCACTGAAGAGAGACAAGAAAATGCAGAAGAACAGGATATACCTGATCTAACTACTCTTTTGAATTCAGCACAGGATTTGGTTATATCATATCGAAGACCCCTTCTGGTTACGTTTACATTTCTAATGGATAAAAATAATATCTTTAAGCATTATTTTAGAAGCCAGATGCTAATTTTTGATCAAAAAGTATGGTGTTACCAAGATTTAGTGAAACAGACTCAATTAAGAAATAAAATCATGTTGGAGTTTAGAGGAGAGGCTGTGCAGAAAGGAATAACTTTTAAACTGCAATTTCCATGTTGTTTATTGTATCAGGGACAACAGTATGTATTTTTCGATCTAATACAGATGAGAGTGTTCCTGGACTCCCATCCTAGTCCCATATAGGCACGTTGTATAGGTGTAATTAGAGTTATAGCGGATGGACTGTTCAGGCCACCAGATATTTCTTGGTAATAGATATTTCACTGTTTATCGCTCTATTATAAGCTCTCCAGTTTTTCTTCTATTTGACTACAATGCAGAAGTTTATTATGATGTATATAAATGTTGTGTATTCTGTTTGGTATTACTAAGTCTGTACTGTAGGATATTCTTTCACAAGTGGATGCTTGTAAATTTATATAACGCATAAATAAAAAATGTAAAAAAAAAAAAAAAGTAAAAATGCAGAACTTTTAGACCACCATATTTTTTTGACAACAAAAGTACTTTATAGCTTAACCTTGCCCTCTTTCCCCTCCAAGGAAAATGTATTAATGCATTACAGCGTTGCAGGAAATCTTGACGCCTAATCCAAACTGGGAGCATTTGCAGCTTATAGTGCAATTTTGGCAAGACAGCATTCTTGAACAGGGAACTTCTACCAAATAATGACAAAGGGAGGTCTTTCAATGTCATCAGTTGCTCCCGGATATTTTCTATTAGAGCTGAAATATTCATATCATATAATTCGGATAAGAACATAAGAAATTGCCATGCTGGGTCAGACCAAGGGTCCATCAAGCCCAGCATCCTGTTTCCAACAGAGGCCAAAACCAGGCCACAAGAACCTGGCAATTACCCAAACACTAAGAAGATCCCATGCTACTGATGCAATTAATAGCAGTGGCTATTCCCTAAGCAAACTTGATTAATAGCCATAAATGGACTTCTTCTCCAAGAACTTATCCAAACCTTTTTTGAACCCAGCTACACTAACTGCAACACCACATCCTCTGACAACAAATTCCAGAGCTTTATTGTGCATTGAGTGAAAAAGAATTTTCTCCGATTAGTCTTAAATATGCTACTTGCTAACTTCATGGAATGCCCCCTAGTCCTTCTATTATTCAAAAGTATAAATAACCGATTCACATCTACTCGTTCAAGACTTCTCATGATCTTAAAGACCTCTATCATATCTCCCCTCAGCCGGCTCTTTTCCAAGCTGAACAGCCCTAACCTCTTCAGCCTCTCCTCATAGGGGAGCTGTTCCATCCCCTTTATCATTTTGGTTGCCCTTCTCTGTACCTTCTCCATCGCAACTATATCTTTTTTGAGATGCGGCGACCAGAATTGTACACAGTATTCAAGGTGCGGTCTCACCATGGAGCGATGTAGAGGCATTATGACATTTTCTGTTTTATTAATCATTCCCTTCCTAATAATTCCTAACATTCTGTTTGCTTTTTTGACTGCTGCAATACACTGAGCCGATAATTTTAATGTATTATCCACTATGATGCCTAGATATTTTTCCTGGGTGGTAGTTCCTAATATGGAACCTAAAATCGTGTAACTACAGCAAGAGTTATTTTTCCCTATATGCAACACCATGCACTTGTCCACATTAAGTTTCATCTACCATTTGGATGCCCAATCTTCCAGTCTTGCATTGTCCTCCTGTAATATATCACAATCCGCTTGTGATTTAACTACTCTGAATAATTTTGTATCACCTGCAAATTTGATAACCTCACTCATCATATTCCTTTCCATATATATATATATATCTTGAAAAGCACCAGTCCAAGTACAGATCCCTGAGGTACTCCACTGTGTTCCCTTTTCCCTTTTCCACTCTCCATCCTTTTTCTTGTATTAGGCTTAATAGGCAATGGGTTAAACTGAATCTCTTTGCGAACAACATGCTGCTATACTTAGGAAACCCTGCTGAATGCTTGGAGGATATCATTGCCACTATCAGCCAATTCTGGTTCTCCTCTCGCTTCTTGATTAATTATAATCTGGGAAGTCAGTAACATCTCCTTTTTCCCCCTCTGCAAAACAACTGGGACGGTCCCTTACCATTAAACCTGGGCGGGATTCATGTTGTGAGATCCATTGAGAAACTTTATGATTTGAATATAGATTCAGTTCTACATAATACAAAGGCTTTATTGCAGAAGTGGAAGGCACTCCCCTTTCTCTGTTTCAGGTTGTTGTGCTCTGGTCAAGATGGCTATCCTTTCCAAACTCTTATACCCGCTACAAATGCTGCCGTTATGGCTTAAACCTTTGACCATACTTGCTTTTTGGTCTATGGAGAGCAGGGCAGGGTTGCACTCCCTGATATACCTATCTATAATGTAGTATGCCTGCTCTGCTACATACAAGAGTAGGTATCACACTGACCAAAATTTGATCTAGAGGGCCTAATGGCAGATTTGACTATACCCTACTCTCTGATCAATTTGATTCATCTCAGCTCCGGTAGATTATGATGTACTTTGAAGGTTTCTGGGTTTTGGCTTATTACTGGAGGGAGCACTGGATGGCCAGCGCCATCTTTAAAATTGGCACGGGCCATCCAGTGCTCCTACCATGTGACAGGGACCGGCCAATGGCACGGATACCCTGTCACATGGTAAGGGCAAAGGGCCATCGGCGCCATTTTTATTAGTGGCAGCCGATGGCCCGAGAACGGGAGATCGCTCCCGAGACCCCCACTGGACCACCAGGTACCTGTAAAAAGTTTTTTTGGGGGGGGGGAAGCTAAGGGATTAGTTTTAAAGGGTCGGGGTGGGTTTAGGGGTTATTTTTGTGTGCCAGTTTTCCCGCCCTCAGCCAAAACAATAAGAGAACCCCACAAACAATTTTGTGGGGTTTTCCTAGCGGTTTCGGGGAGCCCCCGATTTCTGACGATTTTGAAAATATCGTACCATATTTTCAATCATCAGAAATACGATTCACATCCCTACTGAACACCACCCCATTTCCTCCATGGTGGGTTGTCGCTTCTGACACATGGCAGGGGGTTGCTGGCCTACCACCTGACTGCTAGATGCGGCTGAGGGCATGGGATGACGCTGCTCCTTTTCAACCACTTTACACTGCCTGGAAAAAGGGGTCCCCTGACTGGTACTGCCACCATCCCCAGATGGAAGTACTGTTGGGTGTTGCTTCTGCATATGATGCATCATGCCAAAATTAGTTAATGTCCCATTTGCTTGCCTCTGCTATTATCCCTGGCACAGTAATTACACTGGGCAAAACGCAGGTCCTCTGTCACTTTAAAGTGGCTCAAGATCACAGATTTCTTTCGTGATCCCTTCTCTATAGCCTTTGGAGTGGATGCTGGCATTGGAATTGAAGTAGTGGGTGCACCCTGAGAAGGAATGCCAGGGGCAGCAGTCATACTCTGTGCCTGCGCTGACTGCACTTCCTCCTCCTCATCATCAGTTTCATCTCTCCCCTGCAGCACTGACGTGGAGGTTAAGGCAGAACCAACTAATCCTCCTACACCTTTTCAGCTACTACTTCTTCCATTTCTGAGGATGAGAATCCCACACAAGATGATTCTGCATTGGAATCAGAAGCAAACAGTGCCTGCACTACATTTTCAATGCTAAGTTGAGTCTGCTGTCGCACTGCTGCTTTTGGGTCTCGCCCTTTTGTCTTGCATGACTCAGCCTCTCCTTCCCTCACCTCCAAAACTACAGGGTCAGAAACAGGTGATGGCAGTGCATCATCTTTAAATTTCAGATTTTTCCAGATGGAACTGCCTGCCCCTCCAGAGATTTTAGATTGGAACAGCTCCCTTTTTAACTTTAATGGGGAGACACTGCCTTTTGAAGTGCCTCCTCTGCCAGTCCCAATCACTCAACCATGTCTACCTTTCCCCAACATCATGGATTTAATGTCACTGCCTATTAGGGATTTCAATTAAAATAATTATTTCTTTTTTGGTGAATGAACACCTCTGTACAAATATATGTGAGTCTGGAAAACTGCCCACAGACACACGGTGCAATGCCTTGATGTACACTACAACTGAGTCCTCTGCATGTGCACACACCAAACTTGTAACTACAAAAAAAAGAGGCCTACTAGGGATTTCGCTTAAAAGAGCATTGCTGTCCCAATATATGTGAGTCTGGAAAACTGCCCACAGCCACACGATGCAGTGCCTTGATGTACACTACAGCTGAGACTGCTCTGTGTGCACAAAAAAATGAAACAGCAGAGAAAAGACTTGACTGGAAGCCTGAGCAAGCACAATTCCTAGTGACGCTGCTTCTTGTTTGAAAATACCAACTCACGCTATCTTCCACCCACACCCTGCCTGTGCCTGCACCAACCTACCCCAGGGGGGTAAGATAAGCAGCAAAATGCCACCGCTAGGAGCTTGTCTCAGTGAGAGAGACAGAGAGACTGTCTGAGTTCAATTAAAAAAAAACAAAAAACAGAGCGGTCACAAAAAGCCTGCCTGGCACTGCAGCAAAAACAAACAAATATCTTTAACAATGGAAAATTCTATCAAAGTAGCTAGCAATTGAATACAGATTTGAGACACTCAGACTAGCTCTGAGTAAAGCAACCTCCCTGGACAACACCCGCAAAGAAAGAACGTGGCACGCCGTGTGCTTAAGGTATAAATAGTATAGCATCATCAGGAACAGCATCGCAGAGCACTGAGTGAGAGCGGAGATTGGCTGTATTAGAAAAATGCTTAGCTCTGATAGGTTGCATTCTCTTCTCCTTGCCAACCTGTCTGCCCCACTCTATGACAGGGCTGTGAGGTCACTTATGACTCACGAGAAAGGGCTGGTTTTTGCTACGAATACTCCCACATGGCCTATTTCAAACAGCCGCTAAGAAATCACTGCAAACCAAAAGAATGAAACTAATATGATGTGTTTTATTTTTAGGGATCGCCATGTGTTTCGCTAACCCACGAATCAAACAAACAGGGACTTATACGTTGCGGATTGCACATCCCTAATAATTTCCAAAACTTTATTAAAGTTAGGCCAGGTCGCTATGTGGGGGAAACAGCTTCTTTCTGATCTGGTCTGACGCGTCTTGCAGCAAAATGCAATGCAGATCTGGGTTCTGTGACCGCACCACAATTCTTTTCATGCACTTTTAAATTGATCTACGAGCACTACCTACCAGCTCCCATGAGGCAAATTCAGTTTAAGCTATTACTTAGATTTAGTGAGGGATATATGTAATGAACTGGTGGGTCTCTTGGAGGTATGGAAGTGCAGAGAATTGTTGAGCTAGTGTATGTTATGATTATGTAGTGTCTTGTGTATGATAGTTAGATTTTTGTAGCGGATTCTGAAGGAGATTGGGAGCCAGTGGAGGTTTTTAAGTACGGGGGTGATGTGGTCCTTTTTGTGACTGTTAGTGAGAACTCTAGCAGTGGCATTTTGCAGCATTTGGAGGGATCTGATGGTGGAAGAGGGGAGGCCTTGCAGAAGGGTATTGCAGTAATTAATTTGGAAAATAATATAGCCTGGAGGACTGTGCGGAAGTCGTGAATGTGAAGGAGGGGTTTAATTTTTTTTTTTGAGGACATGAAGGTTGTGGTAACATTCTTTCATGGTAGAGCTTATGAACTTTTTGAGGTTTAGTTGGCTGTCCAGTATAACCCCAAGGTCTCGTACATGTTGGGCAAAAGGAGTTGGGGGTGGGGGAAGAGAGTTAGTGTTGGTGGTGGCCCAAGTGTTGGGATTGCATGATATAATGAGTTCAGTTTTGGAGGCATTGAGTGAGAGGTTTAGGTTGGAGAAGAGATGAGTGATTGAAGATAGGCAGGATTCCCATGTCTTGAAGGAGTTAGAGATGGATTCAGTAATGGAGATAAGGATTTGGACATCAGCGTAAATGAAATGGGAGAGTCCTAGGTCGGAAAGGAGTTGGCATAGGGGCAGCATGTATATATTGGAGAAGGAGGAGCCTTGGGGTACACCTCAAGTTGTTTATAGGATCGGATTTGCTGTTACCAGTTTTGACTGAGTAGAATCTACTGTTGAGGTAGGATTCAAGCCAGAGAAGGGTGGTGCCAGCAATGCCAATTTCAGTGAGGTGGTTTAGGAGAATCTTGTGGCTTATGGTGTCGAAGGCTGAGGAGATGTGAAGCATTGCTATGCTAGAATATAGGACTGCCTGGAGTCCATACCTTTAAGGAGGGTGTCAGTGCTGTGGAATTTGCAGAGGCCAAATTGAGAGGGGTACAAAATATTGTTTTTTTTTTCAAGATGGTCAATAATTGGATGTTGATTTTTTTCCATTAGTTTGGCTAAGAAGGGGAGTATTGTTATAGGTCAATAGTTGGTTGGGTCAGAGGGGTTGAGCTTGGGTTTTTTGAGGATAGGGTTGATGATGGCTTGTTTTAAAGGGGGAGGGTTACATTGTCAGAGGTGATGGAACAGTTGATATTGGCTTAAAGGTTTGGATATTAGGTTAGGGACAGTCTGAAGGTATTTTGGGGGAATGGTGTCAATGGGATGAGCTGCTGGTTTAAATTTTCTTTAGGGTTTTTTTTTTTTTTTATTTCAGAGGCGTTCTCAAGAGTCTCAGTGGATTTTAATGGGGAAGCTTGAGAGGGTGGTGGAGGGAGGAAAGTTGGAGGTAAGCTTAGATATTTTGTCGTGGAAAGAGGGCCAAGTTGTCACATGGGTTTGGTGTTGTTTTCAGGGATAGGAGATGGGGCAATTTTAGTAAGGTTGGAGACATAGGAGAAGAGGGCTTTGGCGTTGTAGTGAATGTTGTGAATTCTGACAGTAGAAGTTGCGCTTGGTGTTTAGTATGGAGGTTCAGTAGAGGGTAAGGGCAGAGTTGTATGTGGCAAGGAGGGAGGGGGAGAGGTTTGATCATCATTTTTTTTCCTGATTCTCTTAGGTCGAGTTTAAGGTTTTTTTTTTAGTTCAGAGGTATACCAGGGGTTTCTAGTGTTGCAGGAGGGGCTCAGTTTTTTTGGTTGTTAGGGGGCAGATTTTACTGGCAATGTCATTGGTGATATTGTGCCAGTTGAAAAGGGCAGATACAGGGGTGGAAATATCGAGGTCTTTGAGGGTGTCAGTGAGGGAGAGAATTAAGTCATCTTTGGAGCATGGTTTTCTGAATTGGATGGTAGTGGAGAGTGAGTGATGGGTGGGATGATTTTTTCAGTAATGGGAGATTAGGTTTGATGTGGAAGTGGTCTGACCAGGGGACAGGGGTGCATATAGGTGTCTTGGGGGGGGGGTGAGAGGGGGGGGTTGGAGGTGAAGTGAGAGTTGATGAAAATGAGGTCTAACATGTGGCCAGCTTTGTGTGTAGGCCTGGTTATAATCTGTTTAAAGCCAATGGCATTCATAGAGACAAGGAAGTCGTCGCTGGAGGAATGGCACCATGTTACCACACATATTTGGAAAAATTGAGATGTCGTATTTCTTGGTCTTGTGAATCCTTCTATTCATGTCTTTGGGATAAGTGAGATCCTATTCTTGGGGGGGGGGGGGGGGGGTGCCTACCTGTAGGAAATTCCTTGCAGTAGTTATCCTCCTTTGAAAAAAAGGCACCTTCTTTTGCACAGTAGAAGGAAATTCCACACCACGCAATTGGAATCCTTTGAGGAGGGATCTGGCTTCCCATAAGGCACTTCAAGCATTAGGTTACTTTCTAATCAGGCTGGTACAGAAAAAAAAAGTGCAAGAGAGCCAGTGAGCACCCACTCTCCTGTGTGTGAGATTCAGTAGTGGCCTGCATGCAAATGAGGGCCCATGGTAAAAACATGCTAGGGACACTAGCACCTCCTTTTTGACAGGAGCGGTGGCTGTCAGCGGGTTTGACAGCTGACTCTCAATTTTGCCGGTGACTGTTAGAGCCTGCTGATAGCTATGGGTTCAGAAAGCGGATGCTGGCTTAATTGAGCAGCCGGCTTCTGACCCGTGGGCAGATTTAAATTTTTTTTTTAATTTTGAGGCTTCTGACTTAATAGTGTTAAGTCAGAGGTGCCAGCAGGTGTTACTTTCTGTATCATGTGGGAATAACTAATAGGCCCATCAACATGCATTTGCATATTGATGGGCCTTACTGTATAAGGGGTAAAGCTAGTGCATCAAACATGTGTCCAAACCTGGGCTAACAGTGCGCTCCCCTGGAGTGCACTGTACTGTAGCGACCTGGATGTTGGCATAAAGTGCTACAGGATAGTAAATAGTATTGAAAATGCTGAGCTATCTGACCAAGCTTGTTCACTGGGGTGTTGTCCTCAAATAGGTGTGGGAATGGCTGAGAATGATTGTTTGGTATGGGGGTCAATGTCATATTGAACAACTTGGGTCACTGTAGTTGATTATAGCCATTGCTATGATTTTGTTCTTGGGAATATATTTGAAGATACATTCAAAAGAGCAATGACCCAGGGGTGCATGGCTTTGTTTGGATTTAAAATCTTTTGTGTAACGGCAAGATCTTTAAAAAGTTTAAATTGTGAGTAAACTATGATAATCTTTCTCATGACTGCCAATCTGTAAGCGATTGGAATTAGAAGGAACAATTAGAAACTTATGCATAAAGGAGAGAAAGTGTGAAGCATGAGATATGCCTCCTACAAAACAGAAGGCCAATATAAGGGAGGTTATTTCATCATCTCCCTTAGCTGGCCTACCTGACTCTCGGATATCATCATTCTTTGAGCCGGCAACAATATTAATCTGGAGGACAGGGCCGTGTTAGAAACAGACTTAGAGTGAGAATCTGTTTCTCTGACCAAAGCCATCTCATTGAGCCCTGGAGCTCCCAATATTCCATCCCCACCAATAGTCCTACAGGATAAAAATGCTGATTTAATTCCTTCTGATATAAAAATATTACCTGAAGGAGCGATGGGAAACATTGATGCTGGGGGAGGTGATGTGGGAAAGTCTGATGAAGAAAAAATAAATTGCAACTTCAGAGACATCTGTAACAACAATGGATATCCTCTGGGCTGCAATTAAGTCTCGAGACAGCAATAATAAAGTTTAACTAAAACATATGTAGAAACCCAACAAAAAGTAATAGATGTTGAGAAAATGGTAAGTACTCATGTTAAATTAGAAACACAGGACAAATGTATGTGTAAAGTAGAAACCATTCAAAAAAATTGTTAAACATGAGATCTCAAACATGAAGAAATTAGAATATATGGAGAATAGTTTTAGATATTCTAATATAAGAATATTAATTTTACATTTGAGAATGATTCCACCAAAAGATATTCTTTAAACATATCTTCTACATATATTAGAGATACCAGAGCAGGGCATTCTTACTCTAAGATTAATTATATTCCAAAAAGATCTATTGTAAGAGAAGCCCAGCTGGACCAGTCCATTGATTTATCAGATGTCTTAAGCTGATTGAAACAGAAACATCAAGAGAAACCCTATTTGTATCATTTATGTTGCCACAAGAAAAATACAGTAGTTTGTTTTTAGGTGCTAGATTGCAAAGTTATCACTGTCAGCAGATCTGGATGCATCTATTCTCTCTAGTTACCTAGATTGATAAACACCTTTACTTCTGTATGATTTTTCCAATGGCTTACAGTTTCTCAAGATATTGCTGATACATTGATAAGGGTAGATTCTGGGTATTACTTGATTAAATGAATATCAATATATGTGTACATTTTGCTGCTTGTAAAGAAAAAAAAAAGCAATGACCCAATAAAGATGAATATATAAAAAAGTAGGTCAAACTATTCCTCTCTGAAACCATTTGCACTCTTGGCATCCTCAGTGATCCCTTTCAATGCAGCTTCACATCACAGCCTTAAAGATTTCTATTCAAATTATAGCCTTTACTGGATCCTCAAAAATCACTATTCTCCATTCCTCACTCTTCCAGTCTCAACTACTGCAACTTTTCATTAGGGTTCTGGCTTATATAATTCATCTTTTACAGCTTATAAAATTCCACAGCTAGGTTGTGGACAGGACAACCAAGATGACCACATTACTCAGGCATCCTCTTCTCAAATTCAATATCAGCTTGCTCTCGCTTCACTCTTCTGCACAACATTTCATCACCATGGGGATTGCAGCTATGTTGAAAGGCGATGCTTCCATGAGAAAGTTACGATCCTCAAATCTCAGACTATGGTATTGGATATTCCTGCAACAAAAGTACTGCACTTGGCTGAAAAGGACTAGCATGCCTTTTCTACAGCTAGGCCTATTCATGGGAAATCTCTTCCACAGGAGATAAGAAAACCTGTTTCAAAAGGCATATTCCATGTATATTTGAGCACTACTGAGCAGAGGCATATGTACCTTTAATGCTAGACTTAATAAAATGGATTAAAATAGAACGTGTATGTTTTATACTCCTCCCTGACTAGAGGAAGAGCAGGTAAGTATTTTAAAATGAGTCCGGGCTCTCAAACCCATTCTCAGGAAAAAGAAAAACCCAGGCAGCCTGGTTGATAAGCTATCCACACTGAACATGGCACAAAGATTTGCACACCTCACTCAGTGGAGAGAGCCTGAAAACCCAGCTGGCTCAGTATCCTGAAGTCTGAGAATTCCTGCTCTAAGGAAATTCTTTGGTCGAAGTTGTGAAGCCTGGAATAGCTTTCCTATGGAGTTGGGTGGGTACAAGTAGCATATATACACACACACTATCATTTACGAAGGGAATGAAGACTAGTCCTGCACTAAGAACCTCTTGAGAGGTCATTCCTTTTGATGGAATGGACCATATCTATGTTTTGTGACCTATAAGTTCATATCAGAAAAGTAGATAAGTACATGGCACTCTGGTCTGTTTCTTTTATGAAGGAGCCACACCATCCTCAATGCTTCAAGGCACCTTGCAAGGTATAAAAGTTTAGTGATGATTCCCTTTTCTCAGGAAGGGATTTAGTTCTAGTAGGGGCAGGGAATAAGTTCTGCTGCTATTGGAATATTCAGGACCAGTGGTGTAGCCAGAATTGATTTTTTGGGTGGGCACAAGGTTAATATGGGTGGGCTATAGGCATGCAGGTGTATAGTTTTTATTGATAAAGAACGCCCTAGTAATTTGCAACAGCCATTATACATCATTTATGAAACTTTAATATAGTTTACCTCAATTTCATGCACTTACTAGCATTAAAGATTCCTTAATCAGAATTTATTATATTTATTGCAGTTTATAAATGCACAAGTATAGGAAACAGATCCAGTCATGTAACAAATTAATGTATTCTTTCATGAACCATCTTTCATTATATTGTATTTATGATTTCTGGTTTTCTGCAATCAGAACAGCTACAGTGCAGAGCTAGGGCAATTCAGATTGCAACTAGCATGAAAAAAAAAGTTTCTAATTCTGTTGTCACCTCAGCAAAAATAGCCCTCCACTGCTATTTTGTGAAGTAGCAAACTCTTGCAAAGAGGCATCTAGACCCTTGCTATACAGTCACAGCACTGACTCAGGATTCAAAGCAGCAATGCAAATACTACACCAGGCCCTAGAACATTAATCCATCACCTACTGGAGGTACAGAACAAGCTGGACTACTATAGAGAAACTACATGCTAGCAGAAATACAGCATTTCTCACACACACATGCAAAACAGAACGACCCTTACCTAATATAGAAATAAGAGACCACAAATTAGAACAAACATGCAGATAAAAACCACAATAGAAAGCCTGAGAAACTAAAGTTTAACAGTAGAATACTGAAGAGCAAAATACAAAAATAAGAAATGCACATTCCTAAAGATGACATTTAAATTGCTATCAAAATAAATTTAACCTTTGTATTTTTCTAAAGAATTGGTCCTGGTCTTTCCTGTTTTTGTGCTTGTTGCTCATTTCCTAATTCTTTCAGCATCTTTCTACTACTGTTTTCTTCCCTTCTACACATACTCTTCCCCCCCCCCCCCCCCCCCCCTCTACACACTCACATTCTCTGCAGAGACACATACAAGCTCTCACTTTCTCATCCCTCCCCAGGCTAACATTATGAACACAGACATCCACGCACCCACTCTCACCCACAAACAGACCCAGGCTTCTATTGTCACCCACAAACACACTGAAGCTGCCATTCTCATCCACACAAGCCCACGCACAGCTTCTGGTACTGCTTCCTCCCTCAGCAGAAGATAAGTTGGCCTCTTGGTCCACAGATCTTCCTACTTTGGGAAGGGGCTGGGGAACAGAAGCTGCTCTTTGTGCTTTTGCTGCTCCCCCCCCCCCCCCAAGATCAGTGGGCCATATGGCCTCAGGACTGCGTCCCCATGTGTGCTATGCACAATAGGCCTGGGGCCTCCACTTCTGGTGCCATTTGGGTTGGCAGCTGCCCACCTGTGGCTATTCCACAGTTCAGGACCTCCAGTAGATGGCTTTCCAGCCTCTCCCACTATTTACTAGTGAAGCTATTGAGAGCAAGTTCAGATAAACAACTTGTTGTGGATGGCCAAGGATACAGACCATCACAGCAGTGGTAGACTGCAACATGATTCTACAATAGTGTTCTTGAGTCACTGCTAGGACTTGGATTCTATTATGTAATTGAGTAAGACTTCAGAAGAGACTGAATATATTGCCTGCCTGCTAGTGGAAGCTACATGGCCTGTTAAGACTCTGCAGAACAGTGTTTTCAGTAATTCCTGAAGCTGCTAAAGGAGAGCTGGAGTCTATCCAAGGGACCAAGTATTCTCAAAAGCTAATGCAATCACAGTGGAGGCTGCAAGCCAAATGGTAGGGCTTTGGCAGAGGGAAGCCTGACAAATATACAAGCGTACCAGCTTGGCATCTGCTGTGCTTTATATGGTGCTGAAAATGAAGAACCACATGTAAGGAAACTAAGAAACCCTCAAATGAGCTGAAGCTATAAACACTTGTAATTGCATTTATAAATTGTTCACTCATATCAGTAACACAGTAAATTTAAGTTAGGAAATACCAGCTCAAACTTATAATCACTGGGTTATCCAAATTCAGCTTATACATGCCACAATGAGAATTTTCTTCAAAGACCAATATTAAAACAAGACACTTATCGTTTATCTTCCTGCATATGGCATTGGTGTTTGCCTGACAGCACATGTTTCATGGACCTTCAAGGGCTTTAATAACTATAAGTTTTGCATTTTAACAATAAGCTTTCTCCCATTATAGCAGTGGCCATGGCATTTCCAGACACCTTTTAAATCACTGACTTAAATGTACTGTTACTGATATAAGTTAACAATTTATAAAATGCAATTACAAGCGTTCTACCTTCAGCTCATTTATGAGTGTTTCTCCTTTTTGTAATAAAATTCTTAGCTTCCCTACATATGGTTCTTCATTTTGATGCATGGTAACCAGTTTTTGTATCATGTTATATGGTTCTGAAGCAAGAACACATGGGTTACCATCTTCCATCCAAACCCCACTCTTGCTTTCCCAAATCTACCCCCATGCACTAAATATGCTTAGGCTCAGGTATTTTGGTTCTCTGCATCTATCACCCTTTCAGACAGACATGTTATCCAACACTATTTGTCAAAATTAAAGAAATCTATCATGAACAAGTGTAGTTGCCAAAACGTTTATTGCTATACCACCATTACAAACAAGCATTTATCCTCTTTACAAATATTTAGTACTATACCACTTGCAAGTCCCACATGGAAACCAGTGAAGGGGCAGTCATGCCTATTGTGAACTGTCTTGTAACATTAAGGGTCTATGTGGAATTCCTAAGCAACCCTGCTTCATGAAGTCAAAGATCTGCAAGCTGCTTATCACCATACAGGACTTCCAGTGCTCTTTAAACCTGGTTACAGAACTCTGCTTTCCATTGTCTGTCTTCCCAGCATAGCCCACCAAAACAATCTAGAAATTTCTTAAGATCTGCAAAATGAAATGGACTAGAAGCTCTATATAAGATGACTCATACTAGGGTTAAAGGCACTCCACCTCTTATTTCAAATCAGAACATTAAGTGGAACCAATGCTAGAATGTAATTTGTATCATTGTTCCTTTTGAAAGAAGGAACCTTGACTTCCCCACATCCATCTCACCAGTGGCTAGTAGACAGCACAAAACCATGTGTCCCATCAAGAGGGCAATTGGTCAAGCTTGATATTCTATGTAACATCTTGACACAATAGTCACTTCTGTAGTTTAGCAGAACTGGAATTAGTGCTAGACTGGTGCACTTTAGCTGCTGTGTTCAGGCTCTTGTTGGCTGGCTTTTTCTTGCTTCTGCTCTGGGCTCACAGGTCCTACCAACCAGTTGAGTGGTGTGGTGTTAGCAAGATAAGCCATCACCTCATCCATGGATTCCTTCATTTTCTTCAGCTGTTCTTTGCAGGTGCTGAGGAGCTGATCAGACAGGTCTCTGATGGAGCCAACAGAGTGGAAGTTCTGGTAGATGTCTCCAGCCAGGCAGCTAACGTGGTGGGCTTGGTTCTGGATGTTTTGGGGCAAGCCTTGGATGCTCGATACCAGTGTGAGGCAGTTTGTCTGAAGCTGTTGAGACAGGTCCTGGGCAATAGCCAGGGCACGTGATTCAATGTGCTAAAAACAGAAAAGACACTTTAGAAATCATAGAAACTGGCTGGCTGTATTACTATGTTCTGCTCATTGGAGAAAGTTGACCCATGGATATGAATATTAACAGATACTGGTAGTATTCCTGTCATTCTCAGAGATCCCAGGCTATTGAGTAGAATCTGTACGACTACACCTTGCTTGACTGGGGAGGGTGTTTGTGTCATGACAGGTTTACTAGTCAAGTGTGGGTCTAGTGTTGCTCCAGACACTCCCTCACTGGGAGATGTCCCAGTTTGATAAGTGGAATATAGGCCAGGAACTGAAGTTGTGGCTCTCTTGAAGCAGTCCAGCACTCACGTTTGGAATCTCTGGAGCCACAAGAGGGAGAGAGAGTGCTTGGAGCAGGTGAAGGGATCAAGCCCATCAGATTTCATGCTCTTTTGGAATCTGTGGCATATTTAGTAATACTTCTATTCCACAGCTCTAAATATTGACTGGATTACAAAAAAACAGTTCACACCTTAACAAAAACAAACCACACAAGAGTTAAGCAAATTTTAAGTCTAGTCTTCCCAATTGTTTTCTAAAAAACGTAACCTCCGAAATACACATCCTGGAAGTAGTCCAAGCTCCATGGCAGGTGCTCCAGCAGAAGAGGTCCTACACCAAATAGCTGCAGACACTTCTAGTGTGAATTGTCAGAAGTCTCATAGGATACAATGAGTGAGGAGCACTGCATTCTGCCAAAGGGAAGTTGCCCTACTTTAAGAGGGTTGAGGGGAAGAGAAAATTCCTACACAATTCAAGTATCAAAAAGGATAAAGTCATAGCCTGAGAGGTTTTCCTATGGCATTATCATAAGGTTTAGGTGTCAGTAAGCCCCAGAGCCCCTGCTGAACAGTTTGGATTTTTGTTCTGCTATGGATGTCATTTGAAGGGGGTGGTCAAGTTGTTACAATTCTCCCAGTACCACCATAAACCCTTTTGGAATCACAGACTTATTGTCTGTTACTTGAGGTAGAGAGGATCCTCTGCCCTAAGGTCTTGGAATCCCAGTTGTTCCCAAATCAGAACCACCTTGGCAGTCTCATGGGGTTCAAGGCCCCATATCTTCCAGAGATGCCCAGGATAAATGCAGAATGGGAGCTGGAAGGAGAGCAGGTAAGATTACTGAGCAAGCCAGTCTTTAGGAAGAAACGTGGTCTATATTAGCAGAGAAAGCCAACTACTGCAAAGGATGGGAAAAGCTACTACAGACCCATGTCCCATAAAGCTTAGATACCAATAATAGCTGGGTCTCTTCCTGCCACCCTTAATGTAAAGCTTTGGGCATCCGGTCTCAGACTTAGTGGCGCCAGCTCAATATTCCTTGTCAAAATGAATCAGCAAGATAGAGGGGCCGACTCCATGGCTCAGAGGCTGTGCTGTCCAAATAATAAATATGGGGTCAAGAGGACAGATCAGCAATTCAAAAAAAAAAAATAAAGCCACAAAGAAAAAGGTATAATTGAGAGGCTGTTCAAAATGGTTGATAATGATCAAGGCATGACAGAAGGTGCATCTAGACTGTTGCCAGTGTTAGAAGTTTATGCAGACTGAATGCCTGGAAACATTAAGCCACCCAAAAGCTGTTTACCTCTCTACTGGGAGCTTCCTCTCCATCCTGTTGTCCTATGTTTCTCTTCCATGCTAGCCAAGCCTGGTGCAGCTTCTCTTGGGCATCCTGCAGTTTCTGGTTGGCACTGGACAGACTCTTTTGGGCATACTCCATCTGAAATCAGGAGACAGTGCTGCTATTAGTAAACGGGCTTGGTATACATTGGGGAAAAACCTGAAGCTCATCTAATAAGTTAGTCTTCAGTGTAAATCATTCTGCTTTAGCCCTATCTCCTCTTCCAGCTGGAGGAGGCCAAAACATCAACACTAGTTAAGGTCAATGACAATACCTGCAAGCAGTCTTAAACATGGAAGATATTAGGTGATGCATCAAGACCAAAAGGCACCCAGCCTCCCCTGCAACAAGCACTGCTGAATTACAATACTAGTGGTGGCAGACAGATGAGTTTGGTGCAGGCTTCCTTTTCATCCAAGCTAGCATGTTAGTACTGCTCTTGAACGAGATCAATGGAGACCACATCTCTTACCAGATCAATGGTGTGATGGAGCTGAGAGATGGCCTCCTGGCTCCTGCATTTAGCATCTTTCACTGTGATCAAGGCCTGCTCATGAACCTTGGAAGACAGAGATCCCAGTCTAGCATAAAAGCTTGGCTTCTGGGTGCCAGTAGCTTCTTTGGCTAAAATCGAGAGAAGAAAGCAACTATCAGCTGGGTTTCAAATCTTATTCTTATCTTGAGACAGAAGTAAAAAGATGTAGAAACCCCTGGTCTCTGTGGTGGCCCTAGATCCCTGCCCTTAAGATAGATAGCGAAGGAGATACCATCCCATCAGCACCTCCCTCAGACGAAGGTCTGAAGTGGGTGAATTCATGCCTAGAAGGGGGACTAGAAGTCAAGAGTGTGGACCATGGTTTGGATTTGAGGCAAGGACCTGATTTTGCTCATCTTTAATTTTAAGATACTCCTTTCCCCTGCAATGGGAAGGATAGCAGTGACTCATTATCAGAGGATTTTTTGGGACTTTGAAAGGTTTAGCACCCCTCCTCCCCACCCTGGAGCTTGGCTGCATCAAGCAGCAGACCTTCACGATAAAGTCACTTCAGGACGAGTCTTGATACCCATATTTTGGGACACAGGATGGGTATGAACTGGACTTACGGGGACTGCAGGTACCATTTTGAGATTGAAGTGGATTCTCCTCTCATTGAGAGATCCTGGTTGGGCAAGGAAACCCCCAGGACCCTGTTCTGAGGATACATGCACTGGAGGAGGGGGGGGAGATCCAATGTGTACATACATCATGGTGGGGCACAGATGAAAAGCAGAACCCTTATGATGAAATGTCACAGTAAAGTTTGTTGACCATGCAAGCTGTCCAGACTGTTCCTGCAGCACCATCATGGAGTGGGTACAGTAACTCCAGAGGCATTTCACTACACTGCCCGGGCCTTGAATGTCAGCCTCCCTCCCCCAAAAGAGGAGAATCCACTCCTTGGAACCAGAGATGTTAGCCTCATGAAATACATTATGGACCCTTATGATATAACCAATCCTGGGGGAGAGGGAGGGAGGGAGAAGAGATGAAGTTACAAAGCCACCAAGTCTAAAAAAAGAAAAGCCAGGAATTTCACATTAGGCCATACTGAACATGACTGAATTCTAAACAAAACCAGAGGAAAAGGAATAATTGAGGCTTTTTGCAAGCCCAGTTTCTCCTTACCTGCTTCCCCTTCAGTCACTGGGAGATACTGATCCACAAGGGCCTCCGTCTTGCTCAGTGCAGCATCTACCCCAGTGCTCACCACCTGCACCATGGGGCTTCCCAGAACAGAGTTAATGCTGCCAGTCACAACAGCTTTTGTCATTTCCATGCTCTCCTGTGCAGCTCCCTTGGCCTTGTCCACCACTCCAGTGACTGCATCGGCAACTGTGTCCTTGGCACCCATCACAGTCCCTGCTACAGCTTCTTTTGCACCAACCACCATGTCTGTGGCATTAGCAACGATCTACATGAAGAATCACAGTTAGTACTAGATGGTCACATCTGAGGACTGCCACTTGTTTGCATCAAGTTTCCACAGGCTGCGAGAACAGAATCTGGTCCAAGCTCAGGAATCCTGATCACACTAAGCTTTGATATCCATGGCCCTGCTATCAACTGCCCTCATTTCTACAATAGGTTGTAACCTGCATCTACTTAATCTTTATTCACTGCCTTCCTTACTCCAGTTATGATCAAATCTGGCCATATTTTCTATTGTTCCACATGGAAACCACCCTTGTTTACTGACCCTTCCTTGCATAGAGAAGCTTCAGCTGCACTGACTCAAGAGGCATTTATATATACTAGAAACATTGCTTTAAGAGCCTCAGTACATTCGGATCAGATTTCCAGCTACATGAAGTTTTGATGTGTCCATGCAAAGCAAGAGAACCTGGTTAATCCCCAGTTAAGGCAACCCTGAGGAAACCCCTGCATTCTCTCAATACCCATGGGATGGGAAACTTCTGAGCATCCATAGGTCAACTGCAAGTAGTTCAGTTTTGTGAATAAAAGATTTAAAAAAAGAGGAAGGAAAGAGCAGTAGAATGGTGTCAGCTTGTTGCTAGAGCTCTGGCTGCAGCTCACATGACTTTCTACCTTTGCAGGTGATGGGGGGGTTAAGGGTATATACCTAGAAAGGTAGAGTCATGTGCTGTTGCTATTTCTGTTTAGAGAAGCACCTTTAAGACTTTCTGTAATGTGGATCTCGTCACCTGCCGTGATGTTTAATAAAACACAGCCTCACCTTATCAGTAGATTGGTGAAGGACAGGCAGCTTCTCTTCAATTTTGTCCAGGCCTACACAGGCACAGTTATTGGCAAGAGCAACTACAAAAGAAAGACAGACAGCTACACTTCTGCTCTGTGAACATTCAGACAAGTAAGATAGAAGATAGGAAGATGAGACTAGGAAACTATGCATTCAAGCCACTTATTACCTAGAAGTCCATTATAAACAGGTTGCCAGCGAGAGAAGTGACTACACTTGGGACTGTGGTGTTGGGGGCCCCCCCATCCAGTTCTCCCTGCTTCTCAGAAGTCTTTCCCCATCAAGGAGCCAGTTTGCCAGCTCCACCAGGCACACTATTTTGGGATTCCAGTGCTGGCATTTGAAAGAGTGAGACTGAACAAGGCCACAAAACCTGGGCCTGTCAAGTCAACCCCACAACATAAACAAAGCCTGGAAGCAGTGGTGGGGATGACTCGGCCATTGTCTACAAGTGCACTAACAAAGCAGGAGTGGTGCCACCACATCAGCTTTATGGGCAGAGGAAGGAGAGCAAGGTGCCAGTTATGGCAGCTCAAGGACTGCTAGCACAAGGTCATCATCCAAACTAGACAGCAAGGGGTCAGCATTCCCTGGCTGTGTCAGACCCTGTATGGTAACAGGGTGGGAATTGAAGTGTTACCTAGAAAGGATGTAACTTAGCAAGTCAGTCATCTTCCTCCCTCCCTCGTCTGGTGCCACCTGAATAGTATGTACAGAACCATGCATGGTTTTATTTTTCTACTCTTGTTGCTCTAAAGGTTTCCTTTCATGCCTCCACAGAAGAGCAGAGTCCTTTCTCCTTCATAGTAATGTTTCTCATGGAGGTATGGGGGAACCCACTAAGCACACCTGGATCTGGCTACGAACAAGTTTATTCTAGACTTCCTATAGCAATAAGCTGGGGAAGTTTCCCTTATAACCACAATAGTGCTAGGAAGCTTAGGCAGAGATGGAGCTCTGGGTCCCAGAGAATGAGCTGTATTAGTTGACTTTACGGTTTACAGATTGCAACCTGCCTGCTGCCCATTACACCAAGCAGGCAACATCATCCATCCCATTCCCTCAGCAACCTAAGGGACAGGGAACCACGAGATGAAACAGTTATTCTAGTCCAAACACCAAACAGATCACCAATGGGAAAAAAAAAAGTAAGGCAGCTTAAGGTTGAATTATGTGCTATGTTTATCATGGGGAACTTTCCAACTGAAGGAAGGTTCTAGAAGGTGCATTTTGGACAAATGAGAGAAGGTTTTCTATTCCTAAAGAATATTGGAGCAGTTGAGAAATGTTGCACTAAAGACTAGAGAGTCAGAAGTTTAGGTTTGGAGGCTTGTAACCTTGTGCAGTGCCTAAAGTGGTTTCTGAGCTGGAGAAGTAGCCGAGGAAGGTTTACAAGAAGATAAAGACTGTCCTAGTTGACTGAGGGGTTCTGTAACTTGGAAAGCCCACAGCTTGGGACAGACTTTTGTAGAAGCAGCATCATGCAGTGCTACATCTGGGGTGAATAAAGAGTAAGGGCCTTCAGACAACTGACTGGGAAAATGCTGAAAAATGTTCAGCTGATTGAGAACTGCATGTAATGGGTAGAAAGGTTTTTGAGAGTGGAAATGTTTTGAAGTTTAATTCTGGAGATATGCTGCTGAAATTGTCCATCTTGGTGCTCCAACTGGTTCTTGATATTTGGATTGTTTAAAAATGTTCGAGAGACTACTTGTGTAGACTTTTCTTGCTGGGTACATAACTCCCTTGGGCCTCAAAATTTGATTCCCTAGTGGGAGAATCCTGGTTCCAGGCCTGTTGGCTGGCTTTTACCACCTTTGCAGCTGCCAAAAGGTGACATCCCCACCCCCTCACACCAATTCAGTGAAGTCCACGGAAGAGTGGGCAAATGCCCACTCACCTGTGCATGCGATTCTGTATTTAAATGAGGCCCGGCGGTAGAAACAGGCAGAGGTAGAGCCCGCTGACAGCAAAACTGAGCATTCAGTTTGACCCAACAGCCGCGTGCTGACTTCAAATTTTACACTTTTTTACCCTTTGGGACTTCCAACTCAATACTGCCATGATATTAAGTCGGAGGGTGCAGGGGAATACCTAATAGGGCCATCAACATGCATTTGCATGTTGAGGGTGCTATTAGGTTCTGCAGGTTGGACGCGCGTTAACAGTGCGCTCTGGAGTGCACTATACTGTATCGGCCCGAAAGGAGGATGGAGTTAACCCACACTACTAGTTATTACTAGAATTTTTTGTATTAATTGAAATAGAATATCAGCTGCACAGCAAGAATCTAAGTTACCATATGCAATAAATAAGTTGGAAAGATACTAGAAGCAGACCAAAAGATCAGGCAATGTCTGCTGGATAGAAGGGGGAATGCTCATTCAGGAAATGAAGTCTTCTAATGTAGCAGTGATGCTCTACCTGCAGTTGATGTGTAGTCCTGTTAGGGAAGGTGGGCTGGCCCAGCAGCATTACTGTGCACCATGTGGAGGACCTGGATCAAATCTGCTGGGGAGGTAGTATTAGACTGTCCCTAGGGCCTGGGGTTGCACTCACCATGCACTGCTTAGTGCCCAGACTTAGAGCTCATAATTATAGAGTTTTGGCCAGAGATCTATGCATGGCCACCAGCTGAGAGCTGTTGAGAAAAATAAAGACAGGGAAAAAATCCCAGGCAAATGCAAGTAAAAGCTTAGTGTCCCAGTGCAAGGGAGGCTGGAACCTAAAGGTACAGGTGATTGCCAGGCCAAAATAAATCTCAGTAGGATGTGGGATGTTACCTCCCTCTCCCACCCATAGCTAATAAAGGTTTGGATTTTCTTTAATGAAAGGGAGAATTTAAGAAAAAAAAAAGTCTCCTGTTAGATCATGCAATAGAGTGCTTAATATGTCACACATTCACTATAAAAACAGATGAGTCTAGACAGAAGTTGACATGTATATTTTGAGTTAAAGTATATTTACTATTAAATAAGTTGATAGAGTACTTAAAAAAAATCCCCACAAGATCTTATTAAAAAGGCCAGTTCTAGCTAGAAACTATTAGCTACAAGCCTCAATCATTTGCTTTCCCTCAAATGTATGGAAAAAATATGAATCCTATTCAGGCGAGCAGTTGCCATCACTTACTTTGTGGCTCCAGTTTTTGGATGATGGGCTTTGTACTTGCAAGGGTCACAGCAGCGATGGTCTTCACCCCCTCCTCTGCCACCTCACAGACAGACTTCAGGTAGGGATGATTCTCTTTTGTGCCGACGTAAGCAGATGAAACCATGTCACAGGTAGAGCTCACCAATGGCAGGTTAGCCACCCTCACTGCCACATTCTGGCAAGTCAAAATTTGGAGAGAGAGTTAGCAATCCAGCTACAGTGCAACCATGGAAAACTGAGCAAGCTCAAGCAAAGTATTTCATGCCTACTTGTTGTGGTTCAGCTGCTTCTGAAGCCATTCTTTCAAGCCTTCAAAAAAAAAAAAAAAAAAAAAAAAAAGGAACTAAACTTTTGAGAAGGAAATAAAAAGTACAATATTTCAGCTTCAGACATATGCTGAAGCTTGCATTTTCTGCCAACAGTTTATAAAACTCTTCTCCCCTATCATAAACAGAGCTAATGTTTCAATATCTTCAATGCACCAATAAACCCAATGACAACTTACAATAGAATTACAAAAATTAGAGTAAAATATAAGTAGTAATTAACTAGACATACAAATAAGCCTGTAAATAGCTGTGTAGTTTTTACATGGAATGGGATATAGATAAGTGGTAGGCCAACAATGGACTCAGCTTGTTTTAATGCTGGGACAGAAGTGCCTGCAGTTATGTAGAATAAGTACTTATTTTTGTCTCCCTCTTTGCCATATCCTTGACATCAAGGTTACCCAACCCTTCTACTAGCTTTTAACCAGCTTCATTCACTACTTGTGATATGGATCTGTCAAAATGCACTAAGCAGATCCCCCCCCTTTTTTTTTTTTTAGTTGACTCTAAATTGGATTACACTTACCTCACCAGCTACTCCAGAGTGGATTAAAAGGTAAATAAAGGGCCCCAATTTTAAAAAAGCATTTGCACTTTACTCAGGGTAAGTGGGCCTTTGAAGATTGCTACACTACACCACCAAGTTGTCTACAGATTTTATCCATGCATTTTATGTGCATAAATGACTTTTGAAAGTTGCTACAAAAACAGTAGTTACATTTACATATAAATCTTTCAAAAAAAATTATCCCAAAAGGTTTAGAAGAATCCTGGACAATACACTTGAAAAGTACAGAAAGCAGAGGAAGCACAGCTCCTCATAGCTTAGGAGGAACAGTAATTACTAGCCAGGCTCATTTGCCAAGTAACAGAATAAAGTTTCACCTGGGGGTTAATTAAAAAGTGATCAGCACTAGCAGACCGGAGCACCACTCGCCTCTAAACACCAGGAAAGAGGAGGGCAAGGAGAGGCTGACAGGTCTCCAATAAAGAGCAATATCAGCACGGACGCTTCTAAGGCTGGCAAGTGGGATATAGTTTTAGTTATCTGAAGCCAACACGCAGAGTACAGGGGCCAGCTGTTTTTTTTTCCCTTTAAGTCATCTACCTCATTACATTATGGAAGCATTTACACCTTCTCTGGGTTTTAGGTGTAGAAAATGGAAGTAGGGGGTTAAGATATTACTATTTAGTTTGATTTTTGTTGTATTGGAATGTTGACGTTGCCTCTTGTAAAGATTTAACAGAGAAGAATCATCCAGACCCCCTTTTATTAGCCACATTTATTACACCTACAAGGAAGAAAAAAAAGAAACCACTTCCAGCCATAAGACAGAAGTTGAAGTCCCAACAACCGTGAAATGCAACAGCACTAAACATAGTTTTAAGATTAGCCACATTAAGGATATTTATCACTTCATGTACTTGAAGAATGAAAGAATATCCGGCCTTGCAAGCTCCAAAGGGATTGCAGCCGGACACAGAGCAGCTCAGGCGTCCCTCCCTCCCTTTCTGACTCCCCAACATCAGGTACAAGCCCCTGAGGACTGGCTCCTGGCCCCAGGTGAGCAGTCAAAGCAAAAAAATGTTCCTTAACTTAACAGTACAACAAACTCCCTTCTGATTACCAGCAAGTAGATAGGATTAGGACCTTCTTCCTCAACCGCACAGGATCACTGCCACCTCCTCTTCTGTTTCCCAGCTGCTCTGGAGCCAGTTCTAGGGAAGATAAGGGTGGGGTCCAGGGACTCGGCGGCTCCTCCCTGTGATTTTTACCCTTAGTTGTTTCTCCCCTCCTGCACCATTTTCAGCCTGAGTCAGTCTGTTTCTACTTCCGGTCCCCCTTTTCCCGGACGCACTTGCTTCACATGGCTCTGTTCTCATTTCCCCTAGGGTGGAGTTTTGTTAACGTTAATGCAAACGCCAGTGATGCAGTGGGTACAAGGGGCTCATGCCCCACATCTGTCTGTTGACTGCTCCAGCCCCTTTCCTGGGAGCAGCTTTCAGGGAACAGGAAGACTGGGGCTGGAAAAGGGAGCTCAATTGTTTTCTTCTCTCCAGTGCCTGCTCCATCGTCCCCTCCTTCTCCTCTTGTCCACGCAGGAGGGGAAGGGTTGAGACAGGAGCAGCCCCTGCAGGCGGCATGTGGTGAGAAAGAGGAAGGTATCTGGACAAGAGAAGAGAGTAATTGTTTTCTGTTCTGCTGTGCTTTTTTTTTTTTTTTTACCATCCCTTCCCGTCTTTCAACAGAGGGGAGGAACTGGGGACCAGACTTAGCCACAACCTTTGATCTCAGGATTCTGGACTCAGCTGAGAGCAAAGCGTTGCGTGGAGGAAAGAAATATTCAGAGAGCTGTAAGTGATCGACATGGAGGGAAAGTGAGAGTGAAGAGTGGGTGAATGTTTGTGGTGTGAAAGGATGACTGATGAGGAGAAAGTGAATGGTGGAATGGGAGGAGGGTTAATGTTGGGGGATGTGAGGAAGGAGTGGTCTAAAAGGGGGTGAATACTGGGGAAGTGAGGAGCTGGTTGAATTCTGGGAATATGAGGACAGGTAGGTGAATTCTGGAGGGGAACAGGATAAGGGAAGGAGAGTGTGGCTTCCTCCCCCTCATCACCCTGAAATTAGTGCAAACTTGAACTGTCTGAGGTGATTAGAGAGAGTCAGTATATGGGGTTCATGAAAACCATGTGGGAGGAGGGGATGCATATGAGGAAGTGCAGGGGTACAGTATCTGGGGAAGGGGTGAAAATTGCTGGAAGGGCATAGACTGTGTCAAAGAACTCCAGAGGTGGTGATGGGGTGATGAGAGCCAGAGATGGGGTGGGTCAGAAATGATGATGGAGGTGTAGCTGACCCAGAGAATGAAGTGGAGAATGGTAACGAAAAAGCTAGAGATGGTGATTGGGGCGGGGGGAAGCTTAGAAATGTGATGGAGTGGAGAAGGAGTTGTGAGTGGTAGTGAATAATTGGGAGGAGGAAGTATGAGAGAGGGAAGTGATGTGGGATGGGTGTGTGAGAGTCATAAGGGATGAAGGGTGAGTGTGTGTGATAGAAAGTCAGAGAGGACATTGAATGGGGGAGGGGAGAATATGCAAGGGGAGGACTGAGATGAAAGTGAATAAGAGAGTGTGTGGTGATAGGAATGAAAGAGGATAATTGAGGGCCGTGGGAGACAATGGGGATAAAGACTCCATGAGGGAGACAAACTGGAGGGTATGAGAGAACATGATGGGGAGTGATGAGAGAGGGGAGGCTCTCAGGAGAGTTGGGTAAGTGAAGTATGGGGCAGGAAGAACTGGAGGGTGATAGATGAAGGATAGAAGATAAATGAAGGCGAAGGAGAGATGAGATCCAGTTGTGACAGGATAAAGGGAGTGAAGTGATTGTGATGTAAGGGAAAGATTTAGAGGCAGAGAAGAGAGATATGAACGAAAATTACATGAAAGGGAAAGGTAGTAGTGATCGCATTAATTTGCTCACCACAGACTACAGACCTGCAAGTCTGACCTCTTTGGTGAGCAAATTAATGGAACTGCTGCTATGACAGAGGATAGTGCAGTTTCTGGATTACAAGATCTGAAGCAGCATGGTTTTACCAGAAATAGGTCTTGTCAGATGAATCTGATCAATTTCTTTTATTGGGTGAGCAGAGAATTGGATCGGTGAGAGCACTAAAAGTAGTGCACTTGGATTTCAGTAAGGCTTTTGACACGGTTTCACGTAGTTGACTTATAAATTCAGTGCCCTTGGTATGGGAACTAAAGTGACTGACTGGATTAGAAATTAGTTGAGTGGTAGATTACAAAAGGTAGTGATGCATGGAGCTCACTCAGAGGAGAGAGATGCTACTAGCGGTGTGCCGTACACTTTGCCTTTGGAATGGTTCATTTCATGATTTTCATGAACAACATTATGGAAGGATTATTGGGAAAGGTTTGTCTTTTTGCCAATGATGCCAAAATTTGCAACAGAGTAGACAACCAGAAAGACATGAGAAGGGATCTAATGAAGCTTGAGGAATGGTCTAGGGCAGTGATAGCGAACTCCCTTCCTTGGGTGCCACAAACAGGCCAGGTTTTCAGGATATCCACAATGAATATGCACGAGATAGATTTGCATGCACTGCCTCCATTGTATGCAAATACAAACATTACATTGTATGTAATACATTAGTGGGTTTCAGGGGGGCACAAAATATCTGTTATTAAATCTGGAACTTCAAACTTATATTGTGCATGATACCATTCCCAGCAAAATCGCATTTGACGTGCCATATTATAAAATTTAAAATGCGGTTCAAGATGGCGACCTGATCGGTCATGGCATGAGGAGCTCCTGATTCATTGCCTTTTCTTACCATTTCTGAAATGCCCCATACAAAGCGAAAAGCGAGTACCTCTACCCCTCTGGAGTCATCGCAACCCAGAATAGGAAGTTTTTTCGCAGCCGTACCTCCGCTTACACTGGGTGAAAAGGTCGCTGGCGAACAGGCTCTGGAGCGTGAGTGTACATCCCCGACCGAAATATCATTAAGCCCTGGATCACCGAAAAGACCAGCGCCTCCAGGACACGATGAGGAAAGGAGCCTGCAGAGTGATGAAAGTCCAAGGGAGATATTGCGCGGAGAGGCTGGAGCATCTGAACAGGCTGGAGTTTTGGAAGGACTTAACAAACAAGTGCACGAAGACAAGGTAGTACCCGGAGGAGAAGAGGGAGGTACGGGACTAGGCCTTGCTGCAGGGATAAGATCTGTTGGTCTTGAAAATGGCGACGGCTTAGCAGCGGGTGGGGGCAAAGAAGGGAGCCAGGTTCCCTCAGACCAAATAAAGATATTATCTGAACCTGAAATATCATTGAATGTAATCTGGAAAGCTCTCCAATCCTTAGAAAAAGCGATTTGGGAATTAACTAAAAAAGTCATTGAAGTTAAACAACAAGTTAAGGACAATGCTATGGAATTAATGACACAGAAAAATAAAATTGAGAGAATGGAAGAAAGAGTAATAGAAGTTGAGAAAGCACACACTGCAATTATTCAAAATGATATGGAAGTTAACAAAAGACTTGAAAAAACTGAAAATGCACTGAGAGCCCACAACCTAAGATTCTTAAATTTTCCAGTTTTGAAGAATATTTCCCCAATAGATTCCTGAAGAACTAAAGCTGGTGATATCAAAGGCTTATTATCTATATCCCACTGAAGAGAGACAAGAAAATGCAGAAGAACAAGATATACCTGATCTAACTACTCTTTTGAATTCAGCACAGGATTTGGTTGTATCATATCGAAGACCCCTTCTGGTTACATTTACATTTCTAATGGATAAAAATAATATCTTTAACCATTATTTTAGAAACAGCCAGATGTTATTTTTTGGTCAAAAAGTATGGCGTTTACCAAGATTTAGTGAAACAGACTCAACTGGCATATATGTTATCTATATTTAAACCCCTGCTTCTTTTCTCTGATTCAAGTTATATTACTCCCTTGTTTTATTGTAACTGCATTCCTTAGCCTTCTCTTGTTTAATGTTTTTTACTACTATTACTATTATTTTATTATTATTACTTAGATCAATGTTATTTATTGCCTTTTATTCCCTATCTACTTGTTAATTGTAAACCGACATGATGCGATATTTATCGCGAATGCCGGTATAGAAAAACTTAAAATAAATAAATAAATAAACAATTAAGAAGAAAAAGCTTTTTGGAGTGAAGATGAGAGGCTGTGCAGAAAGGAATAACGTTTAAACTGCAATTTCCATGTTGTTTAATGTATCAGGGACAACAATATGTATTTTTCAATCCAATACAGATAAGAGTGTTCCTGGACTCCCATCCTAGTCCCATATAGGCACGTTGTATAGGTGTAATTAGAGTTATAGCGGAAGGACTGTTTCAGGCCACTAGATATTTCTTGGTAAAAGATATTTCACTCTGTTTATCGCTCTATTATAAGCTCTCCAGTTTTTCTTCTCTTTGACTACAATGCAGAAGTTTATTATCATATATATAAATGTTGTGTATTCTGTTTGCTATTACTAAGTCTGTACTGTAGGATATTCTTTCACAAGTGGATGCTTGTAAATTTATATAACGCATAAATAAAAAATGTAAAAAAAAAAAAAGTAAAAATGCGGAACATTTAGACCACCATATTTTTTTGACAACATAAGTACTTTATAGCTTAACCTTGCTCTCTTTCCCGTCCAAGGAAAATGTATTAATGCTTTACAGAGTTGCAGGAAATCTTGACGCCTAATCCAAACTGGGAGCATTTGCAACTTATAGAGCAATTGCGGCAAGACAGCATTCTTGAACAGGGCACTTCTACCAAATAATGACAAAGGGCGGTCTTTCCATGTCATCAGTTGCTCCCGGATATTTTCTATTACAGCTGAAATATTCATATCATATAATTCGGATAAGAACATAAGAAATTGCCATGCTGGGTCAGACCAAGGGTCCATCAAGACCAGCATCCTGTTTCTAACAGAGGCCAACCAGGATCCAAGAACCTGGCAAGTACCCAAACACTAAGAAGATCCCATGCTACTGATGCAATTAATAGCTGTGGCTATTCCCTAAGTAAACTTGATTAATAGCCATTAATGGACTTCTCCAAAAACTTTTCCAAACCCTTTTTGAACCCAGGTACACTAACTGCACTAACCACATCGTCTGGCAACAAACTTCAGAGCTTTATTGTGCGTTGAGTGAAAAAGAATTTTCTCCGATTAGTCTTAAATATGCTACTTGCTAACTTCATGGAATGCCCCCTAGTCCTTCTATTATTCAAAAGTGTAAATAACTGATTCACATCTACTCGTTCAAGACCTCTCATGATCTTAAAGACCTCTATCATATCTCCCCTCTGCCGGCTCTTTTCCAAGCTGAACAGCCCTAACCTCTTCAGCCTCTCCTCATAGGGGAGCTGTTCCATCCCCTTTATCATTTTGGTTGCCCTTCTTTGTACCTTCTCCATCGCAACTATATCTTTTTTGAGATGCGGCGACCAGAATTATACATAGTATTCAAGGTGCAGTCTCACCATGGAGCGATATATAGGCATTATGACATTTTCTGTTTTATTAACCATTCCCTTCCTAATAATTCCTAACATTCTGTTTGCTTTTTTGACTGCTGCAGCACACTGAGCCAATGATTTTAAAGTATTATCCATTATGATGCCTAGATTTTTTTCCTGGGTGGTAGCTCCTAATATGGAACCTAACATCGTGTAACTACAGCAAGGGTTATTTTTCCCTATATGCAACACTTTGCACTTGTCCACATTAAATTTCATCTTCCTTTTGGATGCCCAATCTTCCAGTCTTGCAAAGTCCTCCTGAAATGTATCACAATCTGCTTGTGATTTAACTACTCTGAATAATTTTGTATCATCCGCAAATTTGATAACCTCACTCGTCATATTCCTTTCCATATCATTTATATATAAATATTGAAAAGCACCGGTCCAAGTACAGATCCCTGAGGCACTCCACTGTTTTACTCTTTTCCACTGAGAAAATTGACCATTCCATCCTATTCTCTGTTTCCTGGCTTTTAACCAGTTTGTAATCCACGAAAGGACATCACCTCCTATCCCATGACTTTTTATTTTTCTTAGAAGCCTCTCATGAGGGACTTTGTCAAATGCCTTCTGAAAATCTAAATACAGTACATCTACCGGTTCACCTTTATCAACATGTTTATTAACCCCTTCAAAAAAATGAAAGATTTGTTAGGAAAGACTTCCCTTCGGTAAATCCATGTTGACTGTGTTCCATTAAACCATGTCTTTTTATATGCTCTACAATTTTGATATTGAGAATAGTTTCCACTATTTTTCCTGGCACTGAAGTCAGGCTCACTGGTCTATAGTTACCCGGATTGCCCTAGAGCCTTTTTTAAATATTGGGGTTACATTGGCCACCCTCCAGTCTTCAGGTACAATGGATGATTTTAAAGTAGGTTACAATTTTTAACTAATAGATCAGAAATTTCATTTTTTAGTTCCTTCAGTACCCTAGGACGCATACCATCCGGTCCAGGTGATTTGCTACTCTTTAGTTTGTCAATCTGGCCTACTACATCTTCCAGGTTCACATTGATTTTGTTCAGTTAGTCTGACTCATCACCCCTGAAAACCATCTCCTAAACTAGTATCTCCCCAACATCCTCATTAGTAAACACGGAAGCAAAGAATTAATTTAGTCTTTCTGCAATGGCCTTATCTTTTCTAAGAGCAACTTTAACCCCTCGGTCATCTAATGGTCCAACTGACTTCCTCACAGGTTTCTTGCTTTGGATATATTAAAAAAGGTTTTTATTATGAGTTTTTGCCTCTATGGCCAACTTCATTTCAAATTCTCTCTTCGCCTGTCTTATCAATGTTTTACACTTAACTTGACAATGCTTATGTTTTATCCTATTTTCTTCAGATGGATCCTTCTTCCAATTTTTGAAGGATTTTTTTTGGCTAAAATAGCCTCTTTCACCTCACGTTTTAACCATGATAGTAATCGTTTTGCTTTCCTTCCACCTTTCTTAATATGTGGAATACATATGGACAGCGCCTCTAAGACTGTATTTTTAAACAATGTCTAAGCCTGTTGAATACTTTTAACCTTTGCAGCTGCACCTTTCAGTTTTTTTCTATTTTCCTGATTTTATCAAAGTTTCCCTTTTTAAAATTTAGTGTTAGAGCTGCAGATTTACTTATTGTCCCCCTTCCAGTTATTAGTTTAAATTTGATCATGTTATGATCACTGTTGCCAAGTGGCCCCACAGCCTCTCACCAAATCCTGCGTTCCACTAAAATTAAATCTAAAATAGCTCCCTCTCTTGTTGGTTTCTGAACCAATTGCTCCATGAAGCAGTCATTTATTACATCCAGGAACTTTATGTCTCTAGCAAGTCCTGATGTTACATTTACCCAGTCAATATTGGGGTAATTGAAATCTCCCATTATTATTGCACTGCCAAATTGGTTTGCTTCCCTGATTTCTCTTAGCATTTCATCATCTGTCTGACCATTTTGTCCAGGTGGACGGTAGTATACTCCTATCACTATACTCTTACCCACACACATGGGATTTCTACCCATATAGATTCTACTGAGCATTTAGTCTCTTGTATGATCTTTATCCTGTTGGCCTCTATACCCTCCTGGACATAAAGTGCCACAACTCCACCAAGTTGATCCTCCCTATCATTGCGATATAATTTGTACCCTGATATAGCACTGACCCATTGGTTATCCTACTTCCACCAAGTCTCTGTGATGCCAATTATGTCAATCTCATCATTTGCTGCTAATCCTATACACTCTAACTCTCCCATCTTACTTCTTAGACTTCTGGCATTGGCATACAGACATTTCAAAGTGTGTTTTTTGTTTGTATTAACAACCTGCTTTTCAGTTGTTAGGGATAATTCGGAAATCATTAGCTTCAGTGATTTTTTACATATAGGCACATGGACTATGTTTCCTTTTAATGGAACCTCTCTGTTGGGATGCCCTAACTCTCCTGTTTCATTAGTATCCTTCAAAGATACATTTCTCCGAATCATGCACTGCTGAGTGATTGTTGGCTTTCCCCCTTGTTCTAGTTTAAAAGCTGCTCTATCTCCTTTTTGAAGGCTTGTGCCAGCAGCTTGGTTCCACTCTGGCAAAGGTGGAGCCCATCCTTTCGGAAAAGTCTCCCCTTTCCCCAAAAGAGAAATGTCCTATTGGAAAGAATGAGGATAGTATAGATCAAGATCAAATAAGGACTGACTAAATTGGCAATTTATATAATTCTATTCATCTGCTTGGCAAATCATATAGCACTCCCTACTAAATAACAATATATCTTCCTGTTGTCCTTTTGGCTTCTGAATGCTAGTATTGACAAGACGGCCAGTAGTTATCTTAGGGAGTGTTCTCTTATGATGTGACTACTGTGAGCACTTCGAAGCCAGAAGGCTATCTTTGCTTCACTATGGAATGCTAAGATCTCTGGTTAAGATTGAGAGATTTCTTTACCTTAACCTGATTATGGTCTACTCATCTGCTTCAAATCATGCTACGACTGGCAAGCCTGAAGGACATGTCTTCACCCAGAAGGAAGAGCAGAAGGGAATTGGGGAAGATGTGCCCATTAGGAGCATGGTTCTTGATATGGATGTGCTGTGTGGTAATTGTAAGTATGGTTAGTGTTGTGAGGATGTTTGAAGGAATGAATGAAGTGAAACAAGGAATAAGAAGTACCCGGAGGGGTAAGTGCGGTGTTTTGCTGGCTGTGATGTCATACTCTGGGAAAAATAGTCTTAATACAACCAATAAAGTAAGTGGGACTTGGACCTCGAGGCTGGGCGGGGTTGCAAGAGCTTATTACTACTTATTATACTGGCAAGTTAACCCTGTTTACATTACTGATTATGGTTGACCTGAAATTAATATCCTTAAATGTACGGGGATTACACTCCCCTATTAAGCGTATAAAGATTTTGAACCATCTAAAGAGGGCAAGAGAGCAGATAGGTTTCTTGCAGGAGACCCATTTATCTGACAAGGAGCACGGAAAGTTAAAACAAGATTGGGTGGGCCAGTGCTGCTATACATCTTATTCCACTAAATGTAGAGGAGCTGCCATCCTGATACATAAACATTGTCCTTTTGTCATGGACAAGCAAATTAAATATGGCAGATTTCTCATCATATGCGGCACTATTGAACAACAAAAAATCCTATGGTGCAATGTTTATGCCCAAATACCTATAGTCATGATTTTTTTGTGGGTCTGACTTCTGAAATAGGACAACATCTCCAACACAAACTTGGAGGAGCTGAGGCAGAGAAAGAGGTACATTAATGAGACCTTCAGGGACATAATAGCCAAGTCCCAAATCCAGTCTGGCAGCCCCAGTGCTGCCTTGGATCAGAAAGGTCTCCCAGTAGGAGAACATCACCCTGGTGTAGCAGGAAGTGATCCTGTAGCAAGGGCCTGCTCTCCAGGTGATGTATTGTCCTCTCGCACTGAGCACAAGTCTCCTAGGGCTACTGCCCAGGAGGGAAGGGTTAGGCCGGCCATCATAGTTGGTGATTCGATTATTAGACATGTAGATAGCAGGGTGGCTATGGATGTGAGGACCGCCTGGTAACTTGCCTGCCTGGTGCGAAGGTGGCAGACCTCTCGCGTCACCTAGATAGGATTATAGATAGTGCTGAGGAGGAGCTGGCTGTCGTGGTACATGTGGGCAACAATGACATAGGAAAATGTGGGAGAGAGGTTCTGGAAGCCAAATTTAGGATTTTAGGTAGAAGCTGAAATCCAGAACCTCCAGGGTGGCATTCTCTGAAATGCATCCTGTTCCATGTGCAGGTCCCCAGTGGCAGGCAGAGCTCCAGAGTTTCAATGTGTGGATGAGACAATGGTGCAGGGAAGAGGGATTCAGTTTTGTAAGGAACTGGGGAAACTTTTGCGGTTCAATATGGGTCAGCAGGTATTAAGAGATAGACTACACCTGGGGAGAGTTCCCTTTCCTTTGCGCAGGAAAGGGCTCCCTAGAATGGGTTGGCCCCTACAGTGGTTTCAACAGTCCTGTTGATCGTTGTTCTCCAAATGAAGCGATGCAATAAACTTTTGTGCTGAAACCTTAGATAAACATGTGGTCATTTTCTCCAGCATATGTGATTTTGAGTTTGGCTGGATATTGAAGAGTGAATCTGATTCCCTTTTTATACAGTTCAGCGCATATTCCCGAGAATGCACATTGGTCCTCCGACACCTTCGCTGAGGAATCGTTGAACAGGAGGATCCGGGAATCTTTATATTTTAGCAGTTGTGCTGCTCCTCTTTTTTTATAAGCCATGAAAAGTTTTTGTTTGTTGGCAAAATTCAATATCCTAGCTATCACCGGCCTCAGTTTAACAGTTTTTTGGTTATTTGTGCCCAGCCGATGAGCTCTTTCCACTAACACTAGCTTCGTCATCAGAGATAGGCCCAAAGTTTCTGGAAGCCACACCTGTACTAGTGGCAGCAATTCAGGATTTCTCACTGATTCTGGGACACTGATGATGAGTAGGTTATGTCGCCGCCCTCTGTTCTCTTGATCTTCAAGCCGATCTTTTAAAACGGAATTTTCTTTTTTTAGGGCCTGCAGTTCCGTTTCCACATGGTCCATATTTGATTCCTGCATCACCATGCAGGACCCAAGTTCCTTGAACCTACGGTTCTGTGATTTGAAAGATGCTTTTATTTTGTCTATTGACAATTGTAATTTAATTAACTTATCTTCCAAGAATGCCGAACCATTTTTTGAAATTTCTTTAATTAGGTCAGCTTTATGTTCCTGCATCGACTTTTCAAACCCCAACACCATTTGCAAATCTCCGGCCTATACCTTATCCCTCATTTTCTCATTGCGGTTTAACTGTTATACCTCCACACACCTCTCATTAGTTGTTTCGCTTGTTGTCATTTGTCCCTTATGTTCTGGGATAGGAGCTTTTTTCGCAGTAAAACAGCAGATCTGAGGTGTAAAAGTGGCAGCCCGAGAAGACCTCTTCGGACACATGACTTCACAGCTGCATGACATCACCGGAAGTCCACCCCAAAATATTTAATATGAGAAAAAGCCAATGGAAAAGGAAAATCATTAGGCCAAAGTTGTCTATTCTCTGGAGTGATAGGCATAGCCTCAGACTTGGTAAAATTTATTTTTAAACCTGCAAAGTCTCAAACTTGTTAATTATGTCTAAAATTAAATGGAGCGATGAAGCAGGATTACCCAAAAACAACAGCATATCATCTGTGAATAAACATATCTTAGATTTCTCTTTCCCCAGTAGAAGCTAATATAACAATGTCTGTTGGAAGTGGGAATTAAATAAAACTCCCTGACGCAGCCATTTCTGGCGAAATGCTGTCCATTGTCAGAGTAGCATACATTGGATAATAATACGACTTTACCTATATTGGAAGTTTTGCTTCAGGTTGAAGATACGTTGAATCTCTAGAAGTTAAATTCAATTTTGTTGATTCACATTTCTTTCATATTTTTTGAAGACACATAAGGTCACAACTAAAGGAGGATTTTTGAGTTATGATTAAGAAGCCCAACTGCTGGGGCAATCTGTTGCCCTATTGCTTTCCGAAGTCTTTTTTCTCCTTTACACAAACATTTTTTCTAAAACATTTTTCTAAAAATATTAACTATTGATTTAACCTTGAGATTCATTATAGATTTTGGGTAGGTACTTTTCTGATGTTATATGTTTATCAAGATTCTGTGTCTTTTTGTTTTTCGTATTTGAATACTATTTAGCCATGGAGGCCAAGTGCAGATATTTCCATACTTGGCCAAATCAACCCAAGAGTGTTGTAAAGTCTTTTTCAGTATGCGACAAGATGCTTTGGATATTGGTGCAAATTTTCTTCTTCAATATCCTTGGAAGTGTGTCCTTAAGATAAATGTTAACATGTTTATTTTTTTTCAGCCCAGACCAATTGCGAGACTTCTTGGAGGCCAAAAAGAATGCCTGCTTAACAACCCAAGTAAATCCCTAGGCTATAATATGATTGGGTGTTATTAAAACCGCCTTTCCAATGTCTATTATTTTACTAATTGTAATGATCTCCTCCATATGTTTCTAGTCCTCCCCCATTCGATTAGTGTTTCCATTTTGGAGATAATTCTGTTTCTTGATTAATCAAACTATGTTTTTTGAATTGTTTACTTTTCCAATGTTGCTGTACAAAGATTTTCTGCTTTGTAAGATTCTTTAAAATGAATAAATAAATTTTTTTTTAAAAAAGCATAATTTTTTAGTCTCAATTTTACCTTGTGAGCTACATAATCAATAATATTCCCACATATTACAGCTTTCATAGCTTCCCAAAGTACAATCATCCATTGTACCTGAAGACTGGAGGGTGGCCAATGTAACCCCAATATTTAAAAAAGGCTCCAGGGGCGATCCGGGTAACTATAGACCAGTGAGC
This sequence comes from Rhinatrema bivittatum, assembly GCF_901001135.1. NCBI lineage: Eukaryota > Metazoa > Chordata > Amphibia > Gymnophiona > Rhinatrematidae > Rhinatrema > Rhinatrema bivittatum. The sequence continues at coordinate 497,209,850 of NC_042615.1, read as the reverse complement.
CTGACTTCAGTGCCAGGAAAAATAGTGGAAACTATTCTCAAGAACAAAATTGTAAAGCATTAGAAAGACATGATTTAATGGAACATAGTCAACATGGATTTACCCAAGGGAAGTCTTGCCTAACAAATCTGCTTCATTTTTTTGAAGGTGTTAATAAACATGTGGATAAAGGTGAACCGGTAGATGTAGTGTATTTGGATTTTCAGAAGGCGTTTGACAAAGTCCCTCATGAGAGGCTTCTATGAAAACTAAAAAGTCATGGGATAGGAGTTGATGTCCTTTTGTGGATTACAAGCTGGTTAAAAGACAGGAAACAGAGAGTAGGATTAAATGGTCAATTTTCTCAGTGGAAAAGGGTAAACAGTGGAGTGCCTCAGGGATCTGTACTTGGACCGGTGCTTTTCAATTTATATATAAATGATCTGGAAAGGAATACGACGAGTGAGGTTATCAAATTTGCGGATGATACAAAATTATTCAGAGTAGTTAAATCACAAGCAGACTGTGATACATTGCAGGAGGACCTTGCAAGACTTGAAGACTGGGCATCCAAATGGCAGATGAAATTTAATGTGGACAAGTGCAAGGTGTTGCATATAGGGAAAAATAACCCTTGCTGTAGTTACACGATGTTAGGTTCCATATTAGGAACTACCACCCAGGAAAAAGATATAGGCATCATAGTGGAGAATACTTTAAAATCGTCAGCTCAGTGTGCTGCAGCAGTCAAAAAAGCAAATAGAATGTTAGGAATTATTAGGAAGGGAATGGTTAATAGAACGGAAAATGTCATAATGCCTCTGTATCGCTCCATGGTGAGACCACACCTTGAATACTGTGTACAATTCTGGTCACCGCATCTCAAAAAAGATATAGTTGTGATGGAGAAGGTACAGAGAAGGGCAACCAAAATAATAAAGGGGAAGGAACAGCTTCCCTATGAGGAAAGGCTGAAGAGGTTAGGGCTGTTCAGCTTGGAGAAGAGACGGCTGAGGGGGGATATGATAGAGGTCTTTAAGATCATGAGAGGTCTTGAACGAGTAGATGTGACTCGGTTATTTTCACTTTCGAATAATAGAAGGACTAGGGGGCATTCCATGATGTTAGCAAGTAGCACATTTAAGACTAATCGGAGAAAATTCTTTTTCACTCAACGCACAATAAAGCTCTGGAATTTGTTGCCAGAGGATGTGGTTAGTGCAGTTAGTGTAGCTGGGTTCAAAAAATGTTTGGATAAGTTCTTGGAGGAGAAGTCCATTAATGGCTATTAATCAATTTTATTTAGGGAATAGCTACTGCTATTAATTGGTTCAGTAGCATGGGATCTTCTTAGTGTTTGGGTAATTGCCAGGCTCTTGTGGCCTGGTTTTGGCCTCTGTTGGAAACAGGATGCTGGGCTTGATGGACCCTTGGTCTGACCCAGCATGGCAATTTCTTATGTTCTTATCTGGCAAAATGTCAGGGGATTGATTTAATTGCTTATATTCCTTCCATCTCAGTTGCAGATATGTGTGAAACTCATTATCATGCTAGAGAGAGGGATGCATCCTCCACTGAAAAGCTTTAGAATAAGAAGCATGCGCCCCTAAAACCAATGAAATAGGAGCATGTTGGGATGACTCTGTATTCTAGAATCAGCTGATATAACATGAGAAAAGGAGGAAGAAGAGAGGAGCAAATAAATAATCAGTTTGAGAATATAATTATGTGGCTTAGAGGAATAGGTGTAATCATATTGAGAAGGCCAAAGTATACACCACACATCTATTCATTGCAATTCTTGAATCAAAAAAGAAATACCCTCATGTATCTTACATTGATTTGTTGTTTGACTTGGCTTGGTATCCATTTGCACATCAGCTATTAAATTAAAATCACCACCCAAAATAAAGTGGTGTACAAGAAATTGACCCATTTCAGCTACTATCTTTGTATAAATGGAATGATGATATAAATTAGGAGTATAGTTGTTACAAAAGACATATTTCTTAGAACATAAAGTCCCACTAATTAAAATGAAGCGGCCATCTCGATCTGCTATCTTCTTATTAAGTACAAATGGAAGATTTTTATGAGTCGGGATAGCCACTACACGTTGTCTACTTTAAAAAGAAGAAAAATAACACTGACCAACCCAGTCACATTTAAGGTTATGATGCTTGACATCAGTAAGGTGTGTTTCTTGTAAAAACACAATCTGTGCCTTTTCACGATTAATTGATAATAGTTTCCTCCTTTCAATAGGGGATAAAATTTTAAAATCAGCCATTATCATCATGAAAAAAAGAAGACGCAACATATAAAATATCCATTAAGAATTGGATTACTCTCCAACTCAAGTACACAAACCAAGAATATAGAAACCCAAAAGGTATGATTATCCACACCCTTGTAGTCACATTCACACTTTTTAACCACATAATATCCATTCTACCATAGTACAACACTACAACAAAAACTCCGAAACCCCATTCATTCGACACACCAAATACACAACATACAAGAACAGGAACAAGAAAATATTGTCGTATAATACTGTTATTATTTAGGAGAGTTGTGAGTGGATCTTTGGACCGGTGGCAGATGACCATGCCCCCGGGGGAAGATCCCAAGAGGGACCACCGGTCAGGCTCAGAGTTAGGAGACAGACACACACTAGTTCTTTTATTAGACAGTATACTGAACCACCAGAGGTGGCAGTAGTGAGCTAGAAGTGCCCGGCTGGGCTGTAGTCCCTCAGATACTGGAACAGCAATCCCTGGAGGCTGAGCTGTAGAGAAACTGAAATATAGTGAGTAGGCAGGGTATGCAGAGTTCATGGACAGAACTTGATGGTAACACTCACACAATGTCTCATAGAAGCCCAGGAGCTGGAATGAAGTAGGCCCTCGAGAAGCGAGTACCTGGTTCAAGGGAAAGCTCTGCGAGAGCGATAGTAACTCACAGATGTAGTAGGCAGCGATGGCTTCCAGGCAGAAGTGAATTCCAAAGAAGTCCGGGAACGAGGACCGAGTACCGGTTCCAGACTGCAACTTACAAAGTAAGAGAGAACGAGGCCCTAGAGGAGCGGGTACCCCTGTTAAGTCCGAGGAGGCAGAGTAGCATAGATTGAACAAATCCTTATCCTTGCTAACTTGAGTTGTTAGCAATTCAGAGACCTTTAAATATCTGAAGCGGATGACGTCATCTCAGGGGGACGCCCCTGAGGCTCGCGCCACTTCTGGTACTTGAGGCGGGGCCGCACCGCACGTGCGCCCCTAGGCATCAGGACTTGGTGAGAGAGGTAACGGTGGTGGGGCCGCTTGGCAATAGTGATCATAATATGATCAAATTTGATTTAATGACTGGAAAAGGAACAGTGTGCAAATCCAAGGCTCTCGTGCTAAACTTTCAAAAGGGAAACTTTGATAAAATGAGAAAAATTGTTAGAAAAAAACTGAAAGGAGCAGCTACAAAAGTAAAAAATGTCCAAGAGGCGTGGTCATTGTTAAAAAATACCATTCTAGAAGCACAGTCCAGATGTATTCCACACATTAAGAAAGGTGGAAAGAAGGCAAAACGATTACCGGCATGGTTAAAAGGGGAGGTGAAAGAAGCTATTTTAGCCAAAAGATCTTCATTCAAAAATTGGAAGAAGGATCCAACAGAAGAAAATAGGGTAAAGCATAAACATTGGCAAGTTAAATGTAAGACATTGATAAGACAGGCTAAGAGAGAATTTGAAAAGAAGTTGGCTGTAGAGGCAAAAACTCACAGTAAAAACTTTTCTAAATATATCCGAAGCAGAAAGCCTGTGAGGGAGTCAGTTGGACCTTTAGATGATCAAGGGGTTAAAGGGGCACTTAGAGAAAATAAGGCCATCGTGGAAAGATTAAATGATTTCTTTGCTTCGGTGTTTACTGAAGAGGATGTTGGGGAGGTACCCGTAATGAAGAAGGTTTTCATGGGCAATGATTCAGATGGACTGAATCAAATCACGGTGAACCTAGAAGATGTGGTAGGCCTGATTGACAAACTGAAGAGTAGTAAATCACCTGGACCGGATGGTATACACCCCAGAGTTCTGAAGGAACTAAAAAATGAAATTTCAGACCTATTAGTAAAAATTTGTAACTTATCATTAAAATCATCCATTGTACCTGAAGACTGGAGGATAGCAAATGTAACCCCAATATTTAAAAAGGGCTCCAGGGGCGATCCGGGAAACTACAGACCGGTTAGCCTGACTTCAGTGCCAGGAAAAATAGTGGAAAGTGTTCTAAACATCAAAATCACAGAACATATAGAAAGACATCATTTAATGGAACAAAGTCAGCATGGCTTTACCCAGGGCAAGTCTTGCCTCACAAACCTGCTTCACTTTTTTGAAGGAGTTAATAAACATGTGGATAAAGGTGAACCGGTAGATATAGTATACTTGGATTTTCAGAAGGCGTTTGACAAAGTTCCTCATGAGAGGCTTCTAGGAAAAGTAAAAAGTCATGGGATAGGTGGCGATGTCCTTTCGTGGATTGCAAACTGGATAAAAGACAGGAAACAGAGAGTAGGATTAAATGGGCAATTTTCTCAGTGGAAGGGAGTGGACAGTGGAGTGCCTCAGGGATCTGTATTGGGACCCTTACTTTTCAATATATTTATAAATGATCTGGAAAGAAATACGACGAGTGAGATAATCAAATTTGCAGATGACACAAAATTGTTCAGAGTAGTTAAATCACAAGCAGATTGTGATAAATTGCAGGAAGACCTTGTGAGACTGGAAAATTGGGCATCCAAATGGCAGATGAAATTTAATGTGGATAAGTGCAAGGTGATGCATATAGGGAAAAATAACCCATGCTATAATTACACAATGTTGGGTTCCATATTAGGTGCTACAACCCAAGAAAGAGATCTAGGTGTCATAGTGGATAACACATTGAAATCGTCGGTGCAGTGTGCTGCGGCAGTCAAAAAAGCAAACAGAATGTTGGGAATTATTAGAAAAGGAATGGTGAATAAAACGGAAAATGTCATAATGCCTCTGTATCGCTCCATGGTGAGACTGCACCTTGAATACTGTGTACAATTCTGGTCGCCGCATCTCAAAAAAGATATAATTGCGATGGAGAAGGTACAGAGAAGGGCTACCAAAATGATAAGGGGAATGGAACAACTCCCCTATGAGGAAAGACTAAAGAGGTTAGGACTTTTCAGCTTGGAGAAGAGACGACTGAGGGGGGATATGATAGAGGTGTTTAAAATCATGAGAGGTCTAGAACGGGTAGATGTGAATCGGTTATTTACTCTTTCGGATAGTAGAAAGACTAGGGGGCACTACATGAAGTTAGCATGGGGCACATTTAAAACTAATCGGAGAAAGTTCTTTTTTACTCAACGCACAATTAAACTCTGGAATTTGTTGGCAGAGGATGTGGTAGTGCAGTTAGTATAGCTGTGTTTAAAAAAGGATTGGATACGTTCTTGGAGGAGAAGTCCATTACCTGCTATTAAGTTCACTTAGAGAATAGCCACTGCCATTAGTAATGGTTACATGGAATAGACTTAGTTTTTGGGTAATTGCCAGGTTCTTATGGCCTGGATTGGCCACTGTTGGAAACAGGATGCTGGGCTTGATGGACCCTTGGTCTGACTCAGTATGGCATTTTCTTATGTTCTTATTTTCTTATGGTGGATTACAGCATCGGGCCAGTCTGGGGACGCCGGACGAGGACGGCTGAAAGACGCCGCGGCAGCCAGCCTTCCATCAACCCCGGAGGGAGTCGCCAATGCGGTAAGGTGGGCGGAGTGGAGACATCGGGCAGCGACGGTCGCAACAAATACCACCATGTTGGAATCATTTTTTGTTACTTTGGCTGAGGATGTGTGTGGAGGTTGGGCCATGTGGATTCAGAGTTCTCACCCAGACACAGACTGGTTTGATGACCACAGGCCAACCTATGAGTGAACTCATATTTACTGTTTTGCATTGTGAAATGCTTATGAACAGGCAAGAGTCTGATTATTTTAATTATTTCAGTAGGTCTATGATGATAAAGCAATCAATTAACCTATACTAAAGCTTAAGAGAGAGTGAAGGACACACATCTGTGTCTGAAATTGATAAGAACTCGGAGGGAACATCGCTACTTTTCCCAAGCATTTAGAAGACAATTTTAAGATCTGTGTGCGGTTCCTGGCGCATGCGCACATCACTGTGCGCACGTTATAAAATACGATGTCTGTGCATGCGCCGGGAACAGCGCATGGATCTTAAAATCAACCTTTAAATGCTTGAGAAAAGCAGTGATGTTCCCTCCCTCTGAGGTCTTATCAATTTCAGGCACAGCTGTGTGGCCTTCACTCTCTCTCAAGCTTTAGTATGTTAAGCGCCAAACAAACCTAAGGCGCTTCTCCACAGACACAGGGATACCACCCCAAAGGTTTGTAAATACAAATCAATTTTTTATTGTATATCAGTACATAATTCAGGTATCCCTGGGAGATACTGTGAGGCAGCATTTCCCTGACAAGCCAGCCAGGAAAAGCACTACTCTCTGCCTCCACTCTATACATCTGATAATTCTTCTTTTATAGATAAGACAGGCAATCTCAAGTAAGTCCCTAAATTGCATGAACCTATGGGAGTAACACATACACAGTTTCTCATGTCAGAAAGAAGATAAATTAGTAGGGATGTGAATCGTTTTTCAACGATTAAAATTATCGTCCGATAATGTTTATATCGTCTTAAATCGTTATAGAACACGATACAATAGAAATTCTAACGATTTATCGTTAAAAATCGTTAAATCGTGTTAGTGCGCACTAACTGAAAATGATACAAATAAACACTTTCCAGGTCACTGAAGGTCAGTTAGGAATGAATATGTGTTCCTATTGGCTGGCTGCCCTCTTATCTATTGATGTTACCAAGGTTACCACTGAGGTGATGGTTGGGGGGATGGGATGGTTGGGGGGATGGGAAATGGAACTGGAAACTAACGAACACCAACAGAAAATGAAACAAAGTGTTCACACTTCCCAGGTCAGTAAAGGTCACTTAGGAATGAATATGTATGTATGTATTCCTATTGGCTGGCTGTGCTCTTATCTATTGATGTTACCAATATGGTTGGGGGGATGTGAAATGGAAACAGTTGGAAGCTTGACAAAAAAAGTAATGTAATGATCAGCACTCACGTGACTAGAACTTGTTTGTTTATTATTTTTGTTAGCAGGCACCTGAAATGCTAGTGCATGTTGAATTTGCCAATCACTGTGCATTTTAGAAAGGTGGTCCTGGCTGGAACTGTACACAGTTCAAATATATGTAATTGATTGTTGGTAAGTGTATTTTTTAAGTAGCCACACTGGCACCAGTATGTTTACTTTTCCTCCTACTTAACTCACTAGCTCAGCTTTGTAAGAAGGGCTTCTCTGCTTGTGTGTTGTTTTTGTTTGGTGTGAGGAGAGCAGAAACATCAGATCTTTATTCAATCTACTACAGTCATCTCTTACAGTGCCCTATCCCTATTAATACCAGGAGTGTTGTGATCTTCCTGCACACAGTGCCCTAACCCTGATACCAGTCTGAGACAGCTCCCTCCCTGCATTACTAGTGAGAGGCTGGCTTCACAGACAGGGGGGAGCTGCCTGACCCTCACTCCTGACTTCCCCCATGTCCCAGCTAGTGAATGGTGTGTGGGTGAGGGGGGGAGGGAGGATGGTGAAGTCTGAGACAGCTCCCTCCCTGCATTACTAGTGAGAGGCTGGCTTCACAGACAGGGGGGAGCTGCCTGACCCTCACTCCTGACTTCCCCCATGTCCCAGCTAGTGAATGGTGTGTGGGTGAGGGGGGGGGGGGAGGATGGTGAAGTCTGAGACAGCTCCCTCCCTGCATTACTAGTGAGAGGCTGGCTTCACAGACAGGGGGGAGCTGCCTGACCCTCACTCCTGACTTCCTCCATGTCCCAGCTAGTGAATGGTGTGTGGGTGAGGGGGGGGGGGTGGATGGTGAAGTCTGAGACAGCTCCCTCCCTGCATTACTAGTGAGAGGCTGGCTTCACAGACAGGGGGGAGCTGCCTGTCCCTCACTCCTGACTTCCCCCATGTCCCAGCTAGTGAATGGTGTGTGGGTGAGGGGGGGGGGGTGGATGGTGAAGTCTGAGACAGCTCCCTCCCTGCATTACTAGTGAGAGGCTGGCTTCACAGACAGGGGGGAGCTGCCTGACCCTCACTCCTGACTTCCCCCATGTCCCAGCTAGTGAATGGTGTGTGGGTAAGGGGGGGGGGGGGAGGATGGTGAAGTCTGAGACAGCTCCCTCCCTGCATTACTAGTGAGAGGCTGGCTTCACAGACAGGGGGGAGCTGCCTGACCCTCACTCCTCCGGGGTATTGTGATCTTCCTGCACACAGTGCCCTATCCCTGATACCAGGGGTGTTGTGATCTTCCTGCATGCAGTGCCCTATCCCTATTAATACCAGGAGTGTTGTGATCTTCCTGCATGCAGTGCCCTATCCCTATTAATACCAGGAGTGTTGTGATCTTCCTGCATGCAGTGCCCTATCCCTGATATCGGGATGTGTGCAAGAAGATCACAACACCCCCGGTATCAGGAATAGGGCACTGCGTGCAGGAAGATCACAACACCCCCAGTATCAGGAATAGGGCACTGTGTGCAGGAAGATCACAACACCCCTGGTATTAGGGATAGGGCACTGTGTGCAGGAAGATCACAACACTCCTGGTATTAATAGGGATAGGGCACTGTGTGCAGGAAGATCACAATACCCCTGGTATCAGGGTTAGGGCACAAGTTCTAGTCACATTGACTGATCACATTACTTGTTTTGTCAAGCTACCAACTGTTTCCATTTCCCATCCCCCATATACTGTCAGTAGGAAACTTGGTAACATGAATAAATAAGAGGGCAGCCAATAGGAATACATATTCATTCCTAAACTGACCTTAACTGACCTGAAAAGTGTCAAATTGTATCATTTTCAGTTAGTGCGCACTAACTCCCAGTTAGTGCGCACTAACTCCCAGTTAGTGCGCACTAACTCCCAGTTAGTGCGCACTAACTCGAGTTAGTGCGCACTAATCGGAAAAAACGATTTTTAACGATTTTTTAACTAAAAAATCGTGCCTAAGACGATTTTCTTGCCCTGCCACACGATTTCTATCGTTAAGACGATATGGAAAACGATTCACATCCCTATAAATTAGATCTATTTTACCCTGATCCCTTTCCCAAATTGGGGCCTACTTGCCTGGTGTTCACATCAATCTTCTGTTAGTCCTGTGTTCTGTCATTTTTTCACCCTCCGGGAGATCTGCAATTTTTACAGGTGCCACTTTAGTTGATATTTTAGCCTGAGATTCTGACCCTTTCTTTCTGCTTATTGTGACCCTATGACCACCCATCACAAGTTTTAGACAGCTCCGGCTGCTGTCCAGATGTCTCCTGTAATTTCTCCAAATCAGGTTCAGTAGGGCATTTAGGGTTCACATATCCAGAACTACAAGCAGGCCAAGGCATCAGAGGATTCTGGGACAATCACAGTCTCCATATTGGTCTCAGACTCAGGCACACATATTTCCCACCAAAGTACCACAGAGGTCAACAGGTCAGTGAAGATAGACCATGGCAAGTAGGCATAAAAGTGCAGTCTAGCAACTAATCCTTGGTTTGCATCAGGTGTACAGAACAGTACACCTCTAGATCCCTAATAATGTAAGTGATACTCACATATATATAGGCATTCACCAGTTAGCAAATGGTAGTATTAAGACTGAGTTCCACTAAAAGTCATTCAGCTCTGTCGAGATGCAGGTACGGCTACATTATCATGACATTAGTCTTAAGTTATGGGTTACGTTGCATGAGCAAAGAGGTACTGTATGAAAAACTAACAGCAATCTGCAAGAGGAATAAATCAGGAAAGTGAGAGAAGCCAGGAATATAAAGGAGGCAAACTAAGAGTCAGCAGAAGAATTCACACCGCCTTGTGCATACATAATGTGGGACAGATCACGAAGGTGTTGAAAAACATAAGACATGTTATGGTCATAGGCAGCAGTGGGAATATAGGTAAATAGAAGTGCCACACTCCCAAAACAAACATCCATGAGAGGTAGTGAACCAAAATCTAGGTACATAGCATAATAGGTAGTGTTACAGGAAGAAATGCCCAAAAACATTATTCAGGGAAATCATAGTAGAAGGGGGAATAACCAAATTTAGGATGTTGGTTAAGGTTAGAAGCAGGGGGAACGGTATATGGAAGACCAGCAATGTGATTACGATAGAAACAGGCTGCAGAAGAAGAAATAAGGGAACAGACTTGTGCGGAGGCAGCAGCAGTAGGGCGAGCAAGAGAATGATAAAAACAGGAGGCATTTGAAGGGATTAATGGTATAGTAAGGACAAAACCTGTCATCTGAGCAGTATGAAAATGCTAAGAACAAGCAATAAAAGAGGGGTTGGGGTATGATGCAAGAGAGTATTTATACATTAATTGATACCACAAGGTGGAAGGCATAAGATCCCTCCTTGCCTATGTCACAATCTTACAAGACTTGTACACATTGGTTTTAGTTCCCTTTGCCAAGTATTAACCATTTCAAATGTGTCATTCTGGCCTGGCTTATCATCCCTAAACCACCTGCACCCAACATCTGTTCTCATTCTTCCTTTCATGTCCAACTTTCCATCTCCCTCCAATACTCTGTAGAAAGGCATAGATCATCTCTTATCAGTCTCTGTTCACCTTTGTAGTTGAATCTCATTCTGCGAGATGGCCTTCACTAATTAGCTGCATTCCTTACCTCAAACAGAACAGCATGTGTTTGACATGTGCTGGCATGCAGTCCAGCAGGCAGAATTATACATCCCTCTTGACCCTCGAATCACCACTGAAACAACGAGGTTCACAACAGAGAAGGGAAAATGCAGAGGAAAGGCCAGGTGTGCAGAGAATCAGGAACTCTCAGGAACATGGCAGCATCTCAGTACGGCCCAGCACAGACAGGAACAAGAAATTCAAAAAGAAAGAGCATCAATGTTATCACCACCCCTAATTAAGCTAAAACCAATTTAAAATCACCAAGAGGTGGAGCCAATTAATGAGTCAGCATCCAAAATAGTGCATGGAAAAACGCTTGGCAAAGGTATCATAATATGCAAGAGACTTAAAATACAACGGTCACAGTAAAGTGGCAAACAGTGAAACAAGGTGATTGGTTAGCGTGATCAAATCACCTTCCATAGATAAAGGTAAAGGAGAGCATAGCAAACAATCATTTAGCCGACTCAGCAAGTAAATGTATATAAGTATTAGAAGTTACAGAATACTTGTGTTAGGATTCCCACCCGTAGAAGACCCCGGCCGGGCCTCCTCACCCTGACTGACAGGAGACCCACACTGACCTCTGATGCCTTTCCTCAGCAGAGGCTGCGACCGCAACCTACTCTCACGGTGATCCCAGGCCACCGATGAGCTGCTCTTAGCCCGACTTCCTAGCCGCACGTGTTTACGCCACTCTGCCGGATTTAAAGGCCCAGCGGTGGGAAATGTTCCCTCGGCACACTGTGATGACTTCAGATGCCATGGGTATTTATACCCAGCCCTGCTTTGCCCACTTCGCTTCAGCAACGGGTCCTGCTCTGTGAGAGTGTGTTCCAGTGTGATCTCTGTCCCAGCGTTCCTGCTTGATTCCTGTTCTGTCCTTGCCTACTCCTTGCCCTTCTGGACTGTCTTCCTGGTGCCTGACCTCCACCTGGTAATCCGACTCTGAGTGACCTCTGCCTGCCCTGACCTCCAGCGTGATTCTCTGTCTTCACCCTGCCTGCTGCCCGTCCTGACCTCTAGCCTGTTCCTGGCTCCGCCTGTCCTCCACCCGCCTTGACTCCATCCAGTCCAACGCTACCACTGCCTCTGGGTTCACACCGTGAGAGACCCCCACCCAAGTTCTGCTGGCCCCGGTACCCAAGGGCTCAACCTGCGGGGAATGAGGGCTGGTTTAGGTGAAGCTCCAGTGGGGCCATCTGTGCCTGTTCTGCCTTCCGACGACAAGGACCACCAGGGGCCCTGTCCTGGAGGTAGTACCAACCTTATCGCGGATCAAGGGTCGTGTTCTTACGGCACCTTTTTGGGTCCTTACCTCCTTGTGAGACTTTCCAGAGACTTTGCTTGTCTCTTCCTCCCCCCCCCCCCCCAGCTGTATATATTATATTATTTTCTCCCTTCTTTTTTCCATTCCTCGCGCTCCAGGGTACCTAGTATATTATTGGGTAGGGATGGCGGGGGACCCTGCCAGGCCCAGGAGACCTCTGTCAGGTGTGGATGTCCCCTATTAGTGAGGGAGAAAGTGTCCACTCCTTTGCCTGTATAATAGGAGAGCACCCCCTCAGGCTGGGGTTTTGATAGTTTGGGGTTTATAAACGACAGGGTCTTTTCGGGGTGGTGAGTGTTTGTGTGTGAATGGATGTGTTTGAGTGTGTGTGAGTGTTTGCCTAATTGAGCACAGCACCACTGTTTTCTCTATGTATCTGTTTTTTAATGAGGGGGGAGTGGATCTATGCTGGGGGAGCCCTCCCTTTATGCTATATAACCTATTATCCAGCCTATATATATATATATATATATATATATATATATATATATATATATACACACACCCTATATAACCTATTATCCCTTTATAATCTATTATCCAGCATAGCTCTCTGCTTCAACAGCAGGGGAGAAAGACCGATACTTCACGCATATCCAGCATAGCTCTCTGCTTCAACGGCAGGGGAGAAAGATCAATACTCCACGCATATTGAGCATAGCTCTCTACTTCAACAGCAGGGGGAATGAAGAAAAGTGGATCTATATACAGACAACCAACAAGGACTGAATTACATACTCAGGGTAAACAAATAAGCATGGCTGTAGCTTGCTTGTTACAGCGGTTACTACCCCAAACCAAATAAGCCTGATACTTCACTTTCAATGCATATCCAGCATAACTCTCTGCTTCAACGGCAGGGGAGAAAGACCGATACTTCACGCATATCCAGCATAGCTCTCTGTTTCAACGGCAGGGGGAATGAAGAAAAGTAGATCTATATACAGACAACCAATAAGGACTGAATTACATAGGGTAAACAAATAAGCATGGGTGTAGCTTGCTTATTGCGGCGGTTACTACCCTAACTAATTAAGCTAGATATTTCACTTAGATGCGGTTCCAACACTGCTCGCTGCATTAATGGTGGGGGTAGAAGGGAAATGGAACCAAAAGGTTACTAAGAACCAAGAGAAACAGATAAGTATGAGAAAAAAAATGCAAAGCTTGCTGGGCAGACTGGATGGGCCGTTTGGTCTTCTTCTGCTGTCATTTCTATGTTTCTATTGCCTTGGATTTATGCAATTGTTGATTTCTATATCTTATCTTGTATTTCTTTCATCAATATTGCTGTTCCTCATTCTCCAATCAAAAGGTAAAAGCTCCTTAATGATCTGTGCAAGCGTGGAACTCATGTGGTGTTTCTCCAGGAGATGCCTCTGGAGGATGAAGAACATAAGTTGGAACATAAGTAAGTTGGACGCTTTCTTCTCTTCCTTCCCATCAACACAGAGAAGGGAGATGTTATTAATCCACAAGTAACTTTCATTTTAGAAGGAAAAATGCTATTCTGTCCCTAGTAGGTAGTTCGTTATTATGGTGGGGAACTTCAAAGGATAAAGGTGGTTATGGTTTATTTATATGCTTCCAATGTCTGCTCTCATAGCTTTTTCTCTAATCTTCTTTCTAAACATATGGCATGGGATGGTTACATTTTGATCTTGGGAGGTGTAGCAGCGATGAAGACGCACATCAGACAGCTTTCATGGCAGGCAGGAAAAAGGACTTGACCACACCTCAGCGCCCTCTTTTATAGTACATTCATACAAAGGCAGATGATGTGTCATTACATGATTGGCTATTTTCCCCATAGCAACAGACGAGTCTCTACACTATTGGCTTGGCTCAGGGGGTGTGCACGGATCATTTCATTGGCTGCTGAATTCTATACCTCCTGACTTTATCCTGCCTCTGACTAGGGAACACCCAGCCCCTCCCCCAGGAATTCAGGGCCAAGCACAAGCCAGAGAAATACATGATAGTCAGGTATCCTTTCCCAGGCAGAGAGGCTTAAGCACAAGTGATGCTTTTATTCAGGCAAACGTCAGGGAGAAGGGAAGTTACGTGTTTAAACCCTGATGAAATGGCTTGTTGGCAAGCGCATATTTCCCACATCTCACCCTTTCTGTTTTTGTTTAGGCAGCTCAATAAAGCTTTAGACCCTTACTGAAATCTGTTATGTCTTGGTATGGGCTGGAGATAGGGGAAGGGGGATATGGAGAGAAGAAAGCTGATTCGGCGTGGTGTGCCAGCTGCCGATGAGCTCCTGAATCTCCATATCACCCAGAGCTGGTGCAGCGTGGTGTGCCAACGGCTGCAGGGCTCAGGATTCCCTATTAAGCAGCATACAAGACATCTTTATATCTGGGCTGAGAGCAAGGTTTCAGTATGGATATGAGGTTGGGTATGCACTGAATACAGCAGCACAGGCAAATAATTAAGACAATTACAGTAATTATAATAGAAATCACCCTTTTGAGACCAGAAATATCAGGGAGCCAGGACCATAGCCAGTCCCATGGAGAAGTTGGTATTCTGCCTGAAAGTGGTGCATCAGCAACCATGGTTTCTATCTGCTCTATGGTATGTGTGAGGTTTGCATTATAGTCTGATATGTACACACAGCAATGAGATCCAATTAATGCACAAACACCACCCTTTAAGGCTAAAATGGTTTCTAAGGTATAGCTGTTCTGTAATGCTACTTCTCTAATCTGAGAAACTTCTGTTGTGAGTAGTTTTAATGCATGGACTGTCTGATTAAATAGGGCAGTCGTCCAGTTAGCTAGGATGTGTAAGTCTCTGTAATTCATATCTGTCCCCATTGGAGGAAACAGGCTTCTAGCTACCTGGGTTTCTGTATACATATCTATGGGATTCTTGATCGCCTCTCTTTTGTTACGGAGTCTTGCTTTGGGTAAATTGTTGACTGCATAGTATGAGGGGAGGATGTAGCCTAGAGTGCATCTGCCTCTCCATCTTGGGGAAATGTTCATATATGCTCTACGCCCACATAACATCCATATGTTTCCTAACAGATTAGTGGACATATCATTGGTATCTTTAAATTGTGTTATCATTTGGGCTATATAACTACAAAGGGTAAATCCCTCGTCCCCTCTATACTCTCTGCACCTGCTTGGGTCTCCCACTGCACATCCTGAAATCTGCCAATTGCATACATATGTGGTATAGTTATGTAAGTGTTCAGTGATTAATACAAAAGTTCAGTTACAATATGGATATTTCCCACCTGAATCCCCTTCCCATCCCCTGTATCATAGTCCCAACAAAGAGCGGCAGTCTCTTGAATATGGCTGCCGATGTGTAGTATGGTATTATTAACTGGAGAGTTAATGAAAACCTCTCTGTAAAGGATAATTAGTCCATACTGTAAGGTTAAATGGTACAGCATGCATCAGTAGTTCTCTGCAGGCTTGGGTTGGCATGTGTGTGCAGATCTAACAGTCTGTTCGATTCAACAGGTGTGAAAAGTTCTGTGCATCGAGGATGTACATGTTGTTCTGTCAGAGTCCTTGTTCTGAATTCGCCATAGCTGGAGAAATAAGGCAAAGGATGAGGGTACAGAACACAATTGTTAATGAGTTGGCATTCAGGCAAGAAAAGGCGGCTAATAAGTTCTCTGGAGTTTTCTCAAGGCCTTGCTGTTCCAAGAATTGTGCAGATTGGTTGGATAGGGCCTTGATCTGTCCCTAGGTCATGTGGTGCTGTTTTTTGCAAGGAGTCCGGTCTCTGTCCTTCTGAGGGCTGTGGAGGCTCAGGGAGAAGTTGGGGATCGGGTCCTGTAGACCTGGACACCTTTCCATCTTTCCACGGCTTGATACCTGTGGAAGCAAGCAGAGAAGCATATCCTCGTTCCCCATTTTAAGGGAACGGGACCGTACCAGACATTAAATATTCTATACAAAACTGATGGCTGTGGGTGACTAACCCTAGTCCCATAATGATTACTCATGGCTGTGGTCTTAAATTTGATATGTTTAGATGATCAATACTTTGTTCAGCCAGTCCTGTTTAGGGGAATTACTTTGTTCAGCCAGTCCTTCTTAGGGGAAAATCCAGGGGCATTCCCTCTTTTTAGTTTTTGTTTTGTCAAGAGCTCTTAAGGGTATGGTTGGCTCTCTCCACAATGGCTTGCCCTGTGGTGTTGTAGGGGATGCCAAATAAGTATTTAATGTTCAATTATTGACGAAATTCATGTAAAGGAATGGCTGCAGTAAATAGAGCCATTATTAGTTTTCAGAACAGAGGGTAACCCCATTATCAAGAAAGTTTTTATGCAGTGATCAATTTTCATTCAGTAAAATAGCAATAAATGTAAATTAATCATTTAAAGGAAAAGTCAATTGTAGTAGGCTGAAGCACAAATGACAAGTCTTTCAGACATTACATTAAACATATGTTACACAAGACTGACATATTCATTCATCCTGCAAATATTAATTTACACAAAACTGGCACATATTCATCCATCCTGCAAATATTCATTCATAGTCTTCTTGACATCAAGACAGACAACAGATAACACATAATTTGAGCTAAAAATCTTATCAAAAAGGTATCAAAAACAAAATTAGATCAAGGATCAAAAGTCAAAAGGTGTTAGAAAAATGTTAAAATAAACTGCAAAGTGTTCATCTTCACATCTCTCATGGCAGTGTCAATCTGGAAAATATTAAAAACTGGCATACAGCAAAAAATTACTAAGGTAAGGATTAAAGTGAAATTCTTACTTTCTTAACCTTGGAGAATCAATTCTATCATTCAATTTAATAAAATCAATTTGGATTTGCAAGAAAAGGCTTGGGAGGGATTGCTTTAGATGTAGCAACCTCTGTCAGTAAAAATTATAAGGTTCAGAATTCTGTAAAAATTTGTGAAAAAGAAAATAAAACTGAAGTGTCCTTAAGACATGAGGACCGCAGATCTGAAAAATAAAAACTATTATACAACAGAATTATTAAAACAATAATATAATATAACTGGTAGAATAACATAGCGCCTCCTAGTGGAGACCCCATCATTACTTTATAGATTGCAACTATTGTTCCAGGTTGCAATCAATAATACTCTGAGCTTACTTTCAATGTGGAATATCAGAATAGAATTTCTTCTTATAATTATTTAGGGATGTGAATCGTTTTAGGACGATTAAAATTATCGTCCGATAATTTTAATATCGTCTTAAACCGTTATGGAACACAATACAATAGAGATTCTAACGATTTATCGTTATAAATCGTTAGAATCGTGAGCCGGCACACTAAAACCCCCTAAAACCCACCCCCGACCCTTTAAATTAAATCCCCCACCCTCCCGAACCCCCCCCAAATGAGTTAAATAACCTGCGGGTCCAGCGGCGGTCCGGAACGGCAGCGGTCCGGAACGGGCTCCTGCTCCTGAATCTTGTTGTCTTCAGCCGGCGCCATTTCCAAAATGGCACCGAAAAATGGCGGCGGCCATAGACGAACACGATTGGACGGCAGGAGGTCCTTCCGGACCCCCGCTGGACTTTTGGCAAGTCTCGTGGGGGTCAGGAGGCCCCCCACAAGCTGGCCAAAAGTTCCTGGAGGTCCAGCGGGGGTCAGGGAGCGATTTCCCGCCGCGAATTGTTTTCGTACGGAAAATGGCGCCGGCAGGAGATCGACTGCAGGAGGTTGTTCAGCGAGGCGCCGGAACCCTCGCTGAACGACCTCCTGCAGTCGATCTCCTGCCGGCGCCATTTTCCGTACGAAAACGATTCGCGGTGGGAAATCGCTCCCTGACCCCCGCTGGACCTCCAGGAACTTTTGGCCAGCTTGTGGGGGGCCTCCTGACCCCCACGAGACTTGCCAAAAGTCCAGCGGGGGTCCGGAAGGACCTCCTGCCGTCCAATCGTGTTCGTCTATGGCCGCCGCCATTTTTCGGCGCCATTTTGGAAAATGGCGCCGGCTGAAGACAACAAGATTCAGGAGCAGGAGCCCGTTCCGGACCGCTGCCGTTCCGGACCGCCGCTGGACCCGCAGGTTATTTAACTCATTTGGGGGGGGTTTGGGAGGGTGGGGGATTTAATTTAAAGGGTCGGGGGTGGGTTTTAGGGGGTTTTAATGTGCCGGTTTTGCGATTTTTAGATTTTTAGATTTTTCACGATTTTTCACGATATTTTACCCCCCCAAACGGCAACAATACGATTCCCTCCCCCTCCCAGCCGAAATCGATCGTTAAGACGATCGAGGACACGATTCACATCCCTATAATTATTAGAATAGGAAATTAAACACGCTGTACAGTAATCTCAGTTCAGTATTAACGAAGTTTGAAAGTATTAAAAGATTAACAGAAAGAGAGTGAGACGAGGAAGGGCTAGTGCAGGAATGCATTGAAGGTTGAGGGAAAAGATTTGGATCAGCAGATCTGTCTGAGTTATAACATATAGAAACTAGAGAGAGAAACTGCAGGACTAAGTCCAGTTTTTTTTCTTTTCAAAAGTTCTCCCTCCCTCCCCCATGAGTGGCAAGCAAGAGTTAACAGAAAGGGGGGGAGGAGCAGTGTTTCTCAAAAGAAAAGAACTGCACCCAAGGAGTTAATCCTTCAGTCAATAGGAACTGAAAGATAGCATTGTTTAACAATCTAGATAACATCAACCAGAAACAATGGCTGGCGTGGACTTGCTGATTTCTTGCAGACAGATTCTATCTTTCTCCTGTAGGGAAAATTACAATAAGAATAGAAGTTCTGTGCACTGGCAATTCAAGCAATTGCTATAAACTTAAATCTCAGAGAAATGGAGTCATTTAAAATGTGAGCCAAATTAATTTTGCAAGAAGTGAACATTTCACATGAAATTCACACAGTACTTGTTCAAATTTCAGTACAGTTTTAACATAAGGTTCAGCATTCACTTTGTGGGGGAAAATGCTCTCAAAGTATGCAGATTTTTTGTAACTGAATTCAAAGGGAAACTACTCCTTAAGCATGAAGTCCCTCTGCAATTGAACATCGAAGACCAAGAGAAACCATTTTTTCCAAATCTGTACTTTCTGTTCAATTACTCTGTTTAATCTGGTCTTCAATAGGTCATTGAAGTGTATAATTAAATCATTTTTTTCATAGTGATTTTTTCTTTGCTTGTAACGCAGGAGTCTAATTAAATCATTTTTTTCATATTGATATTTTCTTTGCTTGTAACGCAGGAGTGCAGCTGCTTGGCCCAAGGTCTTATACGCTGATTTCTTTGAAGACCTGTGGGCATAGCCACTGCTCATGGCACTCCGAACGGCACTCAACTCTATTGCTGCCACACCCAGCTCTTTAATCCCTTTTGTAATAGGAGAGGCTTGAATCCCTTTCAATAATTCCTCTCTTGTGAGATTTCCATGTTCTAGGTGAAATCCCATGCTGACCGCGGCACATAAATTGTTACCGGGAGCAGTGGTTTGAGATGGTAATTTACCTGGACAAATTGATGATGCAGAATCAATGACTGTCTCAGGCAATGGCAAATGGGGGTACAGGGAGTTGGTGGTTGGTGGGGGAAGGGCTTGCAGGCAAGATGGAGTGAGGCTAGTTTTTCTGACCTCAGTGTTTTCTATTTCCTGGGGCCTTTTCTCTGAGGTGGACGCAGAGGAAGCCACAGGAGCCATGTGAGTGTGTGCCCCAGATGTTCTATTTCATTTTCTGTCCCCCTTTGTTAATGGTTCTTTTCTGTGATGGGGAAGGCTTGAAGTCCTTCCAACAATTCTTTTTCTGTAAGGCTTTCTTTTTGCTGTTTCTGCTGAAATTCAATGCTAATCACCCCACCCAGGCCAGGTTGTGGTTCAATTGTTCTCAAGGACTGCTTTTCTAAAGAAGTGGGGAAGGTGTGAATGGGCTTGGGTGTGGGTATGGAGAGCTGATACAAAGAATTTGCTGTCTCTGAGGGAGATTGAGGATAAGATGGGGGAAGGGTATTCTGATTGAGTTTGCCTGCTTCTAAAAGCACATGGTTTGAAAATGCTGCCTTGAAACTTTTTTTTCCTATGTGTTCTATGGCCTCTGTACATTTCTGCCATAACAATAACTGCCTGATTGGAGACCTTGGAGTCGTATGAAGACAATTGCCTATTAAAATCCAGTCCTGGATATTCAGAGTTCCAGCCTGTGAATACCAAGGGCAACGGCAAGCTATTTCACTTATTAATTTTTCTAAGTCCCCCAGGCTGACTTGTGCTTTTTCTTTTCTTCTGGTGATGAAATAATGATTCTTGATTATTTTCTGCAGCTCCTTGGCATGTAGCCTTTGCTGTACAGATAAATCACTTCCCATGCTTTATCTGTTACCCTTATGTAAACTTCTCACTGACCTCAATCTCAAACATTTTCTCTACGCTGACGATATTCAGGTCCTGATCCCCATCGAAGAATCGCTCGCAAAAACAATGTTGCACTGGGAATCCTGCCTCCAAAATATCAAACAACTTCTTACAAGTCTCAACCTGATACTAAATTCATCAAAAACGGAACTTCTACTCATCACTCCAGAAAACAGCTCCATCACATACACTCATCCTACAGTACCAAGCACTACACAAGTGAGAGATCTAGGAGTTCAAATTGACAATCACCTAAACCTGAAAGCTAACATCAACAAAACCGCCAGAGACTGCTTTTACAAGCTCCAAGTGCTGAAAAGAATACGACCTCTCTTCCACACACATGACTTCAGAACGATCCTACAATCAATCATTTTTGCAAAGCTGGACTATTGCAACACCATCATGCTTGGTCTCCCTTCATCACACACCAAACCATTACAAATGGTACAAAACGCCTCCGCCCGTATACTCACCAACACCAGGAGAAGAGAACACATAACACCTATCTTGATGGACCTCCATTGGCTGCCCATCCACTTCAGAATAATCTACAAGGCCATTCTCACCATTTTCAAAAACATCCATCAATTAGCCCCAATCGATCTCCATATTCCCCTCCGATTACACCATTCCACAAGACCGACAAGAGATGCTTACAAAGGATCACTTCAAGTACCTCCAGCCAAGACTACCAGACACATCACGCTTAGAGATCGGGCATTCTCCACAGCCGGTCCAACATTATGGAACTCCATTCCCCCGGATCTTAGAATGGAACCCAACATCTCAACATTCAAGAAAAGACTCAAAACGTGGCTGTTCACGCAGGCCTTTCCTAACTCCAACCCCATCTAACTCCCTTCATGCAACAAGCTCCGCTAGTATTAGCGTTAATAGCCACCTCTCACAATGTTATTTATACATATATATAACTTTCTAATCTTCATTTCCCTTCTCATTCCAAGTTATTGTTTTCCTTATTATATGTAACTGCTTTTCTGCACTATTGTTTAAATGGTAAAGTTTATTATAATTTCACCCCTGTTTCTTGTGAACCAGCATGATGGGACCACCGTCTTGAATGTTGGTATATAAAAAACTTAAATAAATAAATAAAATAAATAAAATGCTCACGAGTGTGGGGAACAAACTTGCTAAAAAATACTTAAATATACTAAAAAGTACTTTAAATATACTTACGATTTGCAAATCTGTTGAACAGTGCGCACTTAAGCTATGTCCAGCCGAATGAGCAGAGAGTTTATCATCACGTCCGCGGGATCACCAGATGTAGCAGCGATGAAGACGCACATCAGACAGCTTTCATGGCAGGCAGGAAAAAGGACTTGAGCACACCTCAGCGCCCTCTTTTATTGTACATTCATACAAAGGCAGATGATGTATCATTACATGATTGGCTACTTTACCCATAGCAACAGACGAGTCTCTACACTATTGGCTTGGCTCAGGGGGTGTGCACGGATCATTTCATTGGCTGCTGAATTCTATACCTCCTGACTTTGTCCTGCCTCTGACTAGGGAACACCCAGCCCCTCCCCCAGGAATTCAGGGCCAAGCACAAGCCAGAGAAATACATGATAGTCAGGTATCCTTTCCCAGGCAGAGAGGCTTAAGCACAAGTGATGCTTTTATTCAGGCAAAGGTCAGGGAGAAGGGAAGTTACGTGTTTAAACCCTGATGAAATGGCTTGTTGGCAAGCGCATATTTCCCACAGGAGGCGATTTTAATGTCGTAGATAACCCTTTGTTGGATTGCAATCCAGCCAAAACTCCTAAGAAAAATGAAGCTGATCTGGGGGTGGGCTTCCTATTCCAAGAACTGCACCTAATTGATTCATGGCATATGTTACACTTGGAGGATCAGGAGTACACCTTCTATTCACATCTGCACAATGTATATTCTTGTTTGGACTATTTTCTCATCTCTGAAAATCTCTTTAATACACTGGTAGCTAGTGAGATTCACGATGTTCCCTTCTCAGACCATGCTTATGGTCCTTGTCAAATTTGAACTGGTTCCAATACGTTGGTCCATGCCCCTTTATCTCTAGCAAGACAAGCACTTTGCTGGTTATCTGTAGGACAAATGGAAAGAATATGTAGATTTTAATTTAACTCCCAGAATTGATCCCATACTTTTCTGGAATGTAGCTAAGGCTATAATGCGAGGTCATATCTTAGGATACCACACTCGCATCAAGCGTGATAAGAACTCAGCAATTTTAGCCCTGACAAAAAAAAAATTATGCCACTGGGCTGGGCTCATGTGAAAGATCTTGGGCAAGCTACCAGGGCTCAATTGGAGGAAGCCCAGAGAGAACTCAACTTCCATCTAGATTTTAAAGTCCATCAGAATATACAATTCCTTAAATATAAGTTATATTAGTGGGGCAGTAAATCAGGTAAATTGTTGGCCAAAGCTGTGTCCTCCACTGGCCACCCCAAAGGGCTCATCCCACATCCAGACCGAAATCACGTAATCTCACTACTACTTCTTCCATATCTGAGGCTTTTGTCAGATATAACAAATTACTTTACACAGCTGGGTCTGAGAATGAATGGGAATACCAATCCTTATTCGGCAGTTTCATCTACCAGAGCTGAGTGAACAAGCATGGGTCTTGCTTGAGATGCCTATAAAGATGCTGAGATCTGTGGTGCCATCCACAAGCTGAAACTCTTAAAAACACCAGGGCCAGGATGGCCTTGGGCCAGAATTCTATAAACTATTCGGCGTCCTCACTCTCACTCCTTTGAGGGATATGTTCCACACTGTGTGGGACTGGGGTGAATTTGAGAAAGGCCATAATTTAGCCACTATAATATTGCTCCCTAAATCCGGAAAGGACACCATTCTTGTTTCATCCTACAGACCTATTTCCCTTCTTAACCAAGACATTAAATTCCTCGCAGCTATTCTAGTACAACGTGTCAATACTGTTGTTAAGGAGGTAGTGGTTTTGGACCAAACTGGTTTCATCAAGGGAAGGCTTTCCAACCCTAATCTTTTAAAATCTTTGATGGCATCTCTGTTTCCCAAAGCTATTGATAGTACTAGCCTCCTTGTCAGCCTCACTGCTGAAAAGGCATTCAACTGAATGGAATGGTTGTATCTGCTTCGGATTTTAGAGGGCTTTAACTTTGGGTTTCCTTTCTGTTCTGGGTCAAATTGCTGTATAACCAGCCTCAGATGCAGCTTTTGGTTAATGGAACCCTCTCAGAGTTTTTTGTTTTGGGTAAAGTCACGAGACAGGGGTGCCCTTTGTCCCCTTTATTATTTGTTCCTAAGAACATAAGAAATTGCCATGCTGGGTCAGACCAAGGGTCCATCAAGCCCAGCATCCTGTTTCCAACAGAGGCCAATCCAGGCCACAAGAACATGGCAATTACCCAAACACTAAGAAGATCCCATGCTACTGATGCAATTAATAGCAGTGGCGATTCCCTAAGTAAACTTGATAAATAGCCGTTAATGGACTTCTCCTCCAAAACTTATCCAAACCTTTTTTGAACCCAGCTACACTAACTGCAACACCACATCCTCTGGCAACAAATTCCAGAGCTTTATTGTGTGTTGAGTGAAAAATAATTTTCTCTGATTAGTCTTAAATGTGCTACTTGCTAACTTCATGGAATGCCCTTTAGTCCTTCTATTATTCAAAAGTGTAAATAACCGATTCACATCTACTCATTCAAGACCTCTCATTATCTTAAAGACCTCTATCATATCCCCCCTCAGCCATCTCTTCTCCAAGCTGAACAGGCCTAACCTCTTCAGCCTTTCCTCATAGGGGAGCTGTTCCATCCCCTTTATCATTTTGGTTGCCCTTCTCTGTACCTTCTCCATCGCAACTATATCTTTTTTGAGGTGCAGCGACCAGAATTGTACACAATATTCAAGGTGTGGTCTCACCATGGAGCGATATAGAGGCATTATGACATTTTCTGTTTTATTAATCATTCCCTTCCTAATAATTCCTAACATTCTGTTTGCTTTTTTGACTGCTGCAATACACTGAGCCGATAATTTTAAAGTATTATCCACTATGATGCCTAGATATTTTTCCTGGGTGGTAGTTCCTAATATGGAACCTAAAATCGTGTAACTACAGCAAGGGTTATTTTTCCCTATATGCAACACCATGCACTTGTCCACATTAAGTTTCATCTACCATTTGGATGCCCAATCTTCCAGTCTTGCATTGTCCTCCTGTAATATATCACAATCTGCTTGTGATTTAACTACTCTGAATAATTTTGTATCACCTGCAAATTTGATAACCTCACTCATCATATTCCTTTCCAGATCATTTATATATATATATATATTGAAAAGCACCAGTCCAAGTACAGATCCCTGAGGTACTCCACTGTTTTCCCTTTTCCACTCTCCATCCTTTTTCTTGTATTAGGCTTAATAGGCAATGGGTTAAACTGAATCTCTTTGCGAACAACATGCTGCTATACTTAGTAAACCCTACTGAATGCTTGGAGGATATCATTGCCACTATCAGCCAATTCTGGTTCTCCTCTCGCTTCTTGATTAATTATAATCTGGGAAGTCAGTAACATCTCCTTTATCCCCCTCTGCAAAACAACTGGGACGGTCCCTTACCATTAAACCTGGGCGGGATCCTGCTTTAGATACTTGGGGATTCATGTTGCGAGATCCAGTGAGAAACTTTATGATTTGAATGTAGATTCAGTTCTACATAATACAAAGGCTTTATTGCAGAAGTGGAAGGCACTCCCTTTCTCTGTTTCAGGTTGTTGTGCTCTGGTCAAGATGGCTATCCTTTCCAAACTCTTATACCCGCTACAAATGCTGCCGTTATGGCTTAAACCTTTGACCATACTTGCTTTTTGGTCTATGGAGAGCAGGGCAGGGTTGCACTCCCTGATATACCTATCTATAATGTAGTATGCCTTCTCTGCTACATACAAGAGTAGGTATCACACTGACCAAAATTTGATCTAGAGGGCCTAATGGCAGATTTGACTATACCCTACTCTCTGATCAATTTGATTCATCTCAGCTCCGGTAGATTATGATGTACTTTGAAGGTTTCTGGGTTTTGGCTTACTACTGGAGGGAGCACTGGATGGCCAGCGCCATCTTTAAAATTGGCACGGGCCATCCAGTGCTCCTACCATGTGATAGGGGCCGGCCAATGGCACGGATACCCTGTCACATGGTAAGGGCAAAGGGTCATCGGCGCCATTTTTATTAGTGGCAGCCGATGGCCCGAGAACGGGAGATCTCTCCCGAGACCCCCACTGGAAAACCAGGTACCTGTAAAAAGTTTTTTTTTGGGGGGGGAAGCTAAGGGATTAGTATTAAAGAGTCGGGGTGGGTTTAGGGGTTATTTTTGTGTGCCAGTTTTCCCGCCTCACCCAAAACAATAAGAGAACCCCACAAACAATTTCGTGGGGTTTTCCTAGCGGTTTCGGGGAGCCCCCGATTTCTGACGATTTTGAAAATATCGTACCATATTTTCAATCATCAGAAATACGATTCACATCGCTACTGAACACCACCCCATTTCCTCCATGGTGGGTTGTCGCTTCTGACACATGGCAGGGGGTTGCTGGCCTACCACCTGACTGCTAGATGGGGCTGAGGGCATGGGATGACTCTGCTCCTTTTCAACCACTTTACACTGCCTGGAAAAAGGGGTCCCCTGACTGGTACTGCCACCATCCCCAGATGGAAGTACTGTTGGGTGTTGTTTCTGCATATGATGCATCATGCCAAAATTAGTTAATGTCCCATTTGCTTGCCTCTGCTAATATCCCTGGCACAGTAATTACACTGGGCAAAACGCAGGTCCTCTGTCACTTTAAAGTGGCTCAAGATCACAGATTTCTTTCGTGATCCCTTCTCTATAGCCTTTGGAGTGGATGCTGGCATTGGAATTGAAGTAGTGGGTGCACCCTGAGAAGGAATGCCAGGGGCAGCAGTCATACTCTGTGCCTGCGCTGACTGCACTTCCTCCTCCTCATCATCAGTTTCATCTCTCCCCTGCAGCACTGACGTGGAGGTTAAGGCAGAACCAACTAATCCTCCTACACCTTTTCAGCTACTACTTCTTCCATTTCTGAGGATGAGAATCCCACACAAGATGATTCTGCATTGGAATCAGAAGCAAACAGTGCCTGCACTACATTTGCAATGCTAAGTTGAGTCTGCTGTCGCACTACTGCTTTTGGGTCTCGCCCTTTTGTCTTGCATGACTCAGCCTCTCCTTCCCTCACCTCCAAAACTACAGGGTCAGAAACAGGTGATGGCAGTGCATCATCTTTAAATTTCAGATTTTTCCAGATGGAACTGCCTGCCCCTCCAGAGATTTTAGATTAGAACAGCTCCCTTTTTAACTTTAATGGGGAGACACTGCCTTTTGAAGTGCCTCCTCTGCCAGTCCCAATCACTCAACCATGTCTACCTTTCCCCAACATCATGGATTTAATGTCACTGCCTATTAGGGATTTCAATTAAAATAATTATTTCTTTTTTGGTGAATGAACACCTCTGTACAAATATATGTGAGTCTGGAAAACTGCCCACAGACACACGGTGCAATGCCTTGATGTACACTACAACTGAGTCCTCTGCATGTGCACACACCAAACTTGTAACTACAAAAAAAAGAGGCCTACTAGGGATTTCGCTTAAAAGAGCATTGCTGTCCCAATATATGTGAGTCTGGAAAACTGCCCACAGCCGCCCGATGCAGTGCCTTGATGTACACTACAGCTGAGACTGCTCTATGTGCACAAAAAAATGAAACAGCAGAGAAAAGACTTGACTGGAAGCCTGAGCAAGCACAATTCCTAGTGACGCTGCTTCTTGTTTGAAAATACCAACTCACGCTATCTTCCACCCACACCCTGCCTGTGCCTGCACCAACCTACCCCAGGGGGGTAAGATAAGCAGCAAAATGCCACCGCTAGGAGCTTGTCTCAGTGGGAGAGACAGAGAGACCGTCTGAGTTCAATTAAAAAAAAGAAAAAAACAGAGCGGTCACAAAAAGCCTGCCTGGCACTGCAGCAAAAACAAACAAATATCTTTAACAATGGAAAATTCTATCAAAGTAGCTAGCAATTGAATACAGATTTGAGACACTCAGACTAGCTCTGAGTAAAGCAACCTCCCTGGACAACACCCACAAAGAAAGAACGTGGCACGCCGTGTGCTTAAGGTATAAATAGTATAGCATCATCAGGAACAGCATCGCAGAGCACTGAGTGAGAGCGGAGATTGGCTGTATTAGAAAAATGCTTAGCTCTGATAGGTTGCATTCTCTTCTCCTTGCCAACCTGTCTGCCCCACTCTATGACAGGGCTGTGAGGTCACTTATGACTCACGGGAAAGGGCTGGTTTTTGCTACGAATACTCCCACATGGCCTATTTCAAACAGCCGCTAAGAAATCACTGTAAACCAAAAGAATGAAACTAATATGATGTGTTTTATTTTTAGGGATCGCCAAGTGTTTCGCAAACCCACGAATCAAACAAACAGGGACTTATACGTTGCGGATTGCACATCCCTAATAATTTCTAAAAACTTTATTAAAGTTAGGCCAGGTCACTATCTGGGGGAAACAGCTTCTTTCTGATCTGGTCTGACGCGTCTTGCAGCAAAATGCAATGCAGATCTGGGTTCTGTGATCGCACCACAATTCTTTTCATGCACTTTTAAATTGATCTACGAGCACTACCTACCAGCTCCCATGAGGCAAATTCAGTTTAAGCTATTACTTAGATTCAGTGAGGGATATATGTAATGAACTGGTGGGTCTCTTGGAGGTATGGAAGTGCAGAGAATTGTTGAGCCAGTGTATGTTATGATTATGTAGTGTCTTGTGTATGATAGTTAGATTTTTGTAGCGGATTCTGAAGGAGATTGGGAGCCAGTGGAGGTTTTTAAGTACGGGGGTGATGTGGTCCTTTCTGTGACTGTTAGTGAGAACTCTAGCAGTGGCATTTTGCAGCATTTGGAGGGATCTGATGGTGGAAGAGGGGAGGCTTTGCAGAAGGGTATTGCAGTAATTAATTTGGAAAATAATATAGCCTGGAGGACTGTGCGGAAGTCGTGAATGTGAAGGAGGGGTTTAATTTTTTTTTTGAGGACATGAAGGTTGTGGTAACATTCTTTCATGGTAGAGCTTATGAACCTTTTGAGGTTTAGTTGGCTGTCCAGTATAACCCCAAGGTCTCGTACATGTTGGGCAAAAGGAGTTGGGGGTGGGGGAAGAGAGTCAGTGTTGGTGGTGGCCCAAGTGTTGGGATTGCATGATATAATGAGTTCAGTTTTGGAGGCATTGAGTGAGAGGTTTAGGTTGGAGAAGAGATGAGTGATTGAAGATAGGCAGGATTCCCATGTCTTGAAGGAGTTAGAGATGGATTCAGTAATGGAGATAAGGATTTGGACATCAGCGTAAATGAAATGGGAGAGTCCTAGGTCGGAAAGGAGTTGGCATAGGGGCAGCATGTATATATTGGAGAAGGAAAAGCCTTGGGGTACACCTCAAGTTGTTTATAGGATCGGATTTGCTGTTACCAGTTTTGACTGAGTAGAATCTACTGTTGAGGTAGGATTCAAGCCAGAGAAGGGTGGTGCCAGCAATGCCAATTTCAGTGAGGTGGTTTAGGAGAATCTTGTGGCTTATGGTGTCGAAGGCTGAGGAGATGTGAAGCATTGCTAGAATATAGGACTGCCTGGAGTCCATACCTTTAAGGAGGGTGTCAGTGAGGGCGATTAGGAGAGTTTCAGTGCTGTGGAATTTGCAGAAGCCAAATAGAGAGGGGTACAAAATATTGTTTTTTTTTCAAGATGGTCAAATAATTGGATGTTGATTTTTTTCCATTAGTTTGGCTAAGAAGGGGAGTATTGTTATAGGTCAATAGTTGGTTGGGTCAGAGGGGTTGAGATTGGGTTTTTTGAGGATAGGGTTGATGATGGCTTGTTTTAAAGGGGGAGGGTTACATTGTCAGATGTGATGGAACAGTTGATATTGGCTTAAAGGTTTGGATATTAGGTTAGGGATAGTCTGAAGGTATTTTGGGGGAATGGTGTCAATGGGATGAGCTGCTGGTTTAAATTTTCTTTAGGGGTTTTTTTTTTTTTTTTTATTTCAGAGGCGTTCTCAAGAGTCTCATAGTGGATTTTAATGGGGAAGCTTGAGAGGGTGGTGGAGGGAGGAAAGTTGGAGGTAAGCTTAGATATTTTGTCGTGGAAAGAGGGCCAAGTTGTCACATGGGTTTGGTGTTTTCAGGGATAGGAGATGGGGCAATTTTAGTAAGGTTGGAGACATAGGAGAAGAGGGCTTTGGCGTTGTAGTGAATGTTGTGAATTCTGACAGTAGAAGTTACGCTTGGTGTTTAGTATGGAGGTTCAGTAGAGGGTAAGGGCAGAGTTGTATGTGGCAAGGAGGGAGGGGGAGAGGTTTGATCATCTTTTTTTTCCAGATTCTTTTAGGTCGAGTTTAAGGTTTTTTTTTTTAGTTCAGAGGTATACCAGGGGTTTCTAGTGTTGCAGGAGGGGCTCAGTTTTTTTGGTTGTTAGGGGGCAGATTTTACTGGCAATGTCATTGGTGATATTGTGCCAGTTGAAAAGGGCAGATACAGGGGTGGAAATATCGAGGTCTTTGAGGGTGTCAGTGAGGGAGAGAATTAAGTCATCTTTGGAGCATGGTTTTCTGAATTGGATGGTAGTGGAGAGTGAGTGATGGGTGGGATGATTTTTTCAGTAATGGGAGATTAGGTTTGATGTGGAAGTGGTCTGACCAGGGGACAGGGGTGCATATAGGTGTCTTGGGGGGGGGGGGGAGAGGGGGGGTTGGAGGTGAAGTGAGAGTTGATGAAAATGAGGTCTAACATGTGGCCAGCTTTGTGTGTAGGCCTGGTTATAATCTGTTTAAAGCCAATGGCATTCATAGAGACAAGGAAGTCGTCGCTGGAGGAATGGCACCATGTTACCACACATATTTGGAAAAATTGAGATGTCGTATTTCTTGGTCTTGTGAATCCTTCTATTCATGTCTTTGGGATAAGTGAGATCCTATTCTTGGGGGGTGGGGGGGAGGGGGGGGTGCCTACCTGTAGGAAATTCCTTGCAGTAGTTATCCGCCTTTGAAAAAAAGGCACCTTCTTTTGCACAGTAGAAGGAAATTCCACACCACGCAATTGGAATCCTTTGAGGAGAGATCTGGCTTCCCATAAGGCACTTCAAGCATTAGGTTACTTTCTAATCGGGCTGGTACAGAAAAAAAAAGTGCAAGAGAGCCAGTGAGCACCCACGCTCCTGTGTGTGAGATTTAGTAGTGGCCTGCATGCAAATGAGGGCCCATGGTAAAAACATGCTAGGGACACTAGCACCTCCTTTTTGACAGGAACGGTGGCTGTCAGCAGGTTTGACAGCTGACTCTCAATTTTGCCGGTGTCGGTTAGAGCCTACTGCTAGCTATGGGTTCAGAAAGCGGATGCTGGCTTAATTGAGCAGCCGGCTTCTGACCCGTGGGCAGATTTAAATTTTTTTTTTAATTTGATTTTTTTTTTAATTATGAGGCTTCTGACTTAATAGTGTTAAGTCAGAGGTGCCATCATGTGTTACTTTCTGTATCATGTGGGAATAACTAATAGGCCCATCAACATGCATTTGCATATTGATGGGCCTTACTGTATAAGGGGTAAAGCTAGTGCATCAAACATGTGTCCAAACGTGGGCTAACAGTACGCGGTACTGTAGCGACCTGGACGTTGGCATAAAGTGCTGCAGGATAGTAAATAGTATTGAAAATGCTGAGCTACCTGACCAAGCTTGTTCACTGGGGTGTTGTCCTCAAATAGGTGTGGGAATGGCTGAGAATGATTGTTTGGTATGGGGGTCAATGTCATATTGAACAACTTGGGTCACTGTAGTTGATTATAGCCATTGCTATGATTTTGTTCTTGGGAGTATATTTGAAGATACATTCAAAAGAGCAATGATCCAGGGGTGCACGGCTTTGTTTGGATTTAAAATCTTTTGTGTAACGGCAAGATCTTTAAAAAGTTTAAATTGTGAGTAAACTATGATAATGTTTCTCGTGACTGCCAATCTGTAAGCGATTGGAATTAGAAGGAACAATTAGAAACTTATGCATAAAGGAGAGGAAGAGTGAGATATGCCTCCTACAAAACAGAAGGCCAATATAAGGGAGGTTATTTCATCATCTCCCTTACCTGGCCTACCTGACTCTCGGACACCATCATTCTTTGAGCCGGCAACAATATTAATCTGGAGGACAGGGCCGTGTTAGAAACAGACTTAGAGTGAGAATCTGTTTCTCTGACCAAAGCAATCTCATTGAGCCCTGGAGCTCCCAATATTCCATCCCCACCAATAGTCCTACAGGATAAAAATGCTGATTTAATTCCTTCTGATATAAAAATATTACCTGAAGGAGGGATGGGAAACATTGATGCTGGGGTGGGGGGGGGGGGGGGGGGGGGGGGGGAGGTGATGTGGGAAAGTCTGATGAAGAAAAAATAAATTGCAACTTCAGAGACATCTGTAATAATGGATATCCTCTGGGCTGCAATTAAGTCTCGAGACAGCAATAATAAAGTTTAACTAAGACATATGTAGAAGCCCAACAAAAAGTAATAGATATTGAGAAAATGCTAAGTACTCATGTTAAATTAGAAACACAGGATGAATGTTTATGTAAAGTAGAAACCATTCAAAAAAATTGTTAAAAATGAGATCTCAAATATGAAGAAATTAGAATATATGGAGAATAGTTTTAGATATAAGAATATTTTACATTTGAGAATGATTCCACCAAAAGATGTTCTTTAAACATATCTTCTACATTTATTAGAGATACCAGAGCAGGGCATTCTTACTCTAAGATTAATTATATTCCAAAAAGATCTATTGTAAGAGAAGCCCAGCTGGAGCAGTCCATTGATTTATCAGATGTCTTAAGCTGATTGAAACAGAAACATCAAGAGAAACCCTATTTGTATCATTTATGTTGCCACAAGAAAAATACAGTAGTTTTTACGTGCTAGATTGCAAAGTTATCACTGTCAGCAGATCTGGATGCATCTCTCTGAAACCATTTGCACTCTTGGCATCCTTAGAGATCCCTTTCAATGCAGCTTCACATCACAGCCTTAAAGATTTCTATTCAAATTATAGCTTTTACAGTTATCTGAAGCCTTTACTGGATCCTCAAAAATCACTGTTCCAGTCTCAACTACTGCAAATTTTCATTAGGGTTCTGGCTTATATAATTCATTTTTTACAGCTAGGTTGTGGACAGGACAACCAAGATGACCACATTACTCAGTCATCCTCTTCTCAAAATTCAATATCAGCTTGCTCTTGCTTCACTCTTCTGCACAACATTTCATCACCATGGGAATTGCAGCTGTGTTGAAAGGCGATGCTTCCATGAGAAAGTTATGATCCTCAAATCTCAGGCTATGGTACTGGATATTCCTGCAACAAAAGTACTGCACTTGGCTGAAAAGGACTAGCATGCCTTTTCTACAGCTAGGCCTATCCATGGGAAATCTCTTCCACCGGAGATAAGAAAATTATACAATTTAAGGAAAGCCCTGAAAACCTGTTTCAAAAGGCATATTCCATGTATATTTGAGTACTACTGAGCAGAGGCATATGTACCTTTAATGCTAGACTTAATAAAATGGATTAAAATAGAACGTGTATGTTTTATACTCCTCCCTGACTCAGGAAAAAGAAAAACCCAGCCAGTCTGGTTGATGAGCTATCCACACTGAACATGGCACGAAGATTTGCACACCTCACTCAGTGGAGAGAGCCTGAAAACCCAGCTGGCTCAGTATCCTGAAGTCTGAGAATTCCTGCTCTAAGGAAATTCTTTGGTCGAAGTTGTGAAGCCTGGAATAGCTTTCCTATGGAGTTGGGTGGGTACAAGTAGCATATATACACACTATCATTTACGAAGGGAATGAAGACTAGTCCTGCACTAAGAACCTCTTGAGAGGTCATTCCTTTTGATGGAATGGACCATATCTGTTTTGTGACCTATAAGTTCATATCAGAAAAGTAGATGAGTACATGGCACTCTGGTCTGTTTCTTTTATGAAGGAGCCACACCACCCTCAATGCTTCAAGGGATCTTGCAAGGTATAAAAGTTTAGCGATGATTCCCTTTTCTCAGGAAGGGATTTAGTTCTAGTAGGGGCAGGGAATAAGTTCTGCTGCTATTGGAATATTCAGGACCAGTGGCATAGCCAGAATTGATTTTTTGGGTGGGCACAAGGTTAATATGGGTGGGCTATAGGCATGCAGGTCTACTAGTTTTTATTGACAAAGAACGCCCTAGTAATTTGCAACAGCCATTATGCATCATTTATGAAACTTTAAAATAGTTTACCTCAATTTCACACACTTACTAGCATTAAAGATTCCTTAATCAGAATTTATTATATTTATTGCAGTTTATAAATGCACAAGTATAGGAAACAGATCCAGTCATGTAATAAAACAAATTAATGTATTCATGAACCATCTTTCATTATATTGTATTTATGATTTCTGGTTTTCTGCAATCAGAACAGCTACAGTGCAGAGCTAGGGCAATTCACATTGAAAAAAAATTTCTAATTCTGTTGTCACCTCAGCAAAAAAAAAAAAAAAAAAAAAAAAAAGCCCTCCACTGCTATTTTTTGAAGTAACAAACTCTTGCAAAGAAAGAGGCATCTAGACCCTTGCTATACAGTCACAGCACTGACTCAGGATTCAAAGCAGCAATGCAAATACTACACCAGGCCCTAGAACATTAATACATCACCTACTGGAGGTACAGAACAAGCTGGACTACTATAGAGAAACTACATGCTAGCAGAAATACTGCATTTCAGTCACACACAAGCAAAACAGAGAACGACCCTTACCTAATATAGAAATAAGAGACTACAAATTAGAACAAACATGCAGATAAAAACCACAATAGAAAGCCTGAGAAACTAAAGTTTAACAGTAGAATACTGAAGAGCAAAATACAAAAATAAGAAATGCACATTCCTAAAGATGACATTTAAATTGCTATCAAAATAAATTTAACCTTCGTATTTTTCTAAAGAGTTGGTCCTGGTCTTTCCTGTTTTTGTGCTTGTTGCTCATTTCCTAATTCTTTCAGCGTCTTTCTACTGTTTTCTTCCCTTCTACACATACTCTTCCCCCCCCCCCCCCCTCTACACACACTCACATTCTCTGCAGAGACACATACAAGCTCTCACTTTCTCATCCCTCCCCAGGCTAACATTATGAACAGACATCCACGCACCCATTCTCACCCACAAACAGACCCAGGCTTCTATTCTCACCCACAAACACACTGAAGCTGCGATTCTCATCCACAGCTTCTGGTACTGCTTCCTCCCTCAGCAGAAGATAAGTTGGCCTCTTGGTCCACAGATCTTCCTACTTTGGGAAGGTGGGGTGGGGAGCAGAAGCTGCTCTTGCTCCCCCCCCCCCCCCCAAGATCAGTGGGCCATATGGCCTCAGGACTGCTTCCCCATGTGTGCCATGCACAATAGGCCTGGGGCCTCCACTTCTGGTGCCATTTGGCTTGGCAGCTGCCCACCTGTGGCTATTCCACAGTTCAGGACCTCCAGTAGATGGCTTTCCAGCCTCTCCCACTATTTACTAGTGAAGCTATTGAGAGCAAGTTCAGATAAACAACTTGCTGTGGCTGGCCAAGGATACAGACCATCACAGCAGTGGTAGACTGCAACATGATTCTACAATAGTGTTCTTGAGTCACTGCTAGGACTTGGATTCTATTATGTAATTGAGAAAGACTTCAGAAGAGACTGAATATATTGCCTGCCTGCTAGTGGAAGCTACATGGCCTGTTAAGACTCTGCAGAACAGTGTTTTCAGTAATTCCTGCAGCTGCTAAAGGAGAGCTGGAGTCTATCCAAGGGACCAAGTATTCTCAAAAGCTAATGCAATCACAGTGGAGGCTGCAAGCCAAATGGTAGGGCTTTGGCAGAGGGAAGCCTGACAAATATACAAGCGTACCAGCTTGGCATCTGCTGTGCTTTATATGGTGCTGAAAATGAAGAACCACATGTAAGGAAACTAAGAAACCCTCAAATGAGCTGAAGCTATAACACTTAATTGCATTTATAAATTGTTCACTCATATCAGTAACACAGTAAATTTAAGTGTTAGGAAATACCAGCTCAAACTTATAATCACTGGGTTATCCAAATTCAGCTTATACATGCCACAATGAGAATTTTCTTCAAAGACCAATATTAAAACAAGACACTTATTGTTTATCTTCCTGCGTATGGCATTGGTGTTTGCCTGACAGCACATGTTTCATGGACCTTCAAGGGCTTTAATAACTATAAGTTTTGCATTTTAACAATAAGCTTTCTCCCATTATAGCAGTGGCCATGGCATTTCCAGACACCTTTTAAATCACTGACTTAAATGTACTGTTACTGATATAAGTTAACAATTTATAAAATGCAATTACAAGCGTTCTACCTTCAGCTCATTTATGAGTGTTTCTCCTTTTTGTAATAAAATTTTTAGCTTCCCTACATATGGTTCTTCATTTTGATGCATGGTAACCAGTTTTTGTATCATGTTAAATTGTTCTGAAGCAAGAACACATGGGTTACCATCTTCCATCCAAACCCCACTCTTGCTTTCCCAAATCTACCCCCCATGCACTAAATATGCTTAGGCTCAGGTATTTTGGGTCTCTGCATCTATTACCCTTTCAGACAGACATGTTATCCAACACTATTTGTCAAAATTAAAGAAATCCATCATGAACAAGTGTAGTTGCCAAAACATTTATTGCTATACCACACATTCCACCATTACAAACAAGCATTTATCCTCTTTACAAATATTTAGTACTATACCAATTGCAAGTCCCACATGGAAACCAGTGAAGGAGCAGTCATGCCTATTGTGAACTGTCTTGTAACATTAAGGGTCTGTGGAGTTCCTAAGCAACCCTGCTTCATGAAGTCAAAGATCAGCAAACTGCTTATCAGCATACAGGACTTCCAGTGCTCTTTAAACCTGGTTACAGAACTCTGCTTTCCATTGTCTGTCTTCCCAGCATAGCCCACCAAAACAATCTAGAAATTTCTTAAGATCTGCAAAATGAAATGGACTAGAAGTTCTATATAAGATGACTCATACTAGAGTTAAAGGCACTCCACCTCTTATTTCAAATCAGAACATTAAGTGGAACCAATGCTAGAATGTAATTTGTATCATTGTTCCTTTTGAAAGACGAAACCTTGACTTCCCACATCCATCTCACCAGTGGCTAGTAGACAGCACAATACCATGTGTCCCATCAAGAGAGCAATTGATATTCTATGTAACATCTTCACACAACAGTCACTTCTGTAGTTTAGCAGAACTGGAATTAGTGCTAGACTGGTGCATTTTAGCTGCTGTGTTCAGACTCTTGTTGGCTGGCTTGTTCTTGCTTCTGCTCTGGGCTCACAGGACCTACCAACCAGTTGAGTGGTGTGGTGTTAGCAAGATAAGCCATCACCTCATCCATGGATTCCTTCATTTTCTTCAGCTGTTCTTTGCTGGTGCTGAGGAGCTGATCAGACAGGTCTCTGATGGAGCCAACAGAGTGGAAGTTCTGGTAGATGTCTCCAGCCAGGCAGCTAACATGGTGGGCTTGGTTCTGGATGTTTTGGGGCAGACCTTGGATGCTTGATACCAGTGTGAGGCAGTTTGTCTGAAGCTGGCGAGACAGGTCCTGGGCAATAGCCAGGGCACGTGATTCAATGTACTAA
This sequence comes from Rhinatrema bivittatum, assembly GCF_901001135.1. Taxonomy (NCBI): domain Eukaryota; kingdom Metazoa; phylum Chordata; class Amphibia; order Gymnophiona; family Rhinatrematidae; genus Rhinatrema; species Rhinatrema bivittatum. The sequence goes on along the minus strand of NC_042615.1, from coordinate 497,172,484 downwards.
AAACAGAAAAGACACTTTAGAAATCATAGAAACTGGCTGGCTGTATTACTATGTTCTGCTCATTGGAGAAAGTTGACCCATGGATATGAATATTAACAGATACTGGTAGCATTTGTCATGCTCAGAGATCCCAGGCTATTGAGTAGAATCTGTAAGACATCTTGCTTGACTGGGGAGGGTGTCTGTCATGACAGGTTTACTAGTCAAGTGTCAAGAGTGGGTCTAGTGTTGCTCCAGACACTCCTTCACTGGGAGATGTCCCAGTTTGATCAGTGGAATATAGGCCAGGAACTGAAGTTGTGGCTCTCTTGAAGCAGTCCAGCACTCACGTTTGGAATCTCTGGAGCCACAAGAGGGAGGGAGTGCTTGGAGCATGTGAAGGGATCAAGCCCATCAGATTTCATGCTCTTTTGGAATCTGTGGCATATTTAGTAATACTTCTATTCCACAGCTCTAAATATTGACTGTGGATTACAAAGAACAGTTCACACCTTAACAAAAAAAACAAACCACACAAGAGTTAAGCAAATTTTAAGTCTAGTCTTCCCAATTGTTTTCTATAAAACGTAACCTCCGAAATACACATCCTGGAAGTAGTCCAAGCTCCATGGTGGGTGCTCCAGCAGAAGAGGTCTTACACCAAATAGCTGCAGACACTTCTAGTGTGAATTTTCAGAAGTCTCATAGGATACAATGAGTGAGGAGCACTGCATTCTGCCAAAGGGAAGTTGCCCTACTTTAAGAGGGTTGTGAGGGGAAGAGAAAATTCCCACACAATTCAAGTATCAAAAAGGTTAAAGTCATAGCCTGAGAGGTTTTCCTATGGCATTATCATAAGGTTTAGGTGTCAGTAAGCCCCAGAGCCCCTGCTGAACAGTTTGGATTTTTGTTCTGCTATGGATGTCATTTGAAGGGGGTGGTCAAGTTGTTACAATTCTCCCAGTAACACCATAAACCCTTTTGGAATCAGACTTATTGTCTGTTACTTGAGGTAGAGAGGATCCTCAGCCCTAAGGTCTTTGAATCCCAGTTGTTCCCAAATCAGAACCACCTTGGCAGTCTCATGGGGTTCATGGCCCCATAACTTCCAGATATGCCCAGGATAAATGCAGAATGGGAGCTGGGAGGAGAGCAGGTAAGATTACTGAGCAAGCCAGTCTTTAGGAAGAAACGTGGTCTATATTAGCAGAGAAAGCCAACTACTGCAAAGGATGGGAAAAGCTACTACAGACCCATGTCCCATAAAGCTTAGATACCAGTAATAGCTGGGTCTCTTCCTGCCACCCTTAATGCAAAACGTAGGGCATCTGGTCTCATTAGACTTAGTGGTGCCAGCTCAATATTCCTTGTCAAAATGAATCAGCAAGATAGAGGGGATGACTCCATGGCTCAGAGGCTGTGCTGTCCACAGCCCTCGTGGGCAGTCTGAATAAACATGGGGCCAAGAGGACAGATCAGCAATTCCAAAAAAAATAAAGCCACAAAGAAAAATGGTATAATTGAGAGGCTGTTCAAAATGGCTGATAATGATCAAGGCATGACAGAAGGTGCATCTAGACTGTTGCCAGTGTTAGAAGCTTATGCAGACTGAATGCCTGGAAACATTGAGCCACCCAAAAGCTGTTTACCTCTCTACTGGGAGCTTCCTCTCCATCCTGCTGTCCTATGTTTCTCTTCCATGCTACCCAAGCCTGGTGCAGCTTCTCTTGGGCATCCTGCAGTTTCTGGTTGGCACTGGACAGACTCTTTTGGGCATATTCCATCTGAAATCAGGAGAGTGTTGCTATTAGTAAATGGGCTTGGTACACGTTAGGGGAAAAACCTGAAGCTCATCTAATAAGTTGGTCTTCAGTGTAAATCATTCTGCTTTAGCCCTCTTCCTCTCCTCCAGCTCGAGAAAACTAGTGTTGAAGTTTTGGCTAAGGGAAACAATACCTGCAAGCAGTCTTAACCATGGAAGATATTAGCTGATGCATCAAGACCAAAAGGCACCCAGCCTCCCCTGCAACAAGCACTGCTGAATTACAATACTAGTGGTGGCAAACAGATGAGTTTGGTGCAGGCTTCCTTTTCATCCAAGCTAGCATGTTAGTACTGCTCTTGGAAGAAGATCAATGGAGACCACATCTCTTACCAGATCAATGGTGTGATGGAGCTGAGAGATGGCCTCCTGGCTCCTGCATTTAGCATCTTTCACTGTGATCAAGGCCTGCTCATGAACCTTGGAAGACAGAGATCCCAGTCTAGCATAAAAGCTTGGCTTCTGGGTGCCAGTAGCTTCTTTGGCTAAAATAGAGAGAAGAAAGCAACTATCAGCTGGGTTTCAAATCTTACTCTTATCTTGAGACAGAAGTAAAAAGATGTAGAAACCCCTGGTCTCTGTGGTGGCCCTAGATCCTTGCCCTTAAGATAGATAGCGAAGGAGATACCATCCCATCAGCACCTCCCTCAGACGAAGGTCTGAAGTGGGTGAATTCATGCCTAGAAGGGGGGACTAGAAGTCAAGAGTGTGGTCCATGGTTTGGATTTTGAGGCAAGGACCTGATTTTGCTCATCTTTAATTTTAAGATACTCCTTTCCCCTGCAATGGGAAGGAGAGCAGTGACTCATTATCTCAGAGGATTTTTTGGGACTTTGAAAGGTTTAGCACCCCTCCTCCCCACCCTGGAGCTTGGCTGCATCAAGCAGCAGAGCTTCACGATAAAGTCACTTCAGGAAGAGTCTGGATACCCATATTTTGGGACACAGGATGGGTATGAACTGGACTTACGGGGACTGCAGGTACCATTTTGAGATTGAAGTGGATTCTCCTCACATTGAGAGATCCTGGTTGGGCAAGGAAACCCCTCTCTCATGCTGAGGGACCAGCTCTACCCCAGGACCCTGTTCTGAGGATACATGCACGGGAGGAGGGGGGGGGGGGGATCCAATGTGTACATACATCATGGTGGGGCACAGATGAAAAGCAGAACCCTTATGATGAAAGGTCACAGTAAAGTTTGTTGACCATGCAAGCTGTCCAGACTGTTCCTGCAGCACCATCACGGAGTGGGTACAGTAACTCCAGAGGCATTTCACTACACTGCCCGGGCCTTGAATGTCAGCCTCCCTCCCCCAAAAGAGGAGAATCCACTCCTTGGAACCAGAGATGTTAGCCTCATGAAATACATTATGGACCCTTACGATATAACCAATCCTGGGGGAGAGGGAGGGAGGGAGGGAGAAGAGATGAAGTTACAAAGCCATCAAGTCTAAAAAAAGAAAAGCCAGGAATTTCACATTAGGCCATACTGAACATGACTGAATTCTAAACATAACCAGAGGAAAGGGAATAATTGAGGCTTTTTGCACGCCCAGTTTCTCCTTACCTGCTTCCCCTTCAGTCACTGGGAGATACTGATCCACAAGGGCCTCCGTCTTGCTCAGTGCAGCATCTACCCCAGTGCTCACCACCTGCACCATGGGGCTTTCCAGAACAGAGTTAATGCTCCCAGTCACAACAGCTTTTGTCATTTCCATGCTCTCCTGTGCAGCTCCCTTGGCCTTGTCCACCACTCCAGTGATTGCATGGGCAACTGTGTCCTTGGCACCCATCACAGTGCCTGCTACAGCTTCTTTTGCACCAACCACCATGTCTGTGGCATTAGCAACAATCTACATGAAGAATCACAGTTAGTACTAGATGGTCACATCTGAGTACTGCCACTTGTTTGCATCAAGTTTCCACAGGCTGCGAGAACAGAATCTGGTCCAAGCTCAGGAATCCTGATCACACTAAGTTTTGATATCCATGGCCCTGCTATCAACTGCCCTCATTTCTACAATAGGTTGTAACCTGCACCTACTTAATCTTTATTCACTGCCTTCCTTACTCCAGTTATGATCAAATCTGGCCATATTTTCTATTGTTCCACATGAAAACTACCCTTGTTTACTGACCCTTCCTTGCATAGAGAAGCTTCAGCTGCACTGACTCAAGAGGCATTTATATATACTAGAAACGTTGCTTTAAGAGCCTCAGTACATTCTGATCAGATTTCCAGCTGCATGAAGTTTTGATTTGTCCATGCAAAGCAAGAGAACCTGGTTAATCCCCAGTTAAGGCAACCCTGAGGAAACCCCTGCATTCTCTCAATACCCATGGGATGGGAAAATTGTGAGCATCCATAGGTCAACTGCAAGTAGTTCAGTTTTGTGAATAAAGATTTAAAAAGAGGAAGGAAAGAGCAGTAGAATGGGGTCAGCTTGTTGCTAGAGCTCTGGCTGCAGCTCATGACTTTCTACCTTTGCAGGTGATAGGGGGAGTTAAGGGTATATACCTAGAAAGGTAGAGAGTCATGTGCTGTTGCTATTTCTGTTTAGAGAAGCACCTTTAAGACTTTCTGTAATGTGGATCTCGTCGCCCGCTGTGATGTTTAACAAAACACAGCCTCACCTTATCAGTAGAATGGTGAAGGACAGGCAGCTTCTCTTCAATTTTGTCCAGGCCTACACAGGCACAGTTATTGGCAAGAGCAACTACAAAAGAAAAACAGACAGCTACACTCCTACTCCGTGAACATTCAGACAAGCAGGATAGGAAGATGAGTAGGAAACTATGCATTCAAGCCACTTATGACATTACCTAGAAGTCCATTATAAACAGGTTGCCAGCGAGAGAAGTGACTACACGTGGTGTTGTGGTCGTCCCCCCCCCATCCAGTTCTCCCTGCTTCTCAGAAGTCTTTCCCCATCAAGGAGCCAGTGTGCCAACTCCAGCAGGCACACTATTTTGGGATGCCAGTGCTGGCATTTGAAAGAGTGAGAGTGAGACTGAACAAGGCCACAAAACATGGGCCTGTCAAGTCAACCCCACAACATAAACAAAGCCTAGAAGCAGTGGTGGGGATGACTACCATTGGCTACAAGTGCAATAACAAAAGCAGGAGTGGTGCCACCACATCAGCTTTATGGGCAGAGGAAGGAGAGCAAGGTGCCAGTTATGGCAGCTCAAGGACTGCTAGCACAAGGTCATCATCCAAACTAGACAGCAAGGGGTCAGCATTCCCTGGCTGTGTCAGACCCTGTATGGTAACAGGGTGGGAATTGAAGTGTTACCTAGAAAGGATGTAACTTAGCAAGTCAGTCATCTTCCTCCCTCCCTTGTCTGGTGCCACCTGAATAGTATGTACAGAACCATGCATGGTTTTATTTTTCTACTCTCGTTACTCTAAAGGTTTCCTTTCATGCCTCCACAGAAGAGCAGAGTCCTTTCTCCTTCATAGTAATGTTTCTCATGGAGGTATGGGGGAACCCACTAAGCACACCTGGATCTGGCTACGAACAAGTTTATTCTAGACTTCCTATAGCAATAAGCTGGGGAAGTTTCCCTTATAACCACAATAGTGCTAGGAAGCTTAGGCAGAGATGGAGCTCTGGGTCCCAGAGAATGAGCTGTATTAGTTGACTTTACGGTTTATAGATTGCAACCTGCCTGCTGCCCATTTCACCAAGTAGGCAACATCATCCAACCCATTCCCTCAGCAACCTAAGGGACAGGGAACCACGAGATGAAACAGTTATTCTAGTCCAAACAGATCACCAATGGGAAAAAAAAAAATGTAAGTCAGCTTAATGTTGAATTATGTGCTATGTTTATCATGGGGAAATTTCCAACTGAAGGAAGGTTCTAGAAGGTGCATTTTGGACAAATGAGAGAAGGTTTTCTATTCCTAAAGAATATTGGAGCAGTTGAGAAATGTTGCACTAAAGACTAGAGAGTCAGAAGTTTAGGTTTGGAGGCTTGTAACCTTGTGCAGTGCCTAAAGTGGTTTCTGAGCTGGAGAAGTAGCCCAGGAAGGTTTGCAAGGAGATAAAGACTGTCCTAGTTGACTGAGGGGTTCTGTAACTTTGAAAGCCCACAGCTTGGGATAGACTTTTGTAGAAGTAGCATCATGCAGTGCTACATCTGGGGTGAATAAAGAGTAAGGGCCTTCAGACAACTGACTGGGAAAACGCTGAAAAATGTTCAGCTGATTGAGAACTGCACGTAATGGGTAGAAAGAGTGGAAATGTTTTGAAGTTTAATTCTGGAGATATGCTGCTGAAATTGTCCATCTTGGTGCTCCAACTGGTTCTTGATATTTGGATTGTTTAAAAATGTTTTTTCCTCGAGAGACTACTTGTGTAGACTTTTCTTGCTGGGTACATAACTCCCTTGGGCCTCAAAATTTGATTCCCTAGTGGGAGAACCCTGATTCCAAGCCTGTTGGCTGGTTTTTACCACCTTTGCAGCTGCCAAAAGGTGACATCCCCACCCCCCTCACGCCAATTCAGTGAAGTCCACGGAAGAGCGGCGAATGCCCACTCACCTGTGCGTGCGATTCTGCATTTAAATGAGGCCCGGCGGTAGAAACAGGCAGAGGTAGAGCCCGCTGACAGCAAAATTGAGCATTCAGTTTGACCCAACAGCTGCGTGCTGACTTCAAATTTTACACTTTTACCCTTTGGGACTTCCAACTCAATATTTCCATGATATTAAGTCGGAGGGTGCACGGGAATACCTAATAGGGCCATCAGCATGCATTTGTGTGTTGAGGGTGCTATTAGGTTCTGCAGGTTGGATGTGCCTTAACAGTGCACTATACTGTATCGGCCCAAAGGGAGGATGGAGTTAACAACCCACACTAGTTCTTCCTAGAATTTTTTGTATTAATTGAAATAGAATATCAGCTGCACAGCAAGAATCTAAGTTGCCATAGGCAATAAGTAGGAAAGATACTAGAAGCAGACCAAAAGATCAGGCAATGTCTGCTGGATAGAAGGGGGAACGCTCATTCAGGAAATGAAGTCTTCCAATGTAGCAGTAATTCTCTACCTGCAGTTGATGTGTAGTCCTGTTAGAGAAGATGTGCTGGCCCAGCAGCATTACTGTGCACCATGTGGAGGACCTGGATCAAATCTGCTGGGGAGGCAGTATTAGACTGTCCCTAGGGCCTGGGGTTGCCCTCACGACTTAATGCCCAGACTTAGAGCTCATAATTATAGAGTTTTGGCCAGAGATCTATGCATGGCCACCAGCTGAGAAAAATAGACGGGGAAAAAATCCCAGGCAAATGCAAGTAAAAGCTTAGTGTCCCAGTGCAAGGGAGGCTGGAACCTAAAGGTACAGGTGATTGCCAGGCCAAAATAAATCTCAGTAGGAAGTGGGATGTTATCTCCCTCTCCCACCCATAACTAATAAAGGTTTGGATTTCCTTTAATGAAAGGGAGAATTTAAGAAAAAAAAAAGGTTTCCTGTTAGATCATGCAATAGAGTGCTTAATATGTCACACACTCACTATAAAAACAGATGAGTCTAGACATTAAGTTGACATGTATATTCAGTATTAAATAAATTGATAAAGTGTACTTAAACCCCCTCCCCCCCACAAGATCTTATTAAAAAGGCCAGTTCTAGTTAGATACTATTAGCTACAAGCCTCAACCATTCACTTTCCCTCAAATGTATGGAAAAAATATGAATCTTATTCAGTTGAGTAGTTGCCATCACTTACTTTGTGGATCCAGTTTTTCGATGATGGGCTTTGTACTTGCCAGTGTCACAGCAGCAATGGTCTTCACCCCCTCCTCTGCCACCTCACAGACAGACTTCAGGTAGGGATGGTTCTCTTTCGTGCTGACATAAGCAGATGAAACCATGTCACAGGTAGAGCTCACCAATGGCAGGTTAGCCACCCTCACTGCCACATTCTGGCAAGTCAAAATTTGGAGAGAGAGTTAGCAATCCAGCTACAGTGCAACCATGGAAAACTGAGAAAGCTCAAGCAAAGTATTTCATGCCTACCTGTTGTGGTTCAGCTGCTTCTGAAGCCATTCTTTCAAGCCTTCAAAAGAGAAAAAAAAAGTTAGCTAAACTTTTGAGAAGGAAATAAAAAGTACAATATTTCAGCTTCAGACATATGCTGAAACTTGCATTTTCTGCCACAGTTTATAGGACTCTTCACCCCTATCATAAACAGAGCTAGTGTTTCAATATCTTCAATGCAGCAATAAACCCAATGACAATTTACAATAAGAACTACAAAAATTAGAGTAAAATAAGTAGTAATTAACAAGACATACAAATAAGCAGTATAGTTTTTACATGGAGTGGGATATAGATTAGGTGGTAGGCCAACAATGGACTCAGCTTGTTTTAATGCTAGCACAGAAGTGCATGCAGTTATGTAGAATAAGTATTTATTTTTGTCTCCCTCTTTGCCATATTCTTGACAACATTACCCAACCCTTCTACTAGCTTTTAAGGAGCTTCATTCACTACCGGTGATATGGATCTGTCAAAATGCACTAAGCAGAACCCCCACCTTTTTTTTTTTTTTTTTAAGTTGACTCTAAATTGGATTACACTTACCTCACCAGCTACGCCAGAGTGGATTAAAAGGTAAATAAAGGGCCCCAATTTTAAAAAGCATTTGCACATGTAAATGCACTTTACTCAGGGTAAGAGGGCCTTTTATCCATGCATTTTATGTGCATAAATGACTTTTGAAAGTTGCTACAAAAACAGTAGTTACATTTACATATAAATCTTTCAAACAAAAAAGTTATCCCAAAAGGTTTAGAAGAATCCTAGACAATACACTTGAAAAGTACAGAAAGCAGAGGAAGCACAGCTCCTCATAGCTTAGGAGGAACAGTAATTACTAGCCAGGCTCATTTGCCAAGTAACAGAATAAAGTTTCACCTGGGGGTTAATTAAAAAGTGATCAGCACTAGCAGACCGGAGCACCACTCGCCTCTAAACACCAGGAAAGAAGAGGGCAAGGAGAGGCTGCCAGGTCTCAAATAAAGAGCAATATCAGCACTGACGCTTCTAGGGCTGGCAAGTGGGATATAGTTTTAGTTATCTGAAGCCAACACGCAGAGTACAGGGGCCAGCTGTTTTTTTTTTTCCCTTTAAGTCATCTACCTCATTACATTATGGAAGCATTTACACCTTCTCTGGGTTTTAGGTGTAGAAAATGGAAGTAGGAGGTTAAGATATTACTATTTAGTTTGATTTTTGTTGTATTGGAATGTTGACGTTGCCTCTTGTAAAGATTTAACAGAGAAGAATCATCCAGACCCCCTTTTATTAGCCACATTTATTACACCTACAAGGAAGAAAAAAAAGAAACCACTTCCAGCCATAAGACAGAAGTTGAAGTCCCAACAACGGTGAAATGCAACAGCACTAAACATAGTTTTAAGATTAGCCACATTAAGAATATTTATCACTTCATGTACTTGAAGAATGAAAGAATATCCGGCCTTGCAAGCTCCAAAGGGATTGCAACCGGACACAGAGCAGCTCAGGCGTCCCTCCCTCCCTTTCTGACTCCCCAACATCAGGTACAAGCCCCTGAGGACTGGCTCCTGGCCCCAGATGAGCAGTCAAAGCAAAAAAAGTTCCTTAACTCAACAGTACAACAAACTCCCTTCTGATTACCAGCAAGTAGATAGGATTAGGACCTTCTTCCCCCAACCGCACAGAATCACTGCCACCTCCTCTTCTGTTTCCCAGCTGCTCTGGAGCCAGTTCTAGGGAAGATAAGGGTGGGGTCCAGGGACTCGGCGGCTCCGCCCTGTGATTTTTACCCTTAGTTGTTTCTCCCCTCCTTCACCATTTTCAGCCTGAGCCCGTCTGTTTCTACTTCCGGTCCCCCTTTTCCTGGACGCACTTGCTTCACATGGCTCTGTTCTCATTTCCCCTAGGGTGCATTTTTGTTAACGTTAATGCAAACGCCAGAGATTCAGTGGGTACAAGGGGCTCATGCCCCACATCTGTCTGTTGACTGCTCCAGCCCCTTTCCTGGGGGCAGCTTTCAGGGAACAGGAAGATTGGGGCTGGAAAAGGGAGCTCAATTATTTTCTTCTCTTCAGTGCCTGCTCCATCGTCCCCTCCTCCCCCTCTTGTCCCCGCAGGAGGGGAAGGGTTGAGACAGGAGCAGCCCCTGCAGGCGGCATGTGGTGAGAAAGAGGAAGGAGGTATCTGGACAGGAGAAGAGAGTAATTGTTTTCTGTTCTGCTGTGCTTTTTTTTTTTTTAATTTCATCCCCTCCCGTCTTTCAACAGAGGGGAGGAACTGAACCAGGCTCATCTACAACCTTTGATCTCAGGATTCTGGAATCAGCTGAGGGCAAAGCGTTGGGTGGAGGAAAGAAATATTCAGAGAACTGTAAGTGATCGACATGGAGGGAAAGTGAAAGGGGGTGAGTGAAGAGTGGATGAATGTTTGTGGTGTGAAAGGATGACTGATGAGGAGGAAATGAATAGTGGAATGGGAGGAGGGTTAATGTTGGGGTATGTGAGGAAGGAGTGGTCTAAAAGGGGGTGAATACTGGGAAGTGAGGAGCTGGTTGAATTCTCCTGGGAATATGAGGACAGGTAGGTGAATTCTGGGGGGGGAGCAGGATAAGGGAAGGTGAATGTGGCTTCCTTCCCCCATCTCCCTGAAATTAGTGCAAACTTGAACTGTCTGAGGTGATTAGAGAGAGTCAGTATATGGGGTTCATGAAAACCATGTGGGAGGAGGGGATGCATATGAGGAAGTGCAGGGGTACAGTATCTGGGGAAGGGGTGAAAATTGCTGAAGGGGTATAGACTGTGTCAAAGAACTCCAGAGGTGGTGATGGGGTGATGAGAGCCAGAGATGGGGTGGGTCAGATATGATGATGGAGGTGTAGCTGAGCCAGAGAATGAAGTGGAGAAAGGTAACGAAAAAGCAAGAGATGGTGATTGGGGGGCGGGGGGAAGCTTAGAAGTGTGATGGGGTAGAGAAGGAGTTGTGAGAGGTAGTGAGTAATTGGGAGGAGGAAGTATGAGAGAGGGAAGTGATGTGGGATTGGTGTGTGAGTCATAAGGGGTAAAGGGTGAGTGTGTGTGATAGAAAGTCAGAGAGGACATTGAAATGCGGGGGGGGGGGGGGGGGGGGGGAGTATGCAAGAGGAGGACTGAGGTGAAAGTGAATAAGAGAGTGTATGGTGATAAGAATGAAAGAGGATAATTGAGGGCCTCAGGAGTCAATGGGGATAAAGACTCCATGAGGGAGACAAACTGGAGGGGATGAGAGAACAAGATGGGGAGTGATGAGAGAGGGGAGGCTCTTGGGGGAGTAGGTGAGAGTTGGGTAAGTGAAATATGGGGCAGGAAGAACTGGAGGGTGATAGATGAAGGATAGAAGATAAATGAGGGTGAAGAAGAGATGAGATCCAGTTGTGACAGGGTAAAGGGAGTGAAGTGATTGTGATGTAAGGGAAAGATTTAGAGGCAGAGAAGAGAGATGTGAAGGAAAATTACATGAAAGGGAAACATAGTAGTGATTGAATTAATTTGCACACCACAGACTTCAGGCCAGCAAGTCTGACCTCTTTGGTGAGCAAATTAATGGAACTGCTGCTATGACAGAGGATAGTGCCGTTTCTGGAATCCAGTGGATTACAAGATCTGAAGCAGCATGGTTTTACCAGAAATAGGTCTTGTCAGATGAATCTGATCAATTTCTTTTATTGGGTGAGCAGAGAATTGGATCTGTGAGAGCACTAGAAGTAGTGCACTTGGATTTCAGTAAGGCTTTTGACACGGTTTCACGTAGTTGACTTATAAATTCAGTGCCCTTGGTATGGGAACTAAAGTGACTGACTGGATTAGAAATTAGTTGAGTGGTAGATTACAAAAGGTAGTGATGCATGGAGCTCACTCAGAGGAGAGAGATGCTACTAGCGGTGTGCCGTACACTTTGCCTTTGGATTGGTTCATTTCATGATTTTCATGAACATCATTATGGAAGGATTATTGGGAAAGGTTTGTCTTTTTGCCAATGATGCCAAAATTTGCAACAGAGTAGACAACCAGAAAGACATGAGAAGGGATCTAATGAAGCTCGAGGAATGGTCTAGGGCAGTGATGGCGAACTCCCTTCCTTGGGTGCCACAAACAGGCCAGGTTTTCAGGATATCCACAATGAATATGCATGAGATAGATTTGCATGCACTGCCTCCATTGTATGCAAATACATACATTACATTGTATGTAATACATTAGTGGGTTTCAGGGGGGCACAAAATATCTGTTATTAAATCTGGAACTTCAAACTTATATTGTGCATGATACGATTCCCAGCAAAATCGCATTTGATGTGCCATATTATAAAAGTAAAAACGTGGTCCAAGATGGCGACCTGATCGGTCACGGCGTGAGAAGCTCCTGATTCATTGCCTTTTCTTACCATTTCTGAAATTCCCCATACAAAGCGAAAAGCCCGGGTGAGGGCTGGAGAGTACCTCTACCCTTCTGGAGTCATCGCAACCCAGAATAGGAAGTTTTTTCGCAGCCGTACCTCCGCTTACACTGGGTGAAAAGGTCGCTGGGGAACGAGCTCTGGAGCGTGAGTGTACATCCCTGACCGAAATATCATTAAGCCCTGGATCACCGAAAAAGACTGGCACCTCCAAGACGCAATGAGGAAAGGAGCCTGCAGAGTGATGAAAGTCCAAGGGAGATATTGCGCGGAGAGGCTGGAGCATCTGAACAGGCTGGAGTTTTTAAAGGACTTAACAAACAAGTGCACGAAGACAAGGTAGTACCCGGAGGAGAAGAGGGAGGTACGGGACTAGGCCTCGCTGCAGGGATAAGATCTGTTGGTCTTGAAAATGGCGACAGCTTAGCAGCGGGCGGGGGCAAAGAAGGGAGCCAGGTTCCCTCAGACCAAATAAAGATATTATCTGAACCTGAAATATCATTGAATGTAATCTGGAAAGCTCTCCAATCCTTAGAAAAAGCGATTTGGGAATTAACTAAAAAAGTCATTGAAGTTAAACAACAAGTTAAGGACAATGCTATGGAATTAATGACACAGAAAAATAAAATTGAGAGAATGGAAGAAAGAGTAATAGAAGTTGAGAAATCAAATACTGCAATTATTCAAAATGATATGAAAGTTAACAAAAGACTTGAAAAAACTGAAAATGCACTGAGAGCCCACAACCTAAGATTCTTAAATTTTCCAGTTTTGAAGAATATTTCCCCAATAGACTCCTGAAGAACTAAAGCCGGTGATATCAAAGGCTTATTATCTATATCCCACTGAAGAGAGACAAGAAAATGCAGAAGAACTGGATATACCTGATCTAACTACTCTTCTGAATTCAGCACAGGATTTGGTTGTATCATATCGAAGACCCCTTCTGGTTACATTTACATTTCTAATGAATACAAATAATATCTTTGAGCATTATTTTAGAAACAGCCAGATGTTAAGTTTTGGTCAAAAAGTATGGTGTTACCAAGATTTAGTGAAACAGACTCAATTAAGAAGAAAAACAATGTTGGAGTTAAGAGGAGAGGCTGTGCAGAAAGGAATAACTTTTAAACTGCAATTTCCATGTTTAATGTTTCAGGGACAACAGTATGTATTTTTCAATCCAATACAGATGAGAGTGTTCCTGGACTCCCATCCTAGTCCCATATAGGCACGTTGTATAGGTGTAATTAGAGTTATAGCGGATGGACTGTTTCAGGCCACCAGATATTTCTTGGTAATAGATTTTTCACTCTGTTTATCGCTCTATTATAAGCTCTCCAGTTTTTCTTCTATTTGACTACAATGCAGAAGTTTATTATGATGTATATAAATGTTGTGTATTCTGTTTGATATTACTAAGTCTGTACTGTAGGATATTCTTTCACAAGTGGATGCTTGTAAATTTATATAACGCATGAATAAAAAATGTAAAAAAAAAAAAAAAAAAGTAAAATTGCGGAACTTTTAGACCACCATATTTTTTTGACAACATAAGTACTTTATACTTAACCTTGCACTCTTTCCCGTCCAAGGAAAATGTATTAATGCTTTACAGAGTTGCAGGAAATCTTGACGCCTGAACCAAACTGGGAGCCTTTGCAACTTATAGAGCAATTTCGGCAAGACAGCATTCTTGAACAGGGCACTTCTACCAAATAATGACAAAGGGTGGTCTTTCCATGTCATCAGTTGCTCCCAGATATTTTCTATTACAGCTGAAATATTCATATCATATAATTCTGATAAGAAACACACCATACATAAATCTTTGTTCTCTCACAATTCCCACTGGTTGGACATACCATTCAGCGCTGTCTCACTGAATCGTCCTACGAGAACAGCTCACAAAGGAACCCTGCATGTCCCGTCCTTAAAAACAGCACATCTTACATCAACCAGGGAACGAGCTATCTCTATTGCAGGCCCCACACACTGGAACTCCATGCCCACGATGCTTCGTCTAGAATCCTGCCCAATTAAATTTAAAAAGAAACTAAAAACATGGCTGTTCCAGCAAGCCTTCCCAGACTAAGCCCCTCTCCCCTCCCTACCTCTGCCCCAAATGCTCGCCCCCAGATCGTCCCGGATCCTTTGTAAATACTCCACTGGTGCTGCTTCCCATTCAGTACATCTCTAATTTATAACCTGTTGAATTGTATTACCTAGCTTCTGTTAACCAGTTGCTCAGACCTATATCTTCTTGCCTTCTCTGTTGTTGTTATATTCCCCACCCACCGCCCTGTTATAATGTATTTTCCATTCTTTTGTTGTCATGTGAACCGGCATGATGTCTCCTACTAATGCCGGTATAGAAAAGTTATTAAATAAATAAATAAATAAATGACGGCAGAAGAAGACCAAACGGCCCATCCAGTCTGCCCAGCAAGCTTCACATTTTTTTCTCATACTTATCTGTTTCTCTTAGCTCTTTGGTTCTATTTCCCTTCCACCCCCACCATTAATGTAGAGAGCAGTGATGGAGCTGCAACCAAGTGAAATATCAAGCTTGATTAGTTATGGGTAGTAGGGGAAGTAACCGCCGCAATAAGCAAGCTACAGCCATGCTTATTTGTTTTACCCAGACTGTGTTATTCAGCCCTTATTGGTTGTTTTTCTTCTCCCCTGCCGTTGAAGCAGGGAGCTATGCTGGATATGCTTGTAGTATCAGTTTTTCTTCTCCCCTGCCGTTGAAGCAGAGAGCTATGCTGGATATGCGTGAAGTATCAGTTTTTCTTCTCCCCTGCCGTTGAAGCAGGATATGCATTGAAAGTGAAGTATCAGGCTTATTTGGTTTGGGGTAGTAACCGCCGTAACAAGCCAGCTACTCCCAAGCCATCAAGCCCAGCATCCTGTTTCCAACAGAGGCCAAACCAGGCCACAAGAACCTAGCAATTACCCAAACACTAAGAAGATCCCATGCTACTGATGCAATTAATAGCTGTGGCTATTTCCTAAGTAAACTTGATTAATAGCCATTAATGGACTTCTCCTCCAAGAACTTATCCAAACCCTTTTTGAACCCAGGTACACTAACTGCACTAACCACATCTTCTGGCAACAAACTTCAGAGCTTTATTGTGCGTTGAGTGAAAAAGAATTTTCTCCGATTAGTCTTAAATGTGCTACTTGCTAACTTCATGGAATGCCCCCTAGTCCTTCTATTATTCAAAAGTGTAAATAACTGATTCACATCTACTCGTTCAAGACCTCTCATGATCTTAAAGACCTCTATCATATCCCCCCTCAGCCATCTCTTCTCCAAGCTGAACAGGCCTAACCTCTTCAGCCTTTCCTCACAGGGGAGCTGTTCCATCCCCTTTATCATTTTGGTTGCCCTTCTCTGTACCTTCTCCATCGCAACTATATCTTTTTTGAGATGCGGCGATCAGAATTGTACACAATATTCAAGGTGCGGTCTCACCATGGAGCGATATAGAGGCATTATGACACTTTCTGTTTTATTAACCATTCCCTTCCTAATAATTCCTAACATTCTGTTTGCTTTTTTGACTGCTGCAGTACACTGAGCTGACAATTTTAAAGTATTATCCACTATGATGCCTAGATCTTTTTCCTGGGTGGTAGCTCCTAATATGGAACCTAAAATCATGTAACTACAGCAAGGGTTATTTTTCCCTATATGCAACACCATGCACTTGTCCACATTAAATTTCATCTGCCATTTGGATGCCCAATCTTCCAGTCTTGCATTGTCCTCCTGTAATGTATCACAATCTGCTTGTGATTTAACTACTCTGAATAATTTTGTATCATCCGCAAATTTGATAACCTCACTCATCGTATTCCTTTCCAGATCGTTTATATATATATTGAAAAGCACCAGTCCAAGTACAGATCCCTGAAAAACTCCACTGTTTACCCTTTTCCACTAGAGCCGCTAGCCATCAAAATGCAGGCTCTCCATCCTTTTTCTGGTATCAGGCTTAATAGGCAATGGGTTAAACTGAATCTCTTTGCGAACAACATGCTGCTATACTTAGTAAACCCTGCTGAATGCTTGGAGGATATCATTGCCACTATCAGCCAATTCTGGTTCTCCTCTCGCTTCTTGATTAATTATAATCTGGGAAGTCAGTAATATCTCCTTTATCCCCCTCTGCAAAAGAACTGGGACGGACCCTTACCATTAAACCTGGGCGGGATCCTGCTTTAGATACTTGGGGATTCATGTTGCGTGATCCATTGAGAAACTTTATGATTTGAATATAGATTCAGTCCTACATAATACAAAGGCTTTATTGCAGAAGTGGAAGGCACTCCCTTTCTCTGTTTCAGGTTGTTGTGCTCTGGTCAAGATGGCTATCCTTTCCAAACTCTTATACCCGCTACAAATGCTGCCGTTATGGCTTAAACCTTTGACCATACTTTTTGGTCTATGGAGAGCAGGGCAGGGTTGCACTCCCTGACATACCTATCTATAATGTAGTATGCCTGCTCTGCTACATCCAAGAATAGGTATCACACTGACCAAAATTTGATCTAGAGGGCCTAATGGCCGATTTGACTATACCGTACTCTCTGATCAATTTGATTCATCTCAGCTCCAGTAGATTATGTACTTTGAAGGTTTCTGAGTTTTGGCTTACTACTGGAGGGAGCACTGGATGGCCAGCGCCATCTTTAAAAATGGCACGGGCCATCCAGTGCTCCTACCATGTGACAGGGGCCAGCTAATGGCATGGATACCCTGTCACATGGTAAGGGCAAAGGGCCATCGGCACCATTTTTATTAGTGGCAGCCTATGGCCCTGAGAGCGGGAGATCGCTCCCAGGACCCCCACTGGACCACCAGGTACCTGTAAAAAGTTTTTTTTTGGGGGGGGGGGGTCGGGGTGGGTTTAGGGGTTATTTTTGAGTGCCGGTTTTCCCACCCTCACCCAAAACAATAAGAGAACCGCATGAACAATTTTGTGGTGTTTTCCTATCGGGTTCGGGGAGCCATCGATTTGACAATTTTGAAAATATCGTACGATATTTTCAATACGATTCACATCCCTACTGAACACCACCCCATTTCCTCCATGGTGGATTGTCGCTTCTGTCACATGGCAGGGGGGTTGCTGGCCTACCACCTGATTGCTAGAAGGGGCTGAGGGCATGGGATGACGCTGCTCCTTTTCAACCACTTTACACTGCCTGGAAAAAGGGGTCCCCTGACTGCTACTGCCACCATCCCCAGATGGAAGTACTGCTAGGTGTTGATTCTGTATATGATGCATCATGCCAAAATTAGTTAGATGTCCAATTTGCTTGCCTCTGCTAATATCCCTGGCACAGTAATTACACTGGGCAAAACGCAGGTCCTCTGTCTCTTTAAAGTGGCTCCAGATCACAGATTTCTTTCGTGATCCGTTCTCTATAGCGTTTGGGGTGGATGGTGGCACTGGAGTTGAAATAGTGGGTGCACCCTGAGAAGGAATGCCAGGGGCATCAGTCATAGTCTGTGCTGACTGCACTTCCTCCTCCTCCGCATCAGTTTCATCTCTCCCCTGGCAGTTAAGACAGAACTAACTAATCCTCCTACACCTTTTTCAGCTATTACTTCTTCCATTTCTGATGATGAGAATCCCACACCAGATGATTCTGCATTGGAATCAGAAGCAAACAGTGCCTGCACTACATTTTCAATGCTAAGTTGAGTCTGCTGTCACACTACTGCTTTTGGGTCTCGCATGACTCAGCCTCCCCCTTCCCTCACCTCCAAACCTACAGAGTCAGAAACAGGTGGTGGCAGTGCATCATCTTTAACTTTCATTTTTTTCCGGATGAAACTGCCTGCCCCTCCAGAGATTTTAGATTGGAACAGCTCCCTTTTTAACTTTAATGGGAGACTGGCACTGCCTTTTGAAGTGCCTCCTCTGCCAGTCCCAATCACTCAACCATGTCTACCTTTCCCCAACATCATGAATTTAATGTCACTGCCTATTAGGGATTTCAATTAAAATAATTATTTCTTTTTTGGTGAATAAACACCTCTGTCCCACTATATGTGAGTCTGGAAAACTGCCTACAGACACACGCTGCAATGCCTTGATGTACACTACAACTGAGTCCTCTGCATGTGCACACACCAAACTTGTAACTACAAAAAAGAGGCCTACTAGGGATTTGGCTTAAAAGAGCATTGCTGTCCCAATATATGTGTCTGGAAAACTGCCCACAGATGCACGATGCAGTGCCTTGATGTACACTACAACGGAGACTGCTCTGTGTGCACAAAAAAATGAAACAGCAGAGAAAAGACTTGACTCGAAGCCTGAGCAAGCACAATTCCTAGTGACGCTGCTTCTTGTTTGAAAATACCAACTCACGCTATCTCCCACCCACACCCTGCCTGTGCCTGCACTAACCTACCCCGGGGGGGTAAGATAAGCAGCAAAATGCCACCGCTGGCCGCTTGTCTCATTGGGAGAGACAGAGAGACTGCCTGAGTTCAATAATAAAAAAAAAGTGTGGTCAAAAAAAGCCTGGCTAGCACTGCAGCAAAAACAAACAAATATCTTTTTCAATGGAAAATACTATCAAAGTAGCTAGCAATTGAATACAGATTTGAGACACTCAGACTAGCTCTGAGTAAAGCAACCTCCCTGGACAACACCCGCAAAGAAAGAACGTGGCACGCCGCATGCTTAAGGTATAAATAGTATGGCATCATCAGGAACAGCATCGCAGAGCACTGAGTGAGAGCGGCGATTGGCTGCATTAGAAAAATGCTTAGCTCTGATAGGTTGCATTCTCAGTTCCTTGCCAAGCTGTCTGACCCACTTTATGACAGGGCTGTGAGGTCACTTATGACTCACGGGAAAGGGCTGGTTTTTGCTATGGCTACTCGCACATGGCCTATTTCAAACAACCGCTAAGAAATCACTGCAAACCAAAAGAATGAAACTAATATTATGTGTTTTATTTTTAGGGATCGCCATGCATTTCGCGAACCCACGAATCAAACGAACAGGGACTTATGCGTTGCAGATTGCACATCCCTAATAATTTCTAAGAAACTTTATTAAAGTTAGGCCAGGTAGCTATCTGGGGGAAACAGCTTCTTTCTGATCTGGTCTGACGCGCCTTGCAGCAAAATGCAATGCAGATCTGGGTTCTGTGATCACGCCACAATTATTTTCATGCACTTTTAAATTGATCTACGAGCACTACCTACCAGCTCCCATGAAGGAAATTCAGTTCAAGCTATTACATAGAACTTGTAGTACCAGGGCATGGGGTGTTCTGATGAAATTGTGGGATTCAAAGATCTGTTTAAAGTGTAATGTAGCCCTGGCAGACCTTTGGCACATGTTCACTGGGTACTCTAAACTATTTTTTATTTGTGGCTTTTCTATAGGAAGTGGTCTGACCAGAGGACAGGGGTGCATATAGGTGTCTCGAGAGGGGGGGGGGGGGTGAAGTGAGAGTTGTGAAAATGAGGTCTAACACGTGGCCAGCTTTGTGTGTAGGGCTGGTTATAATCTGTTTAAAGCCAATGGCATTCATGGAGACAAGGAAGTCTTCGCATTAGGAGAATGGAGGAATGGCACCCTTTTGGCACTATGTTACCACATATATTTGGACAAATTGAGATGTCATATTTTTTGGTCTGGTGAATCCTTCTATGCATGTGTTTGGGTTAAATGAGATCCTATTCGGGGGGGGGGGGGGTTCATACATGTAGGAAATTCCTTGCAGTAGTTATCCTCCTTTGAAAAAAGGCACCTTCTTTTGCACAGTGGAAGGAAATTCCACACCACACAATTGGAATCCTTTGAGGAGGGATCTGGCTTCCCCTAAGGTGCATCAAGCATTAGAAGGTTACTTTCTATTGGGCTGATACAGAAAAAAGTGCAGAAGAGCCGGTGAGCACCCACTCTCCTGTGTGTGAGATTTAGTATCGGCCCACATGCAAATGAGGGCCCATGGTAGAAACATGCTAGGGACACCAGCACGTCCCTAGTGCCTCCTTTTTGTCAGGAGCGGTGGCTGTCAGCGGGTTTGACAGCCGACGCTCAATTTTGCCGGTGTCGGTTCGAGCCCACTGATAGCTATGGGTTCAGAAAGTGGATGCTGGCTTAATTGAGCATCCAGCTTCTGACCCGTGGGCAGATTAAAAAAATTTTTTTTTAATTTTGGGGCTTCTGACTTAATAATGCTATTAAGTCAGAGGTGCCAGCAGGTGTTACTTTCTGTATCATGTAGGAATAACTAATAGGCCCATCAACATGCATTTGCATGCTATGGGCACTATTAGTTTTGGGGGGATTGGATACACATTTGACACACTAATTACCCCTTACTGTATAATGGGTAAAGCTAGCACATCAAACATGTGTCCAATCCTGGGCTAATAGTGCACTGTACTGTAGTGACCTGTATGTTGGCATAAAGTACTGCAGGCTAGTAAATAGTATTGAAAATGCTGAGCTACCTGACCAAGCTTGTTCACTGGGGTGTTGTCCTCAAATAGGTGTGGGAATGGCTGAGCATGATTGTTTGGTATGGGGGTCATATCGAAAATTTTGAGTCACTGTAGTTGATTATAGCCATTGCTATGACTGTTCTTGGGAGTTATGTTTGAAGATACGTTCAAAAGAGCAATGAGCCAGGGGTGCACGGCTTTGTCTGGATTTAGAATCTTTTCTGTAACAGGAAGATCTTTAAAAAGGTTTAAATTATTTCATCATCTCCCATACCTGGCCTAGCTGAATCTCAGATACCATCATTCTTTGAGCCGGCAACAATATTAATCCAGAGGACAGGGCCATGTTAGAAACAGACTTAGAGTGAGAATCTGTTTCTCTGGCCAAAGCAATCTCATTGAGCCCTGGAGCTCCCAATAATATTCCATCCCCACCAATAGTCCTACAGGATAAAAATGCTGATTTAATTCCTTCTGATATAAAAATATTACCTGAAGGAGGACTAGGGATGGGAAACATTGATGCTGGGGGAGGTGACGTGGGAAAGTGATGAAAAAATTGTAACTTCAGAGACATCTGTAATAACAATGGATATCATCTGGGCTGTAATTAAGTCTCAAGACAGCAATAAAGTTTAACTAAAACACATGTAGAAGCCCAACAAAAAGTAATAGATGTTGAGAAAATAGTAACTCCTCATGTTAAATTAGGAACACAGGACAACTGTTTGTGTAAAGTAGAAACCATTCAAAAAATTGTTAAAAAAAGGATCTCAAATATGA
Source organism: Rhinatrema bivittatum (assembly GCF_901001135.1). Lineage (NCBI taxonomy): Eukaryota > Metazoa > Chordata > Amphibia > Gymnophiona > Rhinatrematidae > Rhinatrema > Rhinatrema bivittatum. The sequence continues at coordinate 497,150,948 of NC_042615.1, read as the reverse complement.
AGAATTTTAGATATAATATTAAATTTTACATTTGAGAATGATTCTATTAAAGATATCAGAGCAGGACATTCCTACTCTAGCTAAGATTAATTATAGTCCAAAAAAATCTATTGTAAGAGCAGCCCAGCTGGAGCAGTCCATTGATTTATCAGATGTCTTAGAAACTGATAAAAACAGAAGTTTTAAGAGAAACCGTATTTGTATCATTTATGTTTCCACAAGAAAGAAATACAGTATTTGCTTTTAGGTGATAGATTGCAAAGTTATCACTGTCAGCAGATCTGGATGCATCCAGATCTATCGAGGTCAACTCAAATAAGGAGACAAGAGTTTCTCAGATTGAAACCCAACACCTTGGTTAGAGGTGCCAGATTTCTTTTAAGATGCCCATGTAAGTGTGAGATTTGGTATAAAGAATAGAAATATGTTTATGAGGTTGCAGCATTACAGACATTCCTTGCTCCCCAAAGAGCAGAAAATGTGTGAGCAAATACAATTCTATTCTCTCTAGTTAGATTGATAAACACCTTTACTTCTGTTTTCTCTGTATGATTTTTCCAATGGCTTACAGTTTCTCAAGATATTGCTGATATTGATAAGGGTAAATTCTGGGTATTACTTGATTAAATGAATATCAATATATGTATACATTTTGCTTGATATAAAGAAATTAAAAAAAAAAAAGCAGCAGTGACCCAATAAAGATGAATATATAAAAAAAGTAGGTTGAACTATTCCTCTCTGAAACAGTTTGCACTCTTGGCATCCTCAGTGATCCCTTTCAATGCAGCTCCACATCACAGCCTTAAAGATTTCTATTCAAATTATAGCTTTTACAGTTATCTGAAGCCTTTACTGGATCCTCAAAAATCACTGTTCCAGTCTCAACTACTGCAACTTTTCATTAGGGTTCTGGCTTATATAATTCATCTTTTACAGCTCATAAAATTCTACAGCTAGGTTGTTAACAGAACACCAAGATGACCCCATTACACAAAGACATTAACACTGGCATCCTCTTATCAAATTCAATATAAGCTTGCTCTCACTTCACTCTTCTGCACAACATTTCATCACCATGGTTTGCAGCTGTGTTGAAAGGCCACACTTCCATGAGAAGGTTATGATCCTCAAATCAGACTATGGTATTGGATATTCCTGCAACAAAAGCATTGCACTTGGCTGAAAAGGACTAGCATGCCTTTTCTACAGCTAGGCCTATCCATGGGAATTCTTTTCCACAGGAGATAAGAAAATTATACAACTTTAGGAAAGCCCTGAAAACCTGTTCAAAAGGCACATTCAATGTATTTTTGAGCACTACTGAGCAGAGACATGTGTACCTTTTAGTGCTAGACTTAAGAAAATGGATTAAAATAGAACATGTATGTTTTATACTCCTCCCTGACTAGAGGAAGAGCAGGTAATAAGTATTTTAAAATGAGTCTGGCCTCTCAAACCCATCCTCAGGAAAAAGAAAAACCCAGCCAGTCTGGTTGATAAACTATCCACACCTCACTTAGTGGGAAGAGCCTGAAAACCCAGCTGACTGTGTCCTGAAGTCTGAGAATTCCTGCTCTAAGGAAAATCTTTAGTCAAAGTTGTGAAGCCTGGAATAGCTTTCATATGGAGTTAGGTGGGCACAAGAAGCAAATATACACACACACTATCATTTACTAAGGCAATGAAGACTAGTCCTGTACTAAGAACCTCTTGAGAGGTCATTCCTTTTGATGGAATGGACCATATCTATGTTTTGTGACCTATAAGTTCATGGCACTCTGGTCTGTTTCTTTTATGAAGGAGCCACACCACCCTCAATGCTTCAAGGGATCTTGCAAAGTATAAAAGTTTAGAGATGATTCCCTTTTCTCAGAAGGGATTCAGTCCTAGTAGGGACAGGGAATAAGTTCTGCTGCTATTGGAATATTCAGGACCAGTGGCGTAGCCAGAATTGATTTTTTGGGTGGGCACAAGGTTAATATGGTTGGGCTGTAGGCATGCAGATCTACTAGTTTTTATTGATAAAGAATGCCATAGTGATTTGCAACAGCCATTATGCATGAAACTAAAATAATTTACCTCAATTTCAAGCACTTACTAGCATTAAAAATTCCTTAATCAGAAATTATATTTCAGTTTATAAATGCACAAGTATAGAAAACAGATCCAGTCATGTAATAAAACAAAATTAATGTATTTTCATGAACCATCTTTGATTATATTGTATTTATGATTTCTGGTTTTCTGCAATCAGAACAGGTACAGTGTAGAGCTAGGGCAATTCACAATTTGATTAACATGAAAAAAAGATTTCAAATTCTGTTGTCACCTCAGCAAAAAAAAAAAAAAAAAAATAGCCCTCCACTGCTATTTTGTGAAGTAACTAACTCTTGCAAAGAAAGAGGCATCTAGACCCTTGCTATACAGTCACAGCACTGACTCAGGATTCAGATAGCAACAATGCAAATACTACACCAGGCCCTAGAACATTAATACATCACCTACTGGAGGTACAGAACAAGCTGGACTACTATAGAGAAACTACATGCTAGCAGAAATACTGCATTTCAGTCACACACAAGCAAAACAGAGAACGACCCTTACCTAATATAGAAATAAGAGACTACAAATTATTGTATTTATTTTATTTAAAATTTTTATATACCGACATTCATCCAGGATATCACATCGGTTTACAGTGTAACACAAACAAACGCCAGGCATGGTGCTTTACATTGAACAAATAAAACAAGTTAACAAATGAATAAATGAGGGTGTGAATAACAAGGGGAAATTTGCATTAAATAATCAATGAGGTTTGTAAATATATACATATGTACAAAAGGAAGACACTAAGATAAGCAATTTAGGAGTGCTAGGAGGAGAGGGGGGAATGGCGAGCAGAGGGAAGGGAACAAGGTGAGGGGGGGAGAAAAAGGTAGGAGAAGGGCGAAGTGAGGGGATAGAGGGCCAGAAGAGGGGGGCAGAGGAGAGGAAGGGAGAAATTAGGTGTATGCCTTGGTGAAGAGCCAGGTCTTGAGCTTCCGCTTGAACGATTTGAGGCATTCCTCTTGCCGTAGTTCAACTGGCATTGTGTTCCAAAGGGTCAGCCCGGCTATCGATATTGCACGGGCTCTGGTAGATGTTAGTTTGTAGAGTTTAGGGGAAGGGATGGGCATAGTTGCGAGATGTGCGTGTCTAGTAGGCTTATTAGACTGGTGTAAGCGGAAGGATTCATTAAACCAGTTCATTTCAGGATTGTATAAAGCCTTGTGGATATGAGAGAGAGAGTCTTATATTGTATACGGGAAGCTATTGGGAGCCAATGTAGATCTTTTAGAACAGGTGTAATATGGTCGTGTCTGCGTAAGTTGGTCAAGATTCGGGCTGTTGTGTTTTGTAAAATTTGAATGGGGTGAATGGCGTTGTTAGGAAGGTCGAGGAGAAGGGAGTTGCAGTAGTCTGTTTTGGCGAAGATGGTGGTTTGGAGCACTGTTTGGAAATCGGGGGAGGGGGGGTGTAGTAAGGGTTTTAGTTTTTTTTAGTGTATGAAGTTTAAAGAAGCCATCTTTTAGTATGTTGTTGATAAATTTCTTCAGTGTGAAGTGCCCATCGAGAATGATACCCAGATCACGGACTTGTTGTGCAAATTGGAACTGTGAAAGAGGGGGAAGGATCGAGTGGTTAAGGGGTGAGATGAGCATGATTTCAGTTTTAGTAGTGTTGAGAGCTAGGTGGATGGAAGAAAGGAGATTGTTTATGGATTGGAGAGTATCGTTCCAGAAATCCATGGTTTTAGAAATAGTCAGTGATGGGTATGAGGAGCTGAACATCATCAGCATATATGTAGTGTGGGAGATTTAGGCTGGATAGGAAGTGACAGAGGGGTAGGATGTAAATATTGAAGAGGGTTGAAGAGAGGGATGAACCTTGAGGGACACCTTGATTAAGGGGGATAGCCTAGCTGAATTTTGTAATCTCTATTGCTGAGATGAATTGAACCAGTTGTGGGCAACACCTGTAATGCCTATTTCAATCAACCGCTGTAGGAGAATGGGATGGCTGACGGTGTCAAATGTGGAGGAGATGTCAAGGAAGACAAGTATGTATGATTGTCCTCTCTCAAATCCTTTAATAATGTGGTCTGTTAGGGAGAGTAAAAGAGTCTCAGTACTATGAGATTTCCGAAAGCCGTATTGTGCGGGGGCAAGGATGTGATTGTCTTCAAGGTATTCTGTGAGTTGCTTAACGGTTTTTTCAAGGAATTTAGCAATAAATGGAAGATTGGAAATAGGGTGATAGTTGGCTAGATCAGAGGGGTCAAGTTTGGGTTTCTTTAGGATGGGTTTGACAATAGCCTGTCCCAAGTTAATGGAGAGGTTAATGATATAGCAATAATATTGGGTATTGTGAGGAGATGTTTTGTGGGTATGGTGTCAGATGGGTGAGTGGAAGGTTTGGCTTTCTTGATAAAGGTTTCTATTTCTAATGTTGAGGTGCAGTCTAGGGAGGAGAGAACAGTAGTATTGTTGCAAGTCTTTGTATTGATGAAATCAGGTTTGACAATGTTGATGGGACTGGTACAAGGGGTGAACTTTGAAAGTAACTTGTCTACTTTGGTTTGGAAGAAGGTGGCTAGATCTTCACATTTGGATACTACATCAGGGATGTCGGGGGCAGCCGTCTTGGTAAGTGAGTTAATGTAATCATATAGTACTTTAGGGTTGTATTGGAATTTGTGTATTTTGTTGGCATAGAAGTCTCATTTTGTCATGTTAAGTTTGTCACTATATAGATGTAGGGAGGTTTTAAATTGTGCCAGGTGTGTGAGGGATCCTTGTGCCAAATCTTTTCAGATTTTCAAAGGTGTTTAAGGTTTTTTAGCTCTTGGGAGTACCAAGGTTTCTTACTCTTGTTACTTTGAGGACAGATAAGTTTAGTTTGCCGGGGGCAGGTAGAATTAGCTATATTATTGGTGATGTCAAATTAGAAACAAACATGCAGATAAAGCCAAAATAGAAAGCCTGAGAAACTAAAGTTTAACAGTAGAATACTGAAGAGCAAAATACAAAAATATAAGAAATGCACATTCCTAAAGATGACATTTAAATTGCTATCAAAATAAATTTTTAACCTTTGTATTTTACTAGAGAGAGTTGGTCCTGGTCTTTCCTATTTTTGTGCTTGTTGCTCATTTCCTAATTCTTTCAGCGTCTTTCTACTACTGTTTTCTTCCCTTCTACACATACTTCCCCCCCCCCCCCACACATGCTCACATTCTCTGCAGAGACACATACAAGCTCTCACTTTCTCTTCCCTCTCCAGGCTAACATTATGAACACAGACATCCACGCACCCATTCTCACCCACAAACATACCCAGGCTTCTATTCACACACACCTTCCGGTACTGCTTCCTCCCCTAGCAGGAAGATAAGTTGGCCTCCTGCTATCTTCAGGTCTTACGGCCCACAGATCTTCCTACTTTTTGGGGGGGGGGGGGGGGGAAGTGAAGCAGAAGCTGCTCTTGCTCTCCCCCCCCCCCCAAAGATGATCAGTGGGCCACACACACCAGGCCTGGGTCCTCCAGTTCTGGTGCCTGTTGGGTAAGCAGCTGCCCACCTGTGGCTATTCCACAGTTCAGGACCTCCATTAGATGGCTTTCCAGCCTCTCCCACTATTTACTAGTGAAGCTATTGAGAGCAAGTTCAGATAAACTTGCTGTGGATGGCCAAGGATACAGCCCATCACAGCAGTGGTAGACTGCAACATGATTCTACAATAGTGTTCTTGAGTCACTGCTAGGACTTGGATTTTATTATGTAACTGAGTAAGACACTTCATATATTGCCTGCCTGTGGAAGCTCCATGGCCTGTTTAGCAGCTGCAGGAATTACTGAAACACTGTTCTGAGCATCTGAAGGAGAGCTGGAGTCTATCCAAGGGACCAAGTATTCTCAAAAGCTAATGCAATCACACTGGAGGGTGGAGGCTGCAAGCCAAATGGTAGGGCTTTGGCAGAGGGAAGCCTGACAAATATACAAGTGTACCAGCTTGGCATCTGCTGAAAAAGAACCACATGTAGGGAAACCAAGAATTTATGAAAAGAAGAAACCAAGTGAGCTGAAGGTATAACACTTGTAATTGCATTTATAGATTGTTCACATCAGTACCATGGTAAATTTAAGTGCTACCAAAGTGTTAGGAAATACCTGCTCAAACTTGTAATCATGGGTTCTCCAAATTCAGCTTATACATGCCACAATGAGAACATTTTCTTCAAAGACCAATATTAGAGACAATTATCGTTTATCTTCCTTATTTGCCCGGCACAGCATGTGTTTTGTGAACCTTCAAGGGCTTTAATAACTATAAGTTTTGAGTTTACAATAAGAGCTTTATCTCCTGTTATAACAGTGGCCATGGCATTTCCAGACGCCTCTTAAATCAGTGACATTTAATGTACCGTGTTACTGATATAAGTGAATTTATAAAATGCAATTACAAGCGTTATACCTTCAGCTCATTTATGAGCATTTCTCCTTTTTGTAATTAGTTCTTAGGTTCCCTACATATGGTTCTTCATTTTTTGTATCATATTATATGGTGCTGAAGCAAGGGAACACAGGTTACCATCTTCCATCCAAACCCCACTCTTGCTTTCCCAAATCTACCCCCATACACTAAATATGCTTAGGTATTTTGGTTCTCTGCATCTATCACCCTTTCAGACAGACATGTTATCCAACACTGTCAAAATTAAAGAAATCCATCATGAACAAATGTAGTTGCCAAAACATTTATTGCTATACCACCATTACAAACAAGCATTTATTCTCTTTACAAATATTTAGTACTATACCTATTTGCAAGTCCCACATGGAAACCAGTGAAGGGGCAGTCATGCCTATTGTGAACTGTCTTGTAACATTAAGGGTCTGTGGCGTTCCTAAGCAACCCTGCTTCATGAAGTCAAAGATCTGCCTATTGGTTGTCAGCATACAGGACTTCCAGTGCTCTTTAAACCTGGTTACAGAACTCTACTTGCCATTGTTTGTCTTCCCAGCATAGCCTACCAAAACAATCTAGAAATTTAAGATCTGCAAAATGAAATGGACTAGAAGCTCTATATAAGATGATTCATACTAGGGTTAAAGGCACTCCACCTCTTATTTCAAATCAGAACATTAAGTGGAACCAATGCTAGAATGTAATTTGTATCTTTGTTCCTTTTGAAAGACGAAACCTTGACTTCCCACATCCATCTCACCAGTGGCTAGTAGACAGCACAATACCATGTGTCCCATCAAGAGGGCAATTGGTCACGCTTGATATTCTATGTAACATCTTCACACAATAGTCACTTCTGAAGTTTAGCAGAACTGGAATTAGTGCTATTAGTAAGGCCAACTTTTATAGCAATTAGTGCTAGACTGGTGCATTTTAGCTGCTGTGTTCAGACTCTTGTTGGCTGGCTTTTTCTTGCTTCTGCTCTGGGCACACAGATCCTACCAACCAGTTGAGTGGTGTGGTGTTAGCAAGATAAGCCATCACCTCATCCATGGATTCCTTCATTTTCTTCAGCTGTTCTTTGCTGGTGCTGAGGAGCTGATCAGACAGGTCTCTGATGGAGCCAACAGAGTGGAAGTTCTGGTAGATATCTCCAGCCAGGCAGCTAACATGGTGGGCTTGGTTCTGGATGTTTTGGGGCAAACCTTGGATGCTTGATACCAGTGTGAGGCAGTTTGTCTGAAGCTGTTGAGACAGGTCCTGGGCAATAGCCAGGGCATGTGATTCAATGTGCTAAAAACAGAAGAGACACTTTAGAAATCACAGAAACTGGCTGGCTGCATTACTATGTTCTGCTCATTGGATAAAGTTGACTTATGGATATGAATATTAACAGATACTGGTAGTATTTCTGTCACTCAGAGATCCCGGGCTATTGAGTAGAGTCTGTACGACTACACCTTGCTTGACGGGGGAGGGTGTCTGGCATGACAGGTTTCCTAGTCAAGTGTCAGTGGGTCTAGTGTTGCTCCAGACACTCCCTCACTGGGAAATGTCCCAGTTTGATCAGTGGAATATAGGCCAGGAACTGAAGTTATGGCTCTTGAAGCAGTCCAGCACTCACGTTTGGAATCTCTGGAGCCACAAGAGGGAGTGAGTGCTTGGAGCACGTGAAGGGATCAAGCCCATCAGATTTCATGCTGTTTTGGAATCTGTCATCAATCTAACAACCCGCACCTACAATATTGTAATCTTAAATTGTTTGAAAAACCATTTACTCTAATGCTTATTTTTTTTATAAAGCTTGTTTTTTTTTAAAAAAGCATACCTACATATCCCAACCTCTTATTCAGTGTACCCCTCAATGATTTTACGTATTATGAAATATTTATGAGTGTGAGGTAATGCTTCATACAATGCCCCGAACACCAAACCTTGGTGTCTGGCTTATTTTTGTAGTGTAATCATAAGCACCACCATCCACCACTTTAATATTTTAGAATTAATTTTTTCTTTTGAGAAACACTTAATTTCCTTAAACATTTTTAAATCTATTAAATTTTTTTTAAATTCTTTTGTTGACTTTTGTAAATGTTTTGTATATAAAAATGCGTTTGTCGCACCAACCCTGTTTTCATTCAATATTTTGTGGACCTACTGGTCCTACCACATTCAACAGGACAGGTGAACACAAACGTGAAGTTGAAATATTCAATATACTACAAGGAACTCAGGTCGCCATTAAAGAATAGAACGTTACTTAGCTTGTAGCATGATAACTTTCAAAGTCCATTGGAATTGTTCTTTGCAGCGGCACTTGCCCCAACGCGGCCAGGTTTCGAAAATTCTTCTTCAGGAGGAGCTGCTCACATTACCTCCAACATCGTATAGTGTTTCAGCATACTTTTGAAAAATGAATGACGAGCTCGCCCAAGCGCTGCTCATTCCGTTTCTCTCTCAAAAAAATGGCGGACCTGTTCATCCCTTGTCAGCGTCCCCAATTTAAAGGGACAGACCATCAAACTTGCTGAACTCATGACTAGCTGTCAAAACAAAGACTCCTCCTTCTTCCGGGAACTCCATCATAGGAGGGAAGACCAGTCAATTAAATCATTCAATCCTGCCGGTGATTCAGTTTGCAATTTAAAAATCCAAAATTGCTCCCTTCGGTTCAGAATTGTATTTATGTCATCCCAGACCGATTTAACAGTAACCTGTTCGATAATAGTCCATTTTAAGTCATCAAAATTATACTCGTGCTCCATGCAATGACTGACCAAAGGTGCAGTCAAAACTCTGTTGTTGATACGTGATCTATGCTCCATGAGCCGGGTTTTAATAACCCTCCTTGTGCGCCCCACATATATCTTAGAACATTTGCACACAATGGCATAGATAACATTCTTTGACAGGCAGTTGGTATTTGATTTCCGTCTGATTATATATCCCGTGTTTATGTCTATCCATTCATAGCCTTCAATCGTATTAGCACAAATTGAACACACTCCACATTTCTTATGTTCTCCCCTGTTCTCCACAAGGGGCAATGTTCTTGTTAAACCAGCATGGACAACTTTATCTCGTATATTTGATCCTCGGCTAGTAGCAAACATGGGGGGGCTGTCAAAGATCCCATGAAGACCCAACACATGCCAATGTCTCTTGACTGAATCGATCAACATCATAGTGGACGTACTCTGTTGGAGGACAAATACCAACTGTTCCTGTTCTTTCCGTTCGATACGTGAGGAGTTGGGCATGGTCACTGTACTTCGATCTTTTATAAGCCCTTTTAATGACTTACCGGATAACCCTGGTCCCTGAACTTTTTTGACAACACCTGTGCTTGATTTTCAAATTCTGAATTGGACGAACAAATTCTTCTAATACGGAAGAATTGTGACACAGGAAGACCCTTCTTAAATGCCGTGGCATGGTGACTGTGATACTTCAGTAGGTTATTTCTGTCAGTAGTTTTCCTGTTCACAGTGGTCGATAGTTGCCCATCCCTCATTTCAAATGAATGACGAGCGCTTGGGCGAGCTCGTCATTCATTTTTCAAAAGTATGCTGAAACACTATACGATGTTGGAGGTAATGTGAACAGCTCCTCCTGAAGAAGAATTTTCGAAACCTGGCCGCGTTGGGGCAAGTGCCGCTGCAAAGAACAATTCCAATGGACTTTGAAAGTTATCATGCTACAAGCTAAGTAACGTTCTATTCTTTAATGGCGACCTGAGTTCCTTGTAGTATATTGAATATTTCAACTTCACGTTTGTGTTCACCTGTCCTGTTGAATGTGGTAGGACCAGTAGGTCCACAAAATATTGAATGAAAACAGGGTTGGTGCGACAAACGCGTTTTTATATACAAAATATTTACAAAAGTCAACAAAAAAATTTAAAAAAAATTTAATAGATTTAAAAATGTTTAAGGAAATAATTTAATTAAGTGTTTCTCAAAAGAAAAAATTAATTCTAAAATATTAAAGTGGTGGATGGTGGTGCTTATGATTACACTACAAAAATAAGCCAGACACCAAGGTTTGGTGTTCGGGGCATTGTCTCACACTCAAATATTTCATAATACGTAAAATCATTGAGGGGTACACTGAATAAGAGGTTGGGATATGTAGGTATGCTTTTTAAAAAAAAAAAGCTTTATAAAAAAATAAGCATTAGAGTAAATGGTTTTTCAAACAATTTAAGATTACAATATTGTAGGTGCGGGTTGGGTTACCCCCACAATTTTGTGGATAAACAATAGTAGGTTGTTAGGTTTTGGAATCTGTGGCATGTAGTAATACTTCTATTCCACAGCTCTAAATATTGACTGGATTACAAAGAACAGTTCACACCTTAAAACCCACACACAAGAGTTAAGCACACTTAAAGTCAAGTCATCCCAATTGTTTTCTAAAAAACAAAAAAAACCCACAAAAACCAACCTCTTGACATACACAACCTGGAAATATTCCAAGCTCCATGGTGGGTGCTCCAGCAGAAGAGGTCTTACACCAAATAGCTGCAGACACTTCTAGTGTGAATTGTCACAAGTCTCACAAGATACAATGAGTGAGGAGCACTGCATTCTGCCAAAGGGAATTTGCCCTATTTTAAGAGGGTTGTGAGGGGGAAGAGAAACTACCCACACAATTCAAGTATCAAAAAGGATAAAGAAAGTCATAGCCTGAGAGGTTCCCCTTTGGAATCATAAGGTTTGTGTGTCAGTAAGCCCCAGAGCCCCTGCTGAACAGTTTGGATTTTTGTTCTGCTATGGATGTCATTTGAAGGGGGTGGTCAAGTTTACAATTCTCCCAGTACCACCATAAACCCTTTTGGAATCACAGACTTAGTGTCTGTTACTTGAGGTAGAGAGGATCCTCTGCCCTAAGGTCTTGGAATCCCAGTTCCCAAATCAGAACCACCTTGGCAGTCTCATGGGGTTCATGGCCCCATAACTTCCAGATATGCCCAGGATAAATGCAGAATGGGAGCTGGGAGGAAAGCAGGTAAGATTACTGAGCAAGCCAGTCTTTAGGAAGAAAAGACGTGGTCTATATTAGCAGAGAAAACCAACTACTGCAAAGGATGGGAAAAGCTACTACAGACCTATGTCCCATAAAGCTTGGATACCAGTAATAGCTGGGTCTCTTCCTGCCACCCTTACTCTGGGCATCCGGTCTCATTAGGCTTAGTGGCGCCAGCTCAATATACCTTGTCAAAATGAATCAGCAAGATAGAGGGGCTGACTCCATGGCTCAGAGGCTGTGCTGTCCACTGCTATGCACAGTACTTGTGTGCAGTTTGAATAATAACTATGGGCCAAGAGGACAGATCAGCAATTCTAACAAATAAAGCCACAAAGAAAAATGGTATAATTGAGGCTGTTCAAAATGGCTGATAATGATCAAGGCATGACAGAAGGTGCATCTAGACTGTTGCCAGTGTTAGAAGCTTATGCAGACTGCCTGGAAACATTGAGCCACCCAAAAGCTGTTTACCTCTCTACTGGGAGTTTCCTCTCCATCCTGCTGTCCTATGTTTCTCTTCCATGCTACCCAAGCCTGGTGCAGCTTCTCTTGGGCATCCTGCAGTTTCTGGTTGGCACTGGACAGACTCTTTTGGGCATACTCCATCTGAAATCAGGAGAGTGTTGCTATTAGTAAATGGGCTTGGTACACATTGGGGGAAAACCTGAAGCTAATCTAATAAGTTAGTCTTCAGTGTAAATCATTCTGCTTTAGCCCCCTTTCATCCAGCTGGAGAAAGCCAAAACTTCAACACTAGTTAAGGGAAATACCTGCAAGCACTCTTAAACATGGAAGATATTAGCTGATGCATCAAGACCAAAAGGCACCCAGCCTATCCTGCAACAAGCACTGCTGAATTACAATACTAGTGGGGGCAAACAGATGAGTTTGGTGCAGGCTTCCTTTTCATCCAAGCTAGCACATTAGTACTGCTCTTGGAACAAGATCAATGGAGACCACACATCTTACCAGATCAATGGTGTGATGGAGCTGAAAGATGGCCTCCTGGCTCCTGCATTTAGCATCTTTCACTGTGATCAAGGCCTGCTCATAAGCTTGCTTGCCAACCTTGGAAGACAGAGATCCCAGTCTAGCATAGTAGCTTGGCTTCTGGGGGCCAGTAGCTTCTTTGGCTAAAACGAGAGAAGAAAGCAACTATCAGCCTGGTTTCAAATCTTACTCTTGAGACAGAAGTAAAAATATATAGAAACCCCTGGTCTCTGTGGTGGCCCTAGATCCCTGCCCTTAGGATAGATAAGGAAGGAGATACCATCCCATCAGCACTTCCCTCAGAGAAAGGTCTGAAGTGGGTGAATTCATGCCTAGAAGGGGGACTAGAAGTCAAGAGTGTGGTCCATGGTTTGGATTTTGAGGCAAGGACCTGATTTTGCTCATCTTTAATTTTAAGATACTCGTTTTTCCAGTACACACCTTGCCAGGTAGGGTCTATTCCTCCTTTGGTAACAGTTTGTGAGTTTTGGGTGTACCCTGGGTGGAACTGTGAAGGCTGTAAGGGACAAGACCTGAATACAGAGGCCAGGAGTGAGAAGACCTGTGTACTCCTTTCCCCTGCAATGGGAAGGAGAGCAGTGACTCATTATCTCAGAGGATTTTTTTGGGACTTTGAAAGGTTTAGCACCCCTCCTCCCCACCCTGGAGCTTGGCTGCATCAAGCAGCAGAGCTTCACGATAAAGTCACTTCAGGATGGGTATGAACTGGACTCATGGGGACTTCAGGTACCATTTTGAGATTAAAGTGGATTCTCCTCACATTGAGAGATCCTGGTTGGGCAAGGGAACCCCCCCCCCCCTCTCATGCTGAGGGACCAGCTCTACCCCAGGACCCTGTTCTGAGGATACATGTACTGTGGGGGGGGATCCAATGTGTACATACATCATGGTGGGGCACAGATGAAAAAGCAGAACCCTTATGATGAAATGTCACAGTAAAGTTTGACGACCATGCAAGCTGTCCAGACTGTTCCTGCAGCACCATCACCGAGTGGGTACAGAACACCAGCAGAGGTATTTTCACTACACTGCCTGGGCATTGAATATCAGCCTCCCTCCCCCAAAATAGGAGAATCCACTCCTTGGAACTGGAGACATGAGCCCCAAGAAATACATTTTTATGGATGCTTATGATATAACCAATCCTGGAGGGGGGGGGGGGGGGGGGGGGAAGAGATAGTTACAGCGAAAAAGCCACCAAGTCTAAAAAAAGAAAAGCCAGGAATTGCCCATTAGGCCATACTCAACATGACTGAATTCTAAACAAAACCAGAGGAAAAGGAATAATTGAGGCTTTTTGCAAGCCCAGTTTCTCCTTACCTGCTTCCCCTTCAGTCACTGGGAGATACTGATCCACAAGGGCCTCCGTCTTGCTCAGTGCAGCATCCACCCCAGTGCTCACCACCTGCACCATGGGGCTTCCCAGAACAGAGTTAATGCTCCCAGTCACAACAGCTTTTGTCATTTCCATGCTCTCCTGTGCGGCTCCCTTGGCCTTGTCCACCACTCCAGTAACTGCATGGGCAATGGTGTCCTTGGCACCCATCACAGTCCCTGCTACAGCTTCTTTTGCACCAACCACCATGTCTGTGGCATTAGCAACAATCTACATGAAGAATCACAGTTAGTACTAGATGGTCACATCTGAGGACTGCCACTTATTGCATCAAGTTTCCACAGGCTATGAGAACAGAATCTGGTCCAAGCTCAGGAATCCTGATCACACTAAGCTTTGATATCCATGGCCCTGCTATCAACTGCCCTCATTTCCACAATAGGTTGTAACTTGCTCTACCTAATCTTTATTCATTGCCTTCCTTACTCCAGTTCAGTTATGATCAAATCTGGCCATTTTGTCTATTGTTCCACATGGAAACCACCCTTGTTTACTGACCCTTCCTTGCATAGAGAAGCTTCAGCTGCACCAATTCAAGAGGCATTTATATATACTAGAAACATTGCTTTAAGAGCCTCAGTACATTCTGATCAGATTTCCAGCTGCACCAGGTTTTGATTTGTCCATGCAAAGCAAGAGAACCTGGTTAATCCCCAGTTAAGGCAATCCTGAGGAAACCCCTGCATTCTCTCAATACCCATGGGATGGGAAACTTGTGAGCAAGTAGGTCAGTTTTGTGAATAAAGATTTAAAAAAAAGAGGAAGGAAAGAGCAGTAGAATGGGGTCAGCTTGTTGCTAGAGCTCTGGCTGCAGCTCACATGACTTTCTACCTTTCTAGGTGATAGGGAGAGTTTTTCTTGGGGGTAGGGGGGGGGTTTAAGGATATATACCTAGAAAGGTAGAGTTGTGTGCTGTTGCTATTTCTGTTTAGAGAAGCACCTTGAAGACTGTTTCTGAAATGCAGATCTCTTGACACCCTGATGTGATGTTTTAACAAAAAATAAAAAAACCCAACAACCTCACCTTATCAGTTGATTGGTGAAGGACAGGCAGCTTCTCTTCAATTTTGTCCAGGCCTACACAGGCACAGTTATTGGCAATAGCAACTGCAAAAGAAAGACAGGCAGCTACACTCCTGCTCCGTGAACATTCTGAGAAGCAGGACAGGAAGATGAGAGACTAGGAAACTATGCATTCAAGCTACTTATGACATTACCTAGAAGTCCATTATAAACAGGTTGCCAGCGAGAGAAGTGAGTATACTTGGACCCAGCTCCAGCAGGCACACTATTTTGGTATTCCAGTGCTGGCATTTGAAAGAGTGAGCGCGAGACTGAACAAGGCCACAAAAGTAGGGCCTGTTATAACATAAGAAAATGCCATACTGGGTCAGACCAAGGGTCCATCAAGCCCAGCATCCTGTTTCCAGCAGTGACCAATCCAGGCCATAAGAACCTGGCAAGTACCCAAAAACTAAGTCTATTCCATGTTACCATTGCTAATGGCAGTGGCTATTCTCTAAGTGAACCCAATAGCAGGTAATGGACTTCTCCAATCCTTTTTTAAACACAGCCATACTAACTGCACTAACCACATCCTCTGGCAACAAATTCTAGAGTTTAATTGTGTGTTGAGTAAAAAAAAAAAAAAAAAAAAAAAAAAAAAAAAAGAGTTCTCCAATTAGTTTTAAATGTGCTACATGCTAACTTCATGGAGTGCCCCCTAGTCTATTATCCGAAAGAGTAAATAACCGATTCACATCTACCCGTTCTAGACCTCTCATGATTTTAAACACCTCTATCATATCCCCCCTCAGCAGTCTCTTCTCCAAGCTGAAAAGTCCTAACCTCTTTAGTCTAGCCTGTGCGCGCGATTCTGTATTTAAATGAGGCCCGGCGGTAGAAATAGGCAGAGGTAGAGCATCTGGTTCACACAGTTTTACCCTTTGGGACTTCCAAACTCAATATTGCCATGATATTAAGTCGGAAGGTGCACAAAAAGCAGTTTACTGCTTTTCTGTGCACTTTCCCAGTGCCTGAATCACACGGGAATACCTAATAGGGCCATCAACATGCATTTGCACGTTGAGGATGCTATTAGGTTCTGTGGGTTGGATGCGCGTTAACAGTGCGCTCCGGAGTGCACTATACTGTATCGGCCCGAAGGGAGGATGGAGTTAACCCATGCTACTAGTTCTTACTAGAATTTTTTGTCTTACTTGAAATTGAATTTCAGCTGCACAGCAAGAATCCAAGTTGCCATATGCAACAGAAGTAGGAAAGATACTAGAAGCAGACCAAAAGATCAGGCAATGTCTGCTGGATAGAAGGGGGAATTCTCATTCAGGAAATGAAGTCTTCTAATGTAGCAGTGATGCTCTACCTGCAGTTGATGTCCAGTCCTGTTAGAGAAGATGGGCCGGCCCAGCAGCATTACTGTGCACCATGTGGAGGACCTGGATCAAATCTGCTGGGGAGGCAGTATTAGACTGTCCCTAGGGCCTGGGGTTGCACTCACCATACACCACTTAGTGCCCAGACTTAGAGCTCATGATTATAGAGTTTTGGCCAGAGATCTATGCATGGCCACCAGCTGAGAGCTGTTGAGAAAAATAAAGACAGGGAAAAAATCCCAGGCAAATGCAAGTAAAAGCTTAGTGTCCCAGTGCAAGGGAGGCAGGAACCTAAAGGTACAGGTGATTGCCAGGCCAAAATAAATCTCAGTAGGATGTGGGATGTTACCTCCCTCTCCCACCCATAGCTAATAAAGGTTTGGATTTCCTTTAATGACAGGGAGAATTTAAGAAAAAAAAAAAAGGTCTCCTGTTAGATCATGCAATAGAGTGCTTAATATGTCACACACACCATAAAAACAGATGAGTCTAGACATTAAGTTAAAGCATGCATATTCTGAGTTAAGGTGTATTTAGTATTAAATAAATTCAAAGAGTACTTAAACCCCCCCCAAGATCTTAAAGCAGCCAGTTCCTAGTTAGATACTATTAGCTACAAGCCTCAATCATTTACTTTCCCTCAAATGGATGGAAAAAATATGAATCCTATTCAGTTGAGCAGTTGCCATCACTTACTTTGTGGCTCCAGTTTTTGGATGATGGGCTTTGTACTTGCAAGGGTCACAGCAGCGATGGTCTTCACCCCCTCCTCTGCCACCTCACAGACAGACTTCAGGTAGGGATGGTTCTCTTTCGTGCTGACGTAAGCAGATGAAACCATGTCACAGGTAGAGCTCACCAATGGCAGGTTAGCCACCCTCACCGCCACATTCTGGCAAGTCAGAGTTTGGAGAGAGAGTTAGCAATCCAGCTACAGTGCAACCATGGAAAACTGAGCCAGCTCAAGCAAAGTATCTCATGCCTACCTGTTGTGGTTCAGCTGCTTCTGAAGCCATTCTTTCAAGCCTTCAAAAGAGGAGGAAAAAAAAAAAGTTAGCTAAACTTGAAGGAAATAAAAAAGTACAATATTTCAGCTTCAGGCATATGCTGAAGCTTGCATTTTCTGCCAACTGTTTATAGGACTCTTCTCCCCTATCATAAACAGAGCTAGTGTTTGAATATAGCAATAAACCCAATGACAATTTACAATAAGAATTACAAACATTAAAGTAAAATAAGTAGTAATTAACTAGACATACATCATATAAGCCTGTAAGTTTTTACATGGAGTGGGATATAGATTAGGTGGTAGGCCAACAATGGACTCAGCTTGTTTTAATGCTGGCACAGAAGTGCATGCAGTTATGTAGAATAAGTACTTATTTTTGTCTCCCTTTTTGCCATATCCTTGACATCAAGGTTACCCAACCCTTCTACTAGCTTTTAACCAGCTTCATTCACTACTTGTGATATGGATCTGTCAAAATGCACTAAGCAGAACCCCCCCTTTTTTTTTTTTTTTTTTTTTAATTAAGTTGATTCTAAATTGAATTACACTTACCTCACCAGCTACTCCAGAGTGGATTAGAATGTGAACAAATGAAGGGCCCAATTTTAAAAATGCATTTGCACATGTAAACACACTTTACTCAGGGTAAGTGAGCATTTGAAGATTACTACACTATGCCACCAAGTTGTCTACAGGCTTTAGCCATACATTTTAATGTGCATAAATGGCTTTTGAAAGTTGCTACAAAAACAGTAGTTACATATAAATCTTTAAAAAAAAGTTATCCAAAAGGTTTAGAAGAATCCTGGACAATACACTTGAAAAGTACAGAAAGCAGAAGTAGCACAGCTCCTCATAGCTTAGAAGGAACAGTAATTACTAGCCAGGCTCATTTGCCAAGGAACAGAATAAAGTTTCACCTGGGGGTTAATTAAAAGTGATCAGCACTAGCAGACCGGAGCACCACTCGCCTCTAAACACCAGGAAAGAGGAGGGCAAGGAGAGGCTGACAGGTCTCCAATAAAGAGCAATAATCAGCACGGACGCTTCTAGGGCTGGCAAATGGGATATAGTTTTAGTTATCTGAAGCCAACACGCAGAGTACAGGGGCCAGCTGTTTTTTTTTTCCCTTTAAGTCATCTACCTCATTACATTATGGAAGCATTTACACCTTCTCTGGGTTTTAGGTGTAGAAAATGGAAGCAGAGGGTTAAGATTCACTATTTAGTTTGATTTTTGTTGTATTGGAATGTTGACGTTGCCTCTTGTAAAGATTTAACAAAATGACAGAGAAGATGATCATCCAGACCCCCTTTTATTAGCCACATTTATCACACCTACAAAGAAGAATAAAAAGAAACCACTTCCATCCATAAGATAGAAGTTGAAGTCCCAACAACCATGAAATGCAACAGCACTAAACATAGTTTTAAGATTAGCCACATTAAGGATATTTATCACTTCAGGTACGTGAAGAATGAAAGAATATCCGGCCTTGCAAGCTCCAAATGAATTAAGTTCTCTGACACCCATAGAGCAACTCAGGTGCTGAGCAGGCTTCCCTCCATCTCTTTCTGACTCCCCAACATCAGGTACCACGTACAAACCTCCTGAGGACTGGCACCAAGTGAGAAGTGAACAGCCAAAGCAAAAAAATGTTTAACTCAACAGTACAACAAACTCCCTTCTGATTACCAGCAAGTAGATAGGATTAGGACCTTCTTCCTCAACCGCACAGAATCACTTCCTCTTCTGTTTCCCAGCTGCTCTGGAGCCAGTTCTAGGGAAGATAAGGGTGGGGTCCAGGGACTCGGCGGCTCCGCCCTGTGATTTTTACCCTTAGTTGTTTCTCCCCTCCTTCACCATTTTCAGCCTGAGCCCGTCTGTTTCTACTTCCGGTCCCCCTTTTCCCGGACGCACTTGCTTCACATGGCTCTATTCTCATTTCCCCTAGGGTGGATTTTTGTTAACGTTAATGCAAACGCCAGAGATTCAGTGGGTACAAGGGGCTCATGCCCCACATCTGTCTGTTGACTGCTCCAGCCCCTTTCCTGGGGGCAGCTTTCAGGGAACAGGAAGACTGGGGCTGGAAAAGGGAGCTCAATTATTTTCTTCTCTGCAGTGCCTGCTCCATCGTCCCCTCCTCCCCCTCTTGTCCCCGCAGGAGGGGAAGGGTTGAGACAGGAGCAGCCCCTGCAGGCGGCATGTGGTGAGAAAGAGGAAGGAGGTATCTGGACAGGAGAAGAGAGTAATTGTTTTCTGTTCTGCTGTGCTTTTTTTTTTTTTTAATTTCATCCCCTCCCGTCTTTCAACAGAGGGGAGGAACTGGACCAGACTCATCCACAACCTTTGATCTCAGGTTTCTGGACTCAGCTGAGGGCAAAGCGTGGGTGGAAAAGAGAAATATTCAGAGAGCTGTAAGTGATCGACACGGAGGGAAAGTGAAAGGGGGTGAGGTGAAGAGTGGGTGAATGTTTGTGGTGTGAAAGGATGACTGATGAGGAGGAAATGAATAGTGGAATGGGAGGAGGGTTAATGTTGGGGGATGTGAGGAAGGAGTGGTCTAAAAGGGGGTGAATACAAGGAAGTGAGGACACTTGAGACTTTCTCACTTATACGTTATAATTTTTATGCTCAATAAGACCTGTCAACTTAATTGTTTAAGTCTTTTTCTTTTCTTTCCTTTATTTTTTGGTCATCAATGTTACAACGTTATTGTTAAATTTTGAACTTATGTACGCTGTTCCAAGTTTCATAACCTTGTTCTATGTAATGCCTTTTGGCAATTTTCATGTTCTGTTTCAATGTA
Organism: Rhinatrema bivittatum; assembly: GCF_901001135.1. NCBI lineage: Eukaryota > Metazoa > Chordata > Amphibia > Gymnophiona > Rhinatrematidae > Rhinatrema > Rhinatrema bivittatum. The sequence continues at coordinate 497,130,787 of NC_042615.1, read as the reverse complement.
AACCGATGTGATCTTTATTTCATATAGGAACACCGGTATATAAAAATCTAAAAATAAATAAATAAATAAAGTGAGGAGCTGGTTGAATTCTCCTGGGAGTATGAGGAAAGGTGGTGAATTCTGGGGGGAACTGGTAACTACAGACCAGTTAGCCTCACTTCAGTGGTGGGAAAAGTAATGGAGTCACTGTTGAAAGAGAGAATAGTGAACTATCTACAGTCCGGAGAATTGATGGACCAGAGGCAGCATGGATTCACCAGAGGAAGATCCTGTCAGACAAATCTGATTGACTTTTTTGACTGGGTAACCAAGGAATTGGATAGAGGAAGAGCACTCGATATCATATACTTGGATTTCAGCAAAGCTTTTGATACGGTTCCGCACAGGAGACTGGTGAATAAAACGAGAAGCTTGGGAGTGAGTGCCGAGGTGGTGACCTGGATTGCAAATTGGTTGACGGACAGAAGACAACGTGTGATGGTAAATGGAACCTTCTCTGAAGAGAGAGCGGTTTTAAGTGGTGTACCGCAAGGATCGGTGTTGGGACCGGTCCTGTTCAATATCTTTGTGAGCGACATTGCGGACGGGATAGAAGGTAAGGTTTGTCTTTTTGCGGATGACACTAAGATCTGCAACAGAGTGGACACGCCGGAAGGAGTGGAGAGAATGAGACGGGATCTAAGGAAACTGGAAGAGTGGTCGAAGATATGGCAGCTGAGATTCAATGCCAAGAAGTGCAAAGTCATGCATATGGGGAGTGGAAATCCGAATGAACTGTATTCGATGGGGGGGGGGGGAAAGGCTGATGTGCACGGAGCAGGAGAGGGACCTTGGGGTGATGGTGTCTAATGATCTGAAGTCGGCGAAACAATGCGACAAGGCGATAGCTAAAGCCAGAAGAATGCTGGGCTGCATAGAGAGAGGAATATCGAGTAAGAAAAGGGAAGTGATTATTCCCTTGTACAGGTCCTTGGTGAGGCCTCACCTGGAGTACTGTGTTCAGTTCTGGAGACCGTACCTTCAAAAAGACAAAGACAAGATGGAGGCGGTACAGAGAAGGGCGACCAGGAAGGTGGAGGATCTTCATCGGATGACGTATGAGGAGAGATTGAAGAATCTAAATATGTACACCCTGGAGGAAAGGAGGAGCAGAGGTGATATGATACAGACTTTCAGATACTTGAAAGGTGTTAATGATCAAAAGACAACGACAAACCTTTTCCGAAGGAAAAAAATCAGCAGAACCAGGGGTCACAATTTGAAGCTCCAGGGAGGAAGATTCAGAACCAATGTCAGGAAGTATTTCTTCACGGAGAGGGTGGTGGATGCCTGGAATGCCCTTCCGGAGGATGTGGTGAAGACCAGAACTGTGAAGGACTTCAAAGGGGCGTGGGATAAACACTGTGGATCCATAAAGTCAAGAGGCTGCCAATGAAGAGTGGGTGACTCGCCAGAATGACGGCTACTGCCTGGAGTCAATACCCTTATTAAATAAACATACACAGGCTTACGGTGACTCCAACATCGCTCTAAGCTTCAACAGCAAGAGGAAATGTAGAAAAAAGGATTCACACTCACAAAGAGGGGAGTAGCTGGCTTGTTACGGCGGTTACTACCCCAAATCAAATAAGCCTGATACTTCACTTTCAATGCATATACAGCAAAGTTCTCTGATTCAACGGCAGGGGAGAAGAAAAACTGATACTTCACACATCCAGCAGAGCTCTCTGCTTCAACGGCAGGGGAGAAGAAAAGAGGGTTCGCACTCTCAAAGCGGGGAGTAGCTGGCTTGTTACGGCGGTTACTACCCCAAACCAAATGTGCCTGATACTTCACTTTCGATGCACATCCAGCATGGCTCTCTGCTTCAACGGCATGGGAGAAGACTTATACGTCACGCATATCCAGCATAGCTCCCTGCTTCAACGGCAGGGGAGAAGAAAAACAACCAATAAGGGCTAATAACATAGTCTGGGTAAAACAAATAAGCATGGGTGCAGCTTGCTTATTGCGGCGGCTACTACCCCTAACGAATCAAGCTAGATATTTCACTTGGATGCAGCTCCATCACTGCTCTCTACATTAAAGGTGGGGGTGGAAGGGAAATAGAACCAAGAGCTAAGAGAAACAGATAAGTATGAGAGAAAATATGTGTGAAGCTTGCTGGGCAGACTAGATGGGCCATTTGGTCTTCTTCTGCCGTCATTTCTATGTTTCTATGTTTCTATGAATGTGGCTTCCTCCTCCCCCCATCTCCCTGAAATTAGTGCAAACTTGAACTGTCTGAGGTGATTAGAGAGAGTCAGTATATGGGGTTCATGAAAACCATGTGGGAGGAGGGGATGCATATGAGGAAGTGCAGGGGTACAGTATCTGGGGAAGGGGTGAAAATTGCTGGAAGGGCATAGACTGTGTCAAAGAACTCCAGAGGTGGTGATGGGGTGATGAGAGCCAGAGATGGGGTGGGTCAGATATGATGATGGAGGTGTAGCTGAGCCAGAGAATGAAGTGGAGAATGGTAACGAAAAAGCTAGAGATGGTGATTGGGGGGGGGGGGGGGCGAAGGAAAGCTAGAAGTGTGATGGGGTGGAGAAGGAGTTGTGAGAGGTAGTGGGTAAGTGGCAGGAGGAAGTATGTGAGAGAGAGACGTGATGTGGGATTGGTGTGTGAGAGCCATTAGGGGTGAAGGGTGAGTGTGTATGATAGAAAGTCAGAGAGGACATTGAATGGGGGAGGGGAGAGAATGCAAGGACAGGACTGAGGTGAAAGTGAATAAGAGAGTGTGTGGTGATAAGAAGAATGAAAGAGGATAATTGAGGGCCATGGGAGTCAGTGGGGATAAAGACTCCATGAGAGAGACAAACTGGAGGGGATGAGAGAACAAGATGGGGAGTGATGAGAGAGGGGAGGCTCTCGGGGGAGTAGGTGAGAGTTGGGTAAGTGAAATATGGGGCAGGAAGAACTGGAGGGTGATAGATGAAGGATAGAAGATAAATGAGGGTGAAGAAGAAATGAGATCCAGTTGTGACAGGGTAAAGGGAGTGAAGTGATTGTGATGGAAGGGAAAGATTTAGAGGCAGAGAAGAGAGATACGAAGGAAAATTACATGAAAGGGAAAGATAGTAGTGATTGAATTAATTTGCTCACCACAGACTACAGGCCAGCAAGTCTGACCTCTTTGGTGAGCAAATTAATGGAACTGCTGCTAAGACAGAGGATAGTGCAGTTTCTGGAATCCAGTGGATTACAAGATCTGAAGCAGCATGGTTTTACCAGAAATAGGTCTTGTCAGATGAATCTGATCAATTTCTTTTATTGGGTGAGCAGAGAATTGGATCGGTGAGAGCACTAGAAGTAGTGCACTTGGATTTCAGTAAGGAGCTTGACACGGTTTCACGTAGTTGACTTATAAATTCAGTGCCCTTGGTATGGGAACTAAAGTGACTGACTGGATTAGAAATTAGTTGAGTGGTAGATTACAAAAGGTAGTGATGCATGGAGCTCACTCAGAGGAGAGAGATGCTACTAGCGGTGTGCCACACGGCTTCGACTTCGGAATGGTTCTTTTTATGATTTTCATGAACAACATTATGGAAGGATTATTGGGAAAGGTTTGTCTTTTTGCCAATGATGCCAAAATTTGCAACAGAGTAGACAACCAGAAAGACATGAGAAGGGATCTAATGAAGCTCGAGGAATGGTCTAGGGCAGTGATGGCGAACTCCCTTCCTTGGATGCCACAAACAGGCCAGGTTTTCAGGATATCCACAATGAATATGCATGAGATAGATTTGTATGCACTGCCTCCATTGTATGCAAATACATACATTACATTGTATGTAATACATTAGTGGGTTTCAGGGGGGCACAAAATATCTGTTATTAAATCTGGAACTTCAAACTTATATTGTGCATGATACCATTCCCAGCAAAATCGCATTTGACGTGCCATATTATAAAAGTAAAAACGCGGTCCAAGATGGCGACCTGATCGGTCACGGCGTGAGGAGCTCCTGATTCATTGCCTTTTCTTACCATTTCTGAAATGCCCCATACAAAGCGTAAAGCGAGTACCTCTACCCCTCTGGAGTCATCGCAACCCAGAATAGGAAGTTTCTTCGCAGCTGTACCTCCGCTTACACTGGGTGAAAAGGTCGCTGGGGAACGAGCTCTGGAGCGTGAGTGTACATCCCTGACCGAAATATCATTAAGCCCTGGATCACCGAAAAGACCAGCGCCTCCAGGACACGATGAGGAAAGGAGCCTGCAGAGTGATGAAAGTCCAAGGGAGATATTGCGCGGAGAGGCTGGAGCATCTGAACAGGCTGGAGTTTTGGAAGGACTTAACAAACAAGTGCACGAAGACAAGGTAGTACCCGGAGGAGAAGAGGGAGGTACGGGACTAGGCCTCGCTGCAGGGATAAGATCTGTTGGTCTTGAAAATGGCGACGGCTTAGCAGCGGGTGGGGGCAAAGAAGGGAGCCAGGTTCCCTCAGACCAAATAAAGATATTATCTGAACCTGAAATATCATTGAATGTAATCTGGAAAGCTCTCCAATCCTTAGAAAAAGCGATTTGGGAATTAACTAAAAAAGTCATTGAAGTTAAACAACAAGTTAAGGACAATGCAATGGAATTAATGACACAGAAAAATAAAATTGAGAGAATGGAAGAAAGAGTAATAGAAGTTGAAAAATCAAATACTGCAATTATTCAAAATGATATGAAAGTTAACAAAAGACTTGAAAAAACTGAAAATGCACTGAGAGCCCACAACCTAAGATTCTTAAATTTTCCAGTTTTGAAGAATATTTCCCCAATAGATTCCTGAAGAACTAAAGCTGGTGATATCAAAGGCTTATTATCTATATCCCACTGAAGAGAGACAAGAAAATGCAGAAGAACAAGATATACCTGATCTAACTACTCTTCTGAATTCATCACAGGATTTGGTTGTATCATATCGAAGACCCCTTCTGGTTACATTTACATTTCTAATGAATACAAATAATATCTTTGAGCATTATTTTAGAAACAGCCAGATGTTAATTTTTGGTCAAAAAGTATGGTGTTACCAAGATTTAGTGAAACAGACTCAATTAAGAAGAAAAACAATGTTGGAGTTAAGAGGAGAGGCTGTGCAGAAAGGAATAACTTTTTAAACAGCAATTTCCATGTTGTTTAATGTATCAGGGATAACAATATGTATTTTTCAATCCAATACAGATGAGAGTGTTCCTGGACTCTCATCCTAGTCCCATATAGGCACGTTGTATAGGTGTAATTAGAGTTATAGCGGATGGACTGTTTCAGGCCACCAGATATTTCTTGGTAATAGATATTTCACTCTGTTTATCACTCTATTATAAGCTCTCCAGTTTTTCCTCTATTTGACTACAATGCAGAAGTTTATTATGATATATATAAATGTTGTGTATTCTGTTTACTGTTACTAAGTCTGTACTCGTAGGATATACTTTCACAAGTGGATGCTTGTAAATTTATATAGCGCATAAATAAAAAAAAAAAAAAAGTAAAAATGTGGAACATTTAGACCACCATATTTTTTGGACAACATAAGTACTTTATAGTTTAACCTTGCTCTCTTTCCCCTCCAAGGAAAATGTATTAATGTTTTACGGCATTGCAGGAAATCTTGACGCCAAATGCAAACTGGGAGCATTTGCAGCTTATAGTGCAATTTTGGCAAGACAGCATTCTTGAACAGGGCACTTCGACCAAATAATGACAAAGGGCGGTCTTTCCATGTCATCAGTTGCTCCCGGATATTTTCTATTACAGCTGAAATATTCATATCATATAATTCTGATAAGAACATATGAAATTGCCATCCTGGGTCAGACCAAGGGACCATCAAGCCCAGCATCCTGTTTCCAACAGAGGCCAAACCAAGAACCTGGCAATTACCCAAACACTAAGAAGATCCCATGCTACTGATGCAATTAATAGCAGTGGCTATTCCCTAAGTAAACTTGATTAATAGCGTTAATGGACTTCTCCTCCAAGAACTTATCCAAACCTTTTTTGAACCCAGGTACACTAATTGTACTAACCGCATCCTCTGGCAACAAATTTCAGAGCTTTATTGTGCGTTGAGTGAAAAAGAATTTTCTCCGATTAGTCTTAAATGTGCTACTTGCTAACTTCATGGAATGCCTCCTAGTCCTTCTATTATTCAAAAGTGTAAATAACTGATTCACATCTACTCGTTCAAGACCTCTCATGATCTTAAAGACCTTTATCATATCTCCCCTCAGCCGGCTCTTTCCAAGCTGAACAGCCCTAACCTCTTCAGTCTTTCCTCATAGGAGAACTGTTCCATCGCCTTTATCATTTTGGTTGCCCTTCTCTGTACCTTCTCCATCGCAAGTATATCTTTTTTGAGATGCGGCGACCAGAATTGTACACAGTATTCAAGGTGCGGTCTCACCATGGAGCGATATAGAGGCATTATGACATTTTCCGTTTTATTAACCATTCCCTTCCTAATAATTCCTAACATTCTGTTAGCTTTTTTGACTGCTGCAGCACACTGAGCCGATGATTTTAAAGTATTATCCACTATGATGCCTAGATTTTTTTTCCTGGGTGGTAGCTCCTAATATGGAACCTAACATCGTGTAACTACAGCAAGGGTTATTTTTCCCTATATGCAACACCTTGCACTTGTCCACATTAAATTTCATCTTCCTTTTGGATGCCCAATCTTTCAGTCTTGCAAAGTCCTCCTGTAATGTATCACAATCTGCTTGTGATTTAACTACTCTGAATAATTTTGTATCATCCGCAAATTTGATAACCTCACTCATCATATTCCTTTCCATATCATTTATATATATATTGAAAAGCACCGGTCCAAGTACAGATCCCTAAGGCACGCTACTGTTTACTCTTTTCCACTGAGAAAATTGACCATTTCATCCTACTCTCTGTTTCCTGTCTTTTAACCAGTTTGTAATCCACGAAAGGACATCGCCTCCTATCCCATGACTTTTTAATTTTCTTAGAAGCCTCCCATGAGGGACTTTGTCAAATGCCTTCTGAAAATCCAAATGCACTACATCCACTGGTTCACCTTTATCAACATGTTTATTAACCCCTTCAAAAAAATGAAGCAGATTTGTTAGGCAAGACTTCCCTTGGGTAAATCCATGTTGACTGTGTTCCATTAAACTATGTCTTTCTATATGTTCTACAATTTTGATCTTGAGAATAGTTTCCACTATTTTTCCTTGCACTGAAGTCAGGCTCACTGGTCTATAGTTACCTGGATCGCCCCTAGAGCCTTTTGTAAATATTGGGGTTACATTGGCTACCCTCCAGTCTTCAGGTACAATGGATGATTTTAATGTAGGTTACAAATTTTAACTAATAGATCAGAAATTTCATTTTTGAGTTCCTTCAGTACCCTAGGATGCATACCATCCGGTCCAGGTGATTTGCTACTCTTTAGTTTGTCAATCTGGCCTACTACATCTTCCAGGTTCACAGTGATTTTGTTCAGTTCCGTCTGACTCATCACCCCTGAAAACCATCTCATAAACTGGTATCTCCCCAACATCCTCATTAGTAAACACGGAAGCAAAGAATTCATTTAGTCTTTCTGCAATGGCCTTATCTTTTCTAAGAGCCCCTTTAACCCCTCAGTCATCTAATGGTCCAACTGACTCCCTCACAGGTTTCTTGCTTCAGATATATATAAAAAAGTTTTTATTCTGCCTCTATGGCCAACTTCATTTTAAATTCTCTCTTCGCCTGTCTTATCAATGTTTTACACTTAACTTGACAATGCTTATGTTTTACCCTATTTTCTTTAGATGGATCCTTCTTCCAATTTTTGAAGGATTTTTTTTGGCTAAAATAGCCTCTTTCACCTCACCTTTTAGCCATCATGGTACTCGTTTTGCCTTCCTTCCACCTTTCTTAATGTGTGGAATACATATGGACTACGCCTTTAGGATTGTATTTTTAAATAATGTCCATGCCTGTTGAACACTTTTAACCTTTGCAGCTGCACCTTTCAGTTTTTTTCTAACTATTTTCCTCATTTTATCAAAGTTTCCCTTTTGAAAGTTTAGTGTTAGAGCTGCAGATTTACTCATTGTCCCCCTTCCAGTTATTAGTTTAAATTTGATCATGTTATGATCACTGTTGCCAAGTGGCCCCACAACCTCTAACCAAATCCTGCGTTCCACTAAGAATTAAATCTAAAATAGCTCCCTCTCTTGTTGGTGTCTGAACTAATTGCTCCATGAAGCAGTCATTTATTACATCCAGGAACTTTATGTCTCTAGCAAGTCCTGATGTTACATTTACCCAGTCAATATTGGGGTAATTGAAATCTCCCATTATTATTGCACTGCCAAATTGGTTAGCTTCCCTAATTTCTCTTAGCATTTCATCATCTGTCTGATCATTTTGTCCAGGTGGACGGTAGTATACTCCTATCACTATACTCTTACCCAACACACATGGGATTTCTACCCATATAGATTCTACTGAGCATTTATTCTCTTATATGATCTTTATCCTGTTGGACTCTATACCCTCCCGTCATAAAGTGCCACACCCACACCAAGTTGATCGTCCTTATCATTGCGATATAACTTGTACCCTGATATAGCACTGTCCCATTGGTTATCCTCCTTCCACCAAGTCTCTGTGATGCTAATTATGTCAATCTCATCATTTGCTGCTGTACACTCTAACTCTCCCATCTTACTTCTTAGACTTCTGGCATTGGCATACAGACATTTCAAAGTGTGTTTTTTGTTTGTATTAACAACGTGCTTTTCAGTTGATAGGGACAATTCGGAAATCATTAGCTTCGGTGATTTCTTACATATAGGCACATGGACTATGTTTCCTTTTAATGGAACCTCTCTTTTGGGATGCCCTAACTCTCCTGTTTCATTAGTATCCTTCAAGGATACATTTCTCCGAATCATGCACTGCTGAATGACTGTCTGCTTTCCCCCTTGTTCTAGTTTAAAAGCTGCTCTATCTCCTTTTTGAAAGCTAGTGCCAGCAGTTTGGTTCCACTCTGGTTAAGGTGGAGCCCATCCTTTCGGAAAAATCTCCCCTTTCCCCAAAAGTTTCCCCAGTTCCTTACAAAACTGAATCCCTCTTCCCTGCACCATCATCTCATCCACATTGAAACTCTGGAGCTCTGCCTGCCTCTGGGGACCTGCACGTGGAACAGGAAGCAATTCAGAGAATGCCACCCTGGAGGTTCTTGATTTCAGCTTCTACCTAAAATCCTAAATTTGGCTTCCAGAACCTCTCTCCCACATTTTCCTATGTCATTGGTGCCCACATGTACCACGACAGTCGGCTCCTCCCCAGCTCTATCTATAATCCTATCTAGGTGACGCGAGAGGTCTGCCACCTTCGCACCAGGCAGGCAAGTTACCAGGCGGTCCTCACGTCCACAGCCACCCTGCTATCTACATGTCTAATAACCGAATCACCAACTATGATGGCCGGCCTAACCCTTCCCTCCTGGGCAGTAGTCCTGGGAGACTTGTGCTCAGTGCGAGAGGACAATACATCACCTGGAGAGCAGGCCCTTGCTACAGGATCACTTCCTGCTACACCAGGGTGATGTTCTCCTACTGGGAGAACTTTCTGATCCAAGGCAGCACTGGGGTTGCCAGACTGGATTTGGGACTTGGCTACTATGTCCCTAAAGGTCTCATCAATGTACCTCTCTGTCTGCCTCAGCTCCTCTAAGTCTGCTACTCTAGCCTCCAGAGATTGGACTCGTTCCCTGAGAGCCAGGAGCTCTTTGCACCGATCGCACACATACAATCTCTCACCGGTGGGTAAAAAATCATATATGTAACACTCAATGCAAAAGACTGGAAAGCCCCCCTCTTGCTGCTGGACTGCTGCCTTCATCTTAGTTTTATTGAGTTCCTAGTTAAGTTTAGGATACTAAGGGAGTTGGAATGAGAGTACTTTAAATTTACAGGTGAATTTACCAATTAATCAGCTTGTGTCCTACAAGGGGATGATTAAACCTTCAATAAGGGCTGGTACAATAGTATCATTTAAATAAGACCCTGATTGATTTTTAATGAGAAAGTGTCTCTTGCCTAAAAATCAAGGGTTGAGTGGGTGGGAAAGACAGACACTAGAATTAACTATCTCTGGCTTGCTTATAACCTCAGACACACACAAACTCTAAAGAATATATCCCTTAATTTCACCTTTCACCAAACTTTTATAAGCCCAAAAATTTCTGAAAGCTATACTTACCAATCCTCTTTAACTACCGTTAAGTTAATCTTCACTCAAAGGGTGCGGGGCCTCTGGAAGCTGGGGCTGTGGAAGTCAATCCCTGGATCGCTTGCGGTGACCTCTGGAGTCCTCTCCCGGGGGATGCTGGGAGCAGTATGCAGATGAGCCTTCTGGTCCTCCTCCATAAACCTAAATATTTAAAAGACCCTTTAGACCAAAACAGGGGAAAAACTCCTTGCCATGTCGCTTGCAGGGAGGGTTATATAGGTAGGGCTTTGGATTTGGAAAAATTAATCTTCAAGACAGCGAATTGCCCAAATTGCTCGATAAGAGACATTAGAGCTGGTAATACAATATGAGGATTTCTTAAAAATAGCAGCATGTCATCTGCAAATAGACAAATTTCATTCTATTTCGACCCTAAACTAAAGCCATGAATGTCCGGGGTAGTTTTTATTTTAATAACCAATGGTTTCACCATCAGGATGTACAGCAAGGGGGAGAGGGGCAACCCTGTCTTGTGCCACGTTCAAGTGTAAAGAGTTCAGCTAACTCTCCATTTATGTTTATGCAGGCATCGTATACAAGAATTTAATCCATGCTATAAAAGGTTGTGGGAATCCATATTTCTCTAGTAGCCAGAACATATAGGCCCATTGAACATTGTCAAATGCTTTTTCAGCATCTAGACTAGCAATAAGCCCATTGGGATTTTCTAATGTTCCAGACCAGAGGGCTTCTATTAATTTTTGTATGTTAGTAACTCCATTCCTGTTCTTTACAAAGCCAATCTGATCTTGAGCAATGAGGTCAGGGATGATTCCACTCAGTCTATTGGCTAATATAGAGGCTAGTATTTTAACATCCACATTAATTAACGAGATGGGCCTATACAAGCCTGCCTGAGTTAAATTCCTGGTTTAGAAAAAATGACTAATAGGGCTTTATTCATATCTGGAGACCAACTGCCTTTAAGAAACACACGTCTGATATAGGTTTTGTAGGGGGGGCTACCACTTCCTCTCTTAAGAGCTTATAAAATCCAGCCCCGGTGCTTTTGCCAAAGATAACTGACTAATTACATATGATATTTCCGATGTAGAGACGGGATTAGATAATCTTTGGTGCCAAATTTCTGTTATTTGAGGAAGTTGTAAGTTCTTAAAAAAAAAATTCAGCCTTTTTCATCTTTTCCTTTACTCGAATATAGTGTTTGATAGAACTTGAGCATTATTTCAGTGATTGTTGCTTGGGAGGTTTGAATATTTCCGTTAAGAGCCTACCATATTTGTAACAAAATGCTTGGGTTTGATATTTTTAATCAGCCTTGCTAGAAGTTTTAAATTGATGAATATGTTGTATTTCTCATTGATAAAGCAAGTGATTAAGGGTTTTTGTAACAAATTATTTTCATCTTGTAGCGAGGTGGCCAAGGTAGAAATATGTTTTTTTTTAAAGCTCTAAGTTGATTTTGCAATGAGAATATTTCTTGATCTGTAAGCTTATTTTTATGAGCCACATATATGTTGGATTCATGGACCCTTGAGCTGGCTGGGACAGATGAAGACTCACAGTGGGAAGACCCACAGTGGATGTCGAAGCCAGGAGGCGGCACTGGGCAGGAGACCGGAGGAATCTTCACCACAGGAAGCCAGAGGTCCTACCAGGAGGAGCCCGTGAGGACCCGAGCTGCTTGGACTTATGTGCGGTCTCCTGTGGGCCGGTGTCTGAAGAGGAGTTCCAGAGGATCAAGAAGAATAGGGCTGAAGCCAGGAGGCCATCTGGAACTTCACCACTGGAAGCCCATGGTCCCCCCAAGAAGAGCTCGTGAGGACCCGAGCCGCTTGGACTTAGGTGAGGCCTCCTGGATAAAAGCTGGAGTCATGAACCAGTGCACCAAAGCCGGAGTCGGAAGCCAGTGGACAAAAGCCGAAGTCAGAAGCCAGGAACAAGCCGAAGTCAGAATCTGCAACTAGCAACTCAGGACGAGTGAACCTCGTTGCAAGGCAAGGCATAGGCCTAGCTGCAGGGTTTAAATACCCCTGTAGCATCTGACGTAATCTGTGGGCTGTTCCCTATCTTCCCACTCTGGCCCCTTTAAATCCAGAGCCCCTGCGTGCGCGTGCCTAGGGGGCGGGACCAGATGCGGCGGATCGATGGCGTCTCCCTCGAGGAGGGAGCACCGCGGCAGAGATCGGGACGGGCCTTGCTGGCTGAGGAGGCGTTGCAGTGGCCCGGGCCCGCCCCGAGGTAGGTGAAGGGACCGGGGCACGGCCTGGGACCATAACAATATACCATTACCTGCCTCCGCAATACAGCTTTGGCAGCATTCCAATAGGTATCACTTGAAATATCCTCCACGTAATTAAATTGGGCATATTCTTCCCATTTATTTTTTAAGTATGTGACAAACTCTGCATCGTAATAAAGCATAGGGGGGGGGGGGGGGGAGCCTCCATTGGTATGGAGTTTTTAGGCATGTAATTATCGCTAAGTCTATAGAACATAAGAACATGCCATACTGGGTCAGACCAAGGGTCCATCAAGCCCAGCATCCCGCTTCCAACAGTGGCCAATCCCAGCCATAAGAATCTGGCAAGTACCCAAAAACTAAGTCTATTCCATGTTACCATTGCTAATTGCAGTGGCTATTCTCTAAGTGAACTTAATAGCAGGTAATGGACTTCTCCTCCAAGAACTTATCCAATCCTTTTTGAACCCAGCTACAGTAACTGCACTAACCACATCATCTGGCAACAAATTCCAGAGCTTTATTGTGCATTGAGTGAAAAAGAATTTTCTCTGATTGGTCTTAAATGTGCTACTTGCTAACTTCATGGAATGCCCCCTAGTCCTTCTATTATTCAAAAGTGTAAATAACCGATTCACATCTACTCGTTCAAGACCTCTCATGATCTTAAAGACTTCTATCATATACCCTCTCAGCCGTCTCTTCTCCAAGCTGAACAGCCCTAACCTCTTCAGCCTTTCCTCATAGGGGAGCTGTTCCACCCCCTTTATCATTTGGTTGCCCTTCTCTGTACCTTCTCCATCGCAACTATATCTTTTTTGAGATGCGGCGACCAGAATTGTACACAGTATTCAAGGTGCGGTCTCACCATGGAGCGATATAGAGGCATTCTGACATTTTCTATTTTATTAACCATTCCCTTCCTAATAATTCCTAACATTCGGTTTGCTTTTTTGACTGCTGTAGCACACTGAGCCAACGATTTTAAAGTATTATCCACTATGATGCCTAGATCTTTTTCCTGGGTATGGAACCTAACATCGTGTAACTACAGCAGGGGTTATTTTTCCCTATATGCAACACCTTGCACTTGTCCACATTAAATTTCATCTGCCATTTGGATGCCCAATCTTCCAGACTTGCAAGGTCCTCCTGTAATGTATCACAATCCGCTTGTGATTTAACTACTCTGAATAATTTTGTATCATCCGCAAATTTGATAACCTCACTCGTTGTATTCCTTTCCAGATCATTTATATATATATATATTGAAAAGCATCGGTCCAAGTACAGATCCCTGAGGCACTCCACTGTTTACCCTTTTCCACTAGAGCCGCTAGCCATCAAAATGCAGGCTCTCCATCCTTTCTCTAGTATCAGGCTTAATAGGCAATGGGTTAAACTGAGTCTCTTTGCAGACAACATGCTGCTATAATTAGGAAACCCTGCTGAATGCTTGGAGGATATCATTGCCACTATCAGCCAATTCTGGTTCTCCTCTCGCTTCTTGATTAATTGTAATCTGGGAAGTCAGTAACATATCGTTTATCCCTCTCTTTGTAAAACAACTGGAATGGTCTCTTACCATTAAACCTGGGCAGGATCCTCGTTTAGATACTTGGGGATTCATAGGGATGTGCATTCGGATTGACCGCATATGGAAAACGCAACTCAAATTTTTTTTTTTACTTAAAAAAAAGATGGGGCGTATACGAGCAGATTTCCGACATAAATGAACATAGATATGTCGGATACGGCGAATCGCCATGCGCGCGCTTTCTCGCCGCCATTACCTGCGACTCGAGCTCGGAGCCCCGGATTACCTGAAAATGGCGGCGCCCCTGCGGTAACCATGCCAACCTGTCTGACCCTGTCCTGTGAGTTTCAGTGACTCACAGGAAAGGGTGGGACAGGTCGGCATGGATACCGGAACGCAGCGAATCTGCGTTCACCTTTTCAGAGAAGCACTGAATGCAGCTTCTCTGAGGATTTCCTGACGAGCCAGCAGCACTATAAAAGCAGCAGCAGCACGAGGACTGACGGACATTTTCAGCGATTCAGTGGGGAGGTGGGATCGGGATCGTGCAGGGTGGGCTTAGGCAGGCTGAGGCAGAGAAGATAGCAGAACCCGATTTGATAGACAACACAGAACAGAACCAGATTTGATAGACAACACAGAACAGATTCTTTGTTAGGGAAAAAAAAAAAAGAACATTCTTATTGAGTGAGTCTGTACATTTTATCCTGGGCAGTGCCAGGCAGGGCTGGCAGTACTCTGCCTCATATTTGCTATTTTTAAACAGACTTAAAAGCATTCTCCTTGAGTGGTTCAGTGCTGGCTGGGCAGCAGTTCCAGGGCTGGGAGTACTCTGCCTCATATCTACTTTAGTTCTATGTGCACTGCAGTGCACACAGACAGACACATTCCGTGCATTGCCAGGCAGACAGTGAGGCAGTGGGCATTGTAAACAGAGTGAACATTGCCCTTCAGCAAGTCTGTTACATTTGCTATTTTTAAACAGACTTAAAAGCATTCTCCTTGAGTGGTTCAGTGCTGGGTGGGCACTGGGCAGCAGTTCCAAGGCTGGGAATACCCTGCCTCATATCTACTTTAGTTCTATGTGCACTGCAGTGCACACAGACAGACACATTCCGTGCATTGCCAGGCAGGCAGTGAGGCAGTGGGCATTGTAAACAGAGTGAACATTGCCCTTCAGCGAGTCTGTTACATTTGCTATTTTTAAACAGACTTAAAAGCATTCTCCTTGAGTGGTTCAGTGCTGGGTGGGCACTGGGCAGCAGTTCCAGGGCTGGGAATACCCTGCCTCATATATACTTTAGTTCTATGTGCACTGCAGTGCACACAGACAGACACATTCCGTGCATTGCCAGGCAGGCAGTGAGGCAGTGGGCATTGTAAACAGAGTGAACATTGCCCTTCAGCGAGTCTGTTACATTTGCTATTTTTAAACAGACTTAAAAGCATTCTCCTTGAGTGGTTCAGTGCTGGGTGGGCAGTGCCAGGGCTGGCACTGGCAGTACTCTGCCTCATATCTACTGAAAAGGAAGCTTGTTCTCTGTGCACTCACTGCACACACACAGACACATTCCGTGCATTGCCAGGCAGGCAGTGAGGCAGTGGGCATTGTAAACAGAGTGAACACATTCTCCTTCAGTGGTTCAGTGCTGGGTGGGCAGCAGTTCCAGTGCTGGGAGTACCCTGCCTCATATCTACTTTAGTTCTATGTGCACTGCAGTGCACACAGACAGACACATTCCGTGCATTGCCAGGCAGGCAGTGAGGCAGTGGGCATTGTAAACAGAGTGAACATTGCTCTTCAGCGAGTCTGTTACATTTGCTATTTTTAAACAGACTTAAAAGCATTCTCCTTGAGTGGTTCAGTGCTGGGTGGGCAGTGCCAGGGCTGGCACTGGCAGTACTCTGCCTCATATCTACTGAAAAGGAAGCTTGTTCTCTGTGCACTCACTGCACACACACAGACACATTCCGTGCATTGCCAGGCAGGCAGTGAGGCAGTGGGCATTGTAAACAGAGTGAACACATTCTCCTTCAGTGGTTCAGTGCTGGGTGGGCAGCATTTCCAGTGCTGGGAGTACCCTGCCTCATATCTACTTTAGTTCTATGTGCACTGCAGTGCACACAGACAGACACATTCCGTGCATTGCCAGGCAGGCAGTGAGGCAGTGGGCATTGTAAACAGAGTGAACATTGCCCTTCAGCGAGTCTGTTACATTTGCTATTTTTTAAACAGACTTAAAAGCATTCTCCTTGAGTGGTTCAGTGCTGGGTGGGCAGCAGTTCCAGGGCTGGGAGTACCCTGCCTCATATCTACTGAAAAGGAAGCTTGTTCTCTGTGCACTCACTGCACACACACAGACAGACACATTCCGTGCATTGCCAGGCAGGCAGTGAGGCAGTGGGCATTGTAAACAGAGTGAACATTGCCCTTCAGCGAGTCTGTTACATTTGCTATTTTTAAACAGACTTAAAAGCATTCTCCTTGAGTGGTTCAGTGCTGGGTGGGCAGCAGTTCCAGGGCTGGGAGTACCCTGCCTCATATCTACTGAAAAGGAAGCTTGTTCTCTGTGCACTCACTGCACACACACAGACACATTCCGTGCATTGCCAGGCAGGCAGTGAGGCAGTGGGCATTGTAAACAGAGTGAACACATTCTCCTTCAGTGGTTCAGTGCTGGGTGGGCAGCATTTCCAGTGCTGGGAGTACCCTGCCTCATATCTACTTTAGTTCTATGTGCACTGCAGTGCACACAGACAGACACATTCCGTGCATTGCCAGGCAGGCAGTGAGGCAGTGGGCATTGTAAACAGAGTGAACATTGCCCTTCAGCGAGTCTGTTACATTTGCTATTTTTAAACAGACTTAAAAGCATTCTCCTTGAGTGGTTCAGTGCTGGGTGGGCAGCAGTTCCAGGGCTGGGAGTACCCTGCCTCATATCTACTGAAAAGGAAGCTTGTTCTCTGTGCACTCACTGCACACACACAGACAGACACATTCCGTGCATTGCCAGGCAGGCAGTGAGGCAGTGGGCATTGTAAACAGAGTGAACATTGCCCTTCAGCGAGTCTGTTACATTTGCTATTTTTAAACAGACTTAAAAGCATTCTCCTTGAGTGGTTCAGTGCTGGGTGGGCAGCAGTTCCAGGGCTGGGAGTACCCTGCCTCATATCTACTGAAAAGGAAGCTTGTTCTCTGTGCACTCACTGCACACACACAGACAGACACATTCCGTGCATTGCCAGGCAGGCAGTGAGGCAGTGGGCATTGTAAACAGAGTGAACATTGCCCTTCAGCGAGTCTGTTACATTTGCTATTTTTAAACAGACTTAAAAGCATTCTCCTTGAGTGGTTCAGTGCTGGGTGGGCACTGGGCAGCAGTTCCAAGGCTGGGAATACCCTGCCTCATATATACTTTAGTTCTATGTGCACTGCAGTGCACACAGACAGACACATTCCGTGCATTGCCAGGCAGGCAGTGAGGCAGTGGGCATTGTAAACAGAGTGAACATTGCCCTTCAGCGAGTCTGTTACATTTGCTATTTTTAAACAGACTTAACCGCATTGTCCTTGAGTGGTTCAGTGCTGGGTGGGCAGCAGTTCCAGGGCTGGGAGTACCCTGCCTCATATCTACTGAAAAGGAAGCTTGTTCTCTGTGCACTCACTGCACACACACAGACAGACACATTCCGTGCATTGCCAGGCAGGCAGTGAGGCAGTGGGCATTGTAAACAGAGTGAACATTGCCCTTCAGCGAGTCTGTTACATTTGCTATTTTTAAACAGACTTAACCGCATTGTCCTTGAGTGGTTCAGTGCTGGGTGGGCAGCAGTTCCAGGGCTGGGAGTACCCTGCCTCATATCTACTGAAAAGGAAGCTTGTTCTCTGTGCACTCACTGCACACACACAGACAGACACATTCCGTGCATTGCCAGGCAGGCAGTGAGGCAGTGGGCATTGTAAACAGAGTGAAGATTGGCCTTCAGCGAGTCTGTTCAATCTGCTATTTTTAAACAGACTTAACCGCATTGTCCTTGACTTGGTCCGTTCATTTTGTTATTTTAAACAGACTGAGCATTCTTCTTGAGTGGGTCTGTTAATTTAGTTATTTTAAACTGACCGAACATTATTATTGTGGGACAGTGGGCAGTGTTACCACTAGTACTCATTGACATTAAATCCATAATGTCAGGGAAAGGGAGATGCAAGCGACTTAGTGGGAATGGCAGCGGAGGCACCGCAAAAGACACCAGCGCAACACCACCAGTACAGGTAAAAAGGCAACTGTCGCAATCAAACGTCTTTGTAGGGGATGGCAGTTCCATGGCAAAAAAAAAGAAATCAGACCATGAAACTTTGCAATCGCCAGCACCTGTTTCTGGCACTGTAGTTTTGGAGGAGAGTGAAGAGGAGGCAGAGTCTAGCCAGACAAAAGTTACACACCCAAGAGCAGCCAGGGGACAGAAGTGTCCTGCAAAACTTTGCGGTGACAAGGTAGCGCTGGCACTGTTAGCTTCTGATTCAGAAGAAGAATCTTCTTGGATGGGATTCTCATCAGAAACGGAAGATGTTATACCTGAGCAATCTTCGGTAGAATTGTCAGTTAGTCCTGTTTTAGCCTCCACCTCCAGAAATCTGCGGCAGGGGAGACATTCCACTGATATCGAGGAGGAGGAAGAGCTGTCAGAAGGGAGACAGAGGGTGACTGTTGCCCCCGCTGGCATTGCTTCGCCGGGTGCAGTGGGTGCACCACCCACACCCAGTAGTACCTCAACTCCAGTGCCACCATCCACCCCCAGGGCGGGAAAGAGAGGAGGATCACAAAAGAAATCTGCGATCTGGGCACATTTTAAAGTGACAGAAGACCCGCGTTATGCTCGGTGTAATTACTGTGCCAGGGATATTAGCAGAGGCAAGCAACTGGGACATCTGTCAAATTTTGGCATGGAGTATCATGTTAAGAGGCAACACCCAACAAGATTACTGCCATCTGGGGATGGTAGCATTTTCCGTCAGGGGACCCCTTCCCCTTCCAACCAGGGTGCAGTGGTAGGAAAGCAGCAGAGTCAGCCCACGCCCTCATACCCTTCTAGCAGTCAGGCGGCAGGCCAGAAACCCACTGACATGTGGGAGAAGCGACAATGCACCATGGAGGAAATGGGGTGGAGTGCGGTAACGCTATCCCGGGGTAGGAGGCAGGCAGCCGCAAAAGTAGTAACCAGGAGCATTGGGGAAATGATTGCCCTTGATGACCAGCCCCTGCAGTTAGTTGAGAATGTGGGTTTCAAACGTTTCTTGAAGGTCGTACTTCCAAATTACAAAGTCCCCTCCAGAACCACATTTAGTAGAAAGGTCATCCCCAGCCTGTACAAGCACTGTGTCAGTCGCGTGCAAGCACTGCTAGGTAAGGCAGACGGAAGAGTGCATTTCACCTGCGATATCTGGACCGCCATGAATGCTGCACACTCTTACCTCTCTCTGACAGCACACTGGTGGGACATGGCAGAGGCAGGGGCAGCCAGCAGCTCTATTACTGAACAAGCATCAGGGTGGAGGTGGGCTTTACTGAACACCCACCTGACGGACCATGCCCATACCGCTGCCAATATTCTAGCATGCATCAGAAAGATGCTGGCGAGCTGGAAAGTACACCAGCGAGACAGTAAAACGCGGGCAGGCTTTTTTGTCACAGACAACGGTGCAAACATGGTTAAGGCAATAAGCGATGGGCGGTTTAAGAACATCCGATGTTTTGCACACACTCTGCATCTGGTAGTGAAGTCAGGTTTGGGCTTGGAGTCCAAGGACAAGGAGACTGAATACCTGCGTAGGTTAATACAGAAGTGCAGGAACATAGCAGCACACTTCCACAGAAGTGTCAGGGCGGGGCAGGTTCTCCGAGAAAATCAGACTGCTTTGGATATGCCCGAGAAGCGTCTCATTCAAGACGTTCCCACCCGGTGGAATTCCACCTTTATGATGCTGGAGAGGTTATTGGAGCTGCAGACACCCCTTCATGAACTTTCTGGTACAATAGACATAGGTGTACAGAATCCCCTAGGGCATCACGATTGGTTAGTCATGAGTCAGCTGGTAAAAATCCTGCAGCCCTTCAAGGACGTCACGGAGGAGCTGAGTTCCAGAAGTTCCACCTTGGCTGACATCATCCCTATAGTGAAATTCCTGGATGACCATTTGGAAGGCATTAAACGGCAAGAGGGAATGACTGCTGAGGTGCTGCAGTGTGTGGACGTTTTGCAGCAGCAGGTGAAAGACAGATTAAGGCCTTTAACAGAGGACAGCACATACATGCTCGCCTCTGTCTGTGATCCCCGTGTGAAAGGTAAAATCGCCCTACAGACCAATTGTCTGTCATTTGTGAAGGAGCTGTTGTTAGCACAGGTCCGTGAACAGGAGCACCATAGGCGGAGACAGATTAGGCTTGAAGCACAGGTGGAAACAGCAGGCACGTCACAGAGTTGTGCTGCTGCTATCCCTGGCAGGAGAAGGACTGTGTCAGTGACAGATACTATTACTAGTGCCTCCACCTCAACGTCAGAACGCCCAAGGCATGTTGGCCATAAAGATACATCAGTAGTGCAACAGGCGAGAGAGAAAGTAACTGGATTGAGTGACTCTCAGCCCTCCCAAGCACAGGAGGAGACAGCAGCAGAGCTGTCAGTGAAACGGTATCTCTCAGAGCCGATAGAGAATACGCAGACAGATCCGCTGGCATATTGGGCACACAAGTCCACTGTCTGGCCACACCTAGCCAAAGTGGCTGAAGGATATCTGTCATGTCCACCAACAAGTGTGCCCAGTGAACGTGTTTTTTCAATGACAGGGGATATCATGAGCCCTCACCGCTCAAGGCTTTCACCGGTCTTGATGGAAATGCTAGTGTTTTTGAAAGTAAACCTGCCAGTGCTTGGCTTTCCCGATTTTCCTTGTGAATGGCAAGATGAATAAAAGCTATTGAAAGGAGCCTTGCAGCAGTTCCAATTGCCTCCTATGCTCAAGATAATGTAAGCAGTAAGCACTGCAGCACATGTTCTTGACATGAATCGCTGTGTCTGACCGGCATCTACTGTGCAGCCCTAGTGTTCCCACAAGTGTTTTAACTCCGTTGCTGTTCCTGCCTGTACCTCCAGGCCTTGTGTCCCTAGCTGGGCAGTTCCATTTTGTTATTTTAAACAGACTGAGCATTGTCCTTCAGAGTGGGTCTGTTGATATTGCTATTTTAAACAGACTGAGCATTGACCTTCAGAGTGGGTCCGTTAATTTTCTTATTTTAAACAGACTGAGCTTTCTTCTTCAAGGCCGAAGTGGAGAAGGGTTCCATGTGAACAGCAGTTCAACATGGGTCAGCCGGTCCTAACAGATAGGCGAGCGCCGTTCGGAAGGGACGGGCGATGGCCTCCGTCGTCCTCGGCCGATCGAAAGGGAGTCGGGTTCAGATCCACGAACCCGGAGTGGTGGAGAATCGGCGCTGGGCTCTTCCCTCTTCACTCGCCGTTACTGAGGGAATCCTGGTCAGTTTCTTTTCCTATGCGACTTGTGTCCCTAGCTGGGATTGACCTCTGTCCTCCAATGATGTGCCTGTTCCTCCAGGCCTTGTGTTCCCACAAGTGTTTTAACTCCGTTGCTGTTCCTGCCTGTACCTCCAGCCATTGTGTTTCTACTGGTGTTTTAACTCCATTGCTGTGCCTGCCTGTCCCTCCAGGCCTTGTGTCCCTAGCCGGGATTGACCTCTGTCCACCAATGATGTGCCTGTTCCTCCAGGCCTTGTGTTCCCACAAGTGTTTTAACTCCGTTGCTGTTCCTGCCTGTACCTCCAGCCATTGTGTTTCTACTGGTGTTTTAACTCCATTGCTGTGCCTGCCTGTCCCTCCAGGCCTTGTGTCCCTAGCCGGGATTGACCTCTGTCCACCAATGATGTGCCTGTTCCTCCAGGCCTTGTGTCCCTAGCTGGGCAGTTCCATTTTGTTATTTTAAACAGACTGAGCATTGTCCTTCAGAGTGGGTCTGTTGATATTGCTATTTTAAACAGACTGAGCATTGACCTTCAGAGTGGGTCCGTTAATTTTCTTATTTTAAACAGACTGAGCTTTCTTCTTCAAGGCCGAAGTGGAGAAGGGTTCCATGTGAACAGCAGTTCAACATGGGTCAGCCGGTCCTAACAGATAGGCGAGCGCCGTTCGGAAGGGACGGGCGATGGCCTCCGTCGTCCTCGGCCGATCAAAAGGGAGTCGGGTTCAGATCCCCGAACCCGGAGTGGCGGAGATTCGGCGCTGGGCTCTTCCCTCTTCACTCGCCATTACTGAGGGAATCCTGGTTAGTTTCTTTTCCTACGCTGCTTGTGTCCCTAGCTGGGATTGACATCTGTCCTCAAATGATGTGCCTGTTCATCCAGACCTTGTGTTCCCACGCGTATTCTTATTTCTGAGAGATTTTCCGATTCCTTTGTCATCAGCTAAAGTGCATAAGATGCGTTGATGAATAGTTTTGAAGATGACACATATGGCTTTATAGATGATATGGAAGTGGACGGGTAGCCAATGTAACTCTTTCAGAATGGGAGATATGTGGTCTCTCTTTCTTGCGCCTGTTAGTAATCGGGCTGCTGAATTTTGAACCATCTGTAGTGGTTTGGAATAGGATGAGGGCAGACCTAGCAATAGGGAACTGCAGTAGTCTAATTTCGCAAAAATGACTGCTTGGATGATCGTTCTGAAGTCTTGAGCATGGAAAAGAGGTCTTATCCTCTTCCGAACCTGGAGTTTATAGAAGCAGTCTTTGGTTGTTTTGTTGATATGTGCCTTGAAGTTTAGCCGGTTGTCTATTATCACTCCTAAGTCTGTAACTTATGTGGTAGGTAGGTTGGTGGGAAGAGTAGTGTTGGAGATATTGTTTTCAGGAGAGATGAGTAGGATTTCTGTCTTGGATGAGTTTAAGATGAGGTGTAGGTTGTTTACTACTTGTTTGATTTTCTGGTGGCATGTTTCCCAGTAGTCAAGAGTTTTAGAGTATGTGTCTTTGATATGGATGATGATTTCAATATCATCTGCGTAAAGGAAGTACTTTAGATTGAGGTCGGTAAGAAGTTGGCAGAGAGGAAGAAGATAGATATTAAATAGGGTCGGAGATAATCAAGAACCTTGAGGGACTCCTATGACAGAGTCAAATCTTGAGGATTCCTTGTTTTGGAGTTTAACTTTGTAACCTCTGTTATCGAGAAACGTTTTGAACCAGGATCGGACGGTGCCGCTGATTCCTATGGACGAAAGCTGGTTTAGGAGGATGGCGTGGTTGACCGTGTCGAACGCTGCGGAAAGGTCTAACAAGATCAATAGGAAAGAGTTTCCTTTGTCGAGGCCCATTAAGATATAATATTATATCTTACAGTTGTGGTTTGGATCATATTCTTTAGGTCAAGACGGTTGTCTATAATTACTCCCAGGTCTCTCACATGGTTGTGGGTGAGAAGGTGTTTGTGATGGATCTGAGATGGGAGGTTTTCTTGCTTGTAGGAAATGAAGAGGAGTTTAGTTTTAGAGGCATTGAGGACCAGGTTTAGACTGTTGAGGAGATTAGTGGTGGCTTCGGCTTGTAAGCTGTTGTTCCAAAGTGCGATGGCTTTCTTAATAGATTCTGTTATGGGAATAAGAATCTGAACATCGTCTGCATAGATGTAGTGAATGAGGTTAAGACTACTTAACAGTTGGCAAAGGGGAAGGAGGAAACGGCGGGGGTAACGGCAAAGCTGCTGCCAGGGGGGGCTATAACACACGCCGCCAGAGCGGCGGGCCACCTGCCCCCCCTGGGCCTTCCCAGCCGACACGGAGCCGGTTGCGGCGCTCCGCCGCGGAGGAAATGCGCCCTGCGGCCGTCCGGGAGGCGTTCCCCGCCCCCCCGCGAAAGGGGTGGGGGATGCGCCGAAAGCCCCCCCGGTCCCACCGAACCCGCCGCCGGGTTGAATCCTCCAGGCGGACTGCACGCACCCCACCCGTTTACCTCTTAACGGTTTCCCGCCCTTTTGAACTCGCTCTTGAAAGTTGTTTTCAACTTTCCCTTACGTACTTATTGATTTTATATATTTACTTAATTTTTTTTATTCCTGGACGGGGCCGGGGCCGTCTGGGAGGCGTTCCCCGCCCCCCCCGCGAAAGGGGTGGGGGATGCGCCGAAACCACCCCCGGTCCCACCGAACCCGCCGCCGGGTTCAATCCTCCAGGCGGACTGCACGCACCCCACCCGTTTAACTCTTAACGGTTTCCCGCCCTTTTGAACTCGCTCTTGAAAGTTGTTTTCAACTTTCCCTTACGTACTTATTGATTTTATATATTTACTTTATTTTTTTATTCCTGGACGGGGCCGGGGCCGCGGACTGCACGCACCTCACCCGTTTAACTCTTAACGGTTTCCCGCCCTTTTGAACTCGCTCTTGAAAGTTGTTTTCAACTTTCCCTTACGTACTTATTGATTTTATATATTTACTTTATTTTTTTATTCCTGGACGGGGCAGGGGCCGCGGACTGCACGCACCTCACCCGTTTAACTCTTAACGGTTTCCCGCCCTTTTGAACTCGCTCTTGAAAGTTGTTTTCAACTTTCCCTTACGTACTTATTGATTTTATATATTTACTTTATTTTTTTATTCCTGGACGGGGCCGGGGCCGCGGACTGCACGCACCTCACCCGTTTAACTCTTAACGGTTTCCCGCCCTTTTGAACTCGCTCTTGAAAGTTGTTTTCAACTTTCCCTTACGTACTTATTGATTTTACTGCTTTACTTTATTTTTTTTATTCCTGGACGGGGCCGGGGCCGTCCGGGAGGCGTTCCCCGCCCCCCCGCGAAAGGGGTGGGGGATGCGCCGAAACCACCCCCGGTCCCACCGAACCCGCCGCCGGGTTGAATCCTCCAGGCGGACTGCACGCACCCCACCCGTTTACCTCTTAACGGTTTCCCGCCCTTTTGAACTCGCTCTTGAAAGTTGTTTTCAACTTTCCCTTACGTACTTATTGATTTTACTGCTTTACTTTATTTTTTTTATTCCTGGACGGGGCCGGGGCCGTCCGGGAGGCGTTCCCCGCCCCCCCGCGAAAGGGGTGGGGGATGCGCCGAAACCACCCCCGGTCCCACCGAACCCGCCGCCGGGTTGAATCCTCCAGGCGGACTGCACGCACCCCACCCGTTTACCTCTTAACGGTTTCCCGCCCTTTTGAACTCGCTCTTGAAGTTGTTTTCAACTTTCCCTTACGTACTTATTGATTTTACTGCTTTACTTTATTTTTTTTATTCCTGGACGGGGCCGGGGCCGTCCGGGAGGCGTTCCCCGCCCCCCCCCCGAAAGGGGTGGGGGATGCGCCGAAACCACCCCCGGTCCCACCGAACCCGCCGGGTTCAATCCTCCAGGTGGACTGCACGCACCTCACCCGTTTAACTCTTAACGGTTTCCCGCCCTTTTGAACTCGCTCTTGAAAGTTGTTTTCAACTTTCCCTTACGTACTTATTGATTTTATATATTTACTTTATTTTTTTATTCCTGGACGGGGCCGGGGCCGCGGACTGCACGCACCTCACCCGTTTAACTCTTAACGGTTTCCCGCCCTTTTGAACTCGCTCTTGAAAGTTGTTTTCAACTTTCCCTTACGTACTTATTGATTTTATATATTTACTTAATTTTTTTTATTCCTGGACGGGGCCGGGGCCGTCCAGGAGGCGTTCCCCGCCCCCCCGCGAAAGGGGTGGGGGATGCGCCGAAACCACCCCCGGTCCCACCGAACCCGCCGCCGGGTTGAATCCTCCAGGCGGACTGCACGCACCCCACCCGTTTACCTCTTAACGGTTTCCCGCCCTTTTGAACTCGCTCTTGAAAGTTGTTTTCAACTTTCCCTTACGTACTTATTGATTTTATATATTTACTTTATTTTTTTATTCCTGGACGGGGCCGGGGCCGCGGACTGCACGCACCTCACCCGTTTAACTCTTAACGGTTTCCCGCCCTTTTGAACTCGCTCTTGAAAGTTGTTTTCAACTTTCCCTTACGTACTTATTGATTTTATATATTTACTTTATTTTTTTATTCCTGGATGGGGCCGGGGCCGCGGACTGCACGCACCTCACCCGTTTAACTCTTAACGGTTTCCCGCCCTTTTGAACTCGCTCTTGAAAGTTGTTTTCAACTTTCCCTTACGTACTTATTGATTTTATTGCTTTACTTTATTTTTTTATTCCTGGATGGGGCCGGGGCCGTCCGGGAGGCGTTCCCTGCCCCCCCGCGAAAGGGGTGGGGGATGCGCCGAAACCACCCCCGGTCCCACCGAACCCGCCGCCGGGTTCAATCCTCCAGGCGGACTGCACGCACCCCACCCGTTTAACTCTTAACGGTTTCCCGCCCTTTTGAACTCGCTCTTGAAAGTTGTTTTCAACTTTCCCTTACGTACTTATTGATTTTATTTATTGATTTTATTTATTTATACCGGCATTGCATCCGCTGTAGGCTTCCCTGGTCGGTCTTGTGCATTTGAATAAACGGAGAGGAATTTGTAGGTCGATAATGGTGTGTTGGTGAATGATTTTTTATATCAAGGTGATGGATTTGTAAATGACTCTGAACTGAATTGGTAACCAGTGGAGGTATTTTAGGACTGGGGAAATGTGGCCTCCTTTCCTAGTGTTTGTTAGTAGACGGGCTGCTGCGTTTTCAACCATTTGGAGTGGTTTCGTGTATGAGGAAGGGAGTCCAAGTAATGTAGAGTTGCAGTAGTAGAAAATGAGGGCTTGGAGGATGGTTCTGAAGTGTTTGGCGTGGAAGAGTGGTCTTATCCTTTTTTAAACTTGCAGTTTATAGAAGCAGTCTTTGGTGGTTTTATTGGGGGGCCACTACCGGCCTAACACCGTCCGCCGGCTGATCCTCCATCAGAAGGACTTGGGCCCCCGAGCGGCGCTGGGGAGCCGGTCTTCCGTATGCCACATTTCCCGCGCCCGCCGGACAGGCGGGGATTCGGCGCTGGGCTCTTCCCTCTTCACTCGCCGTTACTGAGGGAATCCTGGTTAGTTTCTTTTCCTCCACAGCTTGTGTCCCTAGGTGGACCCTGCGGGTCGGTACGGCAAGAGCGGTATTCAAACAGCAAGCAATGGGGTATGAAAATACAGACCCCTGTGTACTTACTTGGTATAGGTTTTGCTAGGAGTAAGAATTTGTTGAGGATAATGTCAGTTTCTTAATAAGATCTCATGCTTTGACTGTTGAGGAGATTAGTGATGGCTTGTAAGCTGTTGTTCCAAAGTGCGATGGCTTTGTTAATAGATTCTGTTATGGGAATAAGAATCTGAACATCGTCTGCATAGATGTAGTGAATGAGGTTGACTACTTAACAGTTGGCAAAGGGGAAGGAGGAAACGGCGGGGGAAACGGCGAAGCTGCTGCCGGGGGGGGGGGGGGGGGGCAATAACACGCGCCGGAAATGGTATTTAACCTTAGATGGAGTTTACCACCCACTTTGGCCTGCATTCCCAAACAAACAGACTACGAGAAAACCCGGTCCCGGAGCGCCGGGGGCCGCTACCGGCCTAACACCGTCCGCGGGCTGAGGCTTGATGAGAAGGACTTGGGGCCCCGAGCGGCGCCAGAGAGGCGATCTTCCGTACGCCACATTTCCCGCGCCCGCCGGACGAGCGGGGATTCGGCGCTGGGCTCTTCCCTCTTCACTCGCCGTTACGGAGGGAATCCTGGTTAGTTTCTTTTCCTCCGCGGCTTGTGTCCATAGGTGGGATTGACCTCTGTCCTAGAATGATGTGCCTCTTCATCCAGGCCTCGTGTTCCTACTGGTGTTTTAAGTCCATTGCTGTGCCTGCCTGTTCATCCAGACCTTGTGTTCCCACATGTATTATTATTTCTGAGAGATCTTCCAATTCCTTTGTCATTTTCTGAAGTGCATAAGTAGGGTAGCTAAATGAGGAGAATATTGGAGGGGCGAAGTTCCATATTGAAAGCTGAGTAGCTTTACTTATCTAGTGAAAGTTTGAAGGATCAGGGAAGGCTTGTAAGAATAGCCAAGTTTGTTAATAGATTCTGTTATGGGAATAAGAATCTGAACATCGTCTGCATAGATGTAGTGAATGAGGTTAAGACAAGTTAACAGTTGCCAAAGGGGAAGGAGGAAACGCCGGGAGGGGGGGGCTATAACACGCGCCGCTGGAGCAGCGGGCCACCTGCCCCCCCTGGGCCTTCCCAGCCGAACCGTAGCCGGTCGCGGCGCACCGCCGCAGAGGAAATGCGCCCTGCGGGGGCCGGGGCCGTCCGAGAGGCGTTCCCCGCCCCTCCCCCACCCCCCGCGAAAGGGGTGGGGGTGGGGGATCCGCCGAAACCCCGGTCCGACCGAACCCGCCGGGTTGAATCCTGCGGGCGGACTGCACGGACCCCACCCATTTACCTCTTTACAATTTCACGCCCTCTTGAACTCCCTCTTCAAAGTTGTTTTCAACTTTCCCTTGCGGTACTTACTTATTTATTTTATTTATTTAAGGTTTTTTTATACCGGCATTCATGAAATCGTTCACATGATGTTGCTTTACAGAAAACAGGGGTGCAAAGAAAACAACCTATAACATAAATACACGTGGTGAAGAGATGCAGTTACAATTAACTGGGGCTATGAACTGGGAGTGTAAGAAATAAAGAGGGATAGAGGAGGTTAATTATATACATGTGTAGAATATAAAAATATACAAGAGTACATTACAAATATGGCGTCCAATATATACAGCTTCTGAGCTGAGAATTTATTGATGGTGTGTGTTAGGTGCAGTTCGGGAAGGCTTGCCTGAAAAGCCATGTCTTGAGTCTTTTCCGAAAGGTTAGGAGGCAAGGTTCATTTCTGAGATCTGGGGGGATGGAGTTCCATAACGGTGGACCTGCTGTGGAAAGGGCTCAATCTCTAAAGGTGCTGTGATAAGTGGTTTTGGAGGGTGGAACAAGGAGGCATCCTCTGTAGGCTTCCCTGGTCGGTCTTGTGCATTTGTATAAACGGAGAGGAATTTGTAGGTCGATTATGGTGTGTTGGTGAAAGATTTTGTATATCAAGGTGATGGATTTGTAAATGACTCTGAACTGAATTGGTAACCAGTGGAGGTCTTTTAGGACTGGGGAAATGTGGTCTCTTTTCCTAGTGTTTGTTAGTAGACGGGCTGCTGCGTTTTGAACCATTTGGAGTGGTTTTGTGTATGAGGAAGGGAGTCCAAGAAATGTAGAGTTGCAGTAGTCTAATTTGGAGAAAATGAGGGCTTGGAGGATCCTGGTTAGTGTCTTTTCCTCCGCGGCTTGTGTCCCTAGCTGTGATTGAACTCTGTCCTCGAATGATGTGCCTCTTCATCCAGGCCTTGTGTCCCTAGCTGGGATCGACCTCTGTGCTCGACTGCTGCGCCTCTTCATCCCGGCCTTGTGTTCCCACAGGTGTTTTAACTCAGTTGCTGTACCCATTCTTCCGGGCCTTGTGTTCCCACAGGTGTTTTAACTCAGTGGCGGTGCCTGTTCATCCAGGCCTTGTGTTCCCACAGGTGTTTTAACTCAGTGGCTGTGCCTGTTCATCCAGGCCTTGTGTTCCCACAAGTGTTTTAACCTGGTTGCTGTGCCTGTTCATGCAGGCCTTGTGTCCCTAGCTGGAATTGACCTCTGTCCTCGAATGATGTACCTGTTCATCCAGGCCTTGTGTTCCCACACGTATTCTTATTTGTGAGAGATCCTAGGCTCCAATTCGTTTGTCATCAGCTGAAGTGCGTAAGTACAGTCTGAATTCACTAGACGCCAACGGAATTCACTAGACGCCAACGATATTCACTGGACGCCAATGTAAACACCGGGTACACACAACTCTAGGGGTGGACCCGTTCCAGGGAGTCCTTCCCTGAACAAGCATGAGGGTGGAGGTGGGCTTTACTGCACACCCACCTGACGGACCATGCCCATACCGCTGCCAATATTCTAGCATGCATCAGAAAGATGCTGGCGAGCTACCAGTGTTTTAACCTAGTTCCTGTGCCTGTTCATGCAGGCCTTGTGTCCCTAGCTGGGATTGACCTCTGTCCTCGAATGAAGTGCCTGTTCATCCAGGCCTTGTGTTCCTACTGCTGTTTTAACTCCATTGCTGTGCCTGCCTGTTCATCCAGACCTTGTATTCCCACACGTATTCTTATTTCTGAGAGATCCTCCAATTCCTTTGTCATCTGCTGAAGTGCGTAAGTACCGTCTGAATTCACTAGACGCCAACGGAATTCACTAGACGCCAACGATATTCACTGGACGCCAATGTAAACACCGGGTACACACAACTCTAGGGGTGGACCCTTTCCAGGGAGTACTTCCCTGCACAAAGGAAAGGGAACTCTCTCCTGGGCCAATTGATAAGAAAACCACAATTCTGCAGCCAAAAATAGGCTGGAAATCCTTCCCCCATTGACTTTAATGGGCGACATATGTACATATACCCAACTCATTAGATTTTTTTTATGTCCATATTGGCCGCAAGTGGGACCCACTTTCGGACATAAGAAATATGAACATAAAATTTTGCTCTGCACATCCCTATTGCGAGATCCATTGAGAAACTTTATGATTTGAATATAGATTCAGTTCTACATAATACAAAGGCTTTATTGCAGAAGTGGAAGGCACTCCCTTTCTCTGTTTCAGGTTGTTGTGCTCTGGTCAAGATGGCTATCCTTTCCAAACTCTTATACCCGCTACAAATGCTGCCGTTATGGCTTAAACCTTTGACCATACTTGCTTTTTGGTCTATGGAGAGCAGGGCAGGGCTGCACTCCCTGACATACCTATCTATAATGTAGTATGCCTGCTCTGCTACATGCAAGAGTAGGTATCACACCAACCAAAATTTGATCTAGAGGGCCTGATGGCCGTTTTGACTATACCCCGCTCTCTGATCAATTTGATTCATCTCAGTTCCAGTAGATTATGTACTTTGAAGCTTTCTGGGTTTTAGCTTACTGCTCAGCATAAAGCCTGGAAGTGTGTGTGTGTGTGTGTGTGGGGGGGGGGGGGGGGGGGGGCAGATGGGTGAGAGTGAGACAGTCTCTCCTTTTGTGCAATTTGTTGGCAGCATGGATTTTTTTACCTGGCTTGGAATCCTCTAAAGTTCTGGACTGGGCGGGCAAGGGGTTTTGTTTTCTGGCACATTTTGTGGACTTGGAGTCCAACTGTCTCTATTCATTTGAGCAGATATGGGAAGAGTGGGAGAATCAGAGACATCAAGCTTTTGCCTAGCTGCAGGCCCAACATTATTGCCATGCTGTTAGCAAAAATGACATAATCACTTGACTCTCTTACAGATGCTGAAGATAATTTCTAGGGATGTGCAGAAGGAAAAAATTTGTTTCGATTCATTTTTCATTTCGCTGGGACCCAAATGCGTTTCATTAGTTACATAGGGGGAAAAAGCAATTCATTTTATTTGTTTTTCATTTGCCATTAAAGTAAATGGGGGAAGTATTTGCAGCCTATTTTTGGCTGCAGAATTGGGGGTTTCTTATCAATTCTGATGAAACGTCTGGGGAGCAATCATCAGAACGAGAAAAGAGCTCCAAGGTATTTAGACTGTGGCAAAGTGGCATGAATAGCCAAGGCAGTGTATAGGGGCAAAGGGGTACCAGGAGTGGCAAGAATGCTTTAACAGAGGTGCAAAGCAGCAGCGAGAGTGTCAAAAACACACCACAGCTTCAAAAGAGAGCACCGATAACAGTTGCATGAACCATCGAAGGCAGCACGACAGGCAAAATGACAAGACAAGTGGCATCAATATCCTACAGCACAATGAACAAAGCAAGCAGAAAGAGTGTCAGAAAAAACCACAAGGCACCGATAAAGGGACAAAGCAGCAGAAAGACTAGCACCAACACACTGAGGAACCATGATAGTGGCAAGAACACCACATGGAGTAGAATCGTCTGGTATATGGCAGCAAGGCAGAGTAGCAGAAAGTTGATAGGAGCAAGACAGGATGGCAGAGCGGAGGCAGCCTGGTCCCTGTGGTTTTGATAGGGGCAAGACAGGCTGGCAGAGCTGAGGTAGTCAGGTCCCTGTGGTTTTGATAGGGGCAAGACAGGCTGGCCCCAGGGAGAGTTCCGTTTCCTTTGTGCAGGAAAGGGCTCCCTAGAATGGGTTCAACCCTAGAGTGGGGTGGTTCCGTTGGTGTCTAGTGAGCTCTTGCTCATCTTTTAAAATCTGGTGGACATAGCAGATATACAAACAAGAATTTTGAAGGCCGAGGCGGAGGAAGTTTCCATGTGAACAGCGGTTCAGCATGGGTCAGTGGGTGTTAAGAGATATGCTACACCCGGGGAGAGTTCGCTTTCCTTTGCACAGGAAAGGGCTCCCTAGAATGGGTTGGCCCCTAGAGTGGAGCACAAGCATTCAAAGTGTGGCGAGTCGATGTGGAGGAAGTTTCCATGTGAACAACGGTTTTGGTGGGTCAACGGGTACTAAGAGATAGGCTGGCTACACCCGGGGAGAGTTCCCTTTCCTTTGTGCAAGAGCTGGACACACAGGCACAGTGTTTAAGGTCAGGCCCTTGTAGTGACGTAAGGGCTATACAGTGGACAGACAGGTACAGCATTTGAGGTCAGGCCCTTGTAGTTACATAAGGGCTGGACAGTGGACACTGCAGACAGGCACAGTAAGGTGAGGCCCTTGTGACATAAGGGCTGGACAGTGGACAGACAGGCACAGCAGTTGAGGTCAGGTACAAGTGCTTATATTATCTGGAGCATATAAGGCAGTTGGAGCTGCTGCAAGGCTTTAAATTGCTTTTATTCATCTTGCCATTAACAGAGAAAATTTGGAAACCTAAGCAAATGCATGTTTATTTTCAAAAACACTAGCATTTTCATCAACTCTGGTGCCAGCCTTGAGCGGTGAGGGCTCATGATATCCCCTGGCATTGAAAATGCACGTTCACTGGGCATACTGGTTGGTGGACATGACAGATATCACTGAGCCTCTTTGGCTAGGTGTGGCCAGACAGTGGACTTGTGTGCCCAATATGCCAGCAGAACTCTCTGTATGTCCTCTATGGGCTCTGTGAGATACATAAGAACATAAGAAAATGCCATACTGGGTCAGACCAAGAATCCATCAAGCCCAGCATCCTGTTTCCAACAGTGGCCAATCCAGGCCATAAGAACCTGGCAAGTACCCAAAAACTAAGTCTATTCCATGTAACCATTGCTAATGGCAGTGGCTATTCTCTAAGGGGCGGATTTTCATACTCCGCGAATAGGCCTACTTTTGTTTGCGCTCCAGGCGCAAACAAAAGTACGCTGGATTTTAGTAGATACGCGCGGAGCCGCGCGTATCTGCTAAAAACCTGGATCGGCGCGCGCAAGGCTATCGATTTTGTATAGCCGGCGCGCGCCAAGCCGCGCAGCCTACCCCCGTTCCCTCCGAGGCCGCTCCGAAATCGGAGCGGCCTCAGAGGGAACTTCCTTTTGCCCTCCCCTCACCTGCCCCTCCCTTCCCCTACCTAACCCACCCATCCGGCCCTGTCTAAGCCCCCACCTTACCTTTGTTGGGGGATTTACGCCTCCCGGAGGGAGGCGTAAATCCCCGCGCGCCAGCGGGCCTCTTGTGCGCCGGGCCGCGACCTGGGGGCGGGTATGGAGGGCGCGGCCACGCCCCCAGACCGCCCCGGGCTATAGCCACGCCCCCGTACCCGCCCCCAAAACGCTGCCGACACGCCCCGAAAACGCCGCGACGACCGGGACCGCCCCCGACACGCCCCCCTCGGAGAACCCCGGGACTTACGCGAGTCCCGGGGCTCTGCGCGCGCCGGTAGGCCTATGTAAAATAGGCTCACCGGCGCGCAGGGCCCTGCTCGCCTAAATCCGCCCGGTTTTGGGCGGATTTAGGCGAGCAGGGCTCTGAAAATCCGCCCCTAAGTGAACTTAATAGCAGGTAATGGACTTCTCCTCCAAGAACTTATCCAATCCTTTTTTAAACACAGCTAAACTAACTGCACTAACCACATCCTTTGGCAACAAATTCCAGAGTTTAATTGTGCATTGAGTAAAAAAGAACTTTCTCCGATTAGTTTTAAATATGCCCCATGCTAACTTCATGGAGTGCCCCCTAGTCTTTCTACTATCCGAAAGAGTAAATAACCGATTCACATCTACCCGTTCTAGACCTCTCATGATTTTAAACACCTCTATCATATCCCCCCCTCAGTCGTCTCTTCTCCAAGCTGAAAAGTCCTAATCTCTTTAGTCTTTCCTCATAGGGGAGTTGTTCCATTCCCCTTATCATTTTGGTAGCCCTTCTCTGTACCTTCTCCATCTGTCACTTGCATTTGTGCTGGTGTCTCCTTTGCTTGGGTGGGCTGAGAGTCCTTCTTGCCAGCTGCTTTCGCTCTAGCCCATTCCAGAACAGATGCTTGTTTATGGGCAACATGGCTTTGGCATATTGAAGTGGAGGAAGAAGTACTAGATGTTGCTGATAGAGTGCTGCTCCTGCTTGGGCTTGCACTACTCTCTGAAGTGCCCGCTGTTTCCTCCTCTGCTTCATGCCTAATCTGACTCTGCCTATGGCGCTCCTGTTCACGGACTTTTACTAATAGCAGGACCTTCACAAATGTGAGGCAATTGGACTGTAGGGCAAGTTTCCCTTTCACACGGGGATCACAGACTGTGGCGAGCATGTATGTGTGGTCTTTTGTTAAAGGTCTTAATCTCTCTTGCACCTGCTTCTGCAAAATGTCCAGACAATGCAGCACCTCTGCTGTCATTCCCTCTTCCTGTTTAAAGCCCTCCAAATTTTCCTCCAGAAAATTAACTATAGGGATGATGTCAGCCTTGGCACTTCTGGAACTCAGCTCCTCCGTGGCATCCTTGAAGGGCTGCAGAATTTTTACCAGCTGACTCATGACTAACCAATCATGATGCCCTAGGGGATTCTGCACACCTGTGTCCATTGCCGCAGAAAGTTCATGAATGGGTGTCTGCTGCTCCCCTAACCTCTGCAGCATCATATAGGTGGAATTCCACCGGGTGCCAATGTCTTGAATGAGACGCTTGTGAGGCATCTCCAAATCAGTCTGCTTTTGTCAGGGAACCTGCTCCGCCTTCACAGTTCCGTGGAAGTACTCTGCTATGTTCCAGCACTTGTGTATTAACGTATGCAGGTATTCATTCTCTTGGTGATTGGACTTCAACCCCAGAGCTGACTTCACTACCAGGTGCAGAGTGTGTGCAAAACATCAGATGTTCTGAAAGCACCTGTTGCATATTGCCTTTACCATGTTTGCACCATTGTCTGTGACAAAGAACCCTGCCTGGAGATTCCTGTCTTGCTGGTGTAGCTGCCAGCCCGCCAGCATCTGTCTGATGCATGCTAGAATATTGGCTGAGGTATGGGCCTCGTCCATCAGGTGCGTGTGCAGTAAAGCCCACCTTCACCCCAATACTTGTTCACTAATGGAGCTGCTGCCTGCCCCTGCCTCAGCCAGGTCCCACCAGTGTGCTGTCAGGGAGAGGTAAGTGTGTGCAGCATTTATGGAGGTCCAGATATCCCAGGTGAAATGCATACTCCCCTGTGCCTTAGTTAGCAGAACTTGTATACGACTGCGATATTGGTTGTACAGGCTGGGGATGACCTTTCTGCTAAATGTGGTTCTGGAGGGGACTTTGTAATTTGGAACTAAGACCTTCAGCAAATGCTTGAAATCCACATTCTCCACTACCTGCAAGGGCTTGTCATCAAGGGCAATCATTTCCCCGATGCTCCTGGTTACAACTTTTGAGGCTGCCTGCCTCCTTCTCCGGAATAGCATTACCAACACCACCCCATTTCCTCCATGGTGGGCTGTCACGTCTGACACATGGCAGGGGGCTTCTGGCCTGCCACCTGACTGCTAGAAGGGGCTGAGGGCATGGGATGTTTCTGCTCCTTTTCAACCACTGTACACTGCCTGGAAAGAGGGGTCCCCTGACTGGTACTGCCACCATCCCCAGATGGCAGTACTGTTGGGTGTTGCTTCTGCATACGATGCATCATGCCAAAATTAGTTAGATGTCCCATTTGCTTGCCTCTGCTAATATTCCTGGCACAGTAATTACACTGAGCAAAATGCGGGTCGTCCATCATTTTAAAGTGGCTCCAGCTCACAGATTTCTTTCATGATCCCTTCTCTATAGTCTTTGAGATGGATGCTAGCACTGGAGTTGAAGTAGTGGGTGCACCCTGAGAAGGAATGCCAGGGGCATCAGTCACACTCTGTGCCTGCGCTGACTGCTCTTCCTCCTCCTCAGCATCAGTTTCATCTCTCCCCTGCAGCAATGAAGTGGAGGCTAAGACAGAACTAAGTAATCTTCCTACACCTTCTTCAGCTATTACTTCTTCCATTTCTGATGATGAGAATCCCACACAAAATGATTCTTCATCGGAATCAGAAGCAAACAGTGCCTGCACTACATTTTCAATGCTAACTTGAGTCTGCTGTCACACTGCTGCTTTTGGGTCTCACCCTTTGTCTTGCATGACTCAGCCTCCCCTTCCCTCACCTCCAAAACTACAGGGTCAGAAACAGGTGGTGGCAGTGCATCATCTTTAACTTTCAGTTTTTTCCAGATGGAACTGCCTGCACCTCCAGAGATTTTAGATTGGAACAGCTCCCTTTTTAACTTTAATGAGGGACTGGCACTGCCTTTTGAAGTGCCTCCTCTGCCAGACCCAATCACTTGACCATGTCTATCTTTCCCCGACATCATGGATTTAATGTCACTGCCTATTAGGGATTTCAATTAAAATAATTATTTCTTTTTTGGTGAATGAACACCTCTGTACCAATATATGTGTGTCTGGAAAACTGCCCACAGATGCACGGTGCAATGCCTTGATGTACACTACAACTGAGACATCTGCATGTGCACACACCAAACTTGTAACTACAAAAAAGAGGGATTTGGCTTAAAAGAGCACTGCTTCTTTCTGATCTGATGCACCTTGCAGCAAAATGCAATGCAGATCTGGGTTCTGTGTTCATGCCACAATTATTTTCATGCACTTTTAAATTGATCAAGAGCACTACCTAACAGCTCCCATGAGGGAAATTCAGTTCAAGCTATTACATAGAACTTGTATTACCAGGGCGTAGGGGGTTCTGATGAAATTGTGGGATTCAAACATCTGTTTAAAGTGTAATGTAGCCGCGGCAGCCCTTTGTCACATGTTCACTGGGTGCTCTAAACTATTTTTATTTGTGGCTTTTCTATACTGATGTTCGAAGGACATCACATCAGTTTACATGAATCAGGAGGAAAATACATTACATAAGAAGATAACTGGGGAGAACATAAGATGAACAACATAAGGCATAATAACAAGGAGAAAGAGGGAAGGAGCAAAGAGATTAGTACATTAAGAACATAAGAACATAAGAAATGCCATACTGGGTCAGACCAAGGGTCCATCAAGCCCAGCATCCTGTTTCCAACAGTGGCCAATCCAGGCCATAAGAACCTGGCAAGTACCCAAAAACTGTCTATTCCATATAACCATTGCTAATGGCAGTGGCTATTCTCTAAGTGAACTTAATAGCAGGTAATGGACTTCTCCTCCAAGAACTTATCCAATCCTTTTTTAAACACAGCTATACTAACTGCACTAACCACATTCTCTGGCAACAAATTCCAGAGTTTAATTGTGCGTTGAGTAAAAAAGAACTTTCTCCGATTAGTTTTAAATGTGCCCCATGCTAACTTCATGGAGTGCCCCCTAGTCTTTCTACTATCCGAAAGAGTAAATAACCGATTCACATCTACCCGTTCTAGACCTCTCATGATTTTAAACACCTCTATCATATCCCCCTCAGTCGTCTCTTCTCCAAGCTGAAAAGTCCTAACCTCTTTAGTCTTTCCTCATAGGGGAGTTGTTCCATTCCCCTTATCATTTTGGTAGCCCTTCTCTGTACCTTCTCCATCGCAATTATATCTTTTTTGAGATGCGGCGACCAGAATTGTACACAGTATTCAAGGTGCGGTCTCACCATGGAGCGATACAGAGGCATTATGACATTTTCCATTTTATTCACCATTCCTTTTCTAATAATTCCCAACATTCTGTTTGCTTTTTTGACTGCCGCAGCACACTGAACCGACGATTTCAATGTGTTATCCACTATGACGCCTAGATCTCTTTCTTGGGTTGTAGCACCTAATATGGAACCCAACATTGTGTAATTATAGCATGGGTTATTTTTCCCTATATGCATCACCTTGCACTTATCCACATTAAATTTCATCTGCCATTTGGATGCCCAATTTTCCAGTCTCACAAGGTCTTCCTGCAATTTATCACAATCTGCTTGTGATTTAACTACTCTGAACAATTTTGTGTCATCTGCAAATTTGATTATCTCACTCGTCGTATTTCTTTCCAGATCATTTATAAATATATTGAACAGTAAGGGTCCCAATACAGATCCCTGAGGCACTCCACTGTCCACTCTCTTCCACTGAGAAAATTGGCCATTTAATCCTACTCTCTGTTTCCTGTCTTTTAGCCAGTTTGCAATCCACAAAAGGACATTGCCACCTATCCCATGACTTTTTACTTTTCCTAGAAGCCTCTCATGAGGAACTTTGTCAAACGCCTTCTGAAAATCCAAGTATACTATATCTACCGGTTCACCTTTATCCACATGTTTATTAACTCCTTCAAAAAAGTGAAGCAGATTTGTGAGGCAAGACTTGCCCTGGGTAAAGCCATGCTGACTTTGTTCCATTAAACCATGTCTTTCTATATGTTCTGTGATTTTGATGTTTAGAACACGTTCCACTATTTTTCCTGGCACTGAAGTCAGGCTAACCGGTCTGTAGTTTCCCGGATCGCCCCTGGAGCCCTTTTTAAATATTGGGGTTACATTTGCTATCCTCCAGTCTTCAGGTATAATGGATGATTTTAATGATAAGTTACAAATTTTTACTAATAGGTCTGAAATTTCATTTTTTAGTTCCTTCAGAACTCTGGGGTGTATACCATCCAGTCCAGGTGATTTACTACTCTTCAGTTTGTCAATCAGGCCTACCACATCTTCTAGGTTCACCGTGATTTGATTCAGTCCATCTGAATCATTACCCATGAAAACCTTCTCCATTACGGGTACCTCCCCAACTTCCTCTTCAGTAAACACCGAAGCAAAGAAATCATTTAATCTTTCCGCGATGGCCTTATCTTCTCTAAGTGCTCCTTTAACCCCTAGATCATCTAACAGGGAGTTTACAGTGTCAAAAATGGAGCTTGGTGGATATAAAGGCTTGTTTGAAAAGTCAGGTTTTTAGGTTTGTTTTTTTTAAATTTGTGATGGCAGGGTTCCAGCCGCAGGTAAGGTGGCATATTGTTCTAGTTTGAAGGTCCTGCAATGGATAGTGCTCTTTCTTTGGTGATGAAAGATGGGAGGATTTAGTGAGGGATATGTGTAATGAACTGTTGTATGTGGAGCTGGTGGGTCTCTTGGAGGTGTGGAAGTGTATGGAGTAGTTGAACCAGTGTATTTTATGATTATGTAGTGTCTTGTGTATGATTATTAGATTTTTGTAGCGGATTCTGAAGGAGATTAGGAGCCAGTGGAGGTTTTTAAGCACGGGGGTGATGTGGTCCTTTCTGCGACTTTTAGTGAGAACTCTAGCAGCGGCATTTTGCAGCATTTTGAGGGGTCTGATGCTGGAAGAGGGGAGGCCTTGAAGAAGGGAATTGCAGTAATCTAATTTGGAAAACAATATAGCCTAGAGGACGGTGCAGAAGTTGTCAATGAGAAGGAGGAGTTTAAGTTTTTTGAGGACATGAAGTTTGTGGTAACATTCTTTTATGGTATAGCTTATGAACTTTTTGAGGTTTAGTTGGCTGTCCAGTATAATGCCAAGGTCTCGTACGTGTTGGGCGAAAGGAGTTGGGGGGGGGGGGGGGGAAGGAAGTTAGTGTCGGTGGTGGCCCAAAGTGTTGGGATTGCATGATTATAATAAGAAGTTCAGTTTTGGAGGTGTTGAGTGAGAGGTTCAGGTTGGAGGGGAAGTGAGTGATTGAACATAGGCAGGATTCCCATGTCTTGAGGGATTTAGAGATGGATTCGGTAATGGGGATAAGGATTTGGATGTCATCAGCGTAAATGAAATGGGAGAGTCCTAGGTCGGAAAGGAGTTGGCATAGGGGCAGCATGTGTATATTGGAGAGGGAGGAGCCTTGGGGTACACCTCGAGTTGTTTATAGGATCAGATTCGCTGTTACCAATTTTGACTGAGTAGAATCTATTGTTGAGATATGATTCAAGCCAGAGAAGGGCGGTGCCAGCAATGCCAATTTCAGTGAGGCAGTTTAGGAGAATCTTGTGGCTAATGGTGTCGAAGGCTGAGGAGATGTTAAGCATTGCTAGAATATAGGACTGCCCGGAGTCCATACCTTTAAGGAGGGTGTTAGTGAGGGCGATCAGGAGGGTTTCGGTTCTGTGGAATTTGCAGAAGCCAAATTGGGAGGGGTACAAAATATTGTTTTTTTTCAAGGTGGTCAAATAATTGGATGTTTATTATTTTTTCCATTAGTTTGGCTAAGAAGGGGAATGTTGATATAGGTCAATAGTTGGTTGGGTCAGAGGGGTTGAGATTGGGTTTCTTGAAGATAGGGTTGATGATGGCTTGTTTTAAGGGGGAGGGGACGTTGTCAGAGGTGATGGAACAGTTGATATTGGCTAAAGGTTTGGATATTAGGTTAGGGATAGTCTGGAGGTATTTTGGGGGGATGGGGTCAGTGGGATGTGCTGCTGGTTTAATTTTCTTTAGGAAGGTTTTTATTTCAGAGGCGGAGGTGGTCTCGAAAGAGTCAAGGGTCTCATAGTGGATTTTAATGGGGAAGCTTGAGAGGGTGGTGGAGGGAGGAAAGTTGGAGGTAAGCTTAAATATTTTGTTGTGGAAAAAGAGGGCCAAGTCACATGGTTTTGGTGTCATTTTCAGGGATAGGAGATGGGGCAATTTTGCTGAGGTTGAAGACATAGGAGAAGAGGGCTTTGGCGTTGTAGTGAATGATGTGAATTCTGACAGTAGAAGTTGCGCTTGGTGTTTAGTATGGAGGTTCAGTAGAGGGTAAGGGCAGATTTGTATGTGGCAAGGAGGGAGGGGGAGAGGTTTGATCACCATTTTTTTCCTGATTTTCTTAGGTCGAGTTTAAGTTGTTTTTTTTTAGTTCAGAGGTATACCAGGGGTTCCTAGCGTTGCAGGAGGGGTTCGGTTTTTTTGGTTGTTAGGGGGCAGATTTTATTGGCAATGTCATTGGTGATATTGTGCCAGTTGGAAAGGGCAGATTCAGGGGTGGAAAGATCGAGGTATTTGAGGGTGTCAGTGAGGGAGAGAATTAAGTAGTCTTTGGAGCATGGTTTTCTGAATTGGATGGTAGTGGAGAGTGAATGATGGGTGGGATGATTTTTTCACTAATGGGAGGTTAGTTGTGATGAGGAAGTGGTCTGACCAGAGGACAGGGGTGCATATAGGTGTCTTGAAGGGAGGGGGGGGGGGGGTTGAAGTGAGAGTTGTGAAAATGGGTCTAACATGTGGCCAGCTTTGTGTGTAGGGCTGGTTATAATCTGTTTAAAGCCAATGGCATTCATGGAGACAAGGAAGTCTTCGCAGGAGGAGGATGGAGGAATGGCATCTATGTGGAGGTTGAAGTCTCCAAGAAGGACAGTAGGTATGTCCATATTGATGTGGTCAGTAATAAGTTCAATAAGTGGTGAGGTGTTGTTTTGGGGGGGAGTAAACTAGGCATACTTGGAGTTGTGTGGAGAGCAGGGCAGGGCTGCACTCCCTGACATACCTATCTATAATGGAGCATGCCTGCTCTGCTACATACAAGAGTAGGTATCAAAGTAACCAAAATTTGATCTAGAGGGCCTGATGCCGAATTTGACTATACCCTACTCTCTGATCAATTAGATTAATCTCAGTTCCAGTAGATTATGTCAGTGGCGTAGCTAGACAATTTGGCGCCCAGGGCAAGAGACTTCTTCGGCGCCCCCTCCCTCCATCAATGATTTGCATTGAAATTGGTGCTATTTTTCTGCAGAGCCAGGCGTTTTGGCGCCCCCTTAGACCCGGCACATATGCTCAGTGTGCATGGAGTTTATACAGTGTCTAATTAGTATACATGGCTGTTATTACATCCCGTACTTCCACAAGTTTTTGCAGGATGCGCACAAAAAAAATCCACGCAGAAAAGCAGCAGTCTTATTACATTGGCCTGTCAGATAGCAGCATCACCCCGCCCCCATTAGACCTTCTGAAGGATAAGAGAAACACGATAGTGGCGCATGTGATCACCGTGGAAGTCTCCAAGATCCCAGTCCAGCTCAGTTCACAGATTATACTGATTTCCCCGCTGCCGGCGGCTAACACACAACATTCAGTGTCTGACCTGCACTCAGTACGCGGTGCTGCAGGGGCCCTCCACGGCCACACGCCTTCTTCCTGTACCACCCCCTTTCCTTTTGGCCGCTACAAAGAGGAGGGCAGTTCTGCAACAACGCTGCTGGACTCTCGGTTGACTAACAAGGAAAGCTCCCAAAAGAAAGGCGGCGCCACCACCGCCTCAGTCAAAACAGAAACCAAGCTCGAATGAGCTTCCGCCCGCCACGGTCTTCTCCAAGCAAGTTCACTCACAGTCTCCCGGGAAACACCTGACTGCCGGCCGGCTCCGCCAATCAGAGGGCAGCAGCAGCGAAGACAGATGAGAGACTGCCGCCAATAGGGGACACGCGCGAGCAAGGTTGGGGAGACTTCGCGGCCAGTTTTTCTCTGCTACAGTCTGCGCGTGCCGGCGACGGGAACGATTGGGGTTCCTTCCAGTCGTGCGTGACAAGCTATGGTAAACTGCTGCCACGAGGCGGTGCGCATGGGAATGGAAAAAGTTGGTCGGAGAGCGTAACAGGAGCTTTGTGATTCCTAGAGCGTACCCCTCATGCGTTTTGGCGCCCCCTTAGACCCGGCGCGGCCGCCCACCCCTCGCTACGCCACTGGATTATGTACTTTGAAGGTTTCTGGGTTTTGGCTTACTGCTCAGCATAAAGCCTGGAGGAGGTGGAGGGGGGTGGGGGGCAGCAGTGGATGGGTCAGAGTGAGACAGTCTCTCCTTTGGTGCAATTTGTTGGCAACGTGGATTTTTTACCTGGCTTGGAATCCTCTATAGTTCTGGATTGGGCGGGCAAGGGGATTTGTGTCAAGCACATTTGTTGGACTTGGAGTCCAACTGTCTCTATTCATTTGAGCAGATATGGAAAGAGTGGGAGAATCAGAGACATCACACTTTTGCCTAGCTGCAGGCCCAACATTATTGCCATGCTGTTAGCAAAAATGACATCACTTGATTCTCTTACAGATGCTGAAGTTAATTTCTAAGAACTTTGTAAAAGCTAGGCCAGGTTGCTATCTGGGGGAAACAGCTTCTTTCTGATCTGCCAGCCCCACCTTTGACACTCCTTGCATCAAAATACAGTGCAGATCTGGGTTCTGTCATCGCACTGCAATTATTTTCATGCACTTTTAAATTGATCTACCAGTACTACCTAACAGCTGCCGTGAGGGAAATCCAGTTCAAGCTATTACATAGAACTTGAATTACCAGGGCATGGGGTGTTCTGATGAACTTGTGGGATTCAAATATCTGGCAGCCCCTTGGCACATGGTCACTGGGTGCTCTAACCTACAACCCTTTTGGCACCATGTTACCACATATATTTGGACAAATTGTTGAGATGTCATTTCTTGGGCTGGTGAATCCTTCTTATGTCTTTGGGATAAGTGAGATCCTATTCTTGGGGCGGGGGTGCATATATGTAGGAAATTCCTTGCAGTAGTTATCCTCCTTGGAAAAAAAAGGCACCTTCTTTTGCACAGTGGAAGGAAATTCCACATCACGCAATTGGAATCCTTTTGCATGAGGGATCTGGCTTCCCATAAGGCGCATCAAGCATTAGAAGGTTACTTTCGATCGGGCTGATACAGAAAAAAGTGCGGGAG
This sequence comes from Rhinatrema bivittatum, assembly GCF_901001135.1. Lineage (NCBI taxonomy): Eukaryota > Metazoa > Chordata > Amphibia > Gymnophiona > Rhinatrematidae > Rhinatrema > Rhinatrema bivittatum. Next base: position 497,086,668 of record NC_042615.1, on the reverse strand, counting down.
AGCCAGCGAGCGCTTGCTCTCCAGACGCGCACCCAGGCCCCTCTTCTGGGTGCGTGAGTCTGTATGCAAATGAGGACCAGCGATAAAAAGGAGGTGCTAGGGACACTAGTGTGCCCTTTTTGACAGGAGCTGCGGCTGTCAGTGGGTTTGACAGCCGACGCTCAATTTTGCCGGCATCTGTTTGAACCCGTAGCTGTCAGTGGGCTCAAGAACTGAAGCCGGCAAAATTGAGCATCCGTCTTCCAACCCACCGGCCACCAGCTGATTTAATTTTTAAATTTTGGGGCCTCCCACTTAATATCGCTGTGATATTAAGTCGGAGGGTGAAAACAAAAGCAATTTTTTCTGCTTTTCCCCACGTTCCCCATGCCGGCAGGTGTTAATTTCTGAAAGTAAAATCTGTTTGGCTGCACATTTTACTTTCTGTATTGTGTAGGAATAACGAATAGGTGCATTAACGTGCATTTACATGTTGCGAGCGCTATTAGTTTCGGGGGGGGGGGGGGGGTTTGGATGCACATTTGATGCACTATTACCCCTTACTGTATAAGGGGTAAAGCTAGCGCATCAAACGTGTGTCCAAAGGGGGGCCAACAGTGCTCTCCACTGGAGCGCACTGTAGTATAGTGAGCTTTATGTTGGCATAAAGTACTGCAGGCTAGTAAATAGTATTGAAAACTTTGAGCTTGCTATCCTGCCTGACCAAGCTTGTTCGCTGGTGGGTGTTGTCCTCAAATAGGTGTGGGAATGGCTGAAAATGATTGTTTGGAATGGGGGTCATATTGAAAATTTTGGGTCACTATAGTTGATTATAGCCATTGCTATGACTGTTCTTGGGAGTTATGTTTGAAGATACATTCAAAAGAGCAATGACCCAATAAAGATGAATATATAAAAAAGTAGGTCAAACTATTCCTCTCTGAAACCGTTTGCACTCTTGGCATTCTCAGTGATCCCTTTCAATGCAGCTCCACATCACAGCCTTAGACTTCTATTCAAATTAGAGCTTTTACAGTTATCTGAAGCCTATACTGGATCCTCAAAAATCACACTGTTCTCCATTCCTCACTCTCTTCCAGTCTCAACTACTGCAACTTCATTAGGGTTATGGCTTATATAATTCATCTTTTACAGCTCATAAAATTCCACAGCTACGTTGTTAACATGAATCTCCAGATGACCACATTACTCCCATTTTACAAAGACATTTACACTGGCATCCTCTTATCAAATTCAGTATAAGCTTGCTCTCACTTCACTCTTCTGCACAACATTTCATCACCATGGTTTGCAGCTGTGTTAAAAGGCCACACTTCCATGAGAATGTTATGATCCTCAAATCAGACTACTGTATTGGATATTCCTGCAACAAAAGCATTGCACTTGGCTGAAAAGGACTAGCATGCCTTTTCTACGGCTAGGCCTATCCATGGGAATTCTCTTCCACCGGAGATAAGTAAAGTTAAACAGGTTTTCAGAGCTTACCTAAGGCATATTCCATGTATATTTGAGTACTGATCAGAGGCATGTGTACCTTTTAGTGCTCCTTGACTTAATAAAATGGATTAAAATACGACATGTATGTTTTATACTCCTCTAACTAGAGGAAGAGTAGGTAATAAGAATTTTAAAATGAGACTAGGTTCTCAAACCCATCCTCAGGAAAAAGACAAACCCAGCCAGCCTGGTTGATAAGCTATCCACACTGAACATGCACGAAAGATTTGCACACCTCACTCAGTGGAGAGAGCCTGAAAACCCAGCTGACTTTGTGTCCTGAAGTCTGAGAATTCCTGCTCTAAGGAAAATCTTTAGTCCAAGTTGAAGCCTAGAATAGCTTTCCTATGGAGTTGGGTGGGCACAAGTAGCATATATACACACACTATTTACAAAGGCAATGAAGACTAGTCCTGCACTAAGAACCTCTTGAGTGGTCATTCCTTTTGATGGAATGGACCATATCTATGTTTTGTTACCTCTAGGTTCATATCAGAAGAGAAGTACATGGCACTCTGGTCTGTTTCTTTTATGAAGGAGCCACACTATCCTCAATGCTTCAAGGGATCTTGCAAGGTATAAAAGTTTAGAGATGATTCCCTTTTCTCAGGAAGGGATTCAATTACAGTAGGGACAGGGAATAAGTTCTGCTGCTATTGGAATATTCAGGACCAGTGGCGTAGCCAGAATTGATTTTTTTGGGTGGGCATGCAGGTCTATTTTTTTTTTTATTGATAAATACCATACTGCACCCTGGATTGGCTAAGTAATTTGCAACAGCCATTATGCATCATGTATGAAACTTTAAAATTTACCTCAATTTCAAGCACTTACTAGCATTAAAAATTCCTTAATCAGAATTTATATTTATTGCAGTTTATAAATGCTGAAGTATAGAAAACAGATCCAGTCATGTAAAACAAATTAATGTATTTTCATGAGCCATCTTTGCAGAAAACCAGAAATCATAAATACAATATAATCAATCAGAACAGGTGCAGCACAGAGCTAGGGCAATTCACATTGCAATTAGCATGAAAAAAAGTTGTAATTCTGGTGTCACCTCAGCAAAAAATAACCCTCCACTGCTATTTGTGTGAAATTTGCAAAAAAAAAAAAAAAAAAAAAAAAAAGCCATCTAGACCCTTGCTATACAGTCACAGCACTGACTCCTACTTAAGAGACGTTGCTAGTTAATTCCTGTTACTTGTGAACTTTCCTTCTTAAGCCTGTGGGCACATTATATCCCTTCAGTTCCTATCATACTACAAGTCTGCTTTGTAAAGCCTGTTGCTATATTATGTTACTTGTGAACTGAGGTGATGTTCCAAATGTACCGTGGTATATAAAAATACTATAGAGAAACTACATGCTAGCAGAAATACTGCATTTCAATTACACAGGCAAAACAGAGACTGACCCTTACCTAATATAGAAATAAAAGACTACAAATTAGAAACAAACATGTAGATAAGAAATTTTGGTTTTAACAGTGGAATACTGAAGAGCAAAATACAAAAATGCACACTCCTAAAGATGACATTTAAATTGCTAACGTCTCAAAATAATTTTTTTAACCTTTGTATTTTTCTAATCAATTGGTCCTGGTCTCTTTCCTATTTTTTTCCCTTGTCTCATTTCCTAATTCTTTCAGTGTCTCACACACACCCCCAGTTTCATTCTTATGAACACAGACACATCCATGTACCCATTCTCACCCCACATTCAAGCTGCCATTCTCACCCACAAACAAACCCAGGCTTCTGACACACACTGAAGCTGCCATTCTCATTCCCACAAGCCCATGCACAGCTTCCGGTACTGCTTCCTCCCCATGAGGAAGAGCAGTTGGCCTCTCCTGCTGCCACTGGCCTCCTATCTTCAGATTGTACAGCCCACAGATCTTCCTATGGGGGGGGGGAGCAGAAGCTGTGCTTCTGCTCCCCCCCCCCCCCCCCAAAAAATGAGATTAGTGGGCCATACGGCCTCAGAACTGCTTCCCCATGTGTGCCATGCACACGGGCCTGGGTCCTCCAGTTCCGCTGCTTTTCCAGCCTCTCCCACTATTTACTAGTAAAGCTATTGAGAGCAAGTTCAGATAAACAACTTGCTGTGGATGGCCAAGGATACAGACCACAGCAGTGGTAGACTGCAACATGATTCTACAATAGTGTTCTTGAGTCACTGCTAGGACTTGGATTCTATTATGTAATTGAGAAAGACTTCAGAAGAAACTGATATATTGCCTGCCTGCTAGTGGAAGCTCCATGAATTACTGAAACACTGTTCTGAGTATCTGAAGGAGAGCTGGAGTCTATCCAAGGGACCAAGTATTCTCAAAAGCTAATGCAATCACACTGGAGGGTGGAGGCTGCAAGCCAAATGGTAGGGCTTTGGCAGAGGGAAGCCTGACAAAATACACAAGCGTACCAGCTTGGCATCTGCTGTGCTTTATATGGTGCTGAAAAAGAACCACATGTAGGGAAACCAAGAATTTATGAAAAGAAGAAACCCTCAAATGAGCTGAAGCTATAAACACTTATAGGTGAACAATTTATATAAATGCAATTACATCAGTACCATGGTAAATTTAAGTGCTACCAAAGTGTTAGGAAATACCCACTCAAACTTGTAATCATGGGTTCTCCAAATTCAGCTTATACATGCCACAATGAGAACATTTTCTTCAAAGACCAATATTAAACAAGACAATTATCTTTTATCTTCCTATGTTTGCCCGACACAGCATGTGTTTTGTGGACCTTCAAGGGCTTTAATAACTATAAGTTTTGAGTTTACAATGAGAGCTTTCTCTCCTGTTGTAACAGTGGCCATGGCATTTCCAGGCTCCTCTTAAATCAGTGACACTTAATGTACCGTGTTACTGATATAAGTGAACAATTTATAAAATGCTATTACATGTGTTATACCTTCAGCTCATTTATGAGCATTTCTCCTTTTTGTAATTAGTTCTTAGTTTCCCTACATATGGTTCTTCATTTTTTTGTATCATATTATATGGTTCTGAAGCAAGGGAACACATGGGTTACCATCTTCCATCCAAACCCCACTCTTGCTTTCCCAAATTACTCCCATGCACTAAATATGCTTAGGCTCAGGTATTTTGGTTCTCAGCATCTATCACCCTTTCAGACATGTTATCCAACACTGTCAAAATTAAAGAAATCCATCATGAACAAGTGTAGCTGCCAAAATATTTATTGCTATAACACACATTCCACCATTACAAACAAGCATTTATTCTCTTTACAAATATTTAGTACTATTCCTGTTTGCAAGTCCCACATGGAAACCAGTGAAGGGGCAGTCATGCCTATTGTGAACTGTCTTGTAACATTAAGGGTCTATGTGGCGTTCCTAAGCAATGCTGCTTCATGAAGTCAAAGATCTGCAGATTACTTAGCATACAGGACTTCCAGTGCTCTTTAAACCTGTTACAGAACTCTGCTTTCCATTGCTTATCTTCCCAGCATAGCCTACCAAAACAATCTAGAAATTTAAGATTAGTCCATTTCATTTTGCAGAAGTCCTATATAAAATAACTCATACTAGGGTTAAAGGCACTCCACCTCTTATTTCAAGTCAGAACATTAAGTGGAACCAGTGCTAGAGTGTAGTTTGTATTATTGTTCCTTCTGAAAGACAACACCTTGACTTCCCACATCCATCTCACCAGTGGCTAGTAGACAGCATAATACCATGTGACCCATCAAGAGGGCAATCGTTCAGGCTTGATATTGTATGTAACATCTCCACACAGTCACTTCTGTAGTTTAGCAGAACTGGAATTAGTGCTATTAGTAATGCTAGCTTGCATAGCAATTAGTGCTAGACTGGTGCACTTTAGCTGCTGTGTTCAGACTCTTGTTGGCTGGCTTGTTCTTGCTTCTGCTCTGGGCACACAGATCCTACCAACCAGTTGAGTGGTGTGGTGTTAGCAAGATAAGCCATCACCTCATCCATGGATTCCTTCATTTTCTTCAGCTGTTCTTTGCTGGTGCTGAGGAGCTGATCAGACAGGTCTCTGATGGAGCCAACAGAGTGGAAGTTCTGGTAGATATCTCCAGCCAGGCAGCTTATATGGTGGGCTTGGTTCTGGATGTTTTGGGGCAAACCTTGGATGCTTGATACCAGTGTGAGGCAGTGTGTCTGAAGCTGGCGAGACAGGTCCTGGGCAATAGCCAGGGCACATGATTCAATGTGCTAAAAACAGAAGAGACACTTTAGAAATCACAGAAACTGGCTGGCTGTATTACTATGTTCTGCTCATTGGATAAAGTTTACCTACAGATATGATTAACAGATACTGGTAGCATTTGTCATGCTCAGAGATCCCAGGCTATTGAGTAGAGTCTGTACGACTACACCTTGCTTGACAGGGAGGGTGTCTGTCATGACAGATTTACTAGTCAAGTGTCAGTGGGTCTAGTGTTGCTCCAGACACTCCCTAACTGGGAAATGTCCCAGTTTGATCAGTGGAATATAGGCCAGGAACTGGAAGTTGTGGCTCTTGAAGCAGTCCAGCACTCAAGTTTGGAATCTCTGGAGCCACAAGAGGGAGTGAGTGCTTGGAGCAGGTGAAGGATCAAGCCCATCAGATTCTATGGCATATGTAGTAATACTTCTATTCCACAGCTCTAAATATTCACTGTGGATTACTCACCCAATTCAGGAACAGTTCACACCTTAAAACAAAAAATACAAGACAAACCAACCCCAAAACAAACCACACACACAGAACTCAAAGAGTTAAGCACATTTAAAGTCTTCAATTGTTTTCTAAAAAAATAAGTAACCTGACATACACAGCCTGGAAGTAGTCCAACCTCCATGGAGTGTGCACCAGCAGAGGAGGTCCTACACCAAATAGCTACAGACACTTCTAGTGTCAATTGTCAGAAGTCTCATAAGATACAATGAGTGAGGAGCACTGCATTCTGCCAAAGGGAATTTGCCCTATTTAAGAGGGTTGTGAGGGGGGGGGGGGGGGGGGGGAAGAGAAACTACCCACACAATTCAAGTATCTAAAAAGGATAGAGACATAGCTTGAGAGGTTTTCCTATGGACTTATCGTAAGGTGTAGGTGTCAGTAAGCACCAGAGCCCCTGCTGAACAGTTTGGACATCATTTGAAGGGGTGGTCAAGTTGTTACAATTCTCCCAGTACCACCATAAACCTTTTTGGAATCACCAACTTATTATGCAAGTGTTACTTGAGGTAGAGGATCCTCGGCCCTAAGATCCTGGAATCCCAGTCCTCCCCAAATCAGAACCACCTTGGCAGTCTCATGGGGTTCATGGCCCCATAACATCCAGATATGCCCAGTATAAATGCAGAATGAGAGCTGGGAGGAGAGCAGGTAAGATTACTGAGCAAGTCAGTCTTTTGGAAGAAATGTGGTCTATATTAGCAGAGAAACCCAACTACTGCAAAGGATGGGAAAAGCTACTACAGACCTATGTCCCATAAAGCTTGGAAACCAATAATAGCTGAGTCTCTTCCTGCCACCCTTACTCTGGGCATCCGGTCTCATTAGGCTTAGTGGAGCCAGCTCAATATAGCTTGTCAAAATGGATCAGCAAGATAGTTGAGGGGCAGACTCCATGGCTCAGAGGCTGTGCTGTCCACTGCTATGCACAGTACTTGAATGCAGTTTGAATAATATGGGGCCCAAGAGGACAGATTAGCAATTCCAAAACAAATAACGCCACAAAGAAAAATGTTATAATTGAGAGCTGTTCAAGGCATGACAGAAAATGCATCTAGACTGTTGCCAGTGTTAGAGGTTTATGCAGACTGAATGCCTGGAAACATTGAGCCACCCAAAAGCTGTTTACCTCTCTACTGGGAGCTTCCTCTCCATCCTGCTGTCCTATGTTTCTCTTCCATGCTACCCAAGCCTGGTGCAGCTTCTCTTTGGCATCCTGCAGTTTCTGATTGGCACTAGACAGACTCTTTTGGGCATATTCCATCTGAAATCAGGAGAGTGTTGCTATTAGTAAATGGGCTTGGTACACGTTAGGGGAAAAACCTGAAGCTCAACTAATAAGTTAGTCTTCAGTGTAAATCATTCTGCTTTAGCCCTCTTTCCTCCAGCTGGAGAAAGTCAAAACATCAACACTAGTAAGGTCAATGACAATACCTGCAGTCTTACCCTAGACATCAGCTGATGCATCAAGACCAAAAGGCACCCAGTCTCCCCTGCACTGCTGAAATACAATACTAGTGATGGCCAACAGATAAGTTCAGTACAGGCTTCCTTTTCATCCAAGCTAGCATGTTAGTACTGCTCTTGGAACAAGATAAATGGGAGTCCACATATCTTACCAGATCAATGGTGTGATGGAGCTGAGAGATGGCCTCCTGGCTCCTGCATTTAGCATCTTTCACTGTGATCAAGGCCTGCTCATAAGCTTGCTTGCTAACCTTGGAAGATAGAGATCCCAGTCTAGCATAGTAGCTTGGCTTCTGGGTGCCAGTAGCTTCTTTGGCTAAAATGAGAAAAGAAAGCAACTATCAGCCTGGTTTCAAATCTTACTCTTATCTTGAGACAGAAGTAAAAATATGTAGAAACCCCTGGTCTCTGCAGTGGTGCTAGATCCCACCCTTAGATAGATAGCAAGGAAGGAGATACCATCCCATCAGCACTTCCCTCACAGGAGCTCTGAAGTGGGAGAAGTCATGCCTAGAAGGGGTGGGGGGGGGGGGGGGGGGGGGGGGGGGGGGAGGGAACTAGAAGTCCAAGAGTGTGGTCAGTGGTTTGGATTTTGAGGCAAGGAGCAGATTTTACTCATCTTTAATTTTAAAGATACTCATTTTTCCAGTACACACCTTGCCAGGTAGGGTCTATTCCTCCTTTGGTAACAGTTTGTGAGTTTTGGGTGTACCCTGGGTGAAACTGCCAAGGCTGTAAGGGACAAGACCTGAATACAGAGGCCAGGAGTGAGAAGACCTGTGTACTACTTTCCCCTGCAATGGGAAGGGTAGCACCGACTCATCTCAGAGGATTTTTTTGGGGCTTTGAAAGGTTTAGCACCCCTCCTCCCCATCCTGGAGCTTGGCTGCATCAAGCAGCAGAGCTTCACGATAAAGTCACTTCAGGAAGAGTCTGGATACCCATATTTTGGGAACCAGGATGGGTATGAACTGGACTCATGGGGACTTCAGGTACCATTTTGAGATTAAAGTGGATTCTCCTCTCATTGAGAGATCCTGGTTGGGCAAGGAAATCCCTCTCATGGTGACGACCAGCTCTACCCCAGGACCCTGTTCTGAGGATACATGCATGGAGGGGGGTGGGAATCCAATGTGTACATACATCATGGTGGGGCACAGATGAAAAGCAGAACCCTTATGATGAAATGTCACAGTAAAAGTTTGTTGACCATGCAAGCTGTCCAGACTGTTCCTGCAGCACCATCATGGAGTGGGTACAGAACACCAGCAGAGGTATTTTCACTACACGGCCCGGGCCTTGAATGTCAGCCTCCCTCCCCCAAAATAGGAGAATCCACTCCTTGGAACCAGAGACATTAGCCCCAAGAAATACATTATGGACCCTTCGGATATAACCAATCCTGGGGGGGGGGGGGGGGGGGGGAAGAAGAGAAAGTTACAGCGACAAAGCCACCAAGTCTAAAAAAAGAAAAGCCAGGAATTTCACATTAGGCCATACTCAACATGACTGAATTCTAAACAGAAAACCAGAGGAAAGTGAATAATTGAGGCTTTTTGCAAGCCCAGTTTCTCCTTACCTGCTTCCCCTTCTGTCACTGGGAGATACTGATCCACAAGGGCCTCCGTCTTGCTCAGTGCAGCATCTACCCCAGTGCTCACCACCTGTACCATGGGGCTTCCCAGAACAGAGTTAATGCTCCCAGTCACAACAGCTTTTGTCATTTCCATGCTCTCCTGTGTGGCTCCCTTGGCCTTGTCCACCACTCCAGTGACTGCATGGGCAACTGTGTCCTTGGCACCCATCACAGTCCCTGCTACAGCTTCTTTTGCACCAACCACCATGTCTGTGGCATTAGCAACAATCTACATGAAGAATCACAGTTAGTACTAGATGGTCACATCCGAGGACTGCCACTTGTTGCATCAAGTTTCCACAGGCTGCGAGAACAGAATCTGGTCCAAGCTCAGGAATCCTGATCACACTAAGCTTTGATATTTATGGCTCCTTTTTACCTGTCCAGAGTCCTGCTGTCAACTGCCCTCATTTCCACAATATGCTGTAACCTGCTCTATCTAATCTTTATTCACTGCCTTCCTTACTCCAGTTCAGTTATGATCAAATCTGGCCATTTTTTTCTATTGTTCCACATGAAAACTACCCTTGTTTACTGACCCTTCCTTGCATAGAAAAGCTTCAGCTGCACTTAGAGGCATTTATATATACTAGAAACATTGCTTTAAGAGCTTCAGTACATTCTGATCAGATTTCCAGCTGCATGAAGTTTTGATTTGTCCATGAAAAGCAACAGAACCTGGTTAATCCCCAGTTAAGGCAATCCTGAGGAGCCTCCTGCATTCTCTCAATACCCATGGGATGGGAAACTTGTGAGCATTCATAAGTCACCTGCAAGTAGTTCAGTTTAGTGAATCAAGATTTAAAAAAAAAAAAGAGGAAGGAAAGAGCAGTAGAATGGGGTCAGCTTGTTGCTAGAGCTCTGGCTGCAGCTCACATGACTTTCTACCTTTGCAGGTGATATGGAGAGATGTTTTTCTGGGGGGGGGGGGGGGTTGTTAGTATGCTAATATACCCATCTCTATATTAGTATATAACCTTTTAATTCCCCATACCCAAAAAAATAAATAAATCTCTCCCTATTACCTAGAAAGGTAGAGAGTCGTGTGCTGTTGCTATTTCTGTTTATAGAAGCACCTTTCAGGCTGTTTCTGTAATGCAGATCTCTTGTTGCCTGCTGTGATTAACAAAAGAACAACCTCACCTTGTCAGTAGATTGGTGAAGGACAGGCAGCTTCTCTTCAATTTTGTCCAGGCCTACACAGGCACAGTTATTGGCAAGAGCAACTACAAAAGAAAAGCAGACAGCTACACTTCTGCTCCCTGAACATTCAGACAAGCAGGATAGGAAGATGAGAGACTAGGAAACTATGCATTCAAGCTACTTATGACATTACCTAGAAGTCCATTATAAACAGGTTGCCAGCGAGAGAAGTGACTACACTTGGTGTTGTGGGCCCCCCATCCAGTTCTCCCTGCTTCTCAAAGTGCTTCCCATCAAGGAGCCAGTGTGCCAACTCCAGCAGGCACACTATTTTGGGATTCCAGTGCTGGCATTTGATTAAGAGTCTGAACAAAGCCACAAAAGCAGGGCCTGTCAGACAGCCTCACAACATAGCAAAGCCTGGAAGCAGTGGTGGGGATGACTGCCATTGGCTACAAGTGCACTAACAAAAGCAGGAGTGGTGACACCACATCAGCTTTATGGGCAGAAGGAGAGGAAGGTGCCAGTTATGGCAGCTCAAGGACTACTAGCACAAGGTCATCATCCAAACTAGACAGCAAGGGGTCAGCATTCCCTGGCTGTGTCAGACCCTGTATGGTAACAGGGTGGGAATTGAAATGTTATCTGGTGGCACCTGAATAGTATGTACAGAACCATGCACTGATATTTTTCTACTCTTGTTGCTCTAAAGGTTTCTTTTCATGCCTCCACAGAAGAGCAGAGTCATTTCTATTTCATAGTAATATTTCTCATGGGAGGTATGGGGGAACCCACTAAGCACACCTGGATCTGTCTATGAAGTTTATTCTACACTCCCTATAGTAATAAGCTGGGGAAGTTTCCCTTATAACCACAATAGTGCTGGGAAGATTAGGCAGAGATGGAGCTGTGGGTCCCAGAGAATGAGCTGTATTAGTTGACTTTACTTAATGGTTCATAGATTGCAACCTGCCTGCTGTGGATCCAGGCATGCAGTGCCTCCTGGTGGGACTGCTGCCCACTACACCAAGCAGTCAACATCATCCAACCCATTCCCTCAGAAACCTAAGGGACAGGGAACCACTCTAGGAAGGCACGAGATGAAACTGGTGTTTGGACTAGAATAGCTTAAACAGATCGCCAGTGGAAAATAAAATTTAAGGCAGCTTAAGGTTGAATTATGTGCTATGTTTATCATGGGGAACTTTCCAACTGAAAGAAGGTGCATTTTGAACAATGAGAAGGTTTTCTATTCCTAAAGAAGATTGGCGTAGTTGAGAAATGGTGCACTAAGACTAGAGAGTCAGATGTCTAGGTTTGGAGGCTTGTAACCTTGTGTAGTGCTTAAGTTGGTTTCTGAGCTGGAGAAGTAGCCCAGGAAGGTTTACAAGGAGATAAGGACTGTCCTAGTTGAATGAAGGTGTTCTGTGTAACTTGGAAAGCCCACAGCTTGTGACAGACTTTTGTAGAAGAGGCATCACACAGTGTTACATCTTGGGTCCTATAGGAATAAGGGCCCTCTGACAACAGACTGGGAAAGCTCTGAAAAATGGTCAGCTGATTGAGAATTGCAAGTAATGGGTAGAAAGGTTTTGGTGTTTAATTCTGGAAGTATGCTGCTGATGTTTTCCATCTTTGTGCACCAACTGGTTCTTTGTTTTAAAAAAAAATATGGAGAAACTACTTATGTACCCAGCAAGAAAAGTCAATACACAACCCCCTTAGGCCTCAAATTTTGATTATTCCCTAGTAGGAGAATCCTGGTTCGAGACCAATTGGCTGGCTTTTACCATCTTTGCAGCTGCCAAGAGGTGACATCCCCACTCCTGTCACCTTGTCAGGGAGGATGGAGTTAAAAAAACCAAAACAAAAAGACTCCACACTATTAGTTCTTACTAGAATTTTTTGTATTAATTGAAATTGAATATCAGCAGCACAGCAAGAATCCAAGTTGCCATAGGCAATAAAGTAGGAAAAATACTAGAAGCAGACCAAGAGATCAGGCAATGTCTGCTGGATAGAAGGGGGAACGCTCATTCAGGAAATGAAGTCTAATGTAGCAGTGATGCTCTACCTGCAGTTGATGTCCAGTCCTGTTAGAGAAGATGGGACGGCCCAGCAGCATTACTGTGCACCATGTGGAGGACCTGGATCAAATCTGCTGGGGAGGCAGTATTAGACTGTCCCTAGGGCCTGGGGTTGCACTCACCATGCACCACTTAATGCCCAGACTTAGAGCTCATAGTTATAGAGTTTTGGCCAGAGATCTATGCATGGCCACCAGCTGAGAAAAATAGACAGGGAAAAAATCCCAGGCAAATGCAAGTAAAAGCTTAGTGTCCCAGTGCAAGGGAGGCTGGAACCTAAAGATACAGGTGATTGCCAGGGCAAAATAAATCTCAGTAGGATGTGGGATGTTACCACCCATAGCTAATAAAGGTTTGGATTTCCTTTAATGAAAGGGAGAATTTTAAGAAAAAAAAAAAGTCTGTTAGATCATGCAATAGAGTGCTTAATATGCCACACACACCATAAAAAACAGATGAGTCTAGACATTAAGTTAACCATACATTAGTATTAAAAAAAAAAAGCCAGTTCTAGTTAGATACTATTGGCTACAAGCCTCAGTCATTTACTTTCCCTCAAATGGATGGAAAAAATATGAATCCTATTCAGTTGAGCAGTTGCCATCACTTACTTTGTGGCTCCAGTTTTTGGATGATGGGCTTTGTACTTGCAAGGGTCACAGCAGCGATGCTCTTCACCCCCTCCTCTGCCACCTCACAGACAGACTTCAGGTAGGGATGCTTCTCTTTCGTGCTGACGTAAGCAGATGAAACCATGTCACAGGTAGAGCTCACCAAGGGCAGGTTAGCCACCCTCACCGCCACATTCTGGCAAGTCAAAATTTGGAGAGAGAGTTAGCAATCCAGCTACAGTGCAACCATGGAAAACGGAGCCAGCGCAAGCAAAAGTATTTCATGCCTACCTGTTGTGGTTCAGCTGCTTCTGAAGCCATTCTTTCAAGCCTTCAAAAGAAGAAAAAAAATGTTAGCTGAAGCTTGCATTTTCTGCCAACAGTTTATAGGACTCTTCTCCCCTATCATAAACAGAGCTAGTGTTTCAATATCTTCAATGCAGCAATAAACCCAATGGCAATTTTACAATAAGAATCACAAAAGTCATAGTAAATAAGTAATAATTAACTAGACATACATCAATAAGCCTGTAAGTAGCTGTGTACTTTTTACATGGAGTGGGATATAGATTAGATTAGGTGGTAGGCCAACAATGGACTCAGCTTGTTTTAATGCTAGCACAGAAGTGCATGCAGTTATGTAGAATAAGTACTTATTTTTATCTTCCTCTTTGCCATATCCTTGGCATCAAGGTTACCCAACCCTTCTACTAGCTTAAAAAGCATCATTCACTACTTGTGACCAGGTGGGTGTTGTGATATGGATCTGTCAAAATGCAATAAGCAGACCCCCCCCCTCCCCTTTTTCTTAAAATTAAATTGGATTGCATTTATGCCAGATAGCTACTCCAGAGTGGATTAAAAAGGTAAACAAACAAAAGGGCCCAATTTTATGAAAGCATTTCAGATGTAAATGCACTTTACTCAGGGTAAGTGGGCCTTTGAAGATTACTACACCACACCAAGTTGTCTACAGACTTTATCCATGCATTTTATGTGCATAAATGGCTTTTGAAAGTTGCTACAACAGTAGTTACATTTACATATAAATCTTTTAAAAAGTTATCCCAAAAGGCTTAGAAGAATACTGGACAATACACTTGAAAGGCTCATTTGCCAAGTAACAGAATAAAGTTTCACCTGGGGGTTAATTACAAGTGATCAGCACTAGCAGACCGGAGCACCACTCGCCTCTAAACACCAGGAAAGAGGAGGGCAAGGAGAGGCTGACAGGTCTCAAATAAGGAGCAATATTAGCACGGACGCTTCTAGGGCTGGCAAATGGGAGATAGCTTTAGTTATTTGAAGCCAACACGCAGAGTACAGGGGCCAGCTGCTTCCCCCCCCCCCCCTTTTAAAATCATCTACCTCATTACTATGGAAGCATTTACACCTTTTCTGGGTTTAGGTGTAGAAAATGGAGGTGTGGGGGGGGGGGGGGGCGCGCAGGAGATGGCTATTTCCAGTTTGATTTGTTGTATTGAAACGTTGGCATTGCCTCTTGTAAAGATAATCATCCAGACCCCCTTTTATTAGCCACATTTATCACACAGAATAAAGAGAAGCCACTTCCATCCATAAGACAGAAGTTGAAGTCCCAACAACCATGAAATGCAACAGCACTAAAGAGTTTAAGATTAGCCATATTAAGAATATGTATCACTTCGGGAACACGAAGTACGAAAGGATATTTGGCCTTTACAAGCTCCAAATGAATTAAGTTCTCAGACACAGACAGAGCAGATCAGGTGCTGAGCAGGCGCCCCTCCCTCCCCAACATCAGGTACAAGCCCCCTGAGGACTGGCTCCTGGCCCCAGGTGAGCAGTCAAAGCAAAAACAATATTAGTTCAACAGTACAACAAACTCCCTTCTAATTACCACCAAGTAGATAGGATTAGGTCCTTCTTCCTCAACCGCACAGAATCACTGCCACCTCCTCTTCTGTTCCCCAGCTACTCTGGAGCCAGTTCTAGGGAAGATAAGGGTGGGGTCCAGGGACTCGGCGGCTCCGCCCTGTGATTTTTACCCTTAGTTGTTTCTCCCCTCCTGCACCATTTTCAGCCTGAGCCAGTCTGTTTCTACTTCCGGTCCCCCTTTTCCCGGACGCACTTGCTTCACATGGCTCTGTTCTCATTTCCCCTAGGGTAGATTTTTGTTAACGTTAATGCAAACGCCAGAGATTCAGTGGGTACAAGGGGCTCATGCCCCACATCTGTCTGTTGACTGCTCCAGCCCCTTTCCTGGGGGCAGCTTTCAGGGAACAGGAAGATTGGGGCTGGAAAAGGGAGTTTAATTGTTTTCTTCTCTGCAGTGCCTGCTCCATCGTCCCCTCCTCCCCCTCTTGTCCCCGCAGGAGGGGAGGGGTTGAGACTGGAGCAGCCCCTGCAGGCGGCATGTGGTGAGAAAGAGGAAGGAGGTGTCTGGACAGGAGAAGAGAGTAATTGTTTTCTGTTCTGCTGTGCTTTTTTTTTTTTCATCCCCTCCCGTCTTTCAACAGAGGGGAGGAACTGGGGACCAGACTCATCCACAACCTTTGATCTCAGGATTCTGGACTCAGCTGAGGGCAAAGCGTGGGTGGAGGAAAGAAATATTCAGAGAACTGTAAGTGATCGACATGGAAGAAAAGTGAAAGGGGGTGAGTGAAGAGTGGGTGAATGTTTGTGGTGTGAAAGGATGACTGATGAGGAGGAAGTGAATAGTGGAATGAGAGCAGGATTAATGTTGGGGGATGTGAGGAAGGAGTGGTCTAAAAGGGGGTGAATACTGGGGAAGTGAGGAGCTGGTTGAATTCTCCTGGGAGTATGAGGAAAGGTGGTGAATTCTGGGGGGGAGCAGGATAAGGGAAGGTGAATGTGGCTTCCTCCCCCCCCCCCCATCTCCCTGAAATTAGTGCAAACTTGAACTGTCTGAGGTGATTAGAGAGAGTCAGTATATGGGGTTCATGAAAACCATGTGGGAGGAGGGGATGCATATGAGGAAGTGCAGGGGTACAGTATCTGGGGAAGGGGTGAAAATTGCTGGAAGGGCATAGACTGTATCAAAGAACTCCAGAGGTGGTGATGGGGTGATGAGAGCCAGAGATGGGGTGGGTCAGATATGGTGATGATGTTGATGGAGGTGTATCTGAGCCAGAGAATGAGGTGGAGAAGTGGAGAATGGTAACGAAAAAGCTAGAGATGGTGATGGGGGGGGGGGGGGGGGGTGGAAAAGGAAAGCTAGAAGTGTGATGGAGTGGGGAAGGGGTTGTGAGAGGTAGTGAGTAATTGGGAGGAGGAAGTATGAGAGAGGGAAGTGATGTGGGATTGGTGTGTGAGAGTCATAAGGGGTGAAGGGTGAGTGTGTGTGATAGAAAGTCAGAGAGGACATTGAATGGGGGAGGAGAGAGTATGCAAGGGCAGGACTGAAGTGAAAGTGAATAAGAGAGTGTGTGGTGATAAGAATGAAAGAGGATAATTGAGGGCCGTGGGAGTCAAAGTGGGGATAAAGACTCCATGAGAGAGACAAACTGGAGGGGATGAGTGAACATGATGGGGAGTGATGAGAGAGGGGAGGCTCTCAGGAGAGAAGGGGAGAGTTGGGTAAGTGAAGTATGGGGCAGGGAGAACTGGAGAGTGATAGATGAAGGATAGAAGATAAATGAGGGTGAAGAAGAGATGAGATCCAGTTGTGACAGGGTAAAGGGAGTGAAGTGATTGTGATGTAAGGGAAAGATTTAGAGGCAGAGAAGAGAGATGTGGAGGAAAATTACATTAAAGGGAAAGATAGTAGTGATTGCATTAATTTGCTCACCACAGACTACAGGCCAGCAAGTCTGACCTCGTTGGTGAGAAAATTAATGGAACTGCTGCTATGACAGAGGATAGTGCAGTTTCTGGAATCCAGTGGATTACAAGATCTGAAGCAGCATGGTTTTACCAGAAATAGGTCTTGTCAGATGAATCTGATCAATTTCTTTTCTTTGGATTTCAGTAAGGCTTTTGACACGGTTTCACGTAGTTGACTTATAAATTCAGTGCCCTTGGTATGGGAACTAAAGTGACTGACTGGATTAGAAATTAGTTGAGTGGTAGATTACAAAAGGTAGTGATGTGTGGAGCTCACTCAGAGGAGAGAGATGCTACTAGCAGTGTGCCGCACGGCTTCGTCTTTGGAATGGTTCATTTCATGATTTTCATGAACATTATGGAAGG
The DNA here is from genome assembly GCF_901001135.1 of Rhinatrema bivittatum. Classification (NCBI taxonomy): domain Eukaryota; kingdom Metazoa; phylum Chordata; class Amphibia; order Gymnophiona; family Rhinatrematidae; genus Rhinatrema; species Rhinatrema bivittatum. The sequence goes on along the minus strand of NC_042615.1, from coordinate 497,069,307 downwards.
ATTATTGGGAAAAGTTTGTCTTTTTGCCGATGATGCCAAAATTTGCAATAGAGTAGACAACCAGAAAGACATGAGAAGAAATCTAATGAAGCTCGAGGAATGGTCTAGGGCAGTGATGGCGAACTCCCTTTCTTGGATGCCACAAACAGGCCAGGTTTTCAGGCTATCCACAATGAATATGGAGCAGCCCAAGTCCTGGCACTCTTCTTCCCTGTTGGGGCCTGGCCTTCTTACCAGCGGCTTTTCCTTGGAGCGGCCCCAGTCCCTGCACTCTTCTTCCTTGTCGGGGCCTGGCCTTCCTCCCAGCAGCTCTTCTTCGCAGCGGCCTCAAGTCCCCGCACTCTTCTTCCTTGTTGGGGTGGCGGAGCCTGGCCTCCCCTCTAGCGGCCCTTCCTTGCAGCGACCCGAATCCCGGCACACTTTTTTCTTGTTGGGGCCTGGCCTTCCTCCCAGCAGCACTTCCTTGCAGCGGCCTCGAGTCCCAGCACTTTTCTTCGTTGGTGGGACCTCACTTCCAGGGGGGAGTACTGAAACTACTGCTTCTGGGCCTCTTCCCTACTTTTTTGCAGCCTCACCACCTATCTTGATGGAGGGCAGGCAGGGCTGAGGAAGATAGTGGTCTCTTGCAGCCTGCACTAACAGCCACTCGGCGCCACCGCGGAGTCGAGACCACGTGACCGGCCAGACCATCCCACCGGCCGAAGCCCGATCCCCCAGTAGGCCAATCCGCCCCTGGGATGGGAATAAATAAAAAAGCTTGGGGGTAACCTGCACGGAGCGGCAGTTACTACCTTGGGAAGCTTGCTGGGCAGACTAGATGGATCATTTTGGTCTTTTTCTGCCGCCATTACTATGTTACAATAAATACACTGAGATGATTTACCCAAAAGAATCAGTTTGGAAGGTACCCATGAACCAGATCTTACTTAAATCATACTATAAGCTTATATCGTTATTTCCTGATATCCAGCTGTCTCTAGCTTGGCAAAAATCCACAGCTGGTACAATTTCTAGGCAGCAGAAGCTCTGTTTAGCATTCATAATTATTATTACTCCATTTTAGCATTGTGACAAGAGCAGGACAGTAAAAATCTGTTTGTTTTATATCGAGGTCAGAGTTTCTCCTCCCTGCAGGACAACTGCACCACAAACATTTCCAGGAATGTCTCATCCCAGGGGAATAGTTCATGTTTGGACTATGTCAGAGCAGACATAATTCTTATTTTGATATTTTTTAAGGGGCTATTTGAAAATATAAACAGCAGAGAGTAATTCTACATACGATTTTTATTGTAATGGGTAAATTACAGGTCACAGGGCTTTCTTGTGGATTTTTTTTTAATGCAGTACGTTCCTCTTTCTGATGCAAGCAAAATTACAAAGAACAGCACCTTGTACTTGTAAAGCAAGTCACACTGTTTGTGGCTTTGTCTCCAATTGCTTCAGTGGAACTATGGAAGAAAAAAAATCCTTTTGGCAGACACTTCTAGGCTGAAATCTGCTGTTGTTCTGGCTGCCCAGATTCAAGAAAGGGGCTTTGAGCAAAGAAGCATCTTAAGAGTTAGAAGTAAGCTCTGGGGTCTAATGTTGAAAATACTTGGGCAAAGAGAGGCTCCCCGGCAGAGATTAAGGAGAGGCTTCCTGCAGCTGAGATGTTGGCAGTAGAGGAGGACCGGAAGGCTCATCTGCATAGTGCTCCCAGCATCCCCCGTGGTTTAAGAGGATTGGAAAGTATAGTTTTCAGAAATTTTGGGGCTTATAAAAGTTTGGTGAAAGGTGAAATTAAGGGATATATTCTTTAGAGTTTGTATTTTCTGAAGTAATAAGCAAGCCAGAGATAGTTAATTCTAGTGTCTGTCTTTCCCACCCACTCAACCCCTGATTTTTAGGCACAAGACACTTTCTCATTAAAAATCAATCAGGGTCTTATCCAAAACATAATATTGTACCAGCCCTTTAATTTATCCCCTTGTAGGACACTAGCTGATTAATTACTAAATTCACCTGTAAATTCAAAGTACTCTCATTCCAACTCCCTTAGTATCCTAAACTTAACTAGGAACTCAATAATACTAAGATGAAGGCAGCAGTCCAGCAGCAAGAGGGGGGCTTTCCAGTCTTTTGCATTGAGTGTCACATGTATGATTTTTTACCCGCCGGTGAGAGATTGTATGTGTGGACTCGGTGCAAAGAGCTCCTGGCTCTCAGGGAACAAGTCCGATCTCTGGAGGCTAGAGTAGCAGACTTGGAGGAGCTGAGGAAGACAGAGAGGTACATTAATGAGACCTTCAGGGACATAGTAGCCAAGTCCCAAATCCATTCTGGCAGCCCCAGTGCTGCCTTGGATCAGAAAGGTCTCCCAGTAGGAGAACATCACCCTGGTGTAGCAGGAAGTGATCCTGTAGCAAGGACCTGCTCTCCAGGTGATGTATTGTCCTCTCGCACTGAGGACAAATCTCCCAGGGCTACTGCCCAGGAGGGAAGGGTTAGGTCGGCCGTCATAGTTGGTGATTCGATTATTAACTTATTGCTCCTCCCCCTCCCCTACCAACCCCCACCCTCCTGAACCCTCTCCTATACTTTCCTATAAGTAACCCTCCTATACTTCCCTATAAGTAACCCACCTGAACCCTCTCCTATACTTTCCTATAAGTAACCCACTTAAATTTGTATTCTTTCCTGTAAATAGCACGTTACAGCCTCAACTCTTGTAAATAATCTGCCTAAACTTGTATATATTCCTCTAAATAGCTCGTTACAGTTTTAATGCTTTAATTTCTATGCCCCCTGCTCTATGTATAATCCTCCTTGTTTTCCCCTCCCTGTTGATTGTAATTTCTGCCTTTAGTTACAATGTGAACCGGTATGATGTTTGCATACTAATACCGGTATATAAAAGTTTTCAAATAAACAAATAAATTAGGAATGTAGATAGCAGGGTGGCTGGTGGACGTGAGGACCGCCTGGTAACTTGCCTGCCTGGTGCGAAGGTGGCAGACCTCACGCGTCACCTAGATAGGATTATAGACAGTGCTGGGGAGGAGCCGGCTGTCATGGTACATGTGGGCACCAATGACATAGGAAAATGTGGGAGAGAGGTTCTGGAAGCCAAATTTAGGATTTTAGGTAGGAAGCTGAAATCCAGAACCTCCAGGGTGGCATTCTCTGAAATGCTTCCTGTTCCATGTGCAGGTCCCCAGAGGCAGGCAGAGCTCCAGAGTTTCAATGCGTGGATGAGATGATGGTGCAGGGAAGAGGGATTCAGCTTTGTAAGGAAACTTTTGGGGAAAGGGGAGACTTTTCTGAAAGAATGGGCTCCACCTTAACCAGAGTGGAACCAAGCTGCTGGCACTAACTTTCAAAAAGGAGATAGAGCAGCTTTTAAACTAGAACAAGGGGGAAAGTGGACAGTCACTCAGCAGTGCATGGTTCTGAGAAATGTATCCTTGAAGGATACTAATGAAACAGGAGAGGTAGGGCATCCCAACAGAGAGGTTCCATTAAACGAAAACATAGTTCATATGCCTATATGTAAAAAATCACCAAAGCTAATAATTTCTGAATTACCCCAAACAACTGAAAAGCAGGTTGTTAAAATAAGCAAAAACCACACTTTGAAATGTCTGTATGCCAATGCCAGAAGTCTAAGAAGTAAGATGGGAGAGTTAGAGTGTATAGTAGCAAATGATGAGATTGACATAATTGGCATCACAGAGACTTGGTGGAAGGAGGATAACCAATGGGACAGAACTATATCAGGGTACAAATTATATCGCAATGATAGGGAGGATCAATTTGGTGGGAGTGTGGCACTTTATGTCCGGGAGGGTATAGAGACCAACAGCATAAAGATCATACAAGAGAATAAATGCTCAGTAGAATCTATATGGGTAGAAATCCCATGTGTGTTGGGTAAGAGTATAGTGATAGGTGTATACTACCGTCCACCTGGACAAAATGGTCAGACAGATGATGAAATGCTAAGAGAAATCAGGGAAACTAATCAATTTGGCAGTGCAATAATAATGGGAGATTTCAATTACCCCAATATTGACTGGGTAAATGTAACATCAGGACTTGCTAGAGACATAAAGTTCCTGGATGTAATAAATGATTGCTTCATGGAGCAATTGGTTCAGGAACCAACAAGAGAGGGAGCTATTTTAGATTTAATTCTTATTGGAACACAAGATTTGGTGAGAGAAGTAACGGTGGTGGGGACACTTGGCAACAGTGATCATAACATGATCAAATTTAAACTAATAACTGGAAGAGGGACAATAAGTAAATCTGCAGCTCTAACACTAAATTTTAAAAAGGGAAACTTTGATAAAATGAGGAAAATAGTTAGAAAAAAACTGAAAGGTGCAGCTGCAAAGGTTAAAAGTGTTCAACAGGCTTGGACATTGTTTAAAAATACAATCCTAGAGGCGCAGTCCATATGTATTCCGCATATTAAGAAAGGTGGAAGGAAGGCAAAACGATTACCGTCATGGTTAAAAGGTGAGGTGAAAGAGGCTATTTTAGCCAAAAAAACATCCTTCAAAAATTGGAAGAAGGATCCATCTGAAGAAAATAGGATAAAACATAAGCATTGTCAAGGTAAGTGTAAAACATTGATAAGACAGGCGAAGAAAGAATTTTAAATGAAGTTGGCCATAGAGGCAAAAACTCATAATAAAAACTTTTTAAAATATATCCAAAGCAAGAAACCTGTGAGGGAGTCGGTTGGACCATTAGATGACAGAGGGGTTAAAGGGGCTCTTAGGGAAGATAAGGCCATTGCAGAAAGACTAAATGAATTCTTTGCCTCCATGTTTACTAATGAGGATGTTGGGGAGATACCAGTTCCAGAGATGGTTTTCAGGGGTGACGAGTCAGATGAACTGAATGAAATCACTGTGAACCTGGAAGATGTAGTAGGCCAGATTGACAAACTAAAGAGTAGCAAATCACCTGGACCGGATGGTATGCATCCTAGGGTTCTGAAGGAACTCAAAAATGAAATATCTGATCTATTAGTTAAAATTTGTAACCTATCATTAAAATCATCCATTGTACCTGAAGACTGGAGAGTGGCCAATGTAACACCAATATTTAAAAAAGGCTCCAGGGGCGATCCGGGTAACTATAGACCAGTGAGCCTGACTTCAGTGCCGGGAAAAATAGTGGAAACTATTCTCAAGATCAAAATCGTAGAGCATATAGAAAGACATGATTTAATGGGACACAGTCAACATGGATTTACCCAAGGGAAGTCTTGCCTAACAAATCTGCTTCATTTTTTTGAAGGGGTCAATAAACATGTGGATAAAGGTGAACCGGTAGATGTAGTGTATTTGGATTTTCAGAAGGCATTTGACAAAGTCCCTCATGAGAGGCTTCTACGAAAACTCAAAAGTCATGGGATAGGAGGCGATTCCTTTCTTGGATTACAAACTGGTTAAAAGACAGGAAACAGAGAGTAGGATTAAATGGTCAATTTTCTCAGAGAAAAGGGTAAACAGTGGAGTGTCTCAGGGATCTGTACTTGGACCGGTGCTTTTCAATATACATATAAATGATCTGGAAAGGAATACGACGAGTGAGGTTATCAAATTTGCGGATGATACAAAATTATTCAGAGTAGTTCAATCACAAACAGTCTGTGATACATTACAGGAGGACCTTGCAAGACTGGAAGATTGGGCATCCAAATGACAGATGAAATTTAATGTGGACAAGTGCAAGGTGTTGCATATAGGGAAAAATAACCCTTGCTGTAGTTACACGATGTTAGGTTCCATATTAGGAGCTACCACCCAGGAAAAAGATCTAGGCATCATAGTGGATAATTCTTTAAAATTGTCGGCTCAGTGTGCTGCAGCAGTCAAAAAAGCAAACAGAATGTTAGGAATTATTAGGAAGGGAATGGTTAATAGAACGGAAAATGTCATAATGCCTCTGTATCGCTCCATGGTGAGACCGCACCTTGAATACTGTGTACAATTCTGGTCGCCGCATCTCAAAAAAGATATAATTGCGATGGAGAAGGTGCAGAGAAGGGCTACCAAAATGATAAGGGGAATGGAACAGCTCCCCTATGAGGAAAGACTAAAGAGGTTAGGACTTTTCAGCTTGGAGAAGAGACGGCTGAGGGGGGATATAATAGAGGTCTTTAAGATCATGAGAGGTCTTGAACGAGTAGATGTGACTCGGTTATTTACACTTTCGAATAATAGAAGGACTAGGGGGCATTCCATGAAGTTAGCAAGTAGCACATTTAAGACTTATCATAGAAAATTCTTTTTCACTCAACGCACAATAAAGCTCTGGAATTTGTTGCCAGAGGATGTTGTTAGTGCAGTTAGTGTAGTTGGGTTCAAAAAAGGTTTGGATAAGTTCTTGGAGGAGAAGTCCATTAATGGCTATTAATCAATTTTACTTAGGGAATAGCCACTGCTATTAATTGCATCAGTAGCATGGGTTCTTCTTAGTGTTTGGGTAATTGCCAGGTTCTTGTGGCCTGGTTTTGGCCTCTGTTGGAAACAGGATGCTGGGCTTGATGGACCCTTGGTCTGACCCAGCATGGCAATTTCTTATGTTCTTATGTGAAGAGAGAGGGTGTTTCCTGCCACCACGGTGATGAGGGAAGGAGGGAGGTCAATTGCATAACAAAGGCAGGCCCCTGTAGCCACGGCTGTGGGGAGGGGAGACAAAGGTGGGGACGCAGCTCCAGGTGCACAAAAAGCAAACGTAAAGAAGTGAGCAGAGAGGCTTCCGTTCTGCTAAATGAATTGCTGCGTGCCTTATAGTGATCGCAGCGGCTCTGTAGGCATGGGGCCCGCTGCCATCAACACCAGTCACGTGACTGACCTGACCGGCCCACCGGGGCATGCCCTAAGCCCCGATAGGACAATCCACCCCTGTGCGAGCCTTTGATAAGAAAATGACAGTAGGAATCAACTGGCTGGTCCAGTGCGGTTGGTGTCGTTTTTAAAAACTGGCCCTCAGCAGTCCAGCAGGACCTCAGTAATACTAGTGCGCTATGATTTAACAAGATCATTCTCAAGGGGGCTGATTGTGATTATTGAATTTTATTATCGGGCAGAAACAGTATGAGTCTACGCCTCTGTTTACAACAAATGCTTCTGGGTTCTTTTCCCAACAGAGAAGAAAGACAAAAGTTTGCATGATAGGCAAATGTAGCTCGTGCATATTTATTGTGGATATCCTGAAAACCCGACAGGCTGTGGGGGCCTCAGGACAAGTTTGGGAAGCCCAGCAGTTAAGGAGTAAGGGATTTGTCAGGTGGAAGGGAAGCTGGGCCTTGTAACCTTGAAATTGACCCAGATCTGGGGAAGGAAGTCCCAGAGCAGAGCTGTGGTCCACCATGGATGCTCTGCCTGCACATCTGTTCCCAGCAGGGCTTCGTTTTGTCTTACCATCTGAAGGTGCTCAGAAGAGTGAAGTCATCTGTGCTGGGGCTGTTACTGAGATTCCAGTTGATTATCTTTTTTTTTTTTCCTTTCAAATTTAAAGAGCAGCTTTTAAACTAGAACAAAGGGGAAAGCGGAAAGTCGCTCAGCAGCGCATGGTTCGGAGGGAGGTATCTTCAAATGATACTAATGATGCATTAGAATTAGGGCATCCCGTCAGTGAGGTTCCAATAATAAGAAAAGTAGTTCAAGTGCCTGCAATTAAAAACTCACCTGAGCTAAAAAATTCAAATTTATCCCTATCAATTATTTATTTATTTATTTATTTATTTTGTGCTTTTCTATACCGGCATTCACGGTTGGTCGTATCATGCTGGTTTACATTGAACAAGGTGTGAACAATAATAGTATAACATACAAAACTATAACATGAGCATATACATTACAAAACTATAACAAGTGCAAAGAAAAGATGAAGTTACAATAAAACAGGGATGATTCGAACTGGGAGAAGAAGAAGAAGATGATAGCAGTTTAACATAGGTGGTGGAAAGTCTGGCTCAGTTTGAAGGAGGACAAATCAGTAAGGGTCCGGAAAGGCTTGCTTGAACAACCATGTTTTAAGTCTTTTTCTGAAAGTGAGAAGGCAAGGTTCCTGTCGTAATTCTAGGGGGATGGAGTTCCATAGTGGGGGTCCTGCTGTGGAAAAGGCCCGATCTCTCAATGTTATATGTTGGGTGGCTTTGGCGTGTGGTACTTGTAGATATTCTCTGTACGCTTCTCTAATGGGTCTGGAGGAGGAGTGTTTTATGAGAGTTATTTGTAGATGGAGTGGAGCAAGTCCATGAATAGATTTGTAGATTGTGGTGAGGGACTTATGGATTATTCTGTAGTGGATTGCAACCAATGCAGGTCTTTGAGGACGGGAGTAATGTGGTCTCTTCTTCTCTTGTTTGTTAATATTCTGGCTGCAGTGTTCTGGATCATTTGGAGAGGTTTAGTATGAGATGATGGGAGACCTAGTAAGATAGCGTTACAGTAGTCTATCTTAGCGAATATTATTGCTTGCAGAACTGTTCTATAATCATGAAAATGAAAGAGGGGCTTTATTCTTTTTAATCCATGTAGTTTGTGGAAACAGTCTTTAGTTGTTTGGTTAATAAATGATTTTAGGTTTAGCCAGTTATCTATAATAACTCCTAGGTCTCTTACTTTTGAGATTTGAAAGTTGGCTGGCGGGTTCATAGTGATGTTGCTGTTTTCTGGAGAGATGAGCAGGAATTCGCTTTTTGATGAATTTAGAATTAAGTTTAAGCTGGAGAGTAGGCCGTTGATTTCTTGAAAACAGTTTTCCCAGAATTCTAGAGTTTTAGTGATGGATTCTTTGAGGGGGATCACGATCTGGACATCGTCGGCATATAGGAAGTGTTTTAGGTTCAATTTGTTTAACAGCTGGCAAAGCGGGAGAAGGTAGATGTTGAAAAGTGTGGGTGAGAGTGAGGAGCCTGCGGAACTCCTAGTGAGGAAGGGTACCGGTGGGATTCTTTGTTATGGATTCTAACCTTGAACCCTCTATTCTCTAGGAATGTCTTGAACCAGGTTAGTGCTGTTCCTGTAATGCCGATGTTCACCAGCGGGTTTAGTAGTTTGGCGTGGTTTACGGTGTCGAATGCTGCCGAGAGGTCCAGTAAGATCAATAGGAAGGCCTGTCCTTTGTCGAGGCCCATGGTGAGGTAGTCTGTCAAGGAGATGAGTAGGGATTCAGTACTTGAAGCTTTTCTGAATCCGTATTGAGTAGGGAAAAGAATTTTGTGTTCTTCAATGTAGTCCAATAGTTGTGTGTTAACTAATTTCTCCATAACCTTGGCAATGAATGGAAGGTTGGAGATTGGACGGTAGCTGTTGGGATCTTTGGGATCCAGGTTAGGTTTCTTGAGGAGTGGTTTGATGGATGCTAGTTTAAGGTCGTCTGGATAGAAACCCTGGGTAAATGAGCAGTTAATGATGTCCGCCAGGGTTTTGGCGATGGTGTCCGGGATTAGAAGTAGCAGTTTGGATGGGATTTGGTTGAAGGGATGTGATGAAGGTTTCATTTTCTTCAGAACTGTTTGGATCTCTGCGGATGTGATGAGTTCGAGGGAGTGGAGGGATATGTCATTGTTGTGGTGTCATATAGGTGCTGGCTGGAGAGCCAGCATTAGGCGTTAATTGTGATAGGAGGTTCGTGACTTTATTACTGAAGAAGAGGGCCAGCTCATCTGCTTTTGCTTGGGCTTGGTTAAGTGGTATGTCAGGCGCATTGGTTTGAGTTAGATTGGAGACGTATGCGAAAAGGGCTTTGGAGTCGAAGATAAGATCATGAATTTTATGTGCGTAGAAGTCCCTTTTTGTTTTTAATGTGGAGCTCTTGTATAAGTGGAGGGCAAGTTTGTATGCAGAAAGAATGGAGGGGGAAGGGGCTTTACGCCATTTACTTTCTTTCTGACGTAGACTGAGTTTGAGGTTTCTAAGTTCATTAGTAAACCATGGTTGGCTTTTGGACGCACGTTGTTTGAGTTTTTTTGCAACCAAGCAGAATGAAAATACAAACAAAAAACACACTGTGAAATGTTTGTATGCTAATGCCAGAAGTTTAAGAAGTAAAGTGGGAGAATTATAATGTATAGCAGTGAATGATGATATATACTTAACTGGCATCACAGAGACATGGTGGAAGGAGGACAACCAAGGGACAGTGCTATGTCATGCCATGGGACCCTTCCTTTGCTCGGCCTGCCATTTAAGAGCCGCAAAGCCTGGATTGGAATCCCTCCTGTGCCAGCAGTGCAAACAGAACCAGGGAGAACCAAATCAAGACCCTCTACAGCAAGGAGAGGGATCCGGTTCTACAGATGATGGCATCCCGGACCTAAGTATCTCCAACTCGGCGCCCCCACAGGAAAACTCCTCCGGGGCTACCTCTACAACCCCTCCTGGGATCAACATGGATCCAGGAACCTTCTCCTGGGTGGAATTTTTCAGAGGGCTGAAAACCTTTGTCCAGGCACAACCAGCCCCTGCTGTCCACTCTGCTGTCCACCCCTGGATGAGGTGCACATGAGGTCTGCGGTAGCATCGGTGAGGAAGGAGACCGCAGGCTCCTTTGCTTCTCTGGGCGTGGTTGCGTCTCTGATGAGGATCAAACAGGAATGTACCACTAAGGTGCAGCAGGAAGCAATTTGTAGCGTCATTGCTGATACATCAAAGGACTGCTTAAGGATGGCTTCCAGCCTTCTATCCTGGGCGTCCTTCAGTGCCGCTCCTCCCTCCACTGGGATTGAAGTGCGTTTTGAGACTGCACGGATCATAGCATCCACTTTGGGGAAATGTAGAAGTTCTTTAGCCGTGGGTTCCAGCAGGTATAGGGTTTCTAGAGCTCTCCTCCCTTTGAAAGTGACCTCTGGAGCATTCCATTCTAGGTTAGTCAGTTCCTTAATGGGCTCCAACATAGGAAAATAGCATGAGGCCTTACGGAGGTACATGCCTCACCTAGCCAAGAGCCTCTCTGGGGATCCAGATACCTCAGAGGATGAAACAGACTCCCTGGAAGAAGGAGAAATTCCCCCAGGGATGGAGCCATACTGGACCAAGCTCCAATTCTTCCACAAGGATGAATTACCAACCCTAGTGTCCCAGACTATGAAGACATGGGTCTTCCAGGCATGGAGTCCACGGCAGAACCGAAGAAGAATCCCCTGCTGGTGTACCTCCGTAAGGCCTCATGCTATTTCTCTATGTTGGAGCCCATTAAGGAACTGACTAACCTAGAATGGAATGCTCCAGAGGTCACTTTCAAAGGGAGGAGAGCTCTAGAAACCCTATACCTGCTGGAATCCACGGCTAAAGAATTTCTACATTTCCCCAAAGTGGATGCTATGATCCGTGCAGTCTCAAAATGCACTTCGATCCCAGTGGAGGGAGGAGCGGCACTGAAGGACGCCCAGGATAGAAGGCTGGAAGCCATCCTTAAGCAGTCCTTTGATGTATCAGCAAGACGCTACAAATTGCTTCCTGCTGCACCTTAGTGGTACATTCCTGTTTGATCCTCATCAGAGATGCAACCACGCCCGGAGAAGCGAAGGAGCCTGCGGTCTCCTTCCTCACCGATGCTACCGCAGACCTCATGTGCACCTCATCCAGGGGTGCCGCCACCGCAGTGGCAGCAAGAAGACAATTATGGCTCCGGAATTGGTCGGCTAACGCGACTTCCAAAGCGAACCTCACAAAAATGCCTTTTAAAGGATCCCTCCTGTTCAGGAGCAAACTGGAGAAATTAGCCAACAAATGGGGTGAATCTCCAGTCCCCAATTACCTGAAGACAGGAACAAAAGAACATATCAGCGCTCCTGCCCCAGAAGAACCAAGGGTAGAGGATCGCAGCGCTTTAAACCTTACAAGAATACACAGTCCCAAGCACATCGCCCTTCAGGAAGGTCTCAGTCCTTTCGGAACAGAGGAGCAAGCTCAGGGGCAGGCCCCGGACGTACCCCATAATGAGTAGACGCAGACCCATCCACAGGAAGAAGACATAGGGGCAGACTTACCCTATTCTACCACAGATGGGTCGAGATAACTTCAGACAAGTGGGTCCTAACTATCATTCGAGAGGGGTAATCGCTGGAATTCCAAAGCATTCCCCCAGGCAAATTTATGAAATCGCCGTGCCAATCCCACTCCAAGTGACTGGCAGTGGAAACCATGCTAGCAAGACTACTCATCCTGAAGGCAATAGCCCCAGTGCCCACGCTTCAACAAAATACTGGCCACTATTCCATCTATTATATCGTTCCCAAGAAAGAAGAAACATTCCGACCTATCCTGGACCTCAAGGCCATCAACCATTACCTTAAGCTTCCACACTTACGCATGGAAGCCCTACGCTCCGTTATAATGGCGGTACCACCGGGAGAATTCTTAACCTCCCTGGACCTGTCCGAAGCCCACTTTCACATCCCGGTCCATCAGAACCACCAGCACTTCCTGCAATTTGCGATACTGGGCCATCATTATCAATTCCGAGCGCTACCCTTTGGATTAGCTACCGCCCCCAGAACCTTTACCAAACTCATGGTGGTAGCGGCAGCAGCACTGAGGAAAGAAGGAATCCTGGTACATCCTTACTTGGACGATTGGCTGATCAGGGCAAAGTCTCCAGAGGAGAGTCGCCATGCGACCACCAGAGTCAAGAATCTACTACAAGAACTTGGGTGGGTCGTGAACACAACCAAGAGTTGCCTACAACCCTCCCAGTCACTAGAATACCTGGGAATCCAGTTCGATACCAAACAGAACAAGGTCTACCTTCCCCCTCCACGAAGAAGGAAACTAATGGATCAATTACAAAAGCTGTTGACCTTGGTCTGCCCCAAGGTATGGGACTACCTTAAAGTCCTCTGCCTCATGACATCAACTCTGGAAGTTGTACCGTGGGCAAGAGCCCATATGTGTCCGCTACAACGTTCCCTACTATCAAGATGGAATCCAGTATCCCAGAACTACTCAATTCGCCTCCAGCTACCGACAGAGGTTCGGGAACTGCTTCAATGGTGGCTACAGGAAGAAAACTAAGCAGAGGTGTAAACCTATCTGCTCCAAATTGGATCTTGCTCACCATGGACGCAAGCCTGCGAGGGTGGGGAGCCCACTGTCAGGAACTGACGGCCCAGGGACAATGGAACATGGAAGAGGCGGGATGGAACATAAACTGCCTGGAGGTGCAAGCGGTCAGACTAGCCTGCCTATGATTCATCCACAGACTCCGAGACGAGTCCATCAGATTCATGTTGGACAACGCAATGACCGTTGCTTACATCAATCGACAGGGAGGAACCAAGAGCCAGCAGGTGTCTCTAGAAATAGACCCCCTCATGGAGTGGGCAGAAATAAATCTACAAGATCTCAGCCTCTCACAGCGCAGGAAGAGACAACATCTCTGCGGATTATCTCAACAGAGAAAGCCTAGACCTGGGGGAGTGGTCACTGGTGGACACAGCCTTCTGGCTAATAGTAAATCGATGGGGTCTCCGAGCCATGGACCTACTAGCAACTTGTCGCAATGTCTGGGTCCTCAGATTCTTCAGCCGCAGACGAGAACCACAATCTCAGGGAATCAACGCTTTCATCCAGAACTGGCCAGAGGAAAGCCTTCTGTATGCCTTCCCACCCTGGCCGCTACTGGGCAGGGTCATCCACAAGATAGAACGCCACAGGGGACTAGTCCTACTAGTCGCCCCAGATTGGCCAAGAAGACTATGCTACGTGGACATGCGAAGACTATTGGCGGTGAATCCTCTGCGTCTACCACCATACAGGCACCTTCTTCAGCAGGGATCGATCTCCCACGAAGACCTGGCTCGATTCTCTCTTACGGTATGGCCCTTGAGAGGACTAGCCTAAAGAATCACAGCTACTCAAAAGCTGTGATTGACACCCTGCTTCAGGCACGCAAGTTCTCCACATCTCTGACTTACATATGGATCTGGAGAGTATTCGAAGCCTCCTCCGGAGGACAGGCAAGATTCCCACGATCCTAGAATTCCTACAGTACGGCATGCAGAAGGGGTTGTCCCTCAACTCCCTCAAGGTCCAAGTCGCAGCACTGGCCTGCTTCAGGTTCGACATGGATGGTATCAGACTATCAGCTCATCCTTATGTGTCTTGTTTCCTGAAAGGGGTCAGTCAACTTCGACCACCACTAAAGTGGCCAGTGCCTCCATGGAACCTCAACCTAGTATTATACTTCCTAGTAGGGGAGTCTTTCAGACCAACAAGCGCCCTGTCTTTATGTCTCCTGACCTTAAAGAAGTATTCCTGATCGCAATATGCGCAGCCCGGCACATCTCCGAACTTCAAGCATTAGTCTGCTGGGAACCGTTCCTCAGGTTCACCCCAGGCACCATACAGCTGCGTATGGTACCATCCTTCCTTCCAAAAGTGGTTTCCCAGTTCCATATGAACCAGACCATATCCTTACCATCACCAGATGGACACAGGGATTCGGAAGACTCTCGACTCCTTCGCAACCTGAATGTCGGCAGAATCCTAGTCCGATACCAGAAGAGATCAGAATCCTTGCGCAAAACTGACCACCTGTTCGTTCTTCACAGCGGGAAGAAACAAGAGGAAGCGGCATCGCGGGCCACCATAGCCCACTTGATCAAAGAAATTATTAATTCTGCCTACATAGAGGCAGGAAAACCATTACCTCTACAGATCAAGGCACATTCTACAAGGGCCCAGGCAGTCTTCTGGGCTGAAATCAGGCTGCTTTCACCAGCCGAGATCTGTCGGGCGGCAACATGGTCCTCCCTACACACCTTCTCCAGATTCTACCACCTGGATGTTCAGGCAAGGGAGGACACAGCCATTGCAAGGGCAGCACTAAGTGGGCTACGGGCAGCCTCCCACCCTATAGGGGGAGTAGCTTTTGTACATCCCATTGGTCCTGAGTCCATCTGGATACATGCTAGGAAATGGAGAAATTACTTACCTGATAATTTTGTTTTCCTTAGTGTAGACAGATGGACTCAGCATCGTGCTCATGGCTGCTCCAGAAATAGAGAACCTCTGATATCAAATCTCGAGACTAAACAAGTACGGGTAAGCCACGGCCTACCTCTAATCCAAGACACCCGCAGTTACCCAGGTGTCGGTGTTTATTGTTTCAGTGCACTGGTGGTCTCCAGTTCCAAATGTTTTATATATATAATCAGTTGAACCAGTTCAAAGTTAATCAAATATAATCAAGTATTAAGCAACATAAATCCACACTGGCTTTTCGAAGACAATACTGAAGAGCTAAAAATGCTGCACGGGTATATGTAGACTGACGTCAGCTTTGAAATCTGACTCCGTCTCCCATCTGCTGTCAGGAGAGCACAATACCCATTGGTCCTGAGTCCATCTGTCTATACTAAGGAAAACAAAATTATCAGGTACGTAATTTCTCCATTTTATGGAGCAATTGATTCAGGAGCTGACAAGAGAGGGTGCAATTTTAGATCTAATTCTCAGTGGAGCACAGGATTTGGTGAGAGAGGTAATGGTGGTGGGGCCGCTTGGCAATAGTGATCATAATATCAAATTTGAATTAATGACTGGAAGGGGGATAGTAAGCAAATCCACGGCTCTAGTGCTAAACCATCAAAATGGAAACTTTGATAAAATGAGAAAAATAGTTGGAAAAAAACTGAAAGCAGCAGCTACAACGGTAAAAAGTGTGCAAGAGGCATAGACATTGATAAAAAAAACAAAACAAAAAAACATCCTAGAAGCAAAAAAGAGATCTAAGCGTCACATTGAAATCCTCGGTTCAGTGTGTTGCGGTGGTCAAAACAAACAGGATGTTGGGAATTATTAGAAAGGGAATGGTGAATAAAACGGAAAATGTCATAATGCCTCTATAGCTCCATGGTGAGACCGCACCTTGAATACTGTGTACAATTCTGGTCGCCGCATCTCAAAAAAGATATAGTTGCGATGGAGAGGGTACAGAGAAAGGCAACCAATGTGATAAAGGGGATGGAACTTTTCTGATGTTAGATGTTTATCAAGTACCTGTGGCTTTTTGTTTTTTGTTAATAATTTCTGAACATTATTACTCCATGTTGGCCACGCACAAAACCCATTTGATCTGGCGCAATTAGAAAAGGCAAAATCAAATTTAATCTGCTAATCATATCAACATTAAGCAGCATTATTGCCACTAAGATTCAGGATAAGAGAGATTCTTGCCTGGCTTTGGAATACAGTAATTAAGGCTTGACTAAACAGCTGTCAGGAAACTACGCTTTATAAAACAAAAATTGCACATCTGTAAAAGAGGTTCACAAACATCAGCTTTCAATATTCTGTACAATTCTATTCCCAACCCAACCATACCAAGAGATATTGCTTGGCACAGTTTATTTATAGCCACTGTAATTTCCATGGGAGATATAGGTTGTTCAAGTGCTTGTTGTTGTGATCTTGTTAGAGTAGGCAAGAATAGGTCTTGAAAAAAGATAGAAAACTCAGAGATGGAAAGAGGTTGCACAGAATATAACTTTATAAAATTCAACAAAAATAATCATATTTAAGTGAATTTTTAATCTGTCGTGTGTGTAAAATTTGGAGGTTATGCGCATGGCTGGGCCTTGGATGCTCTGCACACATTTTAGAAGTGGTCCGGCCGCGCGCATAACTCCTGTTACGTGCAGAAGTGCCAGGCCGAAGAAAAGGATAGCTAAGATAGGGAGAGGGGAAGGGGAAGGGAGGTTCCCTCCCAGTCTTCTTCTTAATTGGAGCGGACTGGGAGGGAACTGGAGAAGTCTGCGATGCATCGCCATTCGAATTTGCAGAACTTTAGCCCCCCCTTGCGTGCGTAGATTACAAAATCTGGTGCATATGTGCGCGCAGGCCAACAATTTTAGAACATGCGTGCGCTGGCACACACATGTTGTAAAATCGGCACATCCATCTATGCGCGCCGGAAAGCACGTGCACATGGACCTGCACGCACTTATAAAAATCTACCTCAATACTGGTAGTAATATGACAAGTTTTGCCTTGAGAATCTTGCAATTGTAAAATAACATTTTTTGGTTTAACATTTTTAACCAAAGTAGTTAGCCTACTAGCTTTATTGCCATATCCAAACAGTTGGACGGCAAAAATTCAAAATTGACTTAACTTACCTATGAAACAATTATTAATTCAAGCAAATTTTGGCTTTTGTGATTTCAGCTACTTCTTCTGCACTATGCTGTTTAATATGGATAGATTTTAAGCCTTCCAAACGTACATTTAAATGCATAATTTCTTAGTCTCAATTTTACCTTGTGAGCTACATAATCAGCAATATTCCCACATCTTACAGCTTTCCCAGCTTCCCAAAGAATATCTGGCAAAATGTCAGGGGATTGATTTCATTGCTTATATTCCTTCCATCTCAGTTGCAGATATGTGTGAAACTCATTATCATGCTAGAGAGAGGGATGCATCCTCCACTGAAAAGCTTTAGAATAAGAAGCATGCGCCCCTAAAACCAATGAAATAGGAGCATGTTGGGATGACTTTATAGTTCCAGCATCAGCTGATATAACATGAGAAAAGGAGGAAGAAGAGAGGAGCAAATAATCAGTTTGAGAATAAAATTATGTGGCTTAGAGGAATAGGTGTAATCATATTGAGAAGGACAACGTATACACCACACATCTACTCGTTGCAATTCTTGAATCAAAAAAGAAATACCCTCATGTATCTTACACTGATTTGTTGTTCGACTTGGCTTGGATTCCATTTGCATATCAGCTATTAAATTAAAATCACTACCCAAAATAGACTGGTGTACAAGAAATTGACCCATTTCAGCTACTATCTTTGTATAAATGGAATGATGATATAAATTAGGGGTATAGTTATTACAAAAGACATATTTCATAGAACATAAAGTCCCACTAATTAAAATGAAGCGGCCATCTCGATCTGCTATCTTCTTATTAAGTACAAATGGAAGATTTTTATGAATCGGGATAGCCACTACACGTTGTCTACTTTAAAAAGAAGAAAAATAACACTGACCAACCGAGTCACATTTAAGGTTATGATGCTTGACATCAGTAAGGTGTGTTTCTTGTATTTATTTATTTATTTAAAAAATTTTTCTATACCGTCGTTTAGTAATATACCATCACAATGGTTTACATTTCGGCACGAAATAGGTTGGTTAGGTTTCTAGGTTATCCATGGTGTGCCAATATTTTACGGTTAATAGTTCAGTAATATACTCTAAATGAGAGATGGGTTGGGGTTACCATCTATATGATTTTGGGATAATCATATTTGTGTATACTGTTTCAATTTAATATTTAATAATGGGTAACAAATAATAAAATTGTCAAATTTTCCGTTTATTGGTGACTTTTCAGCTGTATGTATTGTTAGTCAATGCTCTCATTGTGAAATGCTTTTTTGAAAAGCCAAGTTTTTAGGCCTTTTTTGAAAAGTTTTAATTCTTTCATTAATCTCAATTCAAGTGGTAATATGTTCCACAATAATGGTCCTGCCAAAGATAGAGCTCTCTCTCTCACTTGGGTCAACTTTGCTGTTCTGACTGAGGGTATAGTTAGCAGTGCTTTTTTTGGCCGACCTGAGATTTCTTTGTGGGACATGTAATCGTAAAGCAGTGTTTAGCCAGTCGGTGTTTTCATCATTAATTAATTTATGAATTGTGCAAAGTGTTTTGAATTGTACTCTCTGTCCTATTGGGAGCCAGTGTAAATCCGCAAGTGTTTGGGTAATATGATCTCTTCTGCCTTTACCAGTAAGTATTCTGGCAGCTGAGATTGTAAAAACACAATCTGTGGCTTTTCACGATTAATTGATAATAATTTCCTCCTTTCAATAGGGGATAAAATTTTAAAATCAGCCATTATCATCATGAAAAAAGAAGAAGCAGCAAATAAAATATCCATTAAGAATTGGATTACTCCCCAGCTCAAGTACACAAACCAAGAATATAGAAACCCAAAAGGTAATATTATCCACACCCTGGTAGTCACATTCACACTTTTTAACCTCATAATATCCATTCTAACATAGTACAACACATCAACAAAAACTCCGAAACCCCATTCATTCGACACACCAAAATACACAACATACAAGAACAGCAACAAGACAATATTGCCTTTTAATACCACCATGTTGGAGTCATTTTTTGTTACTTTGGCAGAGGATGTGTGGAGGTTGGGGCATGTGGATTCAGAGTTCTCACCCAGACGCAGACTAGTTGGAAGACCACAGGCCAACCTATGAATGAACTCATATTTACCATTTTGCACTGTGAAATGCTTATGAACAGGCAAGAGTCTGATTATTTTAGTTATTTCAGTAGGTCTATGATGAGAAAGCAATCAATTAACTTATACTAAAGCTTAAGAGAGAGTGAAGGACACACATCTGTGCCTGAAATTGATAAGAACTCGGAGGGAACATCGCTATTTTTCCCAAGCATTTAGAAGACAATTTTAAGATCCATGCGCGGTTCCCGGCGCATGCACATGGACGCACTGATTTTATAATATGCGCACGTTATAAAATACGATGTCTGTGCATGCGCTGGGAACCTCGCGTGGATCTTAAAATCAACCTTTAAATGCTTGGGAAAAGCAGCAATGTTCCCTCCCTCTGAGTTCTTATCAATTTCAGGCACAGCTGTGTAGCCTGCACTCTCTCTCAAGCTTTAGTATGTTAAGCGCCAAACAAACCTAAGGCGCTTCTCCACAGACACAGGGATACCACACCAAAATTTTGTAGATACAAATCAATTTTTTATTGTATATCAGTAAGTAATACAGGTATCCCTGGGAGATACAGTGAAGCAGCATTTCCTTGACAAGCCAGCCAGGAAAAGAACTACTCTCTGCCTCCACTCTATACATCTGATAATTCTTCTTTTATAGATAAGACAGGCAATCTCAAATAAGTCCCTAAATTGCATGAACCTATGGGATTAACACATACACAGTTTCTCATGTCAAAAAGAAGATAAATTAGACCTATGTTACCCTGATCCCCTTCCCAAATTGGGGCCTACTTGCCTGGTGTTCACATCAATCTTCTGTTAGTCCTCTGTCCTGTCATTTTTTCACCCTCAGGGAGATCTGCAATTTTTACAGGTGCCACTTTAGTTGATATTTTAGCCTGAGATTCTGACCCTTTCTTTCTGCTTATTGTGACCCTATGACCACCCATCACAAGTTTTAGACAGCTCTGGCTGCTGTCCAGATGTCTCCTGTAATTTCTCCAAATCAGGTTCAATAGGGCATTTAGAGTTCACATAGCCAGAACTGCAAGTAAGCCAAGGCATCAGAGGATTCAGGGTCAATCACAGTCTCCATAGTGGTCTCAGACTCAGGCACACATATTTCCCTCTTGTGCCACTTTCAAATAGCAAAAGTGGTACCTCAAAGTACCACAGAGGACAACAGGTCAGTGAAGATAGATCATGGCAAGTAGGCATAAAAGTGCAGTCTAGCAATTAATCTTTGGTTTGTATCAGGTGTACAGAACAGTGAATGTATCCCTCTAGATCCCTAATAATGTAAGTGATACTCACACACATTTATTTATATATATACATTCACCAGTTAGCAAATGGTAGCATTAAGACTGAGTTCCACTAAAAGTCATTCAGCTCTGTCAGGTATGGCTACATTATCATGACATTAGTCTTAAGTTATGGTTTACATTGCATGAGCAAAGAGGTACTGTATGAAAAACTAACAGCAATCTGCATGAGGAATAAATCAGGAAAGTGAGAGAAGCCAGGAACATAAGGAGGCAAACTAAGAGTCAGCAGAAGAATTCACACCACCTTGTGCATATTTAATGTGGGACAGATCACGAAGGTGTTGAAAATCATAAGACATGTTATGGTCATAGGCAGCAGTGGGAATATAGGTAAATAGAAGTGCCACACTCCAAAAACAAACATCCATGAGAGGTAGTGAACCAAAATCTAGGTACATAGCATAATAGGTAGTGTTACAGGAAGAAATGCCCAAAAACATTATTCAGGGAAATTATAGTAGAAGGAGAATAACCAAATTTAGGATGTTGGTTAAGGTTAGAAGCAGGGGGAACGGAATATGGAAGACCAGCAATGTGATTACAATAGAAACAGGCTGCAGAAGAAGAAATAAGGGAACATAGAAACATAGAAACATAGAAATGACGGCAGAAGAAGACCAAATGGCCCATCTAGTCTGCCCAGCAAGCTTCACACATATTTTCTCTCATACTTATCTGTTTCTCTTAGCTCTTGGTTCTATTTCCCTTCCATCCCCACCTTTAATGTAGAGAGCAGTGATGGAGCTGCATCCAAGTGAAATATCTAGCTTGATTAGTTTGGGGTAGTAGCCGCCGCAATAAGCAAGCTGCACCCATGCTTATTTGTTTTACCCAGACTATGTTATTAGCCCTTATTGGTTGTTTTTCTTCTCCCCTGCCGTTGAAGCAGGGAACTCCCCTGCCGTTGAAGCAGGAACAGACTTGTGCGGAGGCAGCAGCAGTAGGGCAAGCAAGAGAACGATAAAAACAGGAGGCATTTGAAGGGATTAATGGTATAGTAAGGAGAAAACCTGTCATGTGAGCAGTATGAAAATGCTGAGAACAAGCAATAAAAGAGGGGTTGGGGTACGATGCAAGAGAGTATTTATACATTAGTTGATACCACAAGGTGGAAGGCATAAGATCCCTCCTTGCCTATGTCACAATCTTACAAGACTTGTCCACAATTGTTTTAGTTACCTTTGCCAAGTATTAACCATTTCAAATGTGTCATTCTGGCCTGGCTTATCATCCCTAAACCACCTGCACCCAACATCTGTTCTCATTCTTCCTTTCTTTCTTTCATGTCCAACTTTCCATCTCCTTCCAATACTTTGTAGAAAGGCATAGATCATCTCTTATCAGTCTCTGTTCTCCTTTGTAGTTGAATCTCATTCTGCGAGATGGCCTTCACTAATTACCTGCATTCCTTACAGTAAACAGAACAGCATGTATCTGACATGTGCGGGCATGCAGTCCAGCAGGCAGAATTATACATCCCTCTTGACCCTCGAATCACCACTGAAACAACGAGGTTCACAACAGAGAAGGGAAAATGCAGAGGAAAGGCCAGGTGAGCAGAGAATCAGGAACTCTCAGGAACATGGCAGCATCTCAGTACGGCCCAGCACAGACAGGAACAAGAAATTCAAAAAGAAAGAGCATCAATGTTATCACCACCTCTAATTAAGCTAAAACCAATTTAAAATCACCAAGAGGTGGAGCCAATTAATGAGTCAGCATCCAAAATAGTGCATTGAAAAACGCTTGGCAAAGGTATCATAACATGCAAGAGACTTAAAATGCAACGGTCACAGTAAAGTGGCAAACAGTGAAACAAGGTGATTGGTTAGCGTGATCAAATCAGCTTCCATAGATAAAGGTAAAGGAGAGCACATCAAACAATCATTTAGCTGACTCAGCAAGTAAATGTATATAAGTATTAGAAGTTACAGAACTAGAAAATACTACAGAACACTTGGTTGGGGTTCCCACCCGTAGAAGACCCCAGCCAGGCCTCCTCACACAGACTGAAGGGAGACCCGCACTGACCTCTGCTGACTTCCCTCAGTGGAGGCAGCGACCGCAGCCTACTCTCACTGCGATCCCAGGCTGCCGACGCGCTGCTCTTGGCCCGACTTCCTAGGCATGCGCGCACCACGCTGCCGGATTTAAAGGCCCAGCGGTGGGAAAAGTTTCCTCTGCACACTATGATGGTGTCAGATGCCATGGGTATTTATAACCGGCCCTGACTCGTCCACTTCGCCTCAGCAACGGGTCCTGCTCTGTGAGAGTGTGTTCCAGCATGATCTCTGTCCCAGCATTCCTGCTTGATTCCTGTTCTGTCCCTGCCTGCTCCTTGCCCTTCTGGACTGTCTTCCTGGTGCCTGACCTCCGCCTGGTAATCTGACTCTGAGTGACCTCCACCTGCCTGACCTCCACCTGGCAATAGGACTCTGATTGAACTCCGCCTGGTAATCCGTCTCTGAGTGAGCTCCGCCTGCCCTGACCTACAGCCTTTATTTCTGTCTTCACCCTGCCTGCTGCCCGTCCTGATCTGGCCTGTTCCTGGCTCTGCCTGTCCTCCGCCCGCCTTGACTCCATTCAGTCTGCCGCCGCCACTGCCTCTTCCTCTGGGTTGACACCGTGAGAGGCCCCCGTCTAAGTCCTGCCAGCCCCGGTAGCCAAGGGCTCAACCTGCGGTGAATGAGGGCTGGTTTAGGTGAAGCTCCAGTGGGGCCATCTGTGCCTGTTCCGCCTTCCAACGAGAAGGACCACCAGGGGCCCTGTCCTGGTGGTAGTACCAATCTTGTTGCAACTCAAGGGTCCACGTTGCTTACAGTTTGCTGAGGCCATGGACGCTGTGGATCTGACCGGCCTACTAGACATTCTTCCGTTTTTGACACCACTGATCACTCGATTCTTCCTTCTAGGTTACGGTCACTTGGTATGATGGGTACTGACCTTTCTTGGTTCATTTCTTATCTCACTGACCCAGTATAACAAGTCACAGTTGGATCTGAGACATCAACCTAGCTTCCACTTAATACAGAGCCTTGGGGTACACCAGACTTGTCAGCAGCCCTCTTTAACATCTGTTTGAATCCCTTGTGTCATCTGCTTGCAGGCCTTGGGGTACATTAAGTTATATGCAGATGATATTCAATTTCTTTCCTCTCAAAACATCATGGTCTCACAGAGAAATTCATTTATTTATGCTTTTCTACCAGCCATGACTGACAATCAGAACAAACTTGATCTCAATGTCACTAAAACCAAGATTGATTCTCTTGATTTCAGATTTCTCACATTCCAGAAAAACTTGCTTTCAGAAATCAAAATATTCCGGGCTCATGCTCCCTGGGGCCTGGTTAGGTTTCCCTGTTTCTCCCCTTAATTGATTGCCGATAAATATCGCAACCGGCTGTAAAGGGGTGCTAATTTTTTTTTTAACCTGCCCATCCTCGCTAGGATGAGATGATGAGCTGCACAAAATGTGCAGGACCTGAGAAGCTCAGCAGCGGGCATGACAAGACGGTGGCAGAAGGCCCAAATATGGAAGGCCTCTCAGACAGCGATCAAAGAACTGACCGGTGCTGTCTCCGCTGCTCTTGGTGACCAACTTCAGTGGATTCGGTCCTCCATGGATGAAATCCGCGATAAAATGGAAAGCTATGCGTCAGCACTAACTGTGGTGCAATCAAAATTAGACGAACATGAGGAGAGGCTGAGAGGCCTACATTTTGGTGCGGTCGAGCTGGGGAAACGCTGCAGGTTCATCGTGGACAAATTAGATGACCTAAAAAATCGCAGCAGAAGGAATTATTTACGCATCGTTGGAGTCTCAGAGGCCATTTACGAAAAATTGACGTGCCTTTGTGAGCAAACTATCCTGGAGTTATTGCAACTTGATCTGTGCAGCCGCCCCATCTTAATCAAAAGGGCGCATCGCTTCAGGCCTTGGGGGTCTGGATTTGAAATGGTACTGGCAAGTGATCGTGAAGTACCTGAACTATTTGGATAAAGCCAAGTTTTACAGGCTTACTGAGCAGAAGGGAGCTGGTGTGTCAGGAGGCAAAGCTTTTGATTTTTCCAACAAGGTACAAGCTGCGTGGAGGGAAATTTCACCATACTGCACTCAACCATTCCAGCGAGGAATGAAGTTCTCTCTCCAATTCCCAGCCAGCTTACAGGTATTTCATCTGGGCACACCTAAATTGCTCTCTTCAGTCTAGGAAGCTAAAGCATACTTGGATCAGCTTCAGGCCTGATATGGTCCACTGAAGCCTGTGAACTGGCAGAACTTCTTGTGTTCTTCAGTAAGACTAAGGGCGCCTTTGGGTTTATAGGCCATTCCTAGTACAGCCGTTGGACCATGTGATGCTTAGGCCTCTTGCCTTAGCCTTGTTGCTCTGACCTATTTCATCTCACCAAGTTCTGTGGGTATCCTGATTAATGCAGCCGCCTGGCTATTTTTGTGTCTCCTAATCAGCTTGGCAGTGGCTGGACTGACTCAAGGGTTTGTGTCTCATTCTTCTTTTTATTAGGACCTTTCTGTAACAGATTCCCTTTTTTTTTTTTTTGCTTATCAGGATTTTGTAAGTCTGGCTCTTTTTGGACAACTCATTCTATCCCAATCTCCTCAGATTGCTCAGACTGGCATCGTGTTCTTCTGGCACTTTTTGGGCCCTTACCTCCTTGTGAAACTTTCTAGAGATTTTGCATGTCTCTTCCCCCCCCCCAGCTGTGTATATATATATATATTTTTTTCTCCCTTCTTTTCTCCTTTCCTCACACTCCAGGGTACCTAGTGTACTATTGGGTAGGAGAGCTCTGTCAGGTGTGGATGTCCCCTATTAGTGAGGGAGAAAGTACCTGTATAATAGGAGAGCATCCCCCGGGTTGGGGTTTTGAGAGTTTGGGGTTTATAAACAACAGGGTCTTTTCAGGGTGGTAAGTGTTTGTGTGTGAATGGATGTGTTTGAGTGTGTGTGAGTGTTTGCCTAATTGAGCACAGCACCACTGTTTTCTCTCTGTATGTGTTTTAATGAGGGGGGAGTGGATCGATGCTGGGGGAGCCCTCTTTTTATGCTATATAACCTATTGCCTTGGATTTATGCAATTGTTGATTTCAGTATCTAATCTCGTATTTTCTTCCATCAGTATTGCTTGTCTTCATTCTCCGATCAAAAGGTAAAAGCTCCTTAATGATCTGCGCAAGTGTGGAACTCATGTGGTGTTTCTCCCAGGAGATGCCTCTGGCCGATGAAGAACATAAGTTGCAACATGAGTGGGTTGGACGTTTTCTTCTCATTGACACAGAGAGGGGAGATGATATTAATCCACAAGTAACTTTCATTTTAGAAGGAAAAATGCTATTCCAACTAATGGGTGGTTTGTTATTGTGGTGGGGAAACTTCAAGAGATAACAGGTAGTTATGGTTTATTTATATGCTCCCAATGTCTGCTCTCATAGCTTTTTCTCTAATCTTCTTGCTAAACATATGGCGTGGGATGGTTACAATTTGATCTTGGGAGGCGATTTTAATGTCGTAGATAACTCTTTGTTGGATTGTAATCCAGCCAAAACTCCTAAGAAAAATGAAGCTGATCTGGGGGTGAGCTTCCTATCCCAAGAACTGCACCTAATTGATTCATGTCGTATGTTACACTTGGAGGATCAGGATTACACCTTCTATTCACATCTGCTCAATGTGTATTCTTGTTTGGACTATATTTTCATCTCTGAAAACCTCTTTAATAAACTGGTAGCTAGTGAGATTCATAATGTTTCCTTCTCAGACCATGCTATGGTGCTTGTCAAATCTGAACTGCTTCCAACATGTTGGTCCATGCCCCTTTATCTCTACCAAGACAAGCGCTTTGCTGGTTATCTATAGGACAAATGGAAAGAATATGTAGATTTTAACTTAACTCCCAGAATTGATCCCATACTTTTCTGGAATGTGGCTAAGGCTGTGAGGTCATGCGTGATAAGCCTGACAAAAAAAAATTATGGGGCTGGGCTCACGGGCAAGATCTTGGGCAAGCCACCAGGGCTCAATCGGAGGAAGCCCGGAGGAAACTCAACTTCCATTTAGATTTTAAAGCCCATCAGAATATACAATTCCTTAAATATGTTATATTAGTGGGGCAGTAAATCAGGTAAATTGTTGGCCAAAGCGGTGTTCTCCACTGGCTGCCGCAAAGGGCTCATCCCACATCCAGACCCAAATCACTTAATCTCACTACTACTTCTTCCTTATCTGAGGCTTTTGTCAGATATAACAAATTACTTTACACAGCTGGGTCTGAGAATGAATGGGAATACCAATCCTTTTTCGGCAGTTTCATCTACCAGAGCTGAGTGAACAAGTACGGGTCTTGCTTGAGTTGCCTATAAAGAGGCTGAGATCCGTGGCACCATCAGCAAGTTGAAGCTCTTAAAAACACCAGGGCCAGAATTCTATAAACTATTGGGCAACCTCACTCTTACTTCTCTGAGGGATATGTTCCACACTGCATGGGACCGGGGTGAATTTGAGAAAGGCCATAATTTAGCCAATATAATTTTCCTAGCGTTTACCAGATGGACTCAGGACCAAATGGATATAGTGTACTCCTGTTAGCAGTTGGAGACGGATCAGATTTCAATCTGACGTCAGCCCCTAGTACATATACCCCTGCTGGAAGTGCAGCTCTTCAGTATTTTCCGTCTCTATAGCAGTTAGGGACTTTCTGCAGGCTCTCAAGCGTTTGAACCAAATCCAAAGAAGAAAACCAAATTTAAAGGGGAAAGAACCTACCTGAAGACGAGCCCCGCTCTCCAGCGGTGATACCCTCGGGTCCCTCCCCCAGTTGAGATTCCCAAGGTGATTTCCGTGGTCCCTCAGAGGTGAGCCTCGGTCCGGCGGCCGAATCGCGGCGAGGACCTAGCCCCCGATCTGGGAGATCCACTCGGGCGCGGCTGAGAGGCAGCGGGTACAGCCCTCGAGCGCGGCGGTGAAGGTATTTGCCCTCTCCCCCTGCAGCCGGGGACCGCCCGGGAAGCGCCAAAGACAAGGTAAGGTAAAAATCTTCTGTTTGAATCCGGTCTCCGAGGATCGAGGAGGAGCACAGGTCACCGATTGGAACCAGTGCCACCGGGTTGATCCGCCCTAGCAGGGCCAGGCCCCTGCCATTTCCTAGGGTCTGCCCACGTGGAGACCCTCCGAGGAGGTCACCATATTACCCGCATGTTCACCGTCGCCATCTTGGCCCTATTCACTGCATCGTCTGCTGCCCGAACCGAGCGCACAAATCGACCTAAGCGCACAAGGAGCCTTGTGCGCATAAACTTACGCGCACGTAAAACCTTGCGTGCATAAGTTGCACGCACAGAGCCGGGCGCATATCTACGCACACATCTCTGGCACACTGGAGCGCACAAGAGCTTATGCGTCCGCAGACATGGCACCTCCAGAAACAAGAATTAAAAGCTCAAGGCCTCTGCCCTGCATGCCACATCAGAGCCGCACAGAGCGAGGAGGTCGATGCCCTGTGCACACACTGTGAGGAGGCCCTGGGAGATCCAGGTCAGGGCCAGTCCCACCCAGTGCTAGCTCCTCAGGGGGTACCCCGGACCTAGCAGGCCCCAGTGGGTCCACCCCACAGTCGGGGACCCCCAGGGAACCTGCGCCCCTCAACTTAGACCCAGCATCGATATCCTGGGTGTAATTATTCAAGGGGATTCACGCCTTTGTCAAAATGCAAACTGAGCCTCTGGCTGATCAGCCACATGCTCCACCGGAGGACCCTCATGCCCCAGGACCCTTGAGGCCTAGGCACAGGCTCCCACCACCCAAAAGCCCCATCTACGGGGACACTGATTTCTCCGAAGAGGAAGTCGAGCCCCTGGAAGAGGGGGAACTCCCCTCGGGGACAGAGCCACACCGAACCATGAGACGCTTCTTCACAAAGGACGAGCTCCCGGACCTCATATCCCAATGTCTAACGGAACTTGCTATCCCGGGCCAAGGCACCTCGGGGGAACCTAGAACGAACCCCCTGCTGGAGGGCCTTCGCCAGACATCCCGCCATTTTCCTCTCCCACAGGCGGCACAACAGCTAATTGACCTGGAATGGAATGCTCCAGAGTCCACATTCAAAGGGGGACAAGCCTTGTCAGCCATGTACCCCCTGGACCCAGCGACCAAGGAGCTTCTGGCATGCCCTAGAGTGGACGCCATAGTCTGCGTGGTCGCCAAGTGCACTACCATCGCAGTGGAGGGAGGAGCGGCGCTCAAGGATGCCCATGACAGGCGCCTGGAAGCCATCCTAAAACAGTCATTTGAAGTTGCAGCAATGTCCCTGCAGATTGCAGCCTGCTGCACCGTGGTGACACGCGCCTGCTTATCCCAAGCCAGGAACACCCCCGGGAGAAGACATGGAACCAGGAGTATCATTCCTCACTGACTCTGCCTCCGACCTAGTGCGCACAGCAGCCAGAGGAGTGTCGTCCGCAGTGGCGGCCAGGAGACAACTCTGGCTTCGAAGCTGGTCGGCTGATGCCTCTTCCAAGACGCACCTCACGAGGATGCCCTTCAAAGGATCCCTCCTGTTCGGCAGCAAACTAGAGAAACTGGCCAACAAATAGGGCGACTCCCCATTACCACGCCTGCCAGAAGATAAGACGAAGAGAAACCAGCGTCCCTTCCACAGGTCCTCCAGGAGCAGAAGCTCGCAGAGCTTCAACCCTTACAAGAGCAACTACCAAGCCCTCCGCCCTGCGGGCAGGAACCAGTCCTTTCGGAACAAGCAAAACAAGAGGGGAACCAGCTCGGGGACAGGCCCTAGCCGCACCCCACAATGAGAATCAGCCGACCCATCCAAGGAAAGAAGCCATAGGAGGCAGACCAGCCTTATTCTACCACAGATGGGTCGAGATAACTTCGGACAAGTGGGTCCTAGCCATCATCCGAGAGGGGTATTACCTGGATTTCCTTCGAACCCCTCCGGACAGATTCGTAGAATTCCCCTGCCACGACCTCCTCAAGAAGGCGGCAGTGGAAGCTACCCTATCCAGACTTCGGGACCTTGAGGCCATAACCCCGGTGCCTACACAGGAAATGAATACTGGACATTACTCCATCTACTTTGTCGTACCCAAGAAAGAGGTACATTCAGGCCTATCCTGGATTTCAAGTCTGTCAACCGCCACTTAAGGATCCCCCGCTTCCGCATGGAAACCCTACAATCAGTCATACGTGCAATACAACCAGGGGAGTTCCTCACATCCCTGGATCTTTCGGAGGCCTACTTACACATACCAATTCATTGGGAACACCAGCACTACCTACGCTTCAAGGTCCTGGATCGTCACTATCAATTCCGGGCACTACCCTTCGGGTTAGCCACAGCACCCCGGACGTTCACCAAGGTGATAGTGGTGGCGGCAACACTGAGGAGGGAAGGGATCCTCGTTCACCCTTACCTAGACGATTGGCTGATCAGGGCAAAGTCACCGGAGGAAAGCCACCAAGCAACCAGCAGAGTCATAACACTACTGGAAAGCCTAGGATGGGTGGTCAACACAAACAAAAGCTCCTTACAGCCCTCACAGTCACTGAATACCTAGGAGTCCGATTCGACACCAAGGAAGACAAGGTCAGCCTGACCCCCTCAAGGAGGTCAAAACTGTGGAACCGGCTACAGACCTTGCTGAACGCTCCTCGTCCCACAGCATGGGACTACCTGCAAGTCCTTGGGCTGATGGCATCCACACTGGAAGTGGTGCCATGGACGCGAGCCCACATGAGGCCCCTACAACGCTCACTCCTATCACGATGGAGCCCACGGTCCCAGAACTACACCGTACGTCTACCACTTCCGGGCAGAATCCAGACCCAACTACAGTGGTGGCTGCAGACCAGCCACATGAGCCGGGGATCAAGACTATCCTCCCCATCCTGGACCCTGCTCACCACAGATGCCAGTCTACACGGATGGGGAGCACACTGCGAAGAGTTAACCGCCCAAGGACGGTGGAACGCAGAAGAGGCGGGATGGAACATCAACCGCCTAGAAGCGCGGGCAGTCAGACTAGCCTGCCTGCGGTTCGCCCACAGACTCCGAGACAAAGCGGTCAGGGTGATGTTGGACAACGCCACGACTGTGGCCTACATCAACCGACGGGGCGGAACCAGAAGCCAACAGGTGTCCCTAGAAATAGACCCCCTAATGGCGTGGGCAGAAGCAAATCTCCAGGAGATCTCTGCCGTCCACATCGCCGGGAAAGACAACATCACGGCAGACTTCCTCAGGAAGGAAAGTCTAAACCCCGGAGAATGGAAGCTGTCGTCCACCGCCTTCCAGATGATAGTGAGTTGGTGGGGGACCCCAGACATGGACCTCCTAGCAAGCAGATCCAACGCTCAAGTACCCAGATACTTCAGCCACAGGCGAGATCCACAGTCCCAGGGGATTGATGCCCTGGTACAGACCTGGCCACCGGGGACCCTGCTATACGCCTTTCCACCGTGGCCCTTGCTGGGCGCAATCATACACAAGATACAGCAACACAGGGGACTAGTTCTTCTGGTGGCTCCAGATTGGTCAAGAAGACCCTGGTACGCAAACATGAGAAGACTACTGGCAGGGAATCCACTACCCCTGCCCCCACACAGAGACCTACTACAACAAGGCCCGATCCTTCACGAGGACCCAGCTCAATTCTCTCTTACGGTTTGGCCATTGAGAGGTCCCGCCTGAAAAAGAGCGGATACTCGGGGGCGGTAATAGATACTCTCCTCCGAGCACGCAAGTTCTCCACATCTCTAACGTACATAAGGATCTGGAGAGTTTGAGGCCTGGTGCGAAGACCACAACATCAAACCACACTCCTCTAATGTTCCTGTAATCCTGGAATTCTTACAGAACGGACTACAGAAGGGTCTGTCCCTCAACTCCATCAAGATACAAGTGGCAGCATTGTCATGCTACGGCTCCGGGAGCGAGGTAGACAGCATAGCCTCGCACCCAGATGTATCACACTTCCTGAAAGCAGTCAAGTACATCCGCCCACCACTAAAGTGGCCAGTACGTCTATGGAACCTCAACCTTGTCTTGGAGTTCCTAGCGGGATCCTCCTTCAGACCCCTCCAAGGACTGTCCCTCCATCTGTTAACCTTAAAGACTGTGTTCTTGCTGGCCGTGTGTTCGGCCCGCCGCATTTCGGAACTACAAGCACTGTCCTGCCATGAGCCGTTCTTCAGACTCACCCCGGGGGTCCATCCAACTACGCATGGTGCCCTCCTTCCTCCCCAAAGTGGTCTCACACTTCCACCTTAACCAAACCATCTCACTACCAACGTTGGATGGCTTGAAGAATTCGGAAGCAGCCCATAGTCTACGCCACCTCAACATCGGCAGACTCCTATCCAGATACCTGGAAATGTCGGAACCAGTACGAAACACGGACCACCTTTTTGTCCTTCACAGCAGAAAAAGGCAAGGAGAAGCAGCCTCGTGGGCAACCATTGCCCGCTGGATCAAAGTAGTCATCAAGGCGGCCTACGTAGAAGCGGGAAAACCATCACCTCTACAGGTCAAGGCCCATGCGGTATCCTGGGCAGAAACTAGAATGCTGTCACCTGCCGAGATCTGCAAGGCGGCAACGTGGTCCTCCATCCATACCTTCTCCAGATTCTACCATCTGGATGTGCAGGTTCAGGAGGACACGGCCTTTGCAAGGGCAATTCTAAGTGGACCATGGCAGCCTCCCACCCGGTTCAGGAGTAGCTTTTATACATCCCAGTGGTCCTGAGTCCATCTGCTACATGCTAGGAAATGGAGAAATTACTTACCTGATAATTTCATTTTCCTTAGTGTAGACAGATGGACTCAGCATCCCACCCTTGGCTGCCATTTTACATGGAGTTTTGTCAAGGAATCAAGGGTAAGCCATGTTTCATCTACCCAGGGAATCCACCCTGCCGAGTGTCGACGCCTTCAGGTTGAGTGCAAGGGTGGTCTCCAGCTATAGTCAACCAGTTCAAGTTAATCAAGTTTAAACATTCTAACAAGTTATGAAGTTAAGTTACTCATATTATTAAGTTACTCAGTCAGTCACACATATATCCACAATGCTTTTCAAGGCGAATACTGAAGAGCTGCACTTTCCTGCAGGGGTATATGTACTAGGGGCTGATGTCAGATTGAAATCTGATCTGTCTCCAACTGCTAACAGGAGTACACTATACCCATTGGTCCTGAGTCCATCTGTCTACACTAAGGAAAACGAAATTACCAGGTAAGTAATTTCTCCAATTGCTCCCTAAATCTGGAAAGGACACCACTCTTGTTTCATCCTACTGAACTATTTCCCTTCTTAACTAAGATTTTCCTAGCATATAGCAGATGGACTCAGAACCAATGGGTATAGTGTACTCCTGATAGCAGTTGGAGACTGAGTCAGATTTCAATCTGATGTCAGTGCTACATATACCAGGTGCAGGAAGCTCTGCTCTTCAGTATTTCTCCATCTCCTTAGCAGTTTGGGACTCTACACAAGCTTGCACAGCGTTACAAAATCCAAACCAAAGAAGATAAAAAAATCTTACCTTTACAAGACTAGCCCCACTTTCCTGCGGTGATACCTAAAAGGTCCCTCCCCCAGTCGAGAATCCTGACGTGATTTCTGAGATCCCTCAGAGGTAAGCCTCAGTCTGGTTCCCAGTGTGGACTTAACCCCCAGGAACGGGAGTGGCTGAGAGGTAGCGGGTGCAATACCGAGTACAGCGGTGAAGGTTTTTCCCTCTTCCCCTGCAGTTTGAGACCGTGCGGCACGAGACCAGGAAGTGCCGAGACAAGGTAAGGTAGGAAACCTCTTAAAGTCTCCGGTCTCTGAGGCTCGGATAGCTGCACAGATCGCCCTCCGGCATCTGTCCCAGCGGGTTGAACAGCGCTGTCTGGGCTAGACCCTGATCCAGTACGAGGGGCCACCATCTTGCCTGTGTGGTTGTCGGTGCCATTTCCTCCCCTTGATCGCTGTACACAGCTGAGCCATGTGCACAGCAGCGAGCCGGGTGCATAAACTACTTGTGTGCCCAGCGGCACGTGCATCTGCGCTGTGTGCACAGCGGCACGCTCAACGGTGCTGGGTTCCATGGACGCCCATGTCTCCCGCAGTACTCCTTTACCGGGAAAGGAGCTGCTGGAGGGAGGGGGAATTTAAGCTCCCCTCTCGCCCTGGCTCTGTCACCCTTGAGCCTGGTGCAAGGAACACCTCCTGGTAACCCAGCAAATGAGCCACCATCTCAGTGGCTGGGGAGATGCTGAGGACCTGAGTGGTTCAGTCAGTCGATTCAGCGAGGGGGGGGGGGGGGGGGGGGGGGGGGGGACAGTGATGTGGAGGAATCTGCAAGCCTGACGGCCATCGTTGGAGGTGCGGTCAGGAGGAGTTTGAGACGGGGAAGGAGAGGGAAACCTTGGAGGTTACTAGGAGTCTACATGGACTGAACTAACAATTCCAGAACTGCTTCCTGTTCAAAGACCAGCTGAGATATCTTTATTATATATTTGGGATGCAATTGCTGAGTTTTGTGCTTCTAACACAAAACAGCTGGCACCTATAGTTAGGAGTAATGAAATGGAACAGAAAATACTATCTTTGGGTAATACAGCAGTGGACTTGAACCAACAAATATCCACCATTAGAGTGCAAACAACTTCTATTCAGTAGAATCATTATTCACTGGCTAAGGACAATGCTAATATAGCATTGAAAGTGGAGATGCTGGAAAATGCCAGAATAAGAATTTGAGGATCATAAAATTTTCCCAAAGTTCTTGTCTCCCCATAGGATATATTTAAGAGATTTCTATTAAGTATTGAAAATGCTATCCAACATCTAAGGTATTTTATTTACCAACACATAGAAGAGAACTAAGT
This sequence comes from Rhinatrema bivittatum, assembly GCF_901001135.1. NCBI lineage: Eukaryota > Metazoa > Chordata > Amphibia > Gymnophiona > Rhinatrematidae > Rhinatrema > Rhinatrema bivittatum. The sequence continues at coordinate 497,034,829 of NC_042615.1, read as the reverse complement.
CAAAGGGATGGAATGGAAATATTACAGCCTGCGGTCGTTCCACCACTGGACTTGACAGCAATAATTGAAACATCGGATTCAGACATTGCAATACCTGCTACACTTATAGTTTCACTAGTTCTTGAGCCAGACTGAGATTGGTTACTGAAATTGTTTCAGACATTGAATTGCATAAAGGTTTCTAATCTAAGTAAATATTTTTCCTGATGTTTCTCGTAGAAAAGACGTAAACAGTTTCTATTAATGAGGTCTATGGTACAACAGAGTGGGGGTCATTTTATTTTAAAGTTCCCTTGTAAATGTTTGGTGAAGTATCAAAATGCTTCCTGTGTTCTTTGACCCTCCTCAGTTGTCACTATTCTTAATAGGAAAAACTCCTGAGATTAGTTCTGATGTGGATCCTCTACCTGTAAACCCTCAGGATAATGTTCCTCAAATATAAAAATATACCGCAATGTATCAGTTACTGTGCCTTCCTATGATTAGTATTGCACTAAATTCTTTTGATAGTGTTTTGGTTTCTCCCCATTGAGGACTTTGATTGGTATTTGTTATAGGAGAGTGTTTGTGTAAAATTCTTGCTGTTAAGTGTTTGTCAAACAATACCTGTTTTCCATTCAAGATTGCTCTTATTTAAAATTTGAGAAAATTCAATAAATAAAAAAAAGGAAAGGAAAAGTACATGGCACGCTGGTCTGTTTCTTTTATGAAGGAGCCACACCACCATCAATGCTTAGAGGGATCTTGCAAGGTATGTTTAGCTATGAGTCCCTTTTCTCAGGAAGGGATTCAGTCCTAGTAGGGGCAGGGAATAAGTTCTGCTGCTATTGGAATATTCAGGCTTTTCCAGCCTCTCCCACTATTTACTAGTGAAGCTATTGAGAGCAAGTTCAGATAAACAACTTGCTGTGGATGGCCAAGGATACAGACCACCACAGCAGTGGTAGACTGCAACATGATTCTACAATAGTGTTCTTGAGTCACTGCTAGGACTTGGATTCTATTATGTAATTGAGTAAGACATTTCATAAGACTGAATATTGCCTGCCTGCTAGTGGAAGCTCCATGGCCTGTTTAGCAGCTGCAGGAATTACTGAAACACTGTTCTGAGCATCTGAAGGAGAGCTGGAGTCTATCCAAGGGACCAAGTATTCTCAAAAGCTAATGCAATCACAGTGGAGGGTGGAGGCTGCAAGCCAAATGGTAGGGCTTTGGCAGAGGGAAGCCTGACGAATATACAAGCGTACCAGCTTGGCATCTGCTGTGCCTTACATGGTGCTGAAGCAAGGGAACACATAGGTTGCCATCTTTCATCCAAACCCCACTCTTGCTTTCCCAAATCTACCCCCATGCACTAAATATGCTTAGGCTCAGGTATTGTTCTCTGCATCTTTCACCCTTTCAGACAGACATGTTATCCAACACTATTTGTCAAAATTAAAGAAATCCATCATGAATGAGTGTAGTTGCCAAAACATTTATTGCTATACCACATTCCACCATTACAAACAAGCATTTATTCTCTTTACAAATATTTAGTACTATACCTATTTGCAAGTCCCACATGAAACCAGTGAAGGGGCAGTTATGCCTATTGTGAACTGTCTTATAACATTTAAGGGTCTATGTGGAGTTCCTAAGCAACCCTGCTTCATGAAGTCAAAGATCTGCCTATTTTTATCAGCAAACAGGACTTCCAGTGCTCTTCAAACCGGGTTACAGAACTCTGCTTTGGTGGGCTATGCTGGGAAGACAATCTAGACATTTCTTTTTGCAGAAGTCCTATATAAAAAAATGACTCATACTAGGATTAGAGAACTCCATCTCTTATTTCAAATCAGAACATTAAGTAGAACCAATGCTAGAATGTAATTTGTATCATTGTTCCTTTTGAAAGAAGGAACCTTGACTTCCCCACATCCATCTCACCAGTGGCTAGTAGACAGCACAATACTATGTGTCCCATCAAGAGGGCAATTGGTCAAGCTTGATATTCTATGTAACATCTTGACACAACAGTCACTTCTGTAGTTTAGCAGAACTGGAATTAGTGCTAGACTGGTGCATTTTAGCTGCTGTGTTCAGACTCTTGTTGGCTGGCTTGTTCTTGCTTCTGCTCTGGGCTCACAGGTCCTACCAACCAGTTGAGTGGTGTGGTGTTAGCAAGATAAGCCATCACCTCATCCATGGATTCCTTCATTTTCTTCAGCTGTTCTTTGCAGGTGCTGAGGAGCTGATCAGACAGGTCTCTGATGGAGCCAACAGAGTGGAAGTTCTGGTAGATGTCTCCAGCCAGGCAGCTAATATGGTGGGCTTGGTTCTGGATGTTTTGGGGCAGACCTTGGATGCTCGATACCAGTGTGAGGCAGTGTGTCTGAAGCTGGCGAGACAGGTCCTGGGCAATAGCCAGGGCACGTGATTCAATGTGCTAAAGAAAACGAAAAAAAAAAACCGACAATTTAGAAATCACAGAAACTGGCTGGCTGTATTACTATGTTCTGCTCATTGGATAAAGTTGACCTATGGATATGAATATCATCAGATACTGGTAGTATTTCTGTCATTCTCAGAGATCCCAGGCTATTTAGTAGAGTCTGTATGACTACACCTTGCTTGACTGGGGAGGGTGTCTGTCAAGTGTCAGTGGGTCTAGTGTTGCTCCAGATTCTCCCTCACTGGGAGGGAATGTCCCAGTTTGATCAGTTGAATACAGGGCAAGAACTGAAGTCGGGGCTCTCTTGAAGCAGTCAAGTTTGGAATCTCTGGAGCCACAAGAGGGAGTGAGTGAGTGCTTGGAGCAGGTGAAGGGAAGCCCAGATTTCATGCTCTTTTGGAATCTGTGGCATAATTAGCAATACTTCTGTTCCACAGCTCTAAATATTCACTGTGGATTACAAAGAACAATTCACACCTTAAAAAAAAAAAGTCTTCAATTGTTTTCTAAAAATATAGCCTGACATACACATCTTGGAAGTAGTCCAAGCTCTATGGAGTGTGCTCCAGCAGAAGAGGTCCTACACCAAATAGCTGCAGACACTTCTAGTGTGAATTGTCGGAAGTCTCATAAGATACAGTGAGTGAGGAGCACTGCATTCTGCCAAAGGGAATTTGCCCTATTTTAAGAGGAAGAGAAACTACACAATTCAAGTATCAAAAAGGATAAAGAAAGTCATAGCCTGAGAGGTTTTCCTATGTAATCATAAGGTATGTGTGTCAGTAAGCCCCAGAGCCCCTGCTGAACATTTGGATTTTTGTTCTGCTATGGATGTTATTTGAAGGGGTGGTCAAGTTGTTACAATTCTCCCAGTACCACCATAAACCTTTTTTTTAGAAACACCAACTTATTGTGCAAGTGTTACTTGAGGTAGAGGGGATCCTCAGCCCTAAGGTCCTGGAATCCCAGTTGTTCCCAAATCAGAACCACCTTGGCAGTCTCATGGCCCCATAACTTCCAGATATGCCCAGTATAAATGCAGAATGGGAGCTAGGAGGAAAGCAGGTAAGATTCCTGAGCAAGTCAGTCTTTTGGAAGGAACTTGGTCTATCTTTGCAGTAGTTTATTTTCTCTGCTAAGGATGGGAAAAGCTACTACAGACCCATGTCCCATAAAGCTTAGATACAAATAGCTGGGGTCTCTGGTCTCATTAGGCTTAATGGAGCCAGCTCAATACACCTTGTCAAAATGGATCAGCAAGTTAGTTGAGGGGCTGACTCCATGGCTCAGAGGCTGTGCTGTCCACAGTACTCGTGTTCAGTTTGAATAATAAATATGGGGCCAAGAGGACAGATCAGCAATGCCAATAAAAATAAAAATAAAGCCACAAAGAAAAAGGTATAATTGAGGCTGTTCAAAATGGCTGATAATGATCAAGGCATGACAGAAGGTGCATCTAGACTGTTGCCAGTGTTAGAGGTTTATGCAGACTGAATGCCTGGAAACACTGAGCCACCCAAAAGCTGTTTACCTCTCTACTGGGAGCTTCCTCTCCATCCTGCTGTCCTATGTTTCTCTTCCATGCTACCCATGCCTGGTGCAGCTTCTCTTGGGTATCCTGCAGTTTCTGGTTGGCACTAGACAGACTCTTTTGGGCATATTCCATCTGAAATCAGGAGACAGTGCTGCTATTAGTAAATGGGCTTGGTACACACTGGGGAAAAACCTGAAGCTCATCTAATAAGTTGGATTTACAATGAAGAATTTCTGCTTTAGCCCTCTTTCCTCTCCTCCAGCTGGAGAAAATCAAAACTTCAACACTAGTTAAGGTCAACAATACCTGCAAGCAGTCTTAAACCTGGACACCATCAGCTGATGCATCAAGACCAAAGGGAACCTAGCCTATCCTGCACTGCAACAAGCATTGCTGAAATACAATACTAGTGGTGGCAAACAGATAAGTTCAGTTCAGGCTTACTTTTCATCCAAGCTAGCATGTTAGTACTGCTCTTGGAACAAGATCAATGGAGACCACATATCTTACCAGATCAATGGTGTGATGGAGCTGAGAGATGGCCTCCTGGCTCCTGCATTTAGCATCTTTCACTGTGATCAAGGCCTGCTCATAAGCTTGCTTGCTAACCTTGGAAGACAGAGATCCCAGTCTAGCATAGTAGCTTGGCTTCTGGGTGCCAGTAGCGTCTTTGGCTAAAAAGAGAAGAAAGCAACTATCAGCTGGGTTTCAAATCTTATCTTGAGATATTTTTACTTCTATGTAGAAACCCCTGGTCTCTGTGGTGGCCCTAGATCCCTGCCCTTAAGGTAGATAACAAGGAAGGAGATATCATCCCATCAGCACTTCCCTCAGAGAAAGGTCTGAAGTGGGTGAATTCATGCCTAGAAGGGGGACTAGAAGTCAGAGAGTGTGGTCAGTGGTTTGGATTTTGAGGCAAGGAGCAGATTTTACTCATCTTTAATTTTAAGATACTCATTTTTCCAGTACACACCTTGCCAGGTAAAAGTGAGAGTTTTGGGTGTACCCTGGGTAGAACTGTGAAGGCTGTAAGGGACAAGACCTGAATACAGAGGCCAGGAGTGAGAAGACCTGTGTACTCCTTTCCCCTGCAATGGGAAGGAGAGCAGTGACTCATCTCAGAGGATTTTTTTGGGGCTTTGAAAGGTTTAGCACCCCTCCTCCCCACCCTGGAGCTTGGCTGCATCAAGCAGCAGAGCTTCACGATAAAGTCACTTCAGGAAGAGTCTGGATATCCATATTTTGGGAACCAGGATGGGTATGAACTGGACTCATGGGGACTTCAGGTACCATTTTGAGATTAAAGTGGATTCTCCTCTCATTGAGAGATCCTGGTTGGGCAAGGAAACCCCTCTCATGCTGAGGGACCAGCTCTACCCCAGGACCCTGTTCTGAGGATACATGCACAGGGGGGGGGGGGATCCAATGTGTACATACATCATGGTGGGGCACAGATGAAAAGCAGAACCCTTATGATGAAAGGTCACAGTAAAGTTTGTTGACCATGCAAGCTGTCCAGACTGTTCCTGCAGCACCATCATGGAGTGGGTACAGTAACACCAGAGGCATGTCACTACACTGCATGGATCTGCACTAGGTTACATATATACAAACCTACAAGACAGTTATGATCTATAGACAAAATGTCTATTAGAGCTTCCATCGGTCAGAACAACTAGCTTAGCTTTAACAAGGAAGAGGGCCTTCTGTCATAGGTCCGACTCTGTGGAACTCCATCCCCGATTTTATTGGAATGACATCTAACCGCAAAGAATTTAAAAAATGCTAAAAAACCCTGTTTAACTATGCCTATAAACTCAATAACTGATACCTATCTTGTACTGCTATTTAACCCTAACTCTTTGATCTAATATCTTGTTAAGATTAAGTTTGTTTTGTTATGTATGTACATTTGTAAACCACCTAGATCAGGGGTCGGGAACCTTTTTGGTTGAGAGAGCCATGAACGCCACATATTTTAAAATGTAATTCCGTGAGAGCCATACAAGACCTACCAAATTAATTTATTACAACCCCCTACTCTCCTGGCGCCCCCCCCACCCTCCTGACCCTCCCCCCCAAGACCTGCCAAAAGTCCCTGGTGGTCCAGCAGGGGTCCAGGAGCGGTCCGGGAGCGATCTCCTGGACTTGGGCTGTCGGCTGCCAGTAGTCAAAATGGCGCCGACGGCCCTTTGCCCTCACTATGTCACTGGGGGTCGACCAATGACGGCGGTAGCCCCTGTGACATAGTGAGGGCAAAGGGCCGTCGGCGCCATTTTGACTACTGGCAGCCGACAGCCCAAGTCCAGGAGATCGCTCCCAGACCGCTCCTGGACCCTCGCTGGACCTCCAGGGGCTTTTGGCAGGTCTTGGGGAGGGGGGGTTGTAGTAAATTAATTTTGGAGGACTTGGGGGGCATCAGGAAGGTGGGGGGTTTTGTTAGATTTTTACTTTATTAAAGATTTGTCTGCGAGCCAGATGCAGCCATCAAAAGAGCCACATCTGGCTCGCGAGCCATAGGTTCCCTACCCCTGACCTAGATGGACATGTAAATGCCCAAGTGTGTGGTATATAAAAACTTTTAAATAAATACTGCCCGGGCCTTGAATGTCAGCCTCCCTCCCCGGAACCAGAGAAGTTAGCCCCAAGAAACATTATGGACTCCTAGGATATAACCAATCCTGGGAGGGGGGGGGGGGGAGAAGAGAAAGTTACATTGACAAAGTAACAGCATTAGAGGGAACGCCACTAAGTCTAAAAAAGAAAATCCAGGAATTGCCCATTAGGCCATACTCAACATGATTGAATTCTAAATAAAGCCAGAGGAAAGGGAATAATTGAGGGATAGGATTCTAGGAAGAACTTGGACAGTGGCACAAGTTATTCTAAAAAGCTAGTGCAGACATTTCATGAAGCTTTTTGCAAGCCCAGTTTCTCCTTACCTGCTTCCCCTTCAGTCACTGGGAGATACTGATCCACAAGGGCCTCCGTCTTGCTCAGTGCAGCATCCACCCCAGTGCTCACCACCTGCACCATGGGGCTTCCCAGAACAGAGTTAATGCTCCCAGTCACAACAGCTTTTGTCATTTCCATGCTCTCCTGTGCAGCTCCCTTGGCCTTGTCCACCACTCCAGTGATTGCATGGGCAATGGTGTCCTTGGCACCCATCACAGTCCCTGCTACAGCTTCTTTTGCACCAACCACCATGCCTGTGGCATTAGCAACAATCTACATGAAGAATCTCACAGTTAGTACTAGATGGTCACATCTGAGGACTGCCACTTGTTTGTATCAAGTTTCCACAGGCTGCGAGAACAGAATCTGGTCCAAGCTCAGGAATCCTGATCACACTAAGCTTTGATATCCATGGCCCTGCTATCAACTGCTCTCATTTCTACAATATGTTGTAACCTGCTCCTACCTAATCTTTATTCACTGCCTTCCTTACTCTAGTTCAGTTATGATCATATCTGGCCATTTTCTCTATTGTTCCACATGGAAGCCACCATTGTTTACTGACCCTTCCTTGCATAGAGAAGCTTCAGCTGCACTGATTCAAGAGGCATTTATATATACTAGAAACACTGCTTTAAGAGCCTCAGTACATTCTGATCAGATTTCCAGCTGCATGAAGTTTTGATTTGTCCATGAAAAGCAACAGAACCTGCTTAATCCCCAGTTAAGGCAACCCAGAGGAGCCCCCTGCATTCTCTCAATACCCATGGGATGGGAAACTTGTGAGCATTCATAAGTCACATGCAAGTAGTTCAGTTTAGTGTATAAAGACTTAAAAAGGAAGGAAAGGGAGCAGTAGAATGGGGTCAGCTTGTGCTACTGCTCTGGCTGCAGCTCACATGACTTTCTAGGTGATATGGAGAGAGGTTTTTCAGGGGGGAGGGGTGCTGTTAGAAAGGTATATTAGCATATACTATTAGTGCATACATATTAAAGGCTTTATACTAACACCCCACAACAAAAAAAAAAAAAAAACTCCCTATCACCTAGAAAGGTAGAGTCATGTGCTATTGCTGTAATGCAGATCTCTTGTCACCTGCTGTGATTAACAAAAGAACAACCTCACCTTGTCAGTAGATTGGTGAAGGACAGGCAGCTTCTCTTCAATTTTGTCCAGGCCTACACAGGCACAGTTATTGGCAAGAGCAACTACAAGAGAAAGTCAGACAGCTACACTCCTGCTCAGTGAACATTCAGACAAGTAGGATAGGAAGATTGAGACTAGGAAACTATGCATGCAACCCACTTATGACATTACCTAGAAGTCCATTATAAACAGGTTGCCAGAGAGAGAAGTGACTACACTTGGACTCTGGTGTTGCGGGCTCCCCATCCAGTTCTTCCTGCTTCTCAAAAGCCTTTACCATCAAGGAACCAGCGTGCCAACTCCAGCAGGCACACTATTTTGGGATTCCAGTGCTGGCATTTGAGAGAGCAAGAGTGAGACTGAACAAGGCCACAAAACCAGGGCCTGTCATTCAACCCCACATGAACATAGCAAAGCCTGGTGGGGATGACTGCCATTGGCTACAAGTGCACTAAAAGCAAGAGTGATGCTCTCCTTCCTCTGCCCATATAGCTGATGTGGTGGCAAGGTGCCAGTTATGGCAGCTCAAGGTCATCCAAAGTAGACAGGAAGGGGGTCAGCATTCCCTAGCTGTGTCACCAGATCCACAGGGTGGGAATTTAGAAGTGTTACCTAGAAAGGATGTAATTAGTGAGTAAATCTTCCTCCCTCGTCTGGTGACACCAGACTAGCATGTATAGAAGCATGCACTGTTTTGTTTTTCTACTCTTGTTGCTGTAAAGTATTCCTTTCATGCTGCCACAGAAGAACAGAGTTGTTTCCACTTCATAGTAATGTTTCTCCTGGAGGTATTAAACCCACTAAGCACACCGGGGTCTATCTATAAACAAGTTGATTCTAGACTTCCTATAGCAATAAGCTGGGGAAGTTTCCCCTATAACCACAATAGTGCTGGGAAGCTTAGACAAGAGATGGAGGTGTGGATCCAAGATAATCTGTATTAGTTGAATTTGATTTATGGTTCATAGATTGCAACCTGCCTGCTGTGGTTCCAGTGTCTCCTGATGGGACTGCAGCCCACTACACCAAGCAATCAACTTTGTCCAACCCATTCCCTCAGCTGTGGGCAAGTTTCCCAGCTACTGAAGGGACAAGGAACCTCTCTAGAAAGGTACAGGATGAAACTGGTGTTTGGACGAGAACAAAGATCACCAATGGAAGAGAGAAAGTTAAGGCAGCTTAAGGTTGAATTGTGTATTGTTTAACATGGGGAACTTTCCAGCTGAAGGAAGGTTCTAGAAGGTGCATTATTCCTAAAGGAGATTGGAAGAGTTAAGAAACAGTGCGCTAAGACTCGAGAGTCAAGTCTAGGTACGTAGGTTACAAGCCTCCAAAGTGGTTTCTGGGCTGGAGACGTAGCCCAGGAAGATTTACAAGGAGATAGACTGTCCTAGTTGACTTAGGGGTTCTGTGTAACTTGGAAAGCCCACAGCTTGGGACATGGACTTTTGAAGGAGAAGAGGCAGCATGCAGTGCTACATCTGGGGTCCTATTTGAGTAAGGGCCCTTGGATGACATTGACTTAGAAAGCACTGAAAAAAAACACAACTGATTGGGTAGAAAGGTTTTTTGGTGATTGGAAATGTTTTGAAGTTTAATTCTGGAAGTATGCTGCTGAAATTGCCCATCTTGGAGCTCCAACTGGTCCTTGATTTTTGGATTGTTTAAATTCTCTTGGAAAGATTTGTGTATTTACCTTTCTTGCTGGGTATATAATTCCTCATGCAATAGAGTGCTTAATATGTCATACATACACCATAAAGACAGTTGAGTCTAGACATTAAATCTAGACCTTAACGCAGAATATACATGGTTTAGTAATAAGTAGACTTTGATAAAGCACCCTCTAAGATCTGCTTGTGATTTTTATTAAAGATGCCAGTTCTAGTTAGATACTATTAGCTACAAGCCTCAATCATTTGCTTTCCCTCAAATGAATCCTATTCAGGCGAGCAGTTGCCATCACTTACTTTGTGGCTCCAGTTTTTGGATGATGGGCTTTGTACTTGCAAGGGTCACAGCAGCGATGGTCTTCACCCCCTCCTCTGCCACCTCACAGACAGACTTCAGGTAGGGATGGTTCTCTTTCGTGCTGACGTAAGCAGATGAAACCATGTCACAGGTAGAGCTCACCAATGGCAGGTTAGCCACCCTCACCGCCACATTCTGGCAAGTCAGAGTTTGGAGAGAGAGTTAGCAATCCAGCTACAGTGCAACCATGGAAAACTGAGCCAGCTCAAAACGTATTTCATGCCTACCTGTTGTGGTTCAGCTGCTTCTGAAGCCATTCTTTCAAGCCTTCAAAAGAGAAAATAAAACCCACTACATTTTGAGAGAAGTACAATATTTTGGCTTCAGGCATAAGCTGAAGTCTGTATTTTCTGCAAACAGTTTATAGGACTTTTCTCCCCTATCATAAACAGAGCTAGTGTTTCAATATAGCAATAAACCCAATGACAATTTTACAACAAAGATCACAAAAATCAGAGTAAAAAAAGTTAAGTAGCAATTACTAGACATACATCAAATAAGCCAGCTAGTAGCTGTGTAGTTTTTACAGAGAGTGGGATACAGAGAAGGTGGTAGGCCAACAATGGACTCAGCTTGTTTTAATGCTAGCACAGAAGTGCATTTAGTTGTGTAGAATAAGTACTTTTTTGTTGACTTTTCATATATCCTTTTGCAATTGATACAGCATTGAGACCAGGTCTACCCAACCCTTCTATTAGCTTTTAAGGAGCTTCATTCACTACCTGTGGTCAGGTGGCTATTGGGATAATGGATCTGTCAAAATTCACTAAGAACCCCCCTTTTTATTTCTTAAATTAAATTTGACTCTAAACTGGATTGCACTTATAGCAGCTAGCCACTCCAGAGTGGATTACAAAGATTTAGATTCAGTAAAAAAGTATACAAATAAAGGGCCCAATTTTAAAAAAGCATTTGCACTTTTAAGTGGGCCTTTGAAAATTACTACACTATGCCACCAAGTTGTCGACAGGCTTTGCCTATGCATTATGTGCATAAATAAAAAAAACATAGGAAATTGCCATGCTGGGTAAGATCAAGGGTCCTTCAAGCCCAGACCACAAGATCCTGGCAATTATCCAAACACTAAAAAGATCCTTTGCTACTGATGCAGTTAATAGCAGTGACTATTCCCTAAGTAAACTTGATTAGTAGCAGGTAATGGACCTCAAGAAATTATTCAAGTTGTTTTTGAACCCAGCTACACTAACTGAACTAACTACATTCTCTGGCAACAAATTCCAGAGCTTAATTGTGCCATGAATGAAAAATAATTTGCTAAGTTCATGGAATGCCCCCTAGCCCTTCAGTTATCCAAAAGTGTACATAACTGATTAACATCTACTCATTAAACACCTCTATCATATCCGCCCTCAGCCGTCTCTTCTCCAAGCTGAACAGCCCAAACCTCTTCAGCCTTCCCTCATAGGGGAGCTGTTCCATCCCCTTTATCAAATGGCTTTTGAAGATGCTACAACAGTAAATACATTTACACAAATTAAAAAAAAACAAAAAAAACAAGTTATCCCAAAAGGTTTAGAAGAATCGTGGACAATACATTTGAAAGGTACAGAAAGCAGAGGTAGCACAGCTCCTCGTAGCTTAGGAGGAACAGTAATTACTAGCGAGGCTCGTTTGCCAAGTAACAGAATAAAGTTTCACCTGGGGGTTAATTAAAAGTGAGCAGCACTAGCAGACCGGAGCACCACTCGCCTCTAAACACCAGGAAAGAAAAAGGCAAGGAGAGGCTGACAGGTCTCAAATAAAGAGCAATATTAGCAGGACGCTTCTAGGGCTGGCAAATGGGATATAGTTTTAGTTACATGAAGCCAACACGCAGAGTACAGGGGCCAGCTGCTCCCCCCCCCTAAATCATCTACCTCATTACTATGGAAGCATTTACACCTTCTCTGGATTTAGGTGTAGAAAATGGATGTAGGGGGGGGGGGGGACAGAATAGATTGCTATTTACAGTTTGATTTTTGTTCTATTGGAACGTTGACTCTTGTAAAGATTTAACAAGACGACAGAGAAGATGATCATCCAGACCCCCTTTTATTAGCCACATTTATCACACGGAATAAAGAGAAACCACTTCCATCCATAAGATGGTAGTATCAACAACCATGAAATGCAACAGCACTAAAGAATTTAAGAATATTTATCACTTCAGGTACATGAAGAATGAAAGGATATCTGGCCTTGCAAGCTCCAAATGAATTAAGTTCTCAGACACAGACAGAGCTGCTCAGGTGCTGAGCAGGCTTCCCTCCCTCCCTTTCTGCCTCCCCAACATCAGGTACAAGCCCCTGAGGACTGGCCCCAGGCGAGCAGTCAAAGCAAAAAAATGTTCCTTAACTCAACAGTACAACAAACTACCTTCTGATTACCAGCAAGTAGATAGGATTAGGACCTTCTTCCTCAACCGCACAGAATCACTGCCACCTCCTCTTCTGTCCCCCAGTTGCTCTGGAGCCAGTTCTAGGGAAGATAAGGGTGGGGTCCAGGGACTCGGCGGCTCCGCCCTGTGATTTTTACCCTTAGTTGTTTCTCCCCTCCTGCACCATTTTCAGCCTGAGCCAGTCTGTTTCTACTTCCGGTCCCCCTTTTCCCGGACGCACTTGCTTCACATGGCTCTGTTCTCATTTCCCCTAGGGTGCATTTTTGTTAAGGTTAATGCAAACGCCAGAGATTCAGTGGGTACAAGGGGCTCATGCCCCACATCTGTCTGTTGACTGCTCAAGCCCCTTTCCTGGGGGCAGCTTTCAGGGAACAGGAAGCTTGGGGCTGGAAAAGGGAGCTCAATTGTTTTCTTCTCTTCAGTGCCTGCTCCATCGTCCCCTCCTCCCCCTCTTGTCCCCGCAGGAGGGGAGGGGTTGAGACAGGAGCAGCCCCTGCAGGCGGCATGTGGTGAGAAAGAGGAAGGAGGTGTCTGGCCAGGAGAAGAGAGTGATTGTTTTCTGTTCTGCTGTGCTTTTTTTTTTTTTTTTTTTTTACCATCCCCTCCCGTCTTTCAACAGAGGGGAGGAACTGAACCAGGCTCATCCACAACCTTTGATCTCAGGATTCTGGACTCAGCTAAGAGCAAAGCGTTGGGTGGAGGAAAGAAATATTCAGAGAACTGTAAGTCATCGACCTGGAGGAAAAGTGAAGGGGGGTGAGGTGAAGAGTGGGTGAATGTTTGTGGTGTGAAAGGATGACTGATGAGGAGGAAGTGAATAGTGGAATGAGAGGAGGGTTAATGTTGGGGGATGTGAGGAAGGAGTGGTCTAAAAGGGGGTGAATACTGGGGAAGTGAGGAGCTGGATGAATTCTCCTGGGAATATGAGGACAGGTAGGTGAATTCTGGAGGGGAACAGGATAAGGGCAGGTGAGTGTGGCTTCCTCCCCCTCATCACCCTGAAATTAGTGGAAACTTGAACTGTCTGAGGTGATTAGAGAGAGTCAGTATATGGGGTTCATGAAAACCATGTGGGAGGAGGGGATGCATACGAGGAAGTGCAGGGGTACAGTATCTGGGGAAGGGGTGAAAATTGCTGAAGGGGTATAGACTGTGTCAAAGAACTCCAGAGGTGGTGATGGGGTAATGAGAGCCAGAGATGGGGTGGGTCAGATATGGTGATGATGATGATGGAGGTGTATCTGAGCCAGAGAATGAGGTGGAGAAGTTGAGAATGGTAACGAAAAAGCTAGAGATGGTGATTGGGGGGGGGGGGAGGGAAGGAAAGCTAGAAGTGTGAAGGAGTGGAGAAGGAGTTGTGAGAGGTAGTGGTAATTGGAAGGAGGAAGTATGTGAGAGAGGGAAGTGATGTGGGATTGGTGTGTGAGAGTCATAAGGGGTGAAGGGTGAGGGTGTGTGATAGAAAGTCAGAGAGAACATTGAATGGGAGAGGGGAGAATATGCAAGGGGAGGACTGAGATGAAAGTGAATAAGAGAGTGTGTGGTGATAAGAATGAAAGAGGATAATTGAGGGCCGTGGGAGTCAATGGGGATAAAGACTCCATGAGGGAGACAAACTGGAGGGGATGAGAGAACATGATGGGGAGTGATGAGAGAGGGGAGGCTCTCAGGAGAGTTGGGTAAGTGAAGTATGGGGCAGGAAGAACTGGAGGGTGATAGATGAAGGATAGAAGATAAATGAAGGCGAAGGAGAGATGAGATCCAGTTGTGACAGGATAAAGGGCGTGAAGTGATTGTGATGTAAGGGAAAGATTTAGAGGCAGAGAAGAGAGATATGAAGGAAAATTACATGAAAGGGAAACATAATAGTGATTGCATTAATTTGCTCACCACAGACTACAGGCCAGCAAGTCTGACCTCTTTGTTGAGCAAATTAATGGAACTGCTGCTATGACAGAGGATAGTGCAGTTTCTGGAATCCAGTGGATTACAGGATCTGAAGCAGCATGGTTTTACCAGAAATAGGTCTTGTCAGATGAATCTGATCAATTTCTTTTACTGGGTGAGCAGAGAATTGGATCGGTGAGAGCACTAGAAGTAGTGCACTTGGATTTCAGTAAGGCTTTTGACACGGTTTCACGTAGTTGACTTATAAATTCAGTGCCCTTGGTATGGGAACTAAAGTGACTGACTGGATTAGAAATTAGTTGAGTGGTAGATTACAAAAGGTAGTGATGTATGGAGCTCACTCAGAGGAGAGAGATGTTACTAGTGGTGTGCCGCACACTTCATCTTTGGAATGGTTCTTTTCATGAACAACATTATGGAAGGATTATTGGGAAAAGTTTGTCTTTTTGCTGATGATGCCAAAATTTGCAATAGAGTAGACAACCAGAAAGATATGAGAAGGGATCTAATGAAGCTCGAGGAATGGTCTAGGGCAGTGATGGCGAACTCCCTTCCTTGGGTGCCACAAACAGTCCAGGTTTTCAGGCTATCCACAATGAATATGCATGAGAAAGATTTGCATACACTGCCTCCAGTGCATGCAAATCTATCTCATGCATATTCATTGTGGATAACCTGAAAACCTGGCCTGTTTGTGGCATTCGAGGACTGGAGTGAGCCATCACTGGTCTAGGGTCTGGCAGCTAAGATTTAATGCTAAATAAAATGTAAAGTTATGCATTTAGGATGGAAAAACTTAGGGGAGAGGTACAGTATGGGGTGAAATTCCAAAATGATAAAGGGGATGGAACAGCTCCCCTATGAGGAAAGACTAAAGAGGTTAGTACTGTTCAGCTTGGAGAAGAGACGGCTGAGGGGGGATATGATAGAGGTGTTTAAAATCATGAGAGGCCTAGAATGGGTTAATGTGAATCAGTTATTTACTCTTTCAAATAATAGAAAGAGTAGGGGGCACTCCATGAAGTTAGCATGTGGCACATTTAAAACCAGTCGGAGAAAGTTCTTTTTCATTCAACGCACAATTAATCTCTGGAATTTGTTGCCAGAGGATGTGATTAGTGCAGTTAGTGTAGCTGGGTTTAAAAAAGGATTGGATAAGTTCTTGGAGGCGAAGTCTATTATCTGCTATTAATTAAGTTGTCTTAGAAAATAGCCACTGCTATTACTAGCAACATTAGCTTGGGATAGACTTAGTTTTTGGCTACTTGCCTGGTTCTTATGGCCTGGATTTGCCACTGTTGGAAACAGGATGCAGGGCTTGATGGACCCTTGGTCTGACCCAGTATGGCATGTTTTTATGAAGAACTGGATTTGGGGGTGAACTTATCCAATGATCTTAAATTGGCCAAACCATTGGATAAGACAATGGCAAAAGTCAAAGATTCTTGGGTACATAGGGAAGGGAATGGTCAGCAGAAAAAAAGGTGATATTGCCCCTGTATAATCCCTGGCATGACCTCATTTGGAATACTGTGTGCAGTTCTGGAGTCTGCACCTTCAAAAGGATATAAACCAGTTGGAGTCAGTCTCGAGGGTGCCTCCCAAAAATGGTCACTGGTCTTTGTTGTAAAGCATATGAGGACAGACTTAAACATATGTACCCTAGAGGAAATGCAGGATAGGAGAGATATTATAGACACATTTAAATTACTCCAAGGTATTGAAGCAAAAGAGTGTCTAGAAGAAGGAGTCATGGGATGAGAGTGAAAAGGGGTAGACTAAGGAAATATTTCTTTAATGAGAGGGTGGTGGATGTATGGAGCAGCCTCATGTGGAGCTGGTGGAGACAAGTACTGTATATGAATTCAAGTGAACATGGGATATTAGGGATGTGAATTGTTTTTTGACGATTTAAAACAATCGTCAGATATATTTTAAATCGTCAAAAATCTTTAGAGCCGCAATACAATAGCAATTCCCCCAATTTATCATCAAAAAATCGTAAATCGGGGGAGGGCGGGAAAACCGGCACACCAAAAGAACCCTAAAACCCACCCCAACCCTTTAAAACAAATCCCCCTCCCTCCCAAACCCCCCCAAAATGTTTTAATTTACCTGGGGTCCAGTGTGGGGGGGGGGGGGGTCCCGGCACGATCTCCCGCTCTCGGGCCACGGCTGCGTTAATAGAAATGGCGCCGGTGGCCCTTTGCCCTTACCATGTGACAGGGCAAAGGAAGCGCCGGTGCCATTTTGGTTCCTGGCACCCGATGTCAGGAGTGCAGGAGATCGCTCCCGGACCCCCGCTGGACCCCCAGGGACTTTTGGCCAGCTTGGGGGGGCCTCCTGACCCCCACAAGGCTTGCCAAAAGTCCAGCGGGGGTCCGGGAGCGACCTCCTGCACGCGGGTCGTATTGCCAATATTCAAAATGGCGCCGGCGCTACCTTTGCTCTCACTAATGGCAAGTCTTATGGGGGTCAGGAGGCCCCCCCAAGCTGGCCAAAAGTCTCTGGGGGTCCAGCGGGGGTCCGGGAGCGATCTGCACTCGTGACGTCGGGTGCCAGGAACCAAAATGGCACCAGCGCTACCTTTGCCCTGTCACATGGTAAGGGCAAAGGGCCACCGGCGCCATTTCTATTAACCCAGCCGTGGCCCGAGAGCGAGAGATCGCGCCGGGACTCCCCCCCCCCACTGGACCCCAGGTAATTTAAAACATTTTGGGGGGGGTTCGGGAGGGTGGGGGATTTGTTTTAAAGGGTCGGGGTGGGTTTTAGGGTTGTTTTGGTGTGCCGGTTTTCCCGCCCTCCCCCCTCCCCCGATAAAACGATTTTTTAACCAAAAAAACCATGACGATCAGATTTCCCCTCCCCCCCCCCCCAGCCAAAATTGATCGTTAAGACGATCGATCACACGATTCACATCCCTATGGGATATACACAGAGAATCCCTGAGGGAGTGGTAGGCATTGTAAAGCTGAGTAATTGGTGTGGATGGGCAGACTAGAGAGGCTGTAATGGTCTTTTCTGCTATCATGTTTCTATAGATGTCAGGAGAGAGGAGGAAGAGATGAAGACAAGAGTGAGAAAAAAAATCACTAAATGGTTCCTTGGCTTAGGGAACATAACCCTCCTGTTCCTCAGCACTGCCTCCCTCAAGGCCTGTGGAAGCAAAAGTTAATATCTCTCATGGAAACCAGGACAGGATGCTAGATGCACATCAGGAACCGTAAAGAAAAAATAAATCTAATGCAAGTTTTCAATCCAGACTGTAGAGATGACACTTAAATGAAGGAAACAGTCTTTGGATAAGGATCATAAAATAAAAGGAAGGAACACCATTTTTTTTAGGATTTTACTTTTTTTGTTGCTTTTTTTTCTACTTTCAAAATGTAACCTTAGAAAGTTAAGACTGTATGCTCCAAACCCATCTCCTAACTCAGGACTTAAGCTACAGCATCTAGAGGAGATCCCAGGTGGTCTCCACATAAGTATTATCCAAAAATGTTATGCATGAACTCTGGAGACCACATAGGTCCCTTCTTCAGATGTGAATAATGTCTCTGATAAATTATCTGAAGAAGTGGTCACTGTGGTTTGAAAAACTCATATAAAATATTTTTAGATAATTCATACAATGATCCAATAAAAGGTTTCAGAATCTGCCAAGAATCCCATGATTAGAATGTAATTTTCAATGTTTAATTATTGTATGTTATATGTAAAATTTATTGTTTCTTATATGGAGAGAGGTGGTGGAGAGTTAAATAATTTTGTGAAAAGAAGGAAAGGCTCACTAAGTGGAAAAGAACTAGTGCGAGCCCAGGGCCGGATTGTGGGAAAATAGTGGCTCGGGGGATTTTCCTCCATACTGGCCTATGGGTACCGAATTACACATACAATATAATTTACAAATATGTACACACCCCTTAAAACATAAAAAAAAAAGCTACCCAGCACGTATATGTTATAAAATCCATGGTCCCAAATACAGAATAAAAAAAGAGACCGTGAAGCATAAATAGAAACCTGCAGACAAAAAATGAAAAGGAAACTGCAACAAGACAGACACTGTATGTAGTGCAACTTGTGGGGGGAGAGACCCACAAACTAGCTCCTCTCTCTCTCACAGGCACACACTCTAACATGGACATGTTCTCTGTCATATTATGCACCTCTCTCACTCTTACATGCATGCCCTCCCTCTCCTAATCACATGCATGCTCTCTCTCTCTTATGCACTCCCTCCTATTCAAGTACATGCTCTCCCTCAAGCACTATCACCCTCTCTCTCCTGCACTTTCTCATGCACTCCCTCCTCTCTTATACATACACACGTTGCCTCACCAGGGTTATCTCTCTCTCACCTTCCTTCTGCTACCAGCTGGACGGGATTTATTTATTTGGCTACCAGCCCTCCTTCTCTCCCCTGCCCCCCTCTTCCTTTGGCTGTGATGGCCCCTACCAGGTCTCTCTCTCTCTTCCATGCCAAGCCTAATTCTGTCCTCCCTACTCACCCACACACCTTCTTTCCCTTTCCTTCCCCCCCACTCATCCAATATTCTTCCTCTTCTTAGGTTGTCTTTCTGCTGGGGGGATGCGAGAGCCTTGCTAGCACCCATCTTCTTTATGTTCTCTCTCTCCACTCACCTCTCATATTCCCTCCTACACATTCACTTCTTTCCCACCTTTCCCTCTCATCTCTCCCCTCTCTTCATTTAAGCCTCATATTCCATACGTTCTGCCTTCCTATCCCTTTCTCATTCACTCCACTCATTCTCTCAACCTTCTCACTCCCTTCACCTCGCTTCCTCTCTCATCCTGTCCCTTCCCTTCTTCCTTAACTCAGTTGTCTTTCGCTGGGGGGGTGGGGACCGGGGCCTGGCCTTCTTACCAGCGGCTCTTCTTTGGAGTAGCCCAAGTCCCGGCACTCTTCTTCCCTGTCGGGGCCTGGCCTTCTTACCAGCGGCTCTTCCTTGCAGCGGCCTCAAGTCCCTGCACTTTTCTTCCTTGTCGGGGCGGCGGTGCCTGGCCTTCCTCCCAGCGGCTCGAATCCCGGCACACCTTTTTCTTGTTGGGGCCTGGCCTTCCTCCCAGCAGCACTTCCTTGCAGCGGCCTCGAGTCCCAGCACTTTTCTTCGTTGGTGGGCCCTCACTTCCAGGGGGGAGTACTGAAACTACTGCTTCTGGGCCTCTTCCCTACTTTTTTGCAGCCTCACCACCTATCTTGATGGAGGGCAGGCAGGGCTGAGGAAGATAGTGGTCTCTTGCAGCTGCACTAACAGCCACTCGGCGCCACCTCAGAGTCGAGACAACGTGACTGGCCAGACCGGCCTACCGGGGAAGCCCGATCCCCCAATAGGCCAATCCACCCCTGGGATGGGAATAAATAAAAAAGCTTGGGGGTAACCTGCATGGAGCGGCAGTTATTAACAGAAAAGTGGGGGTAACCTGCACGGAGCTGCAGTTACTACCTTGGGAAGCTTGCTGGGCAGACTAGATGGTTCATTTTGGTCTTTTTCTGCCGCCATTACTATGTTACAATGAATACACTGAGATGATTTACCCAAAAGAATCAGTTTGGAAGGTACCCATGAACCAGATCTTACCTAAATCATACTATAAGCTTATATAGTTATTTCCTGATATCCAGCTGCCTCTAGCTTGGCAAAAATCCACAGCTGGTACAATTTCTAGGCAGCAGAAGCTCTGTTTAGCATTCATAATTGTTATTACTCCATTTTAGCATTGTGACAAGAGCAGGACAGTAAAAATCTGTTTGTTTTATATCGAGGTCAGAGTTTCTCCTCCCTGCAGGAAAACTGCACCACAAACATTTCCAGGAATGTCTCATCCCAGGGGAATAGTTCATGTTTGGACTATGTCAGAGCAGACATAATTCTTACTTTGATAATTTTTAAGGGACTATTCGAAAATATAAACAGCAGTGAGTTATGCTACTGTTGTAGATCTGCTCCTCCAGAGAGGAGGATTTGGCAATCTGTTATAAATCTGCTGCTCAGAGTAGCAATCTGTTATCGTGCTCCTCCTGTAGGGGGAGGAGTTAGCAGTCAGTTATGGATCTCCTCCTGAAGAGGGAGGAATTAACAATTTGTTATCAATCCTTGCTGCTAGGCGTAGCAATCTGTTATAAGTCTGCCAGGGGGAGGAGCTAACATTTATAATACTCCGTAGGTGGAGTTAATGATCTGTTGTGGCTTGGCTTCCCACAGAGTGGCAGTCATATAATACCGCTCTAGTAGTGTAAGGAATGAACACTAGAGGTAAATTGATGAATCTATGGGCTGATGGCAGGAGGATATCCCGAGAGGGACCACCGGCTAGGCTGGAGTATGGAGACAAACACAGATAGTTCTTTATTAGACAGGAAGTAGAACCACCAGAGGTGGCAGTAGTGAGTTGATGTGCCCGGCAGGGCTGAAGTCCCTCAGATACTGGAATTGCAGTCTCTGGGTTGCTGAGCTGTAGAGAGAGACTATAGGTAGTGAGTAGACAGGATATGCTGGATACATAACCAGTAGTAGATGATACACTCACAATTGTAGAGATCTGTAATGGCTTCTTTGCAACAGAGAGTCTTCAGTATATTCAGGAACAAGAGCCGTAGGCGAGTGCTGGTTCCTATATGCAATCTGAAATAAGAACTCACAATATCTGTGTATGAGATGGCTTATGGAATAGAAGAGAGTCTGGAGAGTTTTAGAAACATAGGCCCTCGTGGAGCGAGTACCGGTTCCTATCTGCAATCTATAATAGTAATGCACAAGATATAGGTATATGATAGCTTCTGGTATAGAAGATAAGATAGATTCTGATATAGAAGGGATTTAGGAACATGGGCCCTCGTGGAGCGAGTACCGGTTCCTATCTGCAATCTATAATAGTAATTGAGAGGAATAACTCTGTCAACAGTGGCACAACTACAAAAAGAAAGAGTGAAGTGAATAACAAATCTCAACTAGTATCTTATAAGGAGTCCAGGAAATGCAATAACCTTAAAGAGAGTACCTGGAAGGTAATGACCACAAATGCTCATAGTTTGGGAAATAAAATCCCAGATCTGCAGGCCCTAATGGCTGAGGCAGAATTAGACATTGTTGCTATAACAGAAACATGGTTCACAGAATCTCATGAATGGGATACAACAATACCAGGCTACAACTTGTTAAGGAAGGACAGAAAGGATAGAAAAGGGGGAGGTGTGGCTCTTTATGTCAGACAAAACATCCAAGCAACTGAGCTACAAGGAAGTTGGGGTAAGGAAGAAGCTCTATGGCTCAACCTAAAAAAAGATGACGGAGCATCCATTTATATTGGAGTGGTTTACAGGCCTCCAAACCAAAAGGAAGAGCTGGACAGAGAGCTGGTTGAAGACATCCATAAGATAGGTAAGAAGGGAGAAGTGGTGATCGTAGGTGACTTTAATATGCCAGATGTAGACTGGAAAATCCCATCTGCAGAAACTAAAAATAGTAGAGCGATAGTGGATGCCATGCAAGTATCTTTGTTCAAACAAATGGTGTTGGAACCCACGAGAGAAGGAGCTATACTCGACTTAGTGCTCACTAATGCAGATAATGTCTCAGATGTCCAGGTGGGAGCCCACCTCAGCAGCAGTGACCATCAAACGGTATGGTTTAATATCAATAAAAGAATAGGGAAAAGAACCACAAAGACCCGAGTTTTACAGTTCAAAAACACAGACTTTGAGGAAATGGGTAAGTACCTGGAGGAAGAACTAAAAGGATGGGAGAACGAGAGAGATGTGGATCAGCAGTGGACCAATCTAAAAGGAGCAATCACCAAGGCAACTGCTCTATATGTTAGAAATGTAAAGAAAAGCAAAAGGAAACTGAAACCTATCTGGTTCTCAAAGGAGGTGGCTGACAAAATTAAAGCTAAAAGAACAGCATTCAAGATATATAAAAGATCCCAAAGGGAGGAGCACAAAGAAGCATATTTGAATCAACTGAGGGAGACAAAGAAATTAATCAAGTTGGCAAAAAGTCAAGCGGAAGAGAGGATTGCCAAGGAGATAAAAAATGGTGACAAAACATTTTTCAGATACATCAGCGAAAAGAGAAAGGTCCAAAGTGGTATAGCAAAATTGAAAGGTGGTAATGATCAATGTGTGGAGAGTGACAAAGAAATGGCAGAAATATTAAACGAATACTTCAGCTCTGTGTTCACTAAAGAAGACCCTGGAGAAGGACCATCTCTACACAACAAGAAACTGGAGGGAAGTGGAATAGATGAAAATCCTTTCACAGTAGAAAATGTGTGGGAAGAGCTAAAGAACCTGAAAGTGGACAAAGCCATGGGGCCTGATGGTATCCATCCAAGGATATTGAGGGAGCTCAGAGATGTTCTGGCGGCTCCACTGTGTGACCTGTTCAATAGATCCCTAGAAACGGGAGTGGTGCCGAGTGATTGGAGAAGAGCGGTGGTGGTCCCGCTTCACAAGAGTGGCAACAGGGAGGAGGCTGGAAACTACAGACCAGTTAGCCTCACTTCGGTGGTGGGAAAAGTAATGGAGTCACTGCTGAAAGAGAGAATAGTGAACAATCTACAGTCCGGAGAATCGATGGACCAGAGGCAACATGGATTCACCAGGGGAAGATCCTGTCAGACAAATCTGATTGACTTTTTTGACTGGGTAACCAAGGAATTGGATCGAGGAAGAGCACTCGATATCATATACTTGGATTTCAGCAAAGCTTTTGATACGGTTCCGCACAGGAGACTGGTGAATAAAACGAGAAGCTTGGGAGTGAGTGCCGATGTGGTGACCTGGATTGCAAATTGGTTGACAGACAGAAGACAATGTGTGATGGTAAATGGAACCTTCTCTGAGGAGAGAGCGGTTATAAGTGGTGTACCGCAAGGATCGGTGTTGGGACCGGTCCTGTTCAATATCTTTGTGAGCGACATTGCGGACGGGATTGAAGGTAAGGTTTGTCTTTTTGCGGATGACACTAAGATCTGCAACAAAGTGGACACGCCGGAAGGAATGGAGAGAATGAGACGGGATCTAAGGAAACTGGAAGAGTGGTCGAAGACATGGCAGCTGAGATTCAATGCAAAGAAATGCAAAGTCATGCATATGGGGAGTGGAAATCCGAATGAAATGTATTCGATGGGGGGGGGAAGGCTGATGTGCACGGAGCAGGAGAGGGACCTTGGGGTGATAGTATCTAATGATATGAAGTCTGCGAAACAATGCGACAAGGCGATAGCAAAAGCCAGAAGAATGCTGGGCTGCATAGAGAGAGGAATATCGAGTAAGAAAAGGGAAGTGATTATTCCCCTGTACAGGTCCTTAGTGAGGCCTCACCTGGAGTACTGTGTTCAGTTCTGGAGACCGTATCTTCAAAAAGACAAAGACAAGATGGAAGCGGTACAGAGAAGGGCGACCAGGAAGGTGGAGGATCTTCATCGGATGACGTACGAGGAGAGATTGAAGAATCTAAATATGTACACCCTGGAGGAGAGGAGGAACAGAGGTGATATGATACAGACTTTCAG
Organism: Rhinatrema bivittatum; assembly: GCF_901001135.1. Classification (NCBI taxonomy): domain Eukaryota; kingdom Metazoa; phylum Chordata; class Amphibia; order Gymnophiona; family Rhinatrematidae; genus Rhinatrema; species Rhinatrema bivittatum. The sequence continues at coordinate 497,010,882 of NC_042615.1, read as the reverse complement.
ATACTTGAAAGGTTTTAATGATCCAAAGACAACGACAAACCTTTTCCGTAGGAAGAAAATCAGCAGAACCAGGGGTCACGATTTGAAGCTCCAGGGAGGAAGATTCAGAACCAATGTCAGGAAGTATTTCTTCACGGAGAGGGTGGTGGATGCCTGGAATGCCCTTCCGGAGGAAGTGGTGAAGACCAGAACTGTGAGGGACTTCAAAGGGCGTGGGATAAACACTGTGGATCCATAAAGTCAAGAGACCGCCAATGTAGAGTGGGTGGCTCACCAGAAAGATGGCTACTGCCCGGAGACAATACCCTTATTAAATAAACATACAGATGCTTACTGTGACTCCAACATCGCTCTAAGCTTCAACGGCAAGAGGATATGTGGAAAAAAGGATTTGCTATCACAAAGAGGGGAGTAGCTGGCTTGTTACGGCGGTTACTACCCCAAACCAAATAAGCCTAATACTTCACTTTCCAAGCATATACAGCATAGTTCTCTGCTTCAACGGCAGGGGAGAAGAAAAGAGGGTTCGCACTCACAAAGCGGGGAGTAGCTGGCTTATTACGGCGGTTACTACCCCAAACCAAATGTGCCTGATACTTCGCTTTCGATGCATATCCAGCATGGCTCTCTGCTTCATGGCATGGGAGAGGCTGATACATCAAGCATTTCCAGCATAGCTCTCTGCTTCAACAGCAGGGGAATAAGAAAAGCTGAGGCTTCACGCATATCCAGAATAGCTTCAACTGCAGGGGAGAAGAAAAAAAAAAAAAAAAAGGATTCGCACTCACAAAGCAGGGAATAGCTGGCTTGTTACGGCGGTTACTACCCTAAACCAAAAGGGCCTGATACTTCACTTTCAATGCATAACCAGCATGGCTCTCCGCTTCAACGGCAGGAGAGAAGAAAAACAACCAATAGGGGCTGTATGACATAGTCTGGGTAAAGGGAATAAACATGGGTGTAGCTTGCTTATTGCAGCAGTTACCCCTACTACCCCTAACTAATCAAGCTAGGTATTTCACTTGGATGCAGCTCCATCACTGCTCTCTACATTAATGGTGGGGGTGGAAGGGAAATAGAACCAAGAGTTAAGAGAAAATGATAAGTATGAGAGAAAAAAATGTGTGAAGCTTGCTGGGCAGACTGGATGGGCCGTTTGGTCTTTTTCTGCCGTCATTTCTATGTTTCTATGTTTCTATGTTTCTATAATGCACAAGATATAGGTATATGATAGCTTCTGGTATAGAAGATAAGATAGATTCTGATATAGAAGGGATTTAGGAACATGGGCCCTCGTGGAGCAAGTACCGGTTCCTATCTGCAATCTGCAGTAATGACACACGATCTCCAAACCTGCGATAACGCCTTAGACAGAAGGGAGTCTTCGGAGATTAGGAACATAGACCCTCGTGGAGCGAATACCGGTTCCTATCTGTAATACAACTCACTGTGTTCACGTCTGCGATCACTTCCAGTTAGTAGGAATCTTCTGAGCATTCAGGGACATAGGCCCTCGTGGAGCGAGTACCAGATCCCGTCTTAGCAATCTGAAATCAAGAAGAGAGAGCGGGGCCCCCGAGGAGCGGGTACCCTAGGTGGAGGCAGAGCAGCGGAGAAAGAATTCCCCTTGCTAACTCAATTCATAGTAGCAAGCAAAGACCTTTTAAGGTGAAAGCGGATGACGTCACTACGGGGTGATGCTCCCAAGGTTCGCGCCCTTGCCGGTACAAACTCTGAAGCACACACCCTTATGTCATCAGGAACATGGCGGATCCACAGCATCAGGCCAGCCCGGGGATTCCAGGAAGAACGGCAAGGAGAAGCCTGAGAAGTATGTCTAAACAGGAAACCAACAAAGAGAAGGAAAATACCCAGATGCCTCTGCTATTCCTTTGGCGTGCCTGGGCTGAATGAACTCTGAGTGACTTTCTGAGCATGACTTGCAGAATGTCTCTGAGCAGATAGGCAAGCTGGCACCAAAAAAGGTGAGCAGATTCATTGGGTCACAAGGAAGAAACCAACGCGGGAGCTTCAGGCACTATCTCACTGGACAAGATAATTAACAGAACAAAAGGATTATCTGGAGAGTGAGGGCAAATGGGCTACATCTGGGAAGACCGGTCAGGGCAGTTCAGGGATAGGTTGTCATGTCAACAGCATGATGTGACTCTGTAAATGAGTCTTTGGGCAGTCACGTAAGCCTAGAAGTTTCGACAATATTGTATGTTTAACTATAAAAGAAGGGTCACTTCCTGTATCCAACGAGATGCTGGTCAGTTTGAAAGACTAAAGGCACCCAGTATCCAGCATTTCCCAAGAACACTTCTAATGCCTAATAAAATTACTTTATACTTTTTACTGAGTCTAAGTGTTCTTGTGTCCCTGGCCCTAAGCATAGAGTATTATTACATTTTTGGCGACCATGAAGGGACTCAATCAATAGCTGAGGTTATTGTTGTTTTAGGTAGTGTTTGGAATTTTGGTGCACAGAACTCCATTATACACTACGTTCTCGGACATTTAATTGGCTTTAAGTCCGAAGGAAGTGTTCCCAGGCTTAAGTGGTCTGGAGGAATTTACCCGGAAGACATGTGAGCTCAGAGAAGAGGTTTAATGAAGTTTTTATGCTATCCTGGAGGTTCGGCGTTTTTTTAGGATCCATTTTGTAAGTATGTAAATAATCTTCAGAAAAAACAAAAACAATCTGTGCGTATAAATTTTATATTCCATATGTTGTACAGTGTATAGATTGTGTGTTAGATCTTGTATCAAATATTGCGTTTTAGGGTTTCTGTTTAAAAAAAAAAGAAAAAGGAGAGAAAGGGGGAGGATCAGAATAAATTGGTGACTGGGATAGAAGTTATTAAAGCAGGTCCAGATAAGGAAATTTCGAAGTTTGTTTGTAGTATATTTTATGATAACTTATTCAGCTGTTTCAGGTTTTTTTTAGTGTTTAGTAAATTTTCAGTATACAGAGGGTTAGCTAGCAAAAGTCGGTCTTTTGTCCTCAGACCGCATGGCTTAGAAGCTTGGCTCTGCAGCGGTTTCAAGTTACACCTGTGAGGGCACGGGGAGCTGCAGAGTAAATGACGTGATTTTTTTTCTGTTTGAAGCTGAGGCACCTTTGAGAGCAGTGGTGATTTTTTTACAGATTGCAGCACAGTAGCTTCAAAAGGAGGAAGAGGGAATTATGAAAAGTTTGAAGTTAAATAGGGTAAGTTTTTATAAGGTCATACTTAAGTTTGCTTTGGAGTTAAAGCGTGATTGCTGTTAGGTTATTATTAAACAGACAAAGGAATCTTTTGGTTCTCTCAGGAGAGCACAGGGCTGAGTGATTTAACCCTTGCCTGGTACAAGGAATCTTATATTTACAGTCAACATAGAAATGCCGGCAGAGGAGGAACAAGCGGCCCATCCAGTCTGCCCAGCCAGCCTCACACATTTTTTCTCATACTTATCTGTTTCTCTTAGCTCTTTGGTACTATTTCCCACCATTAATGTAGAGATGCTCATAGTTTCATCTAAGCTTTCAGAACTGTGTTATTAATGAGAGTTTATTGTGAAGAGCTTTTAGAACAATGTGAGCTGTGTTTCATTTCTGAGAAATTCTAGACTTTCATTGGGTAAGAAAACATGAAACTGTTTATTTAAAGCCATTCATAATTAGATATGATTTATCATTGGAAAGGGATGTATTGTCTTTTTCTTGTTTTAGAAGTCCCATGGAGTAAATTATTAGTGGTCAGCTTTAAAGAAATTTGTGTTGTGGAAAGTATGGGGAAGTGAATATTAGGGCTGAGGGGTGACGTGATGTTAAAGAGGGGATTGAGCTTTATTTTTATGCTGGATAAGGGTATGTAAAGTGTTTTATCACTTAACTAACCTATTCATTGAAGTGTAACAGTTGTTTGGCGGGAGAGGAGGTGACCCCCCCCTTAGGAATGTATTTGAGGAGAAAGAAAAAAAAAACAAAAACCTGCGAGTGAGTCACTTTTAAAATGAATTGTACAGTTCCGCTGATGTAAGAGTTTTGAGGTTTTTGTTTGATATTGTAAAGTGTTTGGTTGGGTATGTTAGAGGATAGAGTGAGTATGTGATAGAAGATGGACTAAAGGATATAAGTTATTTAATTAAACTGACGTAAGAAGAAGGAAAAAAAAAAGGGAGAAAGAACCTCATATGCCTACCATCCCGGCTGAAGTTTTTGTTAATTAAAGACCTTATGTTATATTCTAATGATGATAGATATTTCTTAGTTTTGCTTATATCTCACTAAATGCTAACTTTTGGAAGAGGGATGTGGTGTGCTTAACAACACAATAAAACAGGGAGATCCCTCATATATAATTGCAGGTTTTGGCTAATGCATATGAATGAGTGCCCAGGGTTGGGCACAGTAGGGAATTAATTGCTCTCTGGTATAACAAAGTCCATTCTTTAAGTGAGTTAGGAGTTTATAGCACAGAAAAAAAAAGGGTTTTAGATTTGTAAATGGAAGTCGCTCTTATCACAGGGGACAGCGCCTCCTAGAGAGGGAACATTATAGAAAGGAAAGTAGCTTTTTGACTGCTTTTTGCTTAAGTAAGGTATAACAGAATGCTGAAGTTTAAGGAACCTGTAATGTCATTTTTAAATTTAATTCTAATCATTATATTAACTGTCATATGCTAGATTTCTTTCCAGGGTATCAAGGCACAAAGCACATCTGTCTCTGTTCCATGGGAGATGACGGTTACAGTTTTTTCCAGTTTGATTCCTTTTCATTTTTTTAATAGATCTATTTTAATTTTAAGCCTGATTTTTTGTTTTCTTTTGTGGATCGTTCCAATTCTTTTATTTTTTTAAAGTACTTTTTATTTTTAATTTTGAGCTCAAAAGTTTGTCATGTTGTCTGTTATATGTTAAATGTGTGATACTGGGAATGAAGAATGAATGAATGCATGCATTATGTAGTCAGTTTTGTGAAATATATGTTTTAATGTAATGTCTGAGTATTTATATTTATGGTTTGGACCAGTGCATGCTGCATTGACACAATGTGGAAATATTATGCAAATTAGATACTGGGAGTCCATGAAATATGGAATTTCCTTATTGATTAATTTGATCAATTTGATTTCTTCTGCTTTCATTTAGGTTTTAATTCGTTCCATATGTATCCCACATAGTAAGGAGCTAAGAGATTCTGCTCTGCCATCAGCACTGACTGCAGAAATTATCTTTGGCCACAGACGTTATTACATACTATATGGACTGAAATGCTTACAATTTATACTTGATCTTTGTTTTTCTCTTTGTTCTGTGGGAGTGACTCTATGCAGAATCTAGGTTCTTTCATTCTCTACCAGTACTTAGGTGTTCAAGTTAATGATATCATCTGAAGTGATGCTATTTTTATTAGTTTGTATGTTCCAAGTTTAGTAGAATTTTCCAGTCTTAGAATTTTTAATACTTATATGTATTTCTAGGCTGAATCAGCTAAATGAATATGTACTAGGTTTTTCTTTTTCTTTATCTTTATCTATGGAAGCTGCCTTGATCATATAGAGGGTGATGTGTCTCAGTGTGATTCAAATATGATAATTCATGGTTCAAGAGGGATATATATATATATATATTTCTCCTCCACACCAGCATATGTTAAAATACATACTGATTTATTTGCTATATTCTTATTCTTTTGTTCTGCGGTCTGTACTTATGGTAATCGCTTTGCTGATCTTTATTTCCTTTTTACCCTGATTTCTTTTTTTGTTTTATGTTTGGTTATTCTGATGTAGTTCTTTTGATCACATGTATCAATGCACCTTGATCTGCCATGCGATAATTGATTGTTATATGTATCTAGTTATTATGCCTCTTTGCAAGTGCCATGATTTCGGTTTCCTAAATTAATGATATAATTTGAGGTTATGCAATTTTTACATTTGTAGAAATTTCCAGTCCAAACATTTCTATTATGTGATTTCTTGACATGCTCTTCTGTCTCTATTTATAAGCTAGTTTGTTTCCATTTAGGATTCCAGAGGGGAAGATATAATTTTCCTTATTTCTGTTTTTTATTTTTATTACATTTCTTCCTTTCCCTGTGCAAAAACTCACACTGATGGTTTATCAATCCTGCAAAGTACATTATTTTGTTTTAGACCGCATAGCATGCTATAGACTCTCACAGAGTCAGCTTTCACTTGTTTCTATGATTATCTCCAATTACACTTAGACTTACCATCATCTAAGAGGGGTATTAGCCCCGCTTCCCTAGAAGTACCTGAAGACGAAGCAGTATTACTAGCCCTCATCTACCTTAACAACTTGTACCCCTTGACCAAAACTGGTTTAGAAGCCTTCCCATCCACAGCTGTATCATCTCTTGGACAGGTGACTGCCACAGTTGAATTAGGACTGTCATACAGTGATTGCTTTCACTGCTACAGGTTGTTGTCATAATACTGCATAGCACCATCAATACCCTACAGAACTAGCATGATGTTTTGGACTTTTGCTATGCCTTTGCCTACCATGCATATGCCTCTGCTTTCGATGATTTGGATCTTCCATCACTGCAGCCTATGACCAGAATATGTCTTATGCTTTGCAACACTTTTATAACTTGATCCACATTATGTATGTACAGCACAGTATGAGTCCTTCTGCTGATTCTTGGTTTTCTTCTATTCTATTGACTTCTTTCACTTTTCTGGTAACGTGCATTGATTATATCCCTGCTTGCCATTTTAATGAATATTATCCTGGGTAGTTGTTTACAATAACAGTACGCCTTGAAAAAACTTGTCTAGTATATCTAGTATTATATGAGAAACATAATACTTTCATACTGGTCTCTCTTTGTTCTTCTTATCTTTACATGTTATACCACTATTATGTAATTACTTGACTCTGAAAGATAACATATGTGGTCTTGCTATTATGAAGTAGGTCCTTTTTATAATGCAGGTATCTGTATAGCTCAATTATAGAGCTAATGGCTACCTAGTGAAAATTAATTATGCTGTTATTATTTGTCAATTCATGAGTGCATGTCTGCCTATGAGCCTCATTTACTTTAAAGTGGGGAATCTAGAGGGATAACAATACACACACAAGGTTAGTTGTTAGCTTACACATTTAGCCCATTTGCCATAGTCACTTTTCACTGTTCTGTCTTCACCTCTGGTACTTGGGTGTGCTACTTTGCCATTTGACAGTGGCACAAGAGGGAAATGAGAAGTATGTCTAAACAGGAAACCAACATAGAGAAGAAAAATACCCAGACACATCCGCTATTCCTTTGGCCTGCCTGGGCTGAATGAACTCTGAGTGACTTTCTGAGCATGACTTGCAGAATGTCTCTGAGCAGATAGACAAGCTGGCACCAAAAAAGGTGAGCCTATTCATTGGGTCACAAGGAAGAAACCAACGCGGGAGCTTCAGGCACTATCTCACTGGACAAGATAATTAACAGAACAAAAGGATTATCATGAGAATGAGGGCAAATGGGCTACATCTGGGAAGACTGGTCAGGGCAGTTCAGGGATAGGTTGTCATGTCAACAGGATGATGTGACTCTGTAAATGAGTCTTTGGGCAGTCACATAAGTCTAGAAGTTTCAACAATATTGTATGTTTAACTATAAAAGAAGGGTCACTTCCTGTATCCAACGAGATGCTGGTCAGTTTGAAAGACTAAAGGCACCCAGTATCCAGCATTTCCCAAGAACACTTATAATGCCTAATAAAATTACTTTATACTTTTTACTGAGTCTAAGTGTTCTTGTGTCCCTGGCCCTAAGCATAGAGTATTATTACAAGCCACGGCAGCATCTGTCCGTCAGACGTGAAGGGAGTCGCCACTAAGGTAAAGAGGGTGGAGCGAGGGCGAGAACAGGCACGAACGCAACAGCTACATACGATTTTTATTGTAATGCGTAAGTTACAGTTCACAGGGCTTTCTTGTGGATTTTTTTTTTTTAATGCAGTACGTTCCTCTTTCTGATGCAAGCAAAATTACAAAGAACATCACCTTGTACTTGTAAAGCAAGTCACACCGTTTGTGGCTTTGTCTCCAATTGCTTCAGTGGAACTATGGAAGAAAAAAAATCCTTTTGGCAGACACTTCTAGGCTGAAATCTGCTGTTTTGGCTGCCCAGAAGAAAGGGGCTTTGAGCAAAGAAGCATCCTAAGAGTTAGAAGTAAGCTCTGGGGTCTAATGTTGAAACTACCTGGGCAAAGAGAGGCTCCCCGGCAGAGATTAAGGAGAGGCTTCCTGCAGCTGAGATGTGAAAAGAGAGAGTGTTTCCTGTCACCACGGTGATGAGGGAAGGAGGGAGGTCAATTGCATAACAAAGGCAGGCCCCTGTAGCCACGGCTGCGGGGAGGGGAGACAAAGGTGGAGACGCGGCTCCAGCTCCACAAAAAGCAAACATAAAGAAGTCAGCAGAGAGCCTCAGGAGAGGCTTCTGTTCTGCTAAATGAATTGCTGCGTACCTTATAGTGATCGCAGCGGCTCTGCAGGCATGGGGCCCACTGCGATCAACACCAGTCATGTGACTGACCTGACCGGCCCACCGGGGCATGCCCGAAGCACCAATAGGACAATCCGCCCCTGTGCTAGCCCTTGATAAAAAAATGACAGGAGGAATCAACCAAGACAGTGTATTAACTTGGCTCATCTGTGCGGTTGGTGTGATTTTTAAAAACTGGCCCCCAGCAGGACCTCAGTAATACTAGTGCGCTATGATTTAACAAGATCGTTCTCAAGGGGGCTGATTGTGATTATTGAATTTAATTATCGAGCAGAAACAGTATGAGTCTACGCCTCTGTTTACAACAAATGTTTCTGGGTTCTTTTCCCAGAGAAGAAAGACAAAAGTTTGCATGATAGGCAAATGTAGCTCGTGCATATTTATTGTGGATATCCTGAAAACCCAACAGGCTGTGGGGGCCTCAGGACAAGTTTGGGAAGCCCAGCAGTTAAGGAGGAAGGGATTTGTCAGGTGGAAGGGAAGCTGGGCCTTGTAACCTTGAAATTGACCCAGATATGGAGAAGGAAGTCCCAGAGCAGAGCTGTAGTCCACCATGGATGCTCTGCCTGCACATCTGTTCCCAGCAGGGCTTCGTTTTGTCTTACCATCTGAAGGTGCTCAGAAGAGTGAAGTCATCTGTGCTGGGGCTGTTACTGAGATTCCAGTTGATTATTTTCTTTTTTTTTTCCTTTCAAATTTGAAAAGGAGATAGAGCAGCTTTTAAACTAGAACAAAGGAGAAAGCCGACAGTTGCTCAGCAGCGCATGGTTCGGAGGGAGGTATCTTCAAAGGATACTAATGATGCATTAGAATTAGGGTATCCCAACAGTGAGATTCCAATAATAAGAAAAGTAATCCAAGTGCTTGTAACTAAAAACTCATCTGAGCTAAAAAATTCTAAGGATTCCATATCAATTAAAAAGCAGAATGAAAATACAAATAAAAAACACACTGTGAAATGTTTGTATGCTAATGCCAGAAGTTTAAGAAGTAAGATGGGAGAATTAGAATGTATAGCAGTGAATGAGAGTCATAAAAAGTAGCCAAATGTCCCACTTGTACGTAATAACAAAAAACACCTTGTTACGGATTTTTTCCATCTCATTATCAATGGGCCTCATAAATAGGCATAAAACTCATTGCATGCAAGCAAAGATTATTCAATGCCAGGTTGTAATCATAGGTCCAATAATGATTTTTTATGCTTGTGAGTTCAGCAATAATCGGTATCCATTTAAACATTCGTTAATTCTTATACCAGTTACAGTAACATATTCCAATTAAATGTTACTTAGCTTCTTAGTAATTCATCAGAGAAACGCTGTTTTTAAGTTCATGAGGCTAAGAATATCGGGTCCCTACACGGACCGTGGTTCAGCGGGAGCCTTCTTCCAGGGGCTGAAAATCTGCAAGAGTTTGATACAGTCAAGTAAAAAAATCTTACATATAGAGTCTCACTTGTAAAATACAGTGGTACTAACGTACTAGTAGCTTGGTGGCATTCCTTCCAGCTAGCGGTGCGTTTCCTCTATCGCAAACATTCTACCAGCGCCATTTTTAAAGGGCTGTCAGCCAATAGGTTAACAACACGTCAGGTGAATTAAGTGACGTCAATACTTCCTACAATAATCAAATGACTGAATACCATTCTATGGACATGTTTAAACCATTGGGCTGTATACTATTTAAGTAAAAAAAAATCCATCGTTGCTCTTGCAAATTGAGGATAGTTTGTGGATTACCACCCTGCGACGACATCCATTGCAAATCCACAAATTGATGTTGATATTGTAAACAATGTTGTACAATCGGAGCCTGCAATTTACCAGTAGATAAGCAACTACGATGTTCAGTAAGTTGGATTCAAATTGGGCGTTTGGTTCTGCCCACATATCTTGTGGCAAGGACACATAATAATGTAAATCACATGGGATGTCAAACAATTTGAGCATGATCTTGCCAGATGTATTTTTTCCCAGTATTATCGGTCCATGTAGGACCAGATAAAAAGTGTTAGCACAATATGAGCACTTATTACACGGCCAATGGGTAAGTGATCTTGTTCTGGCTGTTCTGGACGTAAAAAAGAATGGGTGAGCAAATCCCTCAAATGTTTGCCACGGCTATATGCAATGGTGGGGGGGGGGGGGGGGGGGGGGAAATCAGCAAAAATAGAATGGGTTTTTAAAACATGTCAGTTATTACAAATAGTCGTTGCTATTGCTGATGATTTAGATGTATATCTTAATGTATACACTAATGGTGTTTCTTCAGTCAGATGCTGGTTATCGAGTAAAAGCCATTCGCGTTGAGCATTATTTGCATGTTTCATAGCTTTCTTTAGATTAGATGCAGAGTGCCCATGAAGTAGTAAACAAGACGCAAGAATTTGAGCTTGAAATTGAAATTCAGATTTATCAGAACATAAACGGCGTAACCTTAAAAACTGACCAAATCGGTAAATTGCTTTTTAATGAATACGGATGAAAACTTGAAAAATGTAGAAGAGTATTCCTGTCTGTAGGTTTCTTGTATAATGTAGTACTGAGATGATCTTTTCGAGTGATCAAGATATCAAAAAAATTAATGTGTAGAATGAAATTGCATGGTAAAAAATAAAATTAGTATCCAAAGTGTTGATCCAATCAAGGAATAAATGTAAGTGTTGTTCATCTCCATGCCAGATAAAAAAGATGTCATCAATATATCTTGTCCAATGGGAAACATCATGAAACCTTGCATCTGGATATAAGTATGTATCTTCAAAATCAGACATAAACAGGTTAGCCAAGCTAGGGGCCATCATGGCACCCATGGCAGTGCCGTGAATTTGTTGAAAAATTTTCATTGAATAAAAAATAATTATCCTGTAATGCTATTTGTGCTAATTGTTTCAAAAAAACCAGTCGGTACTCGATGTGGTATCCAAAGCTCGTTCAAGGATCAATATCGCATGTTCTTGTGGAATGCTTGTGTACAAAGCCCATACATCTAATGTCACCAAAAAATACACATCGGTCACTTGTATAGATGCTAATCTAGTCAGCATAGTTTGTGTCCCTAATGTAAGATGCCAACTTGGGGATCAAAGGCTGGAGAAATGTCAATAAAAATAGACAACGGTTCTAACAATGAGCCAATCGTGCTAACTATAGATCTGCAAGGAGGATTGGTGATGTTTTTATGTATTTTAGGGACCATATACAATGTTGGTGCTTGATATGAGCTGTTGCTCAAAAAGGAGCGTTCTTTAGCAGATAGAAACCCAGTAATGAACCCATCTTCCACTAATTCTTCAATTTTGCTCAATAAATCAGGTCCTGGATCATTAGAAAGCATTTGATAACTATTAGAATCTGATAGATGATCATTAACTGTATCAATATAATGAGATCTATCCATAAGTACCACTGCCCCACCTTTATCGGCTTGTTTAATCACAATGGAAGAAGATATTTTTAATTCTTTTAGAGCCTGACTGATTTAGATAAATTATATCGAGGTGGATCAACAACAGTTTCAATGTTATCTGATTCAAAAAGTACAAAGTCTATGAAAGTCTTCACATGAGGATCGATAGGACCTGGAGGTAACCATGTGGACTTTGGAAAAACAATAGAAGCATCCAGTTGAGAAGGCTAACTTGCGAAAAACAATTTAATTTGTATTTTCCAAAAAAACCGGTAAAGATCCCGTCTTGTCTGAAAGGCATCATAAAAGTAAAAAGATACAAATAACAGACCTTTTTCCAATAAGCTGGTTTGCGAGATGGTAAGAGGTAAATTTGATAAATGAACTATGATGGAATTAGCTGACTTTGTGATCGCATCTGAGGGCGACCCCCCCCCCGATTCCGAAAAAACCGTCATCCTGGTAGTCTGTTGGAAGCTCTATAATAATTGAACTGGTTATCACCCATAATATTTGTAGAAGTTGCAGGGACTTCGTCTGATCTAGAGGATGATTCATCCTATTTGGCAAAAGCCACTCGCCTTTAGCATTTTGACGGCATTGCCAGGGATAAACCGTCCTTCTAGTCACATTTATATTTAGTAATCTTAGTTTGTCAGTCTAAGATTACTAGTCCGACAAACTATCCTCAATTTGCAAGAGCAACGATGGATTTTTTTACTTAAATAGTATGCAGCCCAATGGTTTGAACATGTCCATAGAATGGTATTCAGTCATTTGATTATCGTAGGAAGTATTGACGTCACTTAATTCACCTGACGTGTTGTTAACCTATTGGCTGACAGCCCTTTAATAATGGTGCTGGTATAATGTTTGTGAGAGGAAATGCACCGCTAGCTGGAAGGAATGCCACCAATCTACTAGTACCACTGTATTTTACAATTGAGACTCTATATGTAAGATGTTTTTACTTGACCGTTTCAAACTCTTGCAGATTTTTGGCCCCTGGAAGAAGGCTCCCGCCGAAACACGGTCCGTGTCGGATATTCTTAGCCTCATGAAGTTAAAAACAGCGTTTCTCCGATGAATTACTAAGAAGCTAACATTTAATTGGAATATGTTACTGTAACTGGTATAAGAATTAACAAATGTTTAAATGGATAGCAATTATTGGTGAATGCACAAGCATAAAAAATTATTGGACCTATGATTACAATCTGGCATTGAATAATCTCTGCTTACATACAATGAGTTTTATGCCTATGAGGCCCATTGATAAGATAAAAAATCCATAACACGGTGTTTTTTGAATTATTACATACAAGTGGGACATTTGGCTACTTTTTATGACTATTATTTGTTACAGAGCTAGGACTGAATTACATACTCTGGGTAAACAAATAAGCATGGGTGTAGCTTGCTTATTGCTGTGGTTACTACCCTAATTAAGCTAGCTATTTCACTTAGATGCAGTTCCAACACTGCTCACTGCATTAATGGTGAGGGTAGAAGGGAAATAGAATCAAAAGGTTACTAAGAACCAAGAGAAACAGATAAGTGAGAAAAAATGCAAAGCTTGCTGGGCAGACTGGATGGGCCAGTTGGTCGTCTTCTGCTGTCATTTCTATGAACACCAAAATGACCACATTAGTAGACATTACTCCTATTTTTACAGAGACATTAACACTGGCATCCTCTTATCAAATTCAATATAAGCTTGCTCTCACTTCACTCTTCTGCACAACATTTCATCACCATGGATTGCAGCTGTGTTGAAAGGCCACACTTCCTTGAGAATGTTATGATTCTCAAGTCAGACTACGGTATTGGATATTCCTGCAACAAAAGCACTGCACTTGGCTGAAAAGGACCAGCATGCCTTTTCTATGGCTAGGCCTATACAAGAGAAAAGAATTAGGAAAGCCCTGAAAACCTGTTTCAAAAAGGTATATTCCATGTATATCCGAGCACTGAGCAGAGGCATATGTACCTTTTAATGCTACTTGATTTATAAAATGGATTAAAATAGAACATGTATGTCTTATACTCCTCCCTAACCAGAGGAAGAGCAGGTAATAAGTATTTTAAAGTGAGACTGGTTTCTCAAACCCATCCTCAGGAAAAAGAGAAACCCAGCCAGCCTGGTTGATAAGCTATCCACACTGAACATGCACGAATGATCTGCACACCTTACTCAGTGAAGAGAGCCTGAAAACCCAGCTGGGTCAGTGTCCTGAAGTCTGTTGAGAATTCCTGCTCTAAGGAAAATCTTTAGTCAAAGTTGTGAAGCCGGAATAGCTTTCCTAAGGAGGGAACAGCCATAATCAGCATTCAAGAGAATGGAACAAGTACACCAAGAATGGACTATGAAATGCTGAGCAGTTAAAGTGGCAATGCTGTAGAATCTATTGGTCATTCTATGTTTCTAGAAATGAGGTAGGTAGTTGTAGTGTGCTATAGCCAGGTCTGGTTTTCAAGTTATCCACACCGAAGATGTGAGATTTGTATTCAATAGAGGTAGTGCAGGCAAATATACCCAATGCATATTAGTTACGGATATCCTGAAACCGACCTGTTTGCAGCATGCCAGTGCCTACCTCTGTTCCAGATGTTGGGTGGGCACAAGTAGCATATACACTATCATTTGCAAAGGCAATGAAGACTAGTCCTGCACCAAGAACCTCTTGAGAGGTCAATCCTTTTATGGAATGGACCATATCTATGTTTTGTGACCTATAAGTGTGTCAAAAAAAGGAAATAGTACATGGCACTCTGGTCTGTTTCTTTTATGAAGGAGCCACACTGCCCTCAATTTAAGGGATCTTGCAAGGTATAAAAGTTGAGATGATTCCCTTCTCAGGAAGGGATTCAGTCCTAGTAGGGGCAGGGAATAGGTTCTGCTGCTTTTGGAATATTCAGGATCTCTAATTGATAGCTTTTCCAGCCTCTCCCACTATTTACTAGTGAAGCTATTGAGAGCAAGTTCAGATAATCAACTTACTGTGGATGGCCAAGGATACAGACCATCACAGCAGTGGTAGACTGCAACATGATTCTACAAGTGTTCTTCAGTCACTGCTAGGACTTGGATTTTATTATGTAATGGAGTAAGACACTTCACAAGAGGCTGAATATATTGCCTGCCTGCTAGTGGAAGCTCCATGGCCTGTTTAGCAGCTGCAGGAATTACTGAAACACTGTCTGAAGGAGGAGAGCTGGAGTCTCTATCCAAGGGACCAAGTATTCTCAAAAGCTAATGCAATCACATAGGGTGGAGGCTGCAAGCCAAATTGTAGGGCTTTAGTAGAGGGAAGCCTGACAAATATACAAGCGTACCAGCTTGGCATCTGCTGTGCTTTATATGGTGCTGAAGCAAGGGAACACATAGGTTACCATCTTCCAACTCCCTTCCAAACCCCCACTCTTGCTTTCCCAAATCTACCCCCATGCACTAAATAGGCTCAGGTATTTTAGTTCTCAGCATCTATCACCCTTTCAGACAGACATGTTATCCAACACTATTTGTCAAAACTAAAGAAATCCATCATGAACAAGTGTAGTTGCCAAAACCATTTATTGCTATACCACACATGCCACCATTACAAACAGTTATTCTCTTTATAAATATTTAGTACTATTCCTATTTGCAAGTCCCACATGGAAACCAGTGAAGGGGCAGTCATGCCTATTGTGAAAAGATTAAGTGGAACCAGTGCTAGAGTGTAGTTTGTATCATTGTTCCTTTTGAAAGACACCTTGACTTCCCACATCCATCTCACCAGTGGCTAGTAGACAGCACAATACTATGTGACCCATCAAGAGGGCAATCGTTCAGGCTTGATATTGTATGTAACATCTCCACACAGTCACTTCTGTAGTTTAGCAGAACTGGAACTGGTGCACTTTAGCTGCTGTGTTCAGACTCTTGTTGGCTGGCTTGTTCTTGCTTCTGCTCTGGGCTCACAGGTCCTACCAACCAGTTGAGTGGTGTGGTGTTAGCAAGATAAGCCATCACCTCATCCATGGATTCCTTCATTTTCTTCAGCTGTTCTTTGCTGGTGCTGAGGAGCTGATCAGACAGGTCTCTGATGGAGCCAACAGAGTGGAGGTTCTGGTAGATATCTCCAGCCAGGCAGCTTATATGGTGGGCTTGGTTCTGGATGTTTTGGGGCAGACCTTGGATGCTCGATACCAGTGTGAGGCAGTGTGTCTGAAGCTGTTGAGACAGGTCCTGGGCAATAGCCAGGGCACGTGATTCAATGTGCTAAAAACAGAAAAGACATCACAGCCTTAAAGACTAAATCACAGAAACTGGCTGGCTTCTATATTCTGCTCACTGGATAAAGCTGACCTACAGATATGAAAAATCAGATACTGGTAGTATTTCTGCCAATCATTCTGTTTTGTTCCTTTCTCAGAGGTCCCAGGCTATTGAGTAAAGTCTGTATGGCTACACTTTGCTTGTCTGGGGGAGGGTGTCTGTGTCATTACATGTTTACTAGTCAAGTGTCAGAGTGGCTCTAGACACTCCCACTGGTAGATGTCCCAGTTTGATCAGTTGAATACCGATTATAATGAAGATTCAGAACTTTGGTTCATTTAGCCAGTCCCAGAATCCTTAGCTGTCTGCTTCACACTGAAACTGCTGGGATACAGTGAACCTTTGACGGACCTCAGATTCAAGACTTTGGAAAGAGCTGGGAAACCTGTAGGCTCTGCAAAGCCTATAATTAAAGGCCATGAGGTTATCAATGGCAGATATCTAAGCCATAATACAAGCTTGGTTCTCACAGATTCCTATCTCGACTGACAAGCCAGGTGAACTGGAGATTCCTGGAGGTCAAGACTAATTAAAGGCTTTGAACCAGCAACAAAATATATACCTATCTATTGACAAAACAAAGAATATCAGAAGGAACAAAGTGCATCAAAGCCATGTTAAGACAAAGGAACTTAAGGTGGGAGGAGGTTGTTTCAGGTTAGAGGAGGTCAGTTTATGACACTTTCAAATTGGTGAATGATCCTCACAAGCATTTTCTATGTATGGTTTGAAAACTATAAAGTAACAGCTTTCACAAGAGATTGTAAGACACAGTGATGCTCTGTCTTGCAAGGTTGGCATCTGTGCATCCAAAGATATGAAATATTAAATTTATATTTGTTCTGAGTCATATCTGTTTGAAAAAGTGCTGACAAGCATCTTATTGAAGTCTAATATTTAGACAATACAGGCCAGGAACTAAAGTTGTTGTTCTCTTGAAGCAGTCCAGCACTCAAATTTGAAATCTCTGGAGCCACAAGGAGGGAAGGAGTGCTTGGAGCAGGTGACTGGAATAAGCCCATCAGATTTCATATTCTTTTGGAATCTGTGGAATATTTAGCAATACTTTATTCCACAGCTCTAAATATTCACTGTGGATTACAAAACAAAGAACACATAACTCAGAGTTAAGCACATTTAGAGTCAGTCTTCAATTGTTTTCTAAAAAAAACAAAAACTAACGTAACCTCCGAAATACACATCCTGGAAGTAGTCCAACCTCCATGGAGTGTGCACCAGCAGAAGAGGTCCTACACCAAATAGCTACAGACACTTCTAGTGTGAATTGTCAGAAGTCTCATAAGATAATGAGTGAGGAGCACTGCATTCTGCCAAAGGAAGTTGCCCTACTTTAAGAGGGTTGTGAGAAGAGAAACCATCCACACAATTCAAGTATCAAAAAGGTTGTCATAGCCTGAGAGGTTCTCTTATGGAATCATAAGGTATGTGTCAGTAAGCCCCAGAGTCCCTGCTGAACAGTTTGGATTTTTGTTCTATGATGTCATTTGAAGGGGGGGTCAAGTTGTTACCATAAACCTTTTTGGAATCACCAACTTATTGTATAAGTGTTACTTGAGGTAGAGGATCCTTGGCCCTAAGGTCCTAGAATCCTAGTCCTTCCCAAATCAGAACCACCTTGGCAGTCTCATGGCCCCATAACTCCCAGATATGCCCATTATAAAAGCAGAATGGGAGCTGGGAGGAAGGCAGGAAAGATTACTGAGCAAGTCAGTCTTTTGGCAGAAACTTGGATCTATATTAGGAGAAAAACCAACTACTGCAAAGGATGGGCAATGCTTATCACAGACCCATGTCCCATAAAGCTTAGATATCAAGAGCTGGGTCTCTTCCTGCCACCCTTAATGCAAAGCTCTGGGCAACTGGTCTCATTAGGCTTAGTGGCGCCAGCTTAATACACCTTGTCAAAATGGATCAGAAAGATAGTTGAGGGGCCGACTCCATGGCTCAGGAGCTGTGCTGTCCACTGCTATGCACAGTACTTGTGAGCAGTTTGACTCAGGTTTTATGGCCCTCGGCTAGTCAGGTATGGCATCTGAAACAATACCTAGTGGCTGGATTTGGGGTGCACATCTCATGTTGTGAAGGAGCTGAGGCAGAGGACTCTTGCTATGATGGCTGGGCTGAGTAGCTCAGAATGCATATGGGGCCAAGACGGCAGATCAGCAATTAAAAAAAAAACCCCCAAAAAAACAAAACCCCAAACAAAAAGTAGAATTGAGAGGTTGATGTAAAAATCAATTTTGTTCAGAAGTTGGCCTTTGTGTCCAGGAAGAGTAATTTATTGAACATCACCTCCCATTTAGAGAATACAAAGACATTCCAGCCTCAGGATAGCTTTGCTTATATTGGGCAGAGACAATTATAGCTTGTCTATACAGCTCTCTACAGAAGGGAAGTTTAAACTGGCTGAGAACAATGATCAAGGCATGTCAGAAATGCATCTAGACTGTTGCCAGTGTTAGGGCTTTATGCAGACTGAATTAAGCCACTCAAAAGCCATTTACCTCTCTACTGGGAGCTTCCTCTCCATCCTGCTGTCCTATGTTTCTCTTCCATGCTACCCAAGCCTGGTGCAGCTTCTCTTGGGCATCCTGCAGCTTCTGGTTGGCACTAGACAGACTCTTTTGGGCATACTCCATCTGAAATCAGGAGACAGTGCTGCTATTAATAAATGGGCTTGGTACACATTGGGGGAAAAAACCTGAAGCTCATCTAATAAGTTAGTCTTCACTGTAAAATCATTCTGCTTTAGCACTCTCCTCTCCTCCAGCTGGAGAAAACCAAAATCTGAACACTAGTTAAGGTAAAATGACAATACCTGCAAGCAGTCTTAAACCAGGACACCATCAGCTGATGCATCAAGACCAAAAGGCACCCAGCCTATCCTGCACTGCTGAATTACAATACTAAGTATGGCAAACAGATGAGTTCAGTACAGGCTTCCTTTCATCCAAGCTAGCACATTAGTATTGCTCTTGGAACAAGATTAATGGAGACCACACATCTTACCAGATCAATGGTGTGATGGAGCTGAGAGATGGCCTCCTGGCTCCTGCATTTAGCATCTTTCACTGTGATCAAGGCCTGCTCATAAGCTTGCTTGCTAACCTTGGAAGACAGAGATCCCAGTCTAGCATAGTAGCTTGGCTTCTGGGTGCCAGTAGCTTCTTTGGCTAAAATGAAAGAAGACAGCAACTATCAGCCTGGTTTCAAGTCTCATTTTTATCTTGAGACAGAAGTAAAAAGATGTAGAAATCCCTGGTCTGTGGTGGCCCTAGATCCCTGCCCTTAGGATAGATAGCAAGGAAGGAGATACCATCCCATGAGCACCTCCCTCAGAGGAGCTCTGAAATGGGTGAATTCATGCCGGGGGGGGGGGGGGGGGGGGGGGGGGGGAGAGCAACAGTTAGAAGTCCTGAGAGGGTGGTCAGTGATTTGTGTTTGAGGCAAGGAGCTCATTTTGCTCATCTTTAAGATACTCATTTTTCTAGTACACACCTTGCCAGGAAGGGTCTATTCCTCCTTTGGTAACAGTTTGTGAGTTTTGGGTGTACCCTGGGTAGAACTGTCAAGGCTGTAAGGGACAAGACCTGAATACAGAGGCCAGGAGTGAGAAGACCTGTGTACTCCTTTCCCCTGCAATGGGAAGGGTAGCAGTAACTCATTCTCAGAGGATGGTTTCTGGATATCCATATTTTGGGACACAGGATAGGTATTGAACTGGACTTATGTTTATTTTATTTATTTATCTGACACTTTATATACCGGCATTCGTAGGACACATGTCGGTTCACAATTAACTGAGAAAGGAAATTACAATGAACGAGGATAGAGAGAGTCAACGAGCAGGGATACAACTTTGTAAAACGAACTGGATAATGATTATCCATGTTAAGTTTAGGTATGCATCAGGATGTTAAGGATGCATGTGCACTTAAGAGCTTAACATATGAACTTATTTACAATATTAAATGCAGGGGCAGGGAGAGGAGGGGGTAGGGGTATAAGAGAACGTTAAGGCAATGGCACTTTCAAGGAAAGGCTGTTTGGAGGAAGAGAGGGGAGGGGTAGGGGGAGTTAGGATGGTGAGGGGGAGGTTGAGGAGAGGGTGTGTAGGCTGAGCGGGAGCCGAGTAAGTTTGAGGCATGACAATGACTAGGATTGGGAGGAGTTGGGGTATGCCTGTTTAAAGAGCCATGTCTTGATTCCTTTTTTGAAATGGCTCAGGGACGGTTCTAAGTGGAGTTTAGCAGGAAGGGAGTTCCAGAGGGTAGGACCCGCAATGGAGAAGGCTCTGTCCCGGGTAGTAGTAAGGTGCCCAATTTTGAGTGAAGGTGTTTGGAGGGTGCCAGCGAGGGAGTTTCTGGTGGGGCGATTAGTTTGGCAGAAATGTGGCATATCCTCAAGCCAGGGGGAGTTGTTTTTGTATAATGTGTTATGGAGGATAGTAAGTGTTTTGTATTGGGAACGGTAGGAAATGGGGAGCCAGTGGAGATCTTGTAGTATGGGAGTGATGTGGTCAGTTTTCCTGGTGTTTAAGATTCTAGCCATAGCATTTTGGAGGGGTTTAATAGTGGAGGCTGGGAGACCTATGAGAAGGGAGTTGCAATAGTCGATTTTAGATAGTATGGTGGTTTGCATAACAGTGCGGAAGTCGTGGGCGTGGAGGAGGGGCTTCAGTTTGAGGGTTTGACTCATGTGGACTTCAGGCACCATTTTGAGTTTAAAAGTGGATTCTCCTCCCATTGAGAGATCCTGGTTGGGCAAGGGAACCCCCCCCCCCCCTCTCATGCTGAGGGACCAGCTCTACCCCAGGACCCTGTTCTGAGGATACATGCATGGGGGGGGGGAATGGATCCAATGTGTACATACACCATGGTGGGGCACAGATGAAAAGCAGAACCCTTATGATGAAAGGTCACAGTAAAGTTTGACGACCATGCAGCACCATCACCGAGTGGGTACAGTAACACCAGAGGTATTTTCACTACACTGCCTGGGCCTTGAATGTCAGCCTCCCTCCCCAAAATAGGAGAATCTACTCCTTGAACTAGAGAAGTTGGCCCCAAGAAATACATTTAAGGACCTTAGGATATAACCAGTCCTGGGGGAGGGAATGGGGAGAAGGTTACATTGACAAAGTAACAGCATTAGAGGGAATACCACCAAGGCTAAAAAGAGAAAAGCCAGGAATTGCCCATTAGGCCATACTCAACATGACTAATTCTAAACAGAAAACCAGAGGAAAGGGAATAATTGAAGGATAGGAATCCAGGAACAACTTTGTCAGTCAGTGGCACAAGTTATTCTAAAAAGCTAGTGCAGACATTTCATGAAGCTTTTTGCAAGCCCAGTTTCTCCTTACCTGCTTCCCCTTCAGTCACTGGGAGATACTGATCCACAAGGGCCTCCGTCTTGCTCAGTGCAGCATCTACCCCAGTGCTCACCACCTGCACCATGGGGCTTCCCAGAACAGAGTTAATGCTCCCAGTCACAACAGCTTTTGTCATTTCCATGCTCTCCTGTGCAGCTCCCTTGGCCTTGTCCACCACTCCAGTGATTGCATGGGCAACAGTGTCCTTGGCACCCATCACAGTCCCTGCTACAGCTTCTTTTGCACCAACCACCATGTCTGTGGCATTAGCAACAATCTACATGAAGAATCTCACAGTTAGTACTAGATGGTCACATCTGAGGACTGCCACTTGTTTGCATCAAGTTTCCACAGGCTGCGAGAACAGAATGTGGTCCAAGCTCAGGAATCCTGATCACACTAAGCTTTGATATCTATGGCCCTGTTATCAACTGCCCTCATTTCTACAATATGCTGTAACCTGCTCCTACCTAATCTTTATTCACTGCCTTCCTTACTCCAGTTCAGTTATGATCACATCTAGCCATTTTGTCTATTGTTCCACATGGAAGCCACCATCATTTACTGACCCTTCCTTGCATAGAGAAGCTTCAGCTGCACAGATTCAAGAGGCATTTATATATACTAGAAACACTGCTTTAAGAGCCTCAGTACATTCTGATCAGATTTTCAGATGCATGACATTTTGATTTGTCCATGAAAAACAGAACCTGGTTAATCCCTAGTAGTCAACCCTGAGGCGCACCCTGCATTCTCTCAATACCCATGGGATGGGAAACTTGTGAGCATTCATAAGTCACCTGTAAGTAGTTCAGTTTAATGAATAAAGATTAAAAAAAAAAAGGAAAGCAGTAGAATGGGGTCAGCTTGTTGCTAGAATTTGGCTGCAGCTCACATGACTTTCTACCTTTCTAGGTGATAGAGTTTTTCCTTGGGGGGAATATACCTAGAAAGGTAGAGAGTCGTGTGCTGTTGCTATTTCTGTTTAGAAAAGCACCTTAAAGACTGTATCTGTAATGCAGATCTCTTGTCACCTGCTGTGATTAACAAAGGAACAGCCTCACCTTGTCAGTAGATTGGTGAAGGACAGGCAGCTTCTCTTCAATTTTGTCCAGGCCTACACAGGCACAGTTATTGGCAAGAGCAACTACAAAAGAAAGACAGACAGCTACACTCCTGCTCAGTGAACATTCAGACAAGCAGGATAGGAAGATGAGAGACTAGGAAACTATGAAGTCCATTATAAACAGGTTGCCAGCAAGAGAAGTGACTACAGTTGGACCCTGGTGTTGTGGCCCCCCCCAATCCAGATCTCCCTGCTTCTCAAAATTGCTTCCCATCAAGGAGCCAATGTGCCAACTCCAGCAGGCACACTATTTGGGGATTCCAGTGCTGGCATTTGAAAGAGCGAGAGTGAGACTGAACAAGGCCACAAAAGCAGGGCCTGTCAGACAGCCCCACAAACAAAGCCTGGAAGCAATGGTGGGGATGACTGCCATTGGCTACAAGTGCACTAATAAAGCAGGAGTGGTGCTACCACACCAGCTTTATGGGCAGAGGAAGGCAGCTCAAGGACTGCTAGCACAAGGTCATCATCCAAACTAGTCAGCATTTCCTGGCTGTGTCAGACCCTGTATGGTAACAGGGTGGGAATTTAAGTGTTACCTAGAAAGGATGTAACTTGTTAGCAAGTGAATTCCTTTCATGCCTCCACAGAAGAGCAGAGTCATTTCTCCTTCATAGTAATGTTTCTCATGGAGGTATGGGGAAACCCACTAAGCACACCTGGATCTGGCTACAAATAAGTTTATTCTAGACTTCCTATAGCAATAAGCTGGGGGAAGTTCCCCCTATAACCACAATAGTGCTGGGAAGCTTAGGCAGAGATGGAGCTCTCTGTCCCAGAGAATAAGCTGTACTGGTTGACTTTACCTGATGGTTCATAGATTGCAACCTGCCTGCTGCCCATTACACCAAGCAGTCAACATCTAACCCATTCCCTCAACAACCTAAAGGACAGGGAACCACTCTAGGAAGGCACGAGATGAAATTGGTGTTTGACTAGAATAACTCAGATCACCAGTGGAAAAAAAATTTGAGGCAGCTTAAGGTTAAATTGTGCTATGTTTAACATGGGGAACTTTCCAAATAAAGGAAGGTTCTAGAAGGTGCATTTTGGACAATGAGAGAAGGCTTTCTATTCCTAAAGGAGATTGGAGCAGTTGAGAAATGATGCACTAAAGACGAGAGAGAGTCAGAAGTCTGTTTGGAGGCTTGTAACCTTGTGCAGTGCCTAAATTGGTTTAGAGCTGGAGAAGTAGCCCAGGAAGGTTTACAAGGAGATAAAGACTGTCCTAGTTGACTGTGGGGTTCAGTCTAAACTTGGAAAGCCCACAGCTTGAGACTTTTGCAGGAGAAGAGACATTGCCCAGTGCTACATCTGGGGTTCTATAGGAGTAAGGGCCCTCTGACAACTGAATGGGAAAGCTCTGAAAATGGTCAGCTGATTGGGTAGAAAGGTTTTGAAGTTTAACTCTGGAAATATGCTGCTGATGTTTTCCATCTAGACCTTGATTTTCAGATTGTTTTAAAACAATTTTGGTATTGACTTTTTCTTGCTGGGTACATAATTCCCTTGGGCCTCAAGTTTTGATTATTCCCTAGTGGGAGAATCCTGGTTCCAGGCCTGTTGGCTGGCTTTTACCACCTTTGCAGCTACCAAAAGGTGACACCTCCTCCCCTTGCCTTGTTAGGGAGGATGGAGTCAAACACAAACCCCCACATTACTAGTTCATTTACTATAATTTTTTGTATTAATTGAAATTGAATACCACCAGAACAAGAATCCAAGTTGCCATATGCAACAGAGAAGTAGGAAAGATACTAGACGCAGACCAAAAGATCAGGCAAGGTCTGCTGGATAAAAGGGGGAACGCTCATTCAGGAAATGAAGTCTTCCAATGTAGCAGTGATGCTCTACCTGCAGTTGATGTCCAGTCCTGTTAGAGAAGATGGGATGGCCCAGCAGCATTACTGTGCACCATGTGGAGGACCTGGATCAAATCTGCTGGGGAGGCAGTATTAGACTGTCCCTAGGGGGCCTGGGGTTGCACTCACCATGCACCACTTAATGCCCAGACTTAGAGCTCATAATTATAGAGTTTTGGCCAGAGATCTATGCATGGCCACCAGCTGAGAGCTGTTGAGAAAAATAAAGACAGGGAAAAAATCCCAGCAAATGCAAGTAGAGGTACAGGTGATTGCCATGGCAAAAGTCTTAAGATGTGGCATGCTACCTCCCTCTCATAGCTAATAAAGGTTTGGATTTCCTTTAATGAAAGGAGAATAAGAAAAAAAAAGTCTCCTGTTAAATACCGATGTTCCTGTATAGAATACATATCGCACCGGTTTACAGAGAACTGAACTGTCACCCCAGGGGCAGATATCGTTTCAACCTTGTTTCAATGTATTTACAGTGAACAAGTGGAATGCATTAAAACATGATTAACTAACATAATTAGTACAATTAAAAAACATTTACAGTGGAATAAGTGGAACAATTCGGAGGAGGCTGTAGTAAAATGTTATGAGTGTAGATGTGAAGGATGGTGATAGAATAAAGATAATGCTAGCGACTATTACAGTAACAATGATAAATTACCATATGCTATTGGCTATGGAATAGTAAAAAAATACAGAGGGGTGAGGAGAAGTAAATATAATTAATAATAGGAGGTCATAAATAATAATGAGGGAACAGAGGGGTAAACCTGCTGGGACTTCCAGTCCCAAAGGAGTAACCAAAGAGGGCGGGGAAGGGGGGGTCACCATAGGAAAGCAGGGGAGAACTGAAGTAGCAAGCCGGGAGGTTAAGAAGGGTGTCATTGGACCTTAACTCTCGGGGAACGCCTGGCTGAATAGCCATGTTTTGAGTTTCTTTTTAAAAACCAAAGGGCAGGGCTCTTGGCGGAGGTCCGGTGGGAGTGAGTTCCAAAGGGGAGGACCAGCTGTGGAGAGGGTGCGTTTCCTTAGTGAAGTTTTGGCCAGCAGGGTGTACAGCATGTCCTTGTATGCATTTCCCATTCAGTTGTCAGAGGGCCCTTACTCCTATAGATCATGCAATATTAAGCACCATTTCATACATACACCATTAAAAAAACAGATGTTTAGACACTAAGTTACCACTCACAATCCTTACCTCAAAATATCCCTATATTCCAGTTTACCTTAATGTTGGCTAAGGAATTATTTCAATTAAGTTTGACCAGTTGAACCATTATTGTTGTTGTGAATAGACATTAAATTAACCATGCATATTCTGAGTTAAGGTATATTTAGTATTAAATAAGATTGATAAGAGTGTACTTTAAAAAAAAAAAAAAAAAAAGTAAAACCCACAAGATCTTATTAAAAAGGCCAGTTCTAGTTAAATACTATTAGCTCAAGCCTCAATCATTTGCTTTCCCTCAAATGGATGGAAAACAAAATCCTATTCAGTTGAGCAGTTGCCATCACTTACTTTGTGGCTCCAGTTTTTGGATGATGGGCTTTGTACTTGCAAGGGTCACAGCAGCGATGGTCTTCACCCCCTCCTCTGCCACCTCACAGACAGACTTCAGGTAGGGATGGTTCTCTTTCGTGCTGACGTAAGCAGATGAAACCATGTCACAGGTAGAGCTCACCAAGGGCAGGTTAGCCACCCTCACTGCCACATTCTGGCAAGTCAAAGTTTGGAGAGAGTTAGCAATCCAGCTACAGTGCAACCATGGAAAACTGAGCAAGCTCAAGCAAAAGTATTTCATGCCTACCTGTTGTTCAGCTGCTTCTGAAGCCATTCTTTCAAGCCTTCAAAAGAAAAAAAACCAAACAAAAAACCCACAACAAGTTAGCTAAGGTTTTTTGAGAGCAGGAAATAAGAGTACAATATTTCAGCTTCAGGCATATGCTGAAGTCTATTTTCTGCAAACAGTTTATAGGACTTCTCCCCTATCATTATAAAAACAGGGCTAGTGTTTCAATATCTTCAATGCAGCAATAAACCCAATGACAATTTTACAACAAGGATCACAAAAATCAGAGTAAAAAATAAGTTAAGTAGTAATTAGACATACAGCAAATAAGTAGCAGTGTAGTTTTTACATGGAGTGGCATATAGATTAGGTGGTAGGCCAACAATGGACTCAGCTTCTTTTAATGCTAGCATTAAAGTGCATTTAGTTGTGTAGAATAAGTATTTTTGTTGCCCTCTTTGCCATATCCTTGCCACCAAGGTTACCCAACCCTTCTACTAGCTTAAAAGAGCATCATTCACTACCTGTGATATGGATCTGTCAAAATGTACTAAGTAGAACCCCCACCCCCTTTTTTTTTTTAAAGTTGAGTCTAAACCGGATTGCACTTAAGGCAGCTAGCCACTCCAGAGTGGATTACAAAGATTTAGATGACTCAGTAAGATGTATACAAATAAAGGGTCCAATTTAAAAAAAAAGCATTTGCACATGTAAATGCACTTTACTCAGGGTAAGTGGGCCTTTCAAGATTGCTACATTATGCCACCAAGTTGTCTACAGGCTTTATCCATGCATAAATGGCTTTTGACAGTTGCTACAACAGTAGTTACATTTACATATAAGTCTGTTAAAAAGTTATCCCAAAAGGCTTAGAAGAATACTGGACAATACACTTGAAAGCTACAGAAAGCAGAGGTAGCACAGCTCCTCATAGCTTAGGAGGAACAGTAATTACTAGCGAGGCTCATTTGCCAAGTAACAGAATAAAGCTTCATCTGGGGATTAATTAAAAGTGATCAGCACTAGCAGACCGGGGCACCACTTGCCTCTAAACACCCGGAAAGAGGAGGGCAAGGAGAGGCTGACAGGTCTCCAATAAAGAGCAATATTAGCACTGACGCTTCTAGGGCTGGCAAATGGGATATAGTTTTAGTTACACGAAGCCAACACGCAGAGTACAGGGGCCAGCTGCTTTTCCCCCCCCCCCTTTAAATCATCTACCTCATTACTATGGAAACATTTACACCTTCTCTGGGTTTAGGTGTAGAAAATGGAGGTGGGGGGGGGGGGCAGAAGAGATGGCTATTTACAGTTTGATTTTTGTTGTATTAGAACGTTGCCTCTTGTAAAGATTTAACAAAAAACGACAGAGAAGATGATCATACAGACCCCCTTTTATTAGCCACATTTATCACACCTACACAGAATAAAGACAAAACACTTCCATCCATAAGACAGAAGTTGAAGCCCCAACAACCATGAAATGAAACAGCACTAAACATAGTTTTAAGATTAGCCACATTAAGAATATTTATCACTTCGGGTACATGAAGAATGCTCAGGTGCTGAGCAGGCGCCCCTCCCTCCCCAACATCAGGTACAAGCCCCCTGAGGACCGGCTCCTGGCCCCAGGTGAGCAGTCAAAGCAAAAAAATGTTCCTTAACTCAACAGCACAACAAACTCCTTTCTAATTACCAGCAAGTAGATAGGATTAGGACCTTCTTCCTCAACCGCACAGAATCACTGCCACCTCCTCTCCTGTTCCCCAGCTACTCTGGAGCCAGTTCTAGGGAAGATAAGGGTGGGGTCCAGGGACTCGGCGGCTCCTCCCTGTGATTTTTACCCTTAGTTGTTTCTCCCCTCCTGCACCATTTTCAGCCTGAGCCAGTCTGTTTCTACTTCCGGTCCCCCTTTTCCCGGACGCACTTGCTTCACATGGCTCTATTCTCATTTCCCCTAGGGTGGATTTTTGTTAACGTTAATGCAAACGCCAGTGATGCAGTGGGTACAAGGGGCTCATGCCCCACATCTGTCTGTTGACTGCTCCAGCCCCTTTCCTGGGGGCAGCTTTCAGGGAACAGGAAGATTGGGGCTGGAAAAGGGAGCTCAATTGTTTTCTTCTCTCCAGTGCCTGCTCCATCGTCCCCTCCTTCTCCTCTTGTCCCCGCAGGAGGGGAGGGGTTGAGACAGGAGCAGCCCCTGCAGGCGGCATGTGGTGAGAAAGAGGAAGGAGGTGTCTGGACAGGAGAAGAGAGTAATTGTTTTCTGTTCTGATGTGCTTTTTTTTTTTTTTTAATTTCATCCCCTCCCGTCTTTCAACAGAGGGGAGGAACTGGGGACCAGACTTAGCCACAACCTTTGATCTCAGGATTCTGGACTCAGCTGAGGGCAAAGCGTGGGTGGAACAAATAAAGATTCAGAGAGTTGTAAGTGATCTTTATGGAGGTAAAGTGAAAGGGGGTGAGTGAAGAGTGGGTGAATGTTTGTGGTGTGAAAGGATGACTGATGAGGAGGAAGTGAATAGTGGAATGGGAGGAGGGTTAATGTTGGGGGTTGTCAGGAAGGAGTGGTCTAAAAGGGGGTGAATACTGGGGAAGTGAGGAGCTGGTTGAATTCTCCTGGGAGTATGAGGAAAGGTAGGTGAATTCTGGGGGTAGCAGGATAAGGATAAGGGAAGGTGAATGTGCCTTCCTTCCCCCATCTCCCTGAAATTAGTGCAAACTTGAACTGTCTGAGGTGATTAGAGAGAGTCAGTATATGGGGTTCATGAAAACCATGTGGGAGGAGGGGATGCATATGAGGAAGTGCAGGGGTACAGTATTTGGGGAAGGGGTGAAAATTGCTGGAGGGGCATAGACTGTATCAAATAACGCCAGAGGTGGTGACGGGGTGATGAGAGCCAGAGATGGGGTGGGTCAGATATGGTGATGATGACGGAGGTGGAGAAGTGGAGAATGGTAACAAAAAAGCTAGCGATAGTGATGGGGGGGGGGGGGGGGGGGAGGAAAGCTAGAAGTGTGATGGGGTGAAGAAGGGGTTGTGAGAGGTAGTGAATAATTGGGAGGAGGAAGTATGTGAGAGAGAGATGTGATGTGGGATTGGTGTGTAAGAGCCATAAGGGGTGAAGGTTAAATGTGTGTCAGAGAGGACATTGAATGGGGGAGGAGAGAGTATGCAAGGGGACAACTGAAATGAAAGTGAATAAGAGAGTGTGTGGTGATAAAAAGAATGAAAGAGGATAATTGAGGGCCATGGGAGTCAGTGGGGATAAAGACTC
Source organism: Rhinatrema bivittatum (assembly GCF_901001135.1). Taxonomy (NCBI): domain Eukaryota; kingdom Metazoa; phylum Chordata; class Amphibia; order Gymnophiona; family Rhinatrematidae; genus Rhinatrema; species Rhinatrema bivittatum. The sequence goes on along the minus strand of NC_042615.1, from coordinate 496,981,166 downwards.
CATGAGGGAGACAAACTGGAGGGGATGAGTGAACAAGATGAGTGATGAGAGAGGGGAGGCTCTCGGGGGAGTAGGTGAGAGTTGGGTAAGTGAAATATGGGGCAGGAAGAACTGGAGGGTGATAGATGAAGGATAGAAGATAAATGAGGGTGAAGAAGAGATGAGATCCAGTTGTGACAGGATAAAGGGAGTGAAGTGATTGTGATGGAAGGGAAAGATTTAGAGGCAGAGAAGAGAGATGTGAAGGAAAATTACATGAAAGGAAAAGATACTAGCGATTGAATTAATTTGCTCACCACAGACTACAGGCCAGCAAGTCTGACCTCTTTGGTGAGCAAATTAATGGAACTGCTGCTATGACAGAGGATAGTGCAGTTTCTGGATTACAAGATCTGAAGCAGCATGGTTTTACCAGAAATAGGTCTTGTCAGATGAATCTGATCAATTTCTTTTATTGGGTGAGCAGAGAATTGGATCAGTGAGAGCACTAGAAGTAGTGCACTTGGATTTCAGTAAGGCTTTTGACATGGTTTCACGTAGTTGACTTATAAATTCAGTGCCCTTGGTAAGGGAACTAAAGTGACTGACTGGATTAGAAATTAGTTGAGTGGTAGATTACAAAAGGTAGTGATGTATGGAGCTCACTCAGAGGAGAGAGATGCTACTAGCAGTGTGCCGCACGGCTTCGTCTTTGGAATGGTTCATTTCATGATTTTCATGAACAACATTATGGAAGGATTATTGGGAAAAGTTTGTCTTTTTGCCGATGATGCCAAAATTTGCAATAGAGTAGACAACCAGAAAGACATGAGAAGGAATCTAATGAAGCTCGAGGAATGGTCTAGGGCAGTGATGGCGAACTCCCTTCCTTGGATGTCACAAACAGGCCAGGTTTTCAGGCTATCCACAATGAATATGCATGAGATAGATTTGCATACAGTGGAACCAGTTGGAGTTGGTCTAGTGCAGTGGTTCCCAACCCTGTCCTGGAGACCCCCCAGGCATTCGGGTTTTCAGGATATCCACACTGAATATGCAAGAAATCAAATGTGCATGTTATGGAGGCAGTGCATGCAAGTTCTCTCTCATGCATATTCAGTGTGGATATCCTGAAAACCCTACTGGCTGGGGGGGTCCCCAGGACAGGGTTGAGAACCACTGGGCTAGAGGGTGCTTACCAAAAATGGTCACTGGTCTTTGCTCTACTGCATATGAGGACAGACTGAAAGATCTAAACATGTATACCCTAGAGAAAAAGCAGGATAGGGGAGATATTATAGACACATTTAAATTCCTCCAAGGTATCGAAGCAAAAGAGTGTCTAGAACAAGGGGTCATGGGATGAGAGTGAAAAGGAGTAGACTAAGGAAATATTTTTTTAACGAGAGGGTGGTGGATGTATGGAACAGCCTCCTTGTGGGGATGGTGGAGACAAGTACTGTATATGAATTCAAGTGAGCATGGGATATACACAGAGAATCCCTGAGGGAGTGGTAGGCATTGTAAAGCTGAATAATTGGTGTGGATGGGCAGACTAGAGAGGCTGTAATGGTCTTTTCTGCTATCATGTTTCTATAGATGTCAGGAGAGAGGAGGAAGAGATGAAGACAAGAGCGAGAAAAAAAATCACTAAATGGTTCCTTGGCTTAGGGAACACAACTCTCCTGTTCCTCAGCACTGCCTCCCTCAAGGCCTGTGGAAGCAAAAGTTAATATCTCTCATGGAAACCAGGACAGGATGCTAGATGCACATCAGGAACTGTAAAGAAAAAACAAATTAGATGCAAATTTTGAATCCAGACTGTAGAGATGACACTTACATGAAGGAAACATTCTTTTGGGTAAGGATCATAAAATGAAAGCAAGGAACACCATTTTTTTAGGATTTTGCTTGTTTTTGTTGTTGTTGGTTTTTTTTTTTTTTTTTGCTACTTTCAATATGTAACCTCAGAAAGTTAGGACTGTATACTCCATCCCTATCTCCTAACTCAGGACTTAAGCTACAGCCATCTAGAGGAGATCCCAGTCTCCACATAAGTATTATCCAAAAATGTTATGCATGAACTCTGGAGACCACATAGGTCCCTTCTTCAGATGTGAATAATGTCTCTGATAAATTATCTGAAGAAGTGGTCACTGTGGTTTCAAAAGCTCATGTACAATATTTTTAGTTAATTCATACAATGAACCAATAAAAGGTTTCAGAATCTGCTAAGATTCCCATGATTAGAATGTAATTTTCAATGTTAAATTATTGTATGTTATATCTAAAATGTATTGTTTCTTATATGGAGAGAGGTAGTGGAGAGTTAAATAATTTTGTGAAAACAAGGAAAGCCTCACCTAGTGGAAAAGAACTAGTGCGAGCCCCTTGATAAGAAACTGACTGTAAGAATCAACCAAGACAGTGTATTCACTTGGCTCGTCCAGTGTGGTTGGTGTCGTTTTTAAAAACTGGCCCCCACAAGACCAGCAGGACCTCAGTAATACTAGTGCACTATGATTTAACAAGATCGTTCTCAAGAGGGCTGATTGTGATTATTGAATTTAATTATCGGGCAGAAACAGTATGAGTCCACGCCTCTGTTTACAACAAATGCTTCTGGGTTCTTTTCCTAACAAAGAAAGACAAAAGTCTGCATGATAGGCAAATGTATCTCATGCATATTTATTGTGGATATCCTGAAAACCCGACAGGCTGTGGGAGCCTCAGGACAAGTTTGTCTCGTCTGGAGGGGAAGGCGGTGACTTGGGCCTCATCCTTACGGGAGCGACAGTTTTTGCCCGAGCGAATCCAATCTCGATTTGTGGCTGTGTTTCGGCGGACCTTCGACGATCCTGGGTGGCATGCTGTGGCAAGTGCTAATCTGCTTCATCTTCGACAAGGCCAAACGAGCCTATTTGATTACACGATTGAATTTCAGACTTTAGCTACCGAGCTCTCTTGGCAGGAAGACTGCCTGTGCACTATCTATCTGGATGGACTATCTTTGCTGCTGAAGGATGAACTGGCAGCTTGGGAGCTCCCTCTCTCGCTTGAGGATCTTATCGATATAACTGGCCGAATTGACCATCGTCTCCAAGAGCACCACCGGGAGAATTGGATGCCCAGAAGGCCTTCTCGGCTACGCTCCAGCTCACCACCGACCCTAGCCCTGCCTCCGGTAGGGTCCCCCTTGTGGCCAAAATGGAAGATCCCATGCAGTTGGGCTGTGGGTGGCTGTCCCCGGAAAAGCGCCTCCAGCGGAGACAATCAGGCCTATGTCTGTATTGTGGAGCACCAGGGCATCGTCTACAGACTTGCCCAGGCTGTCCAGGAAACTACCCGGCCTAAGTTCAGTAGGGGTCCTGAACTTGGGTGCAGCTTCACCGGCCCCTCAACTGTCCTTTCCAGTCACCTTGACTTGAGATTCCCGGTCCTTCCCTGTCCTCGCTCTGGTGAATTCCGGAGCAGGAGGAAATTATATTCTTAAGGATCTAGTTCAACTTTTGGGTATTGATACCCATCCCTTGGAAACTCCCTTGTGTATTGCTTCGATTTATGGTGAGCCATTACCTGGCCGAATCTCCTTAACTACGGAGCCAGTTCATCTCCTCACTGGCCCCCTCCATGTTGAAGAAATTGAACTCCTAGTCTTGGAAATATCGATTCACCCGGTAGTCCTGGGGCTACCTTGGCTCCAATGTCATTCCCCCTCAGTTTGACTGGGGGTCGCTCCAGCTGGTGGAGTGGAGTCCCACCTGCTACCAGACTTGTTTATAAAAGGTGGTACCACCCCCTACAGTTCCCTTGGCTACCACCTCTTCAGGCATACCAGCTCCTTATGCAGACTTTGAAGATGTCTTCTGAAAGCAGAAGGCAGACATCCTGCCATCTTTTCAGAGGTTTAATTGTCCTATTGAACTCTTGCCTGGAACTACTCCTCCCCAAGGGCGGACCTACCCTCTGTCACTTCCAGAGACCAAAGCTATGACGGGAGACGTAAATCCCCGCGCGCCAGCAGGCCGCTAGCGTGCCGGGACGCGATCTGGGGGCGGGTCCGGAGGGCGCGGCCACGCCCCCGGGCCCGCCCCCGGAACGCTCCCAAACACGCCCCGAAAATGCTGCGCGGTTCGGGCCCGCCCCCCGACATGCCCCCCCCCGACACGCCCCCTCCGAAAACCCGGGACTTACGCGAGTCCCGGGGCTCTGCGCGCGCCGGTAGGCCTATGTAAAATAGGCTTACCGGCGCGCAGGGCCCTGCTCGCCTAAATCCGCCCGGATTTGGGCAGATTTAGGCGAGCAGGGCTCTTAAAATCCGCCCCTATGGTTGTAGCATACCTTGATGACATTCTTGATTTCTCTAAGGATCAGATGTACGCACGGTCCTTCAGCGTCTCCGTGAGAATCATCTTTTCACAAAGTTGGACAAATGCCTTTTTGAAAAATCCAGCTTGCCCTTCCTAGGGTATATAATCTCACAACAAGGATTCTCCCCCGGTCAAAGGAATCCAAATTGGCCTCGGCCCGTAGGCCTTAAAGCGCTGCAATGATTCCTTGGATTCACAAATTATTTCCGCCATTTCATTTCCCATTATTCAACTTTGGCGGCTCCTCTTACTGCATTGACCCGCAAGGGCCAAGATACCCGGAACTGGACCCAGGAAACCGTCACAGCCTTCCAGTGCCTCAAAGAGGCCTGCCTTGCTGGACCTTGCCTTCATCATCCAGACCCAAACCGTCCCTTTCTGGTCGAAGTAGATGCCTCTGCTATCGGGGCCGGGGCGATTCTGAGTCAACATTCAACCTCTGGATCCCTGGTTCCATGCTCGTTCTACTCACGCAAGTTCTTCCCTGCAGAACAAAACTATAGCATCTGAGACCGTGAACTACTTGCTATTAAATTAGCCTTGGAGGAATGGCGCCCGTGGTTAGAGAGTGCTCAGCATAAATTCACAATATTTACCGATCTCAAGAACCTTGAACACTTGAGTCATGCCCAGCGTCTCAAAGCATGTCATGCCCGATGGGCCTTGTTCTTTTCTAGGTTCAACTTTGAACTTTGCTATCATCTAGCTGGAAAGAATCTTTGGGCAGATGCCCTGTCATGTTCCTTCGAACCAGAAGACATTCCCGAAGAACCTGGTCATGTTATTGACCCAGCTTGTATCTGCTTGTCTGCAACTCATGCAGTCCCAGCTGGGAAAACTGTTGTGCCTCGTCGCCTCCATGAAAGAGTTCTCCGGTGGGCACATGATTCCAAATTTGCTGGCCACCCAGGGCGAGCGTAAACTCTAGTCTTGCTCCAGCGGTTCTTCTGGTGGCCCACTATGGTCTCTGATGCTAAAGCGTACGTTGATTCCTGCAATACCTACGCTCAACAGAAACCCCCGGTTGGTCGACCATGGGGTTTGCTCCAACCACTTCCAGCTCCCGAAGAACCATGGACACATCTCTCCATGGATTTCATTGTGGACTTACCACCATCCAAGGGTCACACGGTCATATGGGTTACCATTGACAGGTTTTCTAAAATGGCCCATTTTGTTCCATTACTGGGCCTACCATCTGCTCCAGAATTGGCACACCTGTTCTTCTTCCACATATTTCGGCTGCACGGCTTACCCAAGGACATTATTTCTGACAGAGGTTCATAGGTTGTCGCCCGTTACTGGCACGCTCTCTGCAACAAGTTTGGCATTGTTGCGCCCTTCGGTCCAGATGGCTGTGACCTTTGCTGCTCACCTCATTTTGCCCTATAGCTCCGATTCTAGTGAAGATGGCCACCATTGCCTCTGCACGCCGACCTCCCTGGCGTTCCCAGGACGGCATGGGCGATCCCGGTCGCCATCTTGAATCTGGTGTAACTTAGGGCACGCGCATGCCTGCCTCAGTCTTATCCACGTCAGGGTGGGAAGCTCGGGGTCGTCTCCTCCGCATGATGTACCTGCCTATGTGTACTTAAGCCTACCGGACATTCCTACCAACGAGTTAGCAAGGATTCCATCTTGCTCAATTCCTTTCTCAGAGATGCTTCGCCTTGCTGTTCCTGCATTCCAGACTGAGTGACTCGGGTACCTGCTCCTCGGGGGCCTTGCTGGACTCAGGGCTATCCGCTCCTCGAAGAGCCTTCTCTGCCAGTCTCACCTTCACCAGCTTAGTGAGTACCTCTTGCTATTTCTACGGACGACCCTTCACTGTTCCTGCTCCAGGTCTCCACTGCTGCTATAATGATATCTCTACTGCAACACCACGGAGTGAGAACAAGACCTGATCTCAACTCTGCTTCTCTCTTACTGTGCGGATCCTTGGGTTACCCCACTCTGCGGACCACTACTGGATCCACACTGTCTTGTGCCTGCTGCCAACATCTGTCTCCAGCCTACCCCGCACTGTGGACCACTACCAGAGCTACTAAGCACAAGAACTACCAAGAAGCAAGTATTCCCGGGTTACCTCGCTCTGCGGACCACTACCGGAGAATCCATCTCAGGTCTTCCTATTCAAGGACTGATTTTACAAACCCATTCCTCGGGTTTCTCTTTGCTGTATAATAAATATATCTCTGACTCCTGTGTCCATCACTGCTGAGACCCTGCCTGTTGTGGAGAGCCTCACAGGGCTCCTCCGTGTGGGTGGAGTCAGCTCTCTCCACGACCCAGGGGCCCACAAACCAAGTTCAAGTATAACAGGCATTAACATCAGTTTAACCACAGCTTACTATCCGCAGGCCAACGGGCAAGCTGAGCGAATGAATCACTCTGTAAAATCTTTCCTTTGTGCCTATGTCAATGACCATCAAGACAATTGGTCCGAACTCCTTCCTTGGGCGGAGTTCTCCCAAAACTCCCACATTGCCACTGCCACAGGCACTTCGCCTTTCTCTATCGTCTATGGAAAGCAACCTCGACCACCACTACCCATACCATTATCAGTACCCTTTCCTGCTGCACAAGCTACTGCAGATGCCCTCAAGGCACTCTGGAATCAGACGAACCTTCGCTTACACCAAGCTGCATCCCGGGCCAAGAAGTCTGCGGATATTCATCAACGCTCTGCTCCTGAGTTCCTCCCTGGCCAGAAAGACTGGTTGAGCACTTTGGTACATTTGGCTTAAGATACCTTCCCAAAGGTTTGCACCGAGATACATCAGACCATTTCCAATTATTCGTCATGTTGGATCAGTTACATACCAGCTTCGGCTGCCACCCACTTTGGGAATCTATAATAGGTTCCACGTATCACTTCTGAAGCCAGTGATTCTATCCTGGCCTTCACGTAAAGTTCCCGAACCATCTCTGCTGGTTGCGGAGTCTGACACTACTTACAAGGTCCTTGAAGTCCTAGATGTTGGCCATAGGGGCCGCCGGTGGGAATACCTCCTTTCCTGGGAGGGTTACGGCCCAGAAGAGAATTTGTGGGAACCAGCCCGTAACATCCTGGATAAAAACCTCCTCCTCCAGTTTCATCATGCCCATCCGGGCAAACCCAGACCTCCAAGGGGGGGCATAAGGAAGGGGGGGTACTGTTGCGTGTGCCGGCTGCGGCAGGCCCGTGGCCCAGCCCTCTCACCTTCCGATGCTGAATCCAGCATCTGGTTCCACATCTCTGGCGGCAGTGGGCTGCAGGCTCCATCCTTGGGCTACCCCCAGTGCTCCAGCTACTGCAACAAGCCCCTGTGTTCCGCGACAGGCCTCTCTGCATGGCCTGCGGAGAGACGCCGTTGTTCAGCGCCGCAGCCCTCCCTAGGCGTGTACGCATCACTCTTGATTTTAAAGGGCCCGTGGCTGGAACTTGGCTGCGGCCCCGGATGATGATGTCGCTGAAGCTCTGGTATATAAGGCCGGGCTCAGCTCCTGCTAGTCGCCTTTGCAACAGATCTCCATGCTGGTCATGAACTTCGTTGCCTCCTGGTGATTTCATCGCATTCCTGGTTCCTGTTCTCTTCGAGTTCCTGTTCCTGGTTTTCCCCATTCCTGAGTTCCTGCTATCTGCTTTTTCTACAGACTGATCTTCTCCTGGACCCGACCTCAGCTTCGTCTGACCATGCCATTGATCTTCTCCTGGACCCGACCTCGGCTTTGTCTGACTACGCTACCGATCTTCTCCAAGTCCAGACTTCGGCTTCGCCTGACTACGCTACTGATCTTCCCAAGCCCAGACCTCGACTTTGCCTGACTTCGCTACCGATCATCTCCTAGCTGAGACCTCAGCCTTGCCTTGCCGCCGCTCCTTGATTGCCACCGGCCCTGATTCCAGCTTGCTCTACGACGCCTCTGCTGTCTACGTCCTGGACTTGGCCTATTCAGGCTTCGGCCTGTTCTTGCTCGGGCGTCCCCGTCTGACTCTGATTTTATTGGCGCCTGGGTCTCTGGGACTCTGCCTCGTCCAGTACAGATTTTCCAGTTCTACTGTTGTTGCCTCTGGGCTGACCTCTCCAACCTTCCGACGACGACATACCGAAGTCCAGCCGGCCCCTGTACCCAAAGACTCAACCCATGGGGAACGAGGGCTGGTATTGGCGAAGCTCCAGCCAGCCTCTGTTAGTCAGCCCATTCCAACTGCTGATGGTGGGGACCCGTAGGATCCTTCCTACAGGTAGCGTCAACCCCACCTCGGCCCAAGGGTTCACCTCCTGCGCAACACTCTGTGGTAAGGTATACATCACAGTGCAATTCATATGAGAATAACAAAACACAAATAAAATAAAGCACCTAAACGAACTTCCAAGGCAGCAAGACAAGACACACTGTCATTCATCATTTTCACACATTCACCCCACCCTTCAACCTACCAGAGTATAGAACAACCATAATAAATCAAATCCATTCAATGGTATAACCTAACAAAGATAACTTATCTCTCATTGTCATAGAAAATTGAGAATGAAATACCACCCAGGCATACATATAAGTTTTACTAACATTTTTATATAAGTAGATATCTAGCATCTAACCGTTCTATCTGCATCCACGTCACCATGTTTCGGGTCCAAAGCAACACAGGTAATGATTGCATTCACTGTTCCAATATGCAACATTTAGCTGTCAACAATGCCATTTTAATAGATTTAACAAAACCTTTAGGTAAACCTGAAGTACAATGCATAGATCCAAGTAGTAGTGTGGAACTTTCATGTGGTGGCCTAGCAGCCCCTACCTTTTCAATAGTCAAAAACACTGATTCCCAAAAACGGAAAAATGTTTTGACACAATAAAAAAGAATGTGAAAAGGTACCTTTTTCAATATGGCATTTGATACAATCATCTGAATCAGCTTTACCCATACGATAACCTCAAATCCCATCTATGTGACAATGATGGGAATGTTTAATTGCATTTCTTGATATTTGGAATCTATCATTGTTTTAAAGGCTATATCAAAATAAGATATCATAACCTCTAAAGAAATTTGTTTTCCTGTATTTGCAGTCTAAAAGGCCACCACAGAAGAACATAACTCTGACATTTTCTCTTAAAATTGTAGAGTTTTGTACCAAGAAGAAAAGACTTATTACGTTGACTTTTCATTGACTGAAACATTGGTATAAAAGTATCATTCAAGAAAAGTATTGGAAACCAATATAATATTGAATTTGAAAATAGGCATAAAAATACTTATGATTAAACTGATGTTGTGTCTGCAGTTGTTCAAATGAAAATAGTCTACTTTGTCCCGTACAATAAATTTGTGAAATATCATGTAATCCATTGTGAGTCCATTCATGGAAGACTGAGTTATATGAACCATGAATGAAACTAGGATTACCTGTGATTGGAAGTAGGCCAAAGTCAAGGCATCAGAACCTGGTGTCTGGGCTGGCCACCAGAATCAGACCTGAGTCCGAGCCAAGGCACGGGCATCAGGACCCGGCCCCCGGGTTGATCCCCGGTTTCAGTCCTGCGCCCGGGCTCCAGTTTAGGTCAACATCCAACTGGACTGCGGCTGTGGCATCTGGCCCAGGCCCTGGCATTGGGGCCTGGCCTCTAGGCCATGGCATTAGACCTGGGTAGGGACTCTGATCTAAGCTAAAGTTCAGGCATCGGGACCCGGCCTCTGGGCCAGGCTGCAGCATCAGGCATTGGGACCCAGCTGCCGTGCTGGACCCTGGTTTCGTGCCTGATTCTGGGCCAAGGACCTGGCTTTCAGGCCAGCCCCCCAGCATCAGGCTAGGGCCTGGGCTCTAGCATAGGTCAAGGTTCTAGCATTGCCCAGGCTTTGGGCCTTGGCCTAGGCCCTAGATGAGGCTTCGGCCCTAGGCCAAGGTGCTGGAGTCATGCTCTGGTATAGGCCGTTGGGCCTCAGCCTATGCCCTGGCTTTGAGCCTAGGCATAGTCCCAGTGCATTCATTTTAAATGAATGTAACATATAAGGTTTGTTTCATTTGGAGGACCCTCAATTCGTTTTGGGGCCCCCCCTAATGAAATGAATTGCCCTTATTTGTCGCATTTTTTAAAAATTTGTTTAAAGTGAATGCACATCCCTATAATTTAGTATACCCAATTCTGCACCTTTTTCTTGTCAAATAAATTGTAGAACCATAGAACACAATGCCTGAACATCTTTAGTGGAAAGCCAGCACGATAGCATTTACAGTTTGTAAAGTAGTTTGGGCATGAAGACCATTTTAAACAATGCTCACCTGCCAAAAAAGGACAGGTAAATCTTGCCAAGCCAACAATTTTTCTTGTAGTCTGCAATTGTTTGAGAAATATTCAACATATATAATAGAGATTGATCATATAGTATGAGTATCCCAAAAAATAAATATATACTTTTTTTTAGATCTTTATTTAACACGAGGGATACAGCTCAAGAATGCTTGATTATACAATAGTTGCAAAACTTTTGGCTTAACAAAAAAACTATTTATGGATGGAATGTTAGTTCACAATAAATGCCTATAATATCCCATTCCAGTGTGTATTTTTTGAGTTTTACACCATTCACACCGACCATTCATAATCTAAATCACACCACCACTCTTCAGTCATCCTATCATTCATCCAGCTGTGCCATGATGTCTTCTCCAAGTATTATATAAGGTCCACCATTCAATCACTCAACGATTGGAGTGGAATTGAATGGAAAATTCCATTTTGAATTTGCACCTGAGATCTTCGCAAGTTACCAGTCACTGGTATAGTCGCTAACCAATAGTGATTGCCTGAGTGCTTCCAGCAATTGAGCATAGGTTAATTCCCAGAGCTTCAAACTATTCACATGATCTTTTTGGCTAGTAAATTTGACATCTAATCTCTCCACTTGCATTCAATCCACAAGTTTCCGGAACCACATAAGAGGCGTAGGGCCAAGAGGCTTAATCCAATGAAAAAGAATACACTTTCGGCCAAACAGGTCATATTTCACAATGGCATTAGTATTGATAGACAACCAATGTGTGGATCCCAGCAATATAAAGTCACCAGTGAATGGTGGTTTCTGCTGGATGGAACCCTCAATAACTTGGAAAAACTGTATTCCAGAAAGAGAATATAGAAGGGCAAAATACGAAATTGTGTACCAGAGTGCCTCTATCCCTATGACACTTTAAACAAATATCTGTAGCAGAAATATGCATCTTACAGGTACGCACATTATCTACATATATTTTATGCAGCAGCTTGAATTGCATTTCTTGGATTTTGACTTCTACTATTGTGGAGAAGGAGCATCCGAAATAAAGTATAATTTCTTTCTGTGATATCGAGTGCCCCAGCAATTCCATCCATGATTTGGGTATTGGTGCACAGAGCTGTTCAGACTCGTTGCTAAATTGTAGTTTATACCAGAAAGTTAATGTGTTGTAATTCTTTTTCACCTTAGTGAACAGGGTAATTACAGATTCTGGATCAAAGAGATTAGGGTTTCAGGACAGCATTTGCATCAAATAATGTCTCACTTGTAAAAACATAGAATTGCTTAGATGGGACTTGAAAATGAGATCTCAATTGATCAAAGGGTTGCACAATATATGTTCTCCAGAGATGTTATACCATTTGATTCCCACTTTGCAAACATCTGGTTGTTCAGTCCAGGCAGAAATGCCGGATTGTAGGTCAAGTTCAATAATGTAGTATTAAAGGGAAGGCACAAAATATGTTATTAAATCTGGAACTTCAAACTTATATTGTGCATGATACCATCCCAGCAAAATCACATTTAACAAGCTATATTATAAAAGTAAAAATGCAGTAATTTTAGACCACCATATTTTTTTGACAACATAAGTACTTTATAGCTTAACTTTGTCTCTTTCCCCTCCAAAGAAAATGTATTAACGTTTTCATAATTGCAGGAAATCTTGTCACCTAATCCAAACTGGGAGCGTTTGCAGTTTATACGGCAATTTTGACAAGAGGGCCATCTTGAACAGGGCACTGTTCAAGGGAGGTCTTTCCATGCCGTCAGCTGCTCACGGATATTTTCTATTAGAGCTGAAATATTCATATCATATAATTGGGATAGATCACGTGGTATCCATAAACCTAAATATTTAAAAGACTCTTTAGACCAAGATAGGGGAAAAACACCTTGTCATGTTGCCTGTAGGGAGGGTGATATAGGTAGGGCTTTGGATTTGGAAAAATTAATCTTCAAGACAGCGAATTGCCCAAATAGCTCAATAAGAGACATTAGAGCTGGTAATACAATATGAGGATTTCTTAAAAATAACAGCATGTCATCTGCAAATAGACAAATTTTATACTCTTTCGACCCTAAACGAAAGCCACGAATGTCCGGGGTGGTTTTCATTTTAATAACCAACGGTTCTATCGTCAGGATGTACAGCAAGGTGGATAGGGGGCAACCCTGTCTTCTGCCACTTTCAAGTATAAAGGGTTCAGCTAAGTCTCCATTTATGTTTATGCAAAGTTTTTGTTTGTTGGCAAAATTCAATATCCTAGCTATCACCGGCCTCTGTTTAACAGCATTTTGGTTATTTGTGCCTAGCCGGTGAGCTCTTTCCACTACCACCGGCTCCGTCATCAGAGATAGGCCCAAAATTTCTGGAAGCCACACCTGTACTAGTAGCAGCAAATCAGGATTTCTCACTGATTTCGGGACGCCAGTGATGCGTAGGTTATTTCGCCATCCTCTATTCTCTTGATCTTCAAACCGATCTTTTAAAATGGAATTTTCTTTTTTTAGGGCCTGCAATTCCGTCTCCACGTGGTTCATATTTGATTCCTGCGTCACCATGCAGGACCCAAGTTCCTTGATCCTACAGTTCTGTGATTCAACAGATTCTTTTATTTTGTCTATTGACGAATTTAATTTAATTAACTTATCTTCCAAGAGTGCCGACCCATTTTTTGAAATTTCTTTAATTAGATCAGCTTTAAGTTCCTGCATTGATTTTTCGAACCCCGACTCCATTTGCAAATCTCCGGCCTTTACCTTATCCCGCATTTGTTGTTGCAGTTTAGCCATCATACCTTCACACACTTCTCATTAGTTGTTTGACTTATTGTTGCTTGTCCCTTATATTCTGGGATAGGAGCTTTTTTCGCAGTAAAACGGCAGATTTCAGGTGTAAAAGTGGCAGCCCGAGCAGAGCACTTTGGACACATGACGTCACAGCTGCATGACATCACCGGAAGTCCACCCCAAAATATTTAATATGAGAAAAAGCCCATGGAAAAGGAAAATCATTAGGCCAAAGTTGTCTAGTCTCTGGAGTGATAGGCATACCCTCAGACTTGGTAAAATGTATTTTTAAACCTGCCAAGTCTCAAACTTGTTAATTATGTCTAAAATTAAATGGAGCAATGAAGCAGGATTACCCAAAATCAACAGCATATCATCTGTGAATAAACATATCTTAGATTTCTCTTTCCCCAGTAGAAGCTAATATAACAATGTCTGTTGGAAGTGGGAATTAAAAAATACTCCCTGATGCAGCCAATTCTGGCAAAGTGCTGGCCATTGTCAGAGTAGCATACATTGGATTATAATACGACTTTACCTATATTGGAGGTTTTGCTTCAGGTTGAAGATAGATTGGATCTCTAGAAGTTAAATTCAATTTTGTTGATTCACATTTCTTTCATATTTTTTGAAGACACATATGGACACAACTAAAGGAGGATTTTTTACTTATGATTAAGAAGCCCAACTGCTGTGGCAATCTGTTGCCCTATTGCTTTCTGAAGTCTTTTTTCTCCTTTACACAAACATTTTTTCTAAAAACATTTTCTAAAACTATTAACTATTGATTTAACCTTGAGGTTCATTATAGATTTTGGGTAGGTATTTTTCTGATGTTACATGTTTATCAAGATTCTGTGACTTTGTGTTTTTCGTATTTGAATACTATTTAGCCATGGCAGGCAGTAGCTGGGCCAGTGTGTTTATTCGATTCTGTGAATCACGTCATTTTGATATGTAGGCTCATTGAAATAGGTCTTAATGGGAAGACCTTAGAATGGTTCACTTCCTCAAGCCACTGTTAAACATAAACGATTTCAGAATTATACTGCAAGCTCTCATTTTTAAATTGATTAGATTATTGCAATGCATTACTGTTAGGTCTACCTTCGTCTACAATCAGACCGCTTTAAATACTACAGAATTCGACAGCTAGAGTCTTGACTAGTTCACATAAACAAGATCACATCACTCCCATTCTAATAAACCTACATTGGCTATCCATAGAACAAAGAATACAATATAAATCATTATGTATACTCCACAAAGTCATATATGGAAAACAAGTTGAATGGTTAACTGCATTTATAAGAATTCACACACCATCCCGTCATCTTAGATCTGCAAACAAAGGACTTTTATCCATTCCATCCCTAACATCAGCTAAAGTGTCAGGTCGGCCCGCAGCTCTTCTCTTTAGTTATAGGGCCAGCCGGGTGTGGCCCATCTAAACTCCTACCAGGGAGTTGCCAGCTTCCTGCTCTATAAAAGGACTTCTCTTTCAGTTCTGCTTTGCCTTGTATTGGAGTTACTTGCTCCTGGATGTCTCGCCTTCCAGCACTCCGTCAGGCCTTCGTTCTTCGTTGGAGCTCCATGTCTTGTCTTGATGTCCGTCACCTATTCCTGATGTCTGTGATCCAGTCCTGATGTTCCTTGCCTGTTCCTAATGTTCTGTACCCCAGGTTCCTCATTGCCTCCTTTCCTGGCGTGTCATGTTGTGGTCCATGACCAGCCCATGGGTAGTGGCTGTGTAGGGTGCTCATGATACAAGACCATCTTCACCTGCGCAAGTAAAAGCTTCCGGAAGACTTCTGCTTCAGTCCTGAGTTGACTTTGAATCCTTGCTTGTGTCTGTCCTGGTCTTCGGAGTTCCTTGCATTGCGTCCGTCCATGCCTAAGACTCTGACTGAACCTGTGCCAATCCAGTGTGGTCCGCGACCAGCCTAGGATGGGCTGTGTAGGGCACGCCTTGGTACAGGCTTCTACCAAATCTTCACCATGTTCCGGTTTTCATCCATTCCATACCTCTTCTGGAGCCTGCTTCGCATTCAAGCGTGGTCCGCGACCAGCCCATGGGTAGTGGCCGTGTAGGGTGCACTGTGTCGCAGTCTCAACCCAGTACTTGATCCTGCTTCTGAATACCTTTGCCTGCAGTACCTTACTTCTGAACCTTCGTCCAAAATCCTTGCACGAGTCTTCGTCTGCACCTCCAAGTTCCTCGTCTACATCTAGAGTCTCTATGTTAAAGAGCCTTCATCTGCCCTCATCCGTAGTCCAGCCTGCTGCTTCTTGTCATTCCTTGTGGCAGGTCCGAAAAGCCTGGGAATGGTCAGAGGACTGTTCAATAACCAACACCATTGTATTGGCTCCAGAAGCATGCAGGTCTGGCAGAGGGTCAGACCGTCCATCTGCACCCATGCTGGGACACGCCTCACCAACCCTCGGTGCTGCCTTGGAGTTCTCTGGGGTTGTGCCGAAGCCCAAGGGCACACAATCCTCTCAAGATGGGATCGCTCTCCCAGCGCTCCCCTTCTGTAACAGTATGCAAGGCCTTCTCGAACAGGAAGGTCTCTGTAACAGTATGCAAGGCCTATGTGACAGTTATTTAATCAGGCTTATAACACTAGCCCAAGCTAAGAGATATATTTTGATAATCCTGAATGCAGAAACTACGAGCTTAAATGATTTATGTTATATCATTTTTCATTCTGAAGTATTTTTATAATTTTATAATTTTAGATAAGTTATTGCTTATTGTATTACTGTATGGATTGTGAATTTTTAAATTGTATATTTTTGTAAACCGACGTGATGATCCTTCAACTAAACACCGGTATATAAAAGCCGTATAAATAAATAAAAATAAATAAACACACTTAGATGCTTTATTACAAGAAACTTCTTTGTTGCAAGATTTGGATATTTCTTCCATTGAATTCACAAATTGGACAGAAATCCTCAATTTGAATAAGATGATTGTTTGGTTAGAACTTCATGGGGTTATCCTCTTAGAATACTGTAAGAATGAATGCATACCGAAAAGACTCTGTTGAGTGCTGGAATAGCATCTTGAACAAATGTTCTCTCGATGTAATGGTACTTATTATTGATAAAACCAAGGAAATTGGCAAGGCTGCCAAATCAGAATTGAATAGAAAACTAGAAACCATCAAAGCGTCTTTGCCATTGATTTGTTTGACACACATCTAACAAATTTAAAGAAAACCATTGACAATTTTCAATTGAAACTTCATAGATATAAAACCACCAAATACAACAAGAACATATCAGATTATCAAAGAGGCTACGTTTACCCTTGGATGATGCCTTCTAAGAAAATCAAAAAAGTAACAACGGGAAGTGATGAACAGAAAGGCACCACCATATCCAATTCATCCTCTTTTTTAGGAGAAAGCTGTCCTTCGGAAGGTCGAAAGAGAAGTTCATCCAAGCAGTGAGGCATAAACAATTGGTCCCAACCATTTGTCCTATCACAAAGGATTCGTTTTCCAGCATAGACAAAAGGAACATTCAAAAGACTGATGAGCAACAGTGAAGCAGTTCCTTAATTTTTAACTTATCATATAAAAATTTAACTTTGGAAGAAGTCTCCATTCTCACCAAGGGTTTTTCATTTATACCTGTTGTACATCACGATTCATTTCAATTTTGAGTGGATTTGGAATGGTTTATTCTAAGATTATAACTGGATATGTTTTTTTCACAAAATGTTACGACGACGAGTGATACTACATTGGTGCATGCAAAATCCACATGGTCACCCACTGGATCTTTAGATCTGGTTATTTAGACATTTAGGGAATATGATTTACAGAATTTTCCAATCTTGAAAAGAAAAAATTGCTAAGATTTTTCAGTCTGACCAAAGAAGAAAAAATAGCGCTATAGAAATTACAGGCATCATTATACCAGCTGAAAAAGGTGGAAGTATAGTCCTTATGAATCGTGATGATTATATAAGTGAAGTAACAGGTCACATTTCTATCAGTGATAATTACAGGCCACTTTTGTTAGACCCTTCCTAACGTTTACAAGCTATTATAAAGAAAAGTACTTTGAGTGCAGTTCAATCTGGTTTTCATACACCGAAAGAGTACTGATTTTTAAATATAGAATATCCACACATATTGACTTTATATATATATTGCCAAATGTTTATAAAATACTCACACATCTGACCGGCTGACCGATTAGATCAGCCAATGAATCTATATTGGAATGTTTATATATATATATATATATATAGATAGATAGATTAGATAGATAGACACTTTTTTTTTGTAATAACTCTTTATTTATAAAATTGTTTTTTACAAGTTTTAATGGAATATAACATAATCCCATGAAAGCCCCCTCAAAAAACAACAAACAGACACAGCCGTTATATAATGGCAATAAAAAGCTCATACATCTTGCAACTCAAGGGTATTAGAGCATTAGAGTCAGTGAGCTAAACAAGAGAGGATGCCATGTGGCCATAATATTGGTGATATAACCCCCATATATGCTGGTACTTGAATAATTCCCCTATCATATCAAATCTGAGCTTTTTAAAGTCAGCCACGTCCTGTACTTGCGCCTTCCAGTGCCCTTTTGTGGGATGAAACTTCTAGAATGTGGCTATAGTTAGCATGTGGCACATTTAAAACTAATCGGAGAAAGTTCTTTTTTCACTCAACGTACAATTAAACTCTGGAATTTGTTGCCAGAGGATGTGGTTAGTGCAGTTAGTGTAGCTGTGTTTAAAAAAGGATTGAATAAGTTCTTGAAAGAGAAGTCCATTACCTGCTATTAATTAAGTTGACTTAGAAATCAGCCACTGCTATTACTAGCAGTGGTAACATGGAATAGACTTAGTTTTTGGGTACTTGCCAGGTTCTTATGGCCTGGATTGGCCACTGTTGGAAACAGGATGCTGGGCTTGATAGACCCTTGGTCTGACCCAGTATGGTATGTTCTTATGTTCTTAGGTAGCAGTTGTCCCTCTAGTTTATGAAATTTCTGAGGAATAAGTGACCCCGTCCACCTACCCAGTAGACCCAACAACGGTGAGATATGAATGGGAAGATTCACAATATCGGATATTTCTTGGGTCACCTGTGACCAAAATTGCTTTACAAATGCGTAGTATCACCACATATGTTTATATGTGCTCTCTTGTCCACATCCACGCAGAACTCAAACCTGGCCAAAATCGCGAATAATATACCGGAGTACAGTATGTTCTGTGAAGTAATCTAATCATGAGTTCTGTAGGGCATGCACAAATAGTTATAGGATGGGCGGAGAACCATATGCTCTTCCAAGTCTGTAGGCCCAAATTTAAGCCCAAATATGAGTTCCATTGCATCATCAAGCAAGGGGTTGTAACAGAGCCATATTTATCTTTCAATAAGTTTTTGTAGACCACAGATACGCCTTTGTGGGGAGCCTCAGGTTCTGACAAAAACAATTCCACTGCTTTGAGAGGTCTCAAAGGGCGATCCATGGGAAAGTGTGTGTGGGGGGGGGGGGGGGGGGGGGGGGGGGGCAAGAGTGTCTTTTAATTGAATATAGGGATCTCAGAGTTTGTATCCAAATCAAATTCTTCCACAAGGTCGGCAAAAGACAAAAAAGTATCATCTGCCCATAATTGTGAGATAAGAAGCAGCCTTTTAGCTCTCCAGCCTTATACTGTGAGGAGAAAATAGCCACAGAGAGTAAAGGGCTATGGGAGAAAGTGATTCCCTTTTTAGTTTACAAATATTTACAGACTTCTCCCCAAACAGACATAGCGTGAGCTATCATTGGGCTTTGACGACAAATTTTCCAGACCTCTGGAGACCCAGGGGGAAAAAAGGGCAGCATAACTAAGTTGTCCAATTCGGCCTGTAATTTTTCCAAAACGAGCCTCAAAGCTGTCCCCCCATTAACCATTCATGCAAACATAATATTCTACAAGTCCAGCAGTATAACGTAAATTCAGGAGGGCCATTCCCACCTGTGCTTTAGGTAACCAACGCTGACCTAGTTTTATCCGAGCTCTGCGGTTTTTCCAAATAAATTGAGCTATCAACTTGTGCAGCTCTGCAAAATCTTTAGCTGGCACCGGATAGGGAAGGTGTTGAAATAAGTATAACAGCTTCGGCGGGATGTTCATTTTGATAAGACTGATCCTCCCAGCCCAAGAGAGAGTTAAGGTGACAGCATCTGACCAAATCTTCCTTTATGCGACTTATTACAGGACTGTAATTTGCAGCATATAAGGAGTACAGATTATTGGTGACATAAATCCCTAAATGTTTAAAACCATCTGCGACCTGCCAAAACCCAGAAAGGCAATCTGGAAAGGGAATACAGTCATTAAGAAAGAAAAGCTCAGATTTGTTCAAATTTATTTGATATCCTGATAAAGACCAAAAAACCTGAAGTAGGTCTAGTAGTGCTGGTCCCGACTCTCGAGGACTGGTTAAATACAAAAGGATATCATCTGCATATAGTGAAATGATGCATTCCCGCCCACTAAGATTCACACCTCTGATATTAGGATGTTGTCGTATGGCCCAAGCCAGGGGGTTCAATAGCCAGGTTAAATAATAAAGGTGACAGATGACAACCCCGCCGAGTTCTTCTGGTTATCTTGAAAAAGAGGTTAAATGCCCATTGATTAATAGCTTTGCCCTGGGACAGGCATACATAGTTTAACCTCATTGCCATAACCTCAAACATGAAAGGCCAGGACACTATCAAATGATTTATCAGCATCAGGGGATAACAGAAGCCCTTTAATTCCCTTTCACTTCGCCAGATGCAGAATGTTAAATAAACGGAGAGTATTGCAAGTGGAATGCCTGCCCTTTATGAAGCCCGTTTAGTCCACATGAACTCAGCAGGTGAGCATAGATTCCAAGCGGAGCTGTAAAATGTTTGCAAAAATTTTTAGGTCCGAATTTAGCAGCAATATGGGATGATATGAGCTGCATTCCATTGTGTCCTTGCCTGGTTTAGGGAGTAAAACAAGCGTAGCATCAGCCATATCATGTATTGAAAGAGCACTGACCCCGACCAGATTGAAAATAGAACACAGTGATGTGGCAACTTCGAATTAATATTTTTTTGTAAAATTCTAAGGGGTAGCCATCGGGACCAGGACATTTGCTACCGGGCAAGGTGGCAACAGCCTGCTGTATTTCCAGCAATGAAATGGGTGCGGTTAACTATTATTTTACTAATTGTAATGATCTCCTCCATATGTTTCTAGTCCTCCCCCATTCGACTAGTGTTTCCATTTTGGAGATAATTCTGTTTTTTGATTAAGCAAACTATGTTTTTTGAATTGTTTACTTCTCCAATGTTTCTGTACAAAGATTTTCTGCTTTGTAATATTCTTTAAAATGAATAAATAAAAAATAAAAAAATGCATAATTTCTTAGTCTCAATTTTACCTTGTGAGCTACATAATCAATAATATTCCCACATATTACAGCTTTCCCAGCTTCCCAAAGAATATCTGGCAAAATGTCAGGGGATTGATTTCATTGCTTATATTCCTTCCATCTCAGTTGCAGATATGTGTGAAACTCATTATTATGCTAGAGAGAGGGATGCATCCTCCACTGAAAGGTTTTAGAATAAGGAGCATGTGCCCCTATAACCAATGAAATAGGAGCATGTTCGGATGACTCTTTAGTTCCAGCATCAGCTGATATAACATGAGAAAAGGAGGAAGAAGAGAGCAAATAATCAGTTTGAGAATATAATTATGTGGCTTAGAGGAATAGGTGTAATCATATTGAGAAGGGCAAAGTATACACCACAAATCTACTCGTTGCAATTCTTGAATCAAAAAAGAAATACCCTCATGTATCTTACTCTGATTTGTTGTTTGACTTGGCTTGGATTCCATTTGCACATCAGCTATTAAATTAAAATCACCACCCAAAATAGACTGATGTACAAGAAATTGACCCATTTCAGCTACTATCTTTGTATACATAGAATGATAATATAAATTAGGGGTATAGTTATTACAAAAGACATATTTCTTAGAACATAAAGACCCACTAATTAAAATGAAGTGGCCATCTCGATCTGCTATCTTCTTATTAAGTACAAATGGAAGATTTTTATGAATTGGGATAGCCACTACACGTTGTCTACTTTAAAAAGAAGAAAAATAACACTGACCAACCCAGTCACATTTAAGGTTATAATGCTTGACATCAGTAAGGTGTGTTTCTTGTAAAAACACAATCTGTGCCTTTTCATGATTAATTGATAATAGTTTCCTCCTTTCAATAGGGGATAAAATTTTAAAATCAGCCATTATCATCATGAAAAAAGAAGCAGCAGATAAAATGTCTATTAAGAATTGGATTACTCCCCAGCTCAAGTACACAAACCAAGAATATAGAAACTGGTAG
Source organism: Rhinatrema bivittatum (assembly GCF_901001135.1). Taxonomy (NCBI): domain Eukaryota; kingdom Metazoa; phylum Chordata; class Amphibia; order Gymnophiona; family Rhinatrematidae; genus Rhinatrema; species Rhinatrema bivittatum. Next base: position 496,959,333 of record NC_042615.1, on the reverse strand, counting down.
TCACATTCACACTTTTTAACCACATAATATCCATTCTACCATAGTACAACACTACAACAAAAACGCCGAAACCCCATTCATTCAACACACCAAATATACAACATACAAGAACAGCAACAAGACAGTATTGCCTTTTAATACCACCATGTTGGAGTCATTTTTTGTTACTTTGGCTGAGGATGTGTGTGGAGGTTGGGCCATGTGGATTCAGAGTTCTCACCCAGACGCAGACTAGTTGGAAGACCACAGGCCAACCTATGAGTGAACTCATATTTACTATTTTGCACTGTGAAATGCTTTTGAACAGGCAAGAGTCTGATTATTTTAGTTATTTCAGTAGGTCTATGATGATAAAGCAATCAAATATATTAAAGCTTAAGAGAGAGTGAAGGACACACATCTGTGCCTGAAATTGATAAGAACTCGGAGGGAACATCGCTACTTTTCCCAAGCATTTAGAAGACAATTTTAAGATCTGTATGCGGTTCCTGGCGCATGCGCACGTCACTGTGCGCATGCTATAAAATATGATGTCTAAGCGTGCGCTGGGCACAGCGCGCAGATTTTAAAATCAATCTTTAAATACGTGGGAAAAGCAGTGATGCTCCCTCCCTCTGAGTTCTTATCAATTTCAGGCACAGCTGTGTGGCCTTCACTCTCTTTCAGGCTGTAGTATGTTAATACAGGTATCCCTGGGAGATACAGTGAGGCAGCATTTCCCTGACAAGCCAGCCAGGAAAAGAACAACTCTCTGCCTCCACTCAGATAATTCTTCTTTTATAGATAAGACAGGCAATCTCAAGTAAGCCCCTAAATTGCATGAATCTATGGGAGTAACACATACACAGTTTCTCATGTCAAAAAGAAGATAAATTAGACCTATGTTACCCTGATCCCTTTCCCAAATTGGGCCTACTTCCCTGGTGTTCACATCAATCTTCTGTTAGTCCTCTGTCCTGTCATTTTTTCACCCTCAGGGAGATCTGCAATTTTTACAGGTGCCACTTTAATTGATATTTTAGCCTGAGATTCTGACCCTTTCTGCTTATTGTGACCCTATGACCACCCATCACAAGTTTTAGACAGCTCCGGTTGCTGTCCAGATGTCTCCTGCAATTTCTCCAAATCAGGTTCAATAGGGCATTTAGGGTTCACATAGCCAGAACTGCAAGCAGGCCAAGGCATCAGAGGATTCTGGGTCAATCACAGTCTCCACAGTGGTCTCAGACTCAGACACACATATTTCCCTCTTGTGCCACTTTCAAATGGCAAACGTGGCACACCAACGTACCACAGAGGTCAACAGGTCAGTGAAGATAGACCAAGGCAAGTAGGCCTAAAAATGTAGTCTAGCAATTAACCTTTGGTTTGTATCAGGTGTACAGAACATTGAATATATCCCTCTAGATCCATAATAATGTAAGTGATACTCACATATATATATAGGCAGGCATTCACCAGTTAGCAAATGGTAGCATTAAGGCTGAGTTCCACTAAAAGTCATTCAGCTCTGTCAGGTACGGCTACATTATCATGACATTAGTCTTAAGTTATGGTTTACATTGCATGAGCAAAGAGGTACTGTATGAAAAACTAACAGCAATTTGCAAGAGGAATAAATCAGGAAAGTGAGAGAAGCCAGGAACATAAGGAGGCAAACTAAGAGTCAGCAGAAGAATTCACACCACCTTGTGCATATATAATGTGGGACAGATCACGAAGGTGTTGAAAAACATAAGACATGTTATGGTCATAGGCAGCAGTGGGAATATAGGTAAATAGCAGTGCCACACTCCAAAAACAAACATCCATGAGAGGTAGTGAACCAAAATCTAGGTACATAGCATAATAGGTAGTGTTACAGGAAGAAACGCCCAAAAACATTATTCAGGGAAATCATAGTAGAAGGGGAAAAACCAAATTTAGGATGTTGGTTAAGGTTAGAAGCAGGGGGAACGGAATATGGAAGACCAGCAATGTGATTACAATAGAAACAGGCTGCAGAAGAAGAAATAAGGGAACAGACTTGTGCGGAGGAAGCAGCAGTAGGGCGAGCAAGAGAATGATAAAAACAGGAGGCATTTGAAGGGATTAATGGTATAGTAAGGACAAAACCTGTCATCTGAGCAGTATGAAAATGCTGAGAACAAGCAATAAAAGAGGGGTTGGGGAATGATACAAGAGAGTATTTATACATTAATTGATACCACAAGGTGGAAGGCATAAGATCCCTCCTTGCCTATGTCACAATCTTACAAGTCTTGTATACATTTTTTTAGTTCCCTTTGCCAAGTATTAACTATTTCAAATGTGTCATTCTGGCCTGGCTTATCATCCCTAAACCACCTGCACCCAACATCTGTTCTCATTCTTCCTTTCTTTCTTTCTTTCTTTCTTTCATGTCCAACTTTCCATCTCCCTCCAATACTTTGTAGAAAGGCATAGATCATCTCTTATCAGTCTCTGTTCACCTTTGTAGTTGAATCTCATTCTGCGAGATGGCCTTCACTAATTACCTGCATTCCTTACAGCAAACAGAACAGCATGTGTTTGACATGTGCTGGCATGCAGTCCAGCAGGCAGAGTTATACATCCCTCTTGAACCTCGAATCACCACTGAAACAACGAGGTTCACAACAGAGAAGGGAAAATGCAGAGGAAAGGCCAGGTGAGCAGAGAATCAGGAACTCTCAGGAACATGGCAGCATCTCAGTACGGCCCAGCACAGACAGGAACAAGAAAATCAAAAAGAAAGAGCATCAATGTTATCACCACCCCTAATTAAGCTAAAACCAATATAAAATCACCAAGAGGTGGACCCAATTAATGAGTCAGCATCCAAAATAGTGCATTGAAAAACGCTTTGCAAAGGTATCATAATATGCAAGAGACTTAAAATACAACGGTCACAGTAAAGTGGCAAGCAGTGAAAGAAGGTGATTGGTTAGCGTGATCAAATCACCTTCCATAGATAAAGGTAAAGGAGAGCATATCAAACAATCATTTAGCTGTCTCAGCAAGTAAATGCATATAAGTATTAGAAGTTACAGAACTGGAAAATACTACAGAACACTTGTGTTAGGGTTCCCGCCCACAGAAGACCCCGGCCAGGCCTCCTCACACAGACTGACGGGAGACCCGCACTGACCTTTGTTGCTTTCCTTCAGCGGAGGCCGTGACCGGAGCCTACTCTCCCGGCGATCCTAGGCTGCCGACACGTTGCTCTTGGCGTGACTTCCTAGGCGCGCGTGCGCGCCACGCTGCAGAATTTAAAGGCCCAGCGGCGGAATGGCGTCAGATGCCATGGGTATTTATACCCGGCCCTGCCTCGCCTCGTCTCAGCAATGGGTCCTGCTCTGTGAGAGTGTGTTCCAGCGTGATCTCTGTCCCAGTGTTCCTGCTTGATTCCTGTTCCGTCCCTGCTTGCTCCTTACCCTTCTGGACTGTCTTCCTGGTGCCTGACCTCCACCTGGTAATCTGACTCTGAGTGACCTCTGCCTGGTAATCCGACTCTGAGTGACCTTCGCCTACCCTGACCTCCAGCCTGTTTCTCAGTCTTCACCCTGCCTACTGCCCGACCTGACCTCTGGCCTGTTCCTGGCTCCATCCATTCCAAAGCCGCCACTGCCTCTTCCTCTGGGTTCACACTGTGAGAGGCCCCCGCCTAAGTCCTGCCAGCCCCGGTACTCAAGGGCTCAACCTGCGGTGAACGAGGGCTGGTATAGGTGAAGCTCCAGTGGGGCCATCTGTGCCTGTTCCGCCTTCCAACGACAAGGACCACCAGGGGCCCTCTCCTGGTGGTAGTACCAACCTTGTCACGGCTCAAGGGTCCACGTTCCTTACAGTTTGCTGAGGCCATGGACCCTGTGGATCTGACCGGCCTACTAGACATTCTTCCGCTTTTGACACCACTGATCACTCGATTCTTCCTTCTAGGTTACGGTCACTTGGTATGATGGGTACTGACCTTTCTTGGTTTACTTCTTATCTCACTGACCCAGTATAACAAGTCACAGTTAGCCCCGAGACTTCAGCCTAGCTTCCACTTAATGCAGAGCCTTGGGGTATACCAGACTTGTCAGCAGCCCTCTTTAACATCTATTTGAATCCCTTGTATCATCTGCTTGCAGGCCTTGGGGTACACTAAGTTATGTGCAGATGACATTCAATTTCCTTCCTCTCAAAACATCATGGTCTCACAGAGAAATTCATTTATTTATGCTTTTCTACCAGCCATGACTGACAATCAGAACAAACTTGATCTCAATGTCACTAAAACCAAGATTGATTCCCTTGATTTCAGATTTCTCACATTCCAGATAAACTTGCTTTCAGAAATCAAAATATTCTGGGCTCATGCTCCCTGGGGCCTGGCTAGGTTTCCCTGTTTCTCCCCTTAATTGATTGCCGATAAATATCGCAATCAGCTTTAAAGAGGCGCTAAAGTTATTTTTAACCTGCCCAACCTCGCTAGGACAAGATGATGAGCTGCACAAAATGTGCAGGACCCGAGAAGCTCAGCAGCGGGCATGACAAGACGGTGGCAGAAGGCCCGAATATGGAAGGCCTCCCAGAGGCGGTGATCAAAGAACTGACTGGTGCTGTCTTCGCTGCTCTTGCTGACCAACTTCAGCGAATTCAGTCCTCTGTGGATGAAATCCGCGATAAAATGGAAAGCTAAGCGTCAGCACTAACTGTAGTGCAATCAAAATTAGACGAACATGAGGAGAGGCTGAGAGGCCTAGATTCTGATGCGTTCGAGCTGGGGAAACACTGCAGGCTCATCGAGGACAAATCAGACGACCTTGAAAATCACAGCAGAAGGAATAATTTACGCATCGTTGGAGTCCCAGAGGCCATTTACGGTGAAGAATTGACGTGCCTTTGTGAGCAAACTATCCAGGAGTTATTGCAACTTGATCTGTGCAGCCGCCCCATCTTAATCGAAAGGTCACATCGCCTCAGGCCTGGGGTCTGGATTTTAAACAGTCCCAGCAAGTGATTGTGAAGTACCTGGACTACTTGGATAAAGCCAAGATTTTACAGGCTTACTGAGCAAAAAGGGAGCTGGTGTTTCAAGGAGGCAAAGCTTTTGATTTTTCCTGATTTCTCCAACAAGATACAAGCTGTACAGAGAAACATTTCGCCATATTGCGCTCAACTATTCCAGCGAGGAATGAAGGTCTCTCTCCAGTTCCCAGCTCGCTTACATTTATTTCATCTGGGCACACCTAAATTGCTCTCTTCAGTCCAGGAAGCTAAAGCATACTTGGATCAGCTTCAGGCCTGATATGGTCCACTGAAGCCTGTGAACTGGCAGATCTTCTTGTGTACTTCAGTAAGACTAAGGCCCCCTTTGGGTTTATAGGCCATTCCTAGTACAGCCGTTGGACCATATGATGCTTAGGCCTCTTGCCTTAGCCTTGTTGTTCTGCCCTATTTCATCTCACCAAGTTCTGTGGGTATCCTGATTAAAAATAGCCGCCTGGCTATTTTGTGTCTTCTGATCGGTTTGGCACTGGTTGGACTGACACAATGGTTTGTGTCTCATTCTCCTTTTTATTTAGACCTTTCTGTAACAGATTCCTTTTTTTTTTTTTGCTTATCAGGATTTTGTAAGTCTGGCTCTTTTGGACGTCTCATTCTGTCCCAATCTCCTCAGATTGCTCAGACTGGCATCGTGTTCTTATGGCCCATTTTTGGGTCCTTACCTCCTTGTGAGACTTTCCAGAGACTTTGCTTTTCTCACCCCCCCCCCCACCCAACTGTATATATTATATTTTTTTCTCCCTTCTTTTCTCCTTTCCTCGCACTCCAGGGTACCTAGTGTATTATTGGGTAGGGATGGCGGGGGACCCAGCCAGGCACAGGAGACCTCTGTCAGGTGTGGATGTCCCCTATTAGTGAGGGAGAAAGTGTCCACTCCTTTGCCTGTATAATAAGAGAGCACCCCCTTGGGTTGGGGTTTTGAGAGTTTGGGGTTTATAAACGACGGGGTCTTTTCGGGGTGTTGAGTGTTTTGTGTGTGAATGGATGTGTTTGAGTGTGTGTGAGTGTTTGCCTAATTCAGCACAGCACCACTGTTTTCTCTATGTATCTGTGTTTTAATGAGGGGGGAGTGGATCTATGCTGGGGGAGCCCTCCCTTTATGCTATATAACCTATTGCCTTGGATTTATGCAATTGTTGATTTTTATATCTAATCTCATATTTTCTTCCATCAATATTGCCAGTCTTCATTTTCTGATCAAAAGGAAAAATCTCCTTAATGATCTGTGCAAGCGTGGAACTCATGTGGTGTTTCTCCACAAGATGCCTCTGGACGATGAAGAACATAAGATGCAACATGAGTGGGTTGGACGCTTTCTTCTCTTCCTTTTCATCAACACAGAGAGGGGAGATGATATTAATCCACAAGTTAATTTCATTTTAGAAGGAAAAATGCTATTCCAACCCTAATGGGTGGTTCGTTATTGTGGTGGGGGAACTTCAAGATATAAATGTGGTTATGGTTTATTTATATGCTTCCAATATCTGCTCTCATAGCTTTTTTTCTAATCTTCTTGCTAAACATACAGCATGGGATGGTTACATTTTGATCTTGGGAGGCGATTTTAATGTCGTAGATAACCCTTTGTTGGATTGCAATCCAGCCAAAACTCCTAAGAAAAATGAAGCTGATCTGGGGGTGGGCTTCCTATCCCAAGAACTGCACCTAATTGATTCATAGCGTAAGTTACACTTGGAGAATCGGGCGTACACCTTCTATTCACATCTGCACAATGTATATTCTTGCTTGGACTATATTCTCATCTCTGAAAATGTGTTTAATAAACTGGTAGCTAGTAAGATTCATGTTTCCTTCTCAGACCATGCTATTATCCTTGTCAAATTTGAACTGGTTCCAACACGTTGGTCCATGCCCCTTTATCTTTACCAAGACAAGCGCTTTGCTGGTTATCTGTAGGACAAATGGAAAGAATATGTAGATTTTAACTTAACTCCCAGAATTGATCCCATACTTTTCTGGAATGTGGCTAAGGCTGTAATGCGAGGTCATATCTTAGGATACCACACTCGCATCAAGCGTGATAAGAACTCAGCTATTTTAGCCCTGACAAAAAAAATTATAGCACTGGGCTGGGCTCATGTGAAAGATCTTGGGCAAGCTACCAGGGCTGAATTGGAGGAAGCCCGGAGAGAACTCAACTTCCATCTAGATTTTAAAGCCCGTCAGAATATACAATTCCTTAAATAGAAGTTATATTAGTGGGGCAGTAAATCAGGTAAATTGTTGGCCAAAGCGGTGACCTCCACTGGCCACCCCAAAGGGCTCATCCCACATCCAGACCCGAATCATTTAATCTCACTACTACTTCTTCCATATCTGAGGCTTTTGTCAGATATAACAAATTACTTTACACAGCTGGGTCTGAGAATGAATGGGAATACCAATCCTTTTTCGGCAGTTTCATCTACCGGAGCTGAGTGAACAAGCGGCCAAGCACATGTCTTGCTTGAGATGCCTATATAGAGGTTGAGATCCGTGGCACCATCTGAAGGTGAAGTTCTTAAAAAACCAGGACCAGAATGCTATAAAACTATTGGGTGACCTCACTCTCACTCCTCTGAGGATACGCTGCGTGGAACCAGGGTGAATTTGAGAAAGGCCATAATTTAGCCACTATAATATTGCTCCCTAAACCTGGAAAGGTCACAACTCCTGTTTCATCCTCCAGCCCTATTTCCCTTCTTAACCAAGATATTAAACTCCTCTCAGCTATTCTAGTACAACGTGTCAATACTGTTGTTAAGGAGGTAGTGGTTTTGGACCAAACTGGTTTCATCAAGGGAAGGCTTTCCAACCCTAATCTTTTAAAATCTTTGATGGCATCTCTGTTTCCCAAAGCTATTATAGTACTAGCCTCCTTGTCAGCCTCACTGCTGAAAAGGCATTCAACTGAGTGGAACGGTCGTATCTGCTTCGGATTTTAGAAGGCTTTAACTTTGGGGCTTCCTTTCTGTTCTGGGTCTAATTGCTGTATAAGCAGCCTCAGATGCAGCTTTTTGTTAATGGAACCCTCTCAGAGTTTTTTGTTTTGGGTAAAGTCACGAGGCAGGGGTGCCCCCTTGTCCCCTTTATTATTTGTTCTTGTGCTACAGCCGCGGCCCGCTAGCCATCAAAATGTAGGCTGTCCATTCTTTTTCTAGTTTGAGGCTTAATAGGCAACAGGTTGTCTTCGTGGACAACAAGCTGCTATACTTAGTAAACCCTGCTGAATGCTTGGAGGATATCATTGCCACTATCAGCCAATTCTAGTTCTTCTTTGGCTTCTTACTTAATTATAATCTGGGAAGGGAGTAGCATTTCCTTTATCCCCCTCTTTGCAAAACAACTGGGACGGTCCCTTACCATTAACCTGGTGGAATCCTCCTTTAGATACTTGGGAATTCATGTTGCAAGATCCATTGAGAAACTCTATGATTTGAATATAGATTCAGTCCTACATAATACAAAGGCTTTATTGCAGAAAAAGTGGAAGGCACACCCTCTCTCTGTTTTATGTTGTTGTGCTCTGGTCAAGATGGCTATCCTTCCCAAACTGATACCCGCTACAAATGCTGCCTTTAGTGGCTGACCCACTGACCCAGTATGGAAATTTCTTACATTCTTAACCTTTGACCACACATGCTTTTCAGTCTATGGAGAGTAGGGCTGTACTCCCTTGACATACCTATCTATAATGTAGTGGGCCTGTTCTGCTACATACAAGAGTAGGTATCACACCAACCAAAATTTGATCTAGAGGGCCTAATGGCCAATTGACTATACCTTACTCTGATCAATTTGATTCTTCTCAGCTCCAGTAGATTATGTACTCTGTAGGTTTCTGGGTTTTGGCTTACTGCTCAGCATAAAGCCTGCTGGGGTGGGGGGCAGCAGCAGATGGGTGAGAGTGAGACAGTCTCTCCTTTTGTGCAAGTTGTTGGCAATGTGGATTTTTTTTTAGCTGGCTTGGAACACTCTATAGTTCTGGACTGGGTGGGCAAGGGGATTTGTTGTCTGTCACATTTGGTGGAGTTGGAATCTAATTGTCTCTACTCCTCATTTGAGCAGATATGGGAAGAGTGGAAGAATCAGAGATATTGCACTTTTACCTAGCTGCAGGCCCAACATTATTGCTGTGCTGTTAGCAAAAATGACATAATCACTTGACTCTTACAGATGCTTAAGATTAATAAAATTTCTTAGAATTTAAGCTAGGCCAGGTTGCTATCTGGGGGAAACAGCTTCTTTCTGATCTGCCAGCCCCACCTTTGTCATACCCCAGGCAGGTGTGGGGTTTTTTTTTTTTTTTTCACACACATTTTGGGCCCTCTGATTTAATATCACTATGATATTAAGTGAGGGTGTACAGAAAAGGCTCATCACCATACATTTGCATGTTGTGGGTGCATTAAAAAGGTACTTTGTTAGCATAAAGTGCTGCAGGATAGTAAATAGTATTCAAAATGATCAGCTTGCTATCCTGCCTGACCAAGCTTGTTTGCAGGTGTGTGCTGTCGTCATCTGAGTGTGTGATTGGCTGAGAGTGTGAGAAGTGATGTGATTGTTTAATGAATGGGTTAAGTCTTTGTTTGGGATGGGGTCATATTGAAAAATTTGGGTCACTGTAGTTATAGGCATTATGATGACTTTGTTCTTGGGGAGTTATGTTTGCTCTTTTGAATGTATTTTCAATGACCCAATAAAGATGAATATATAAAAGTATTCAAAATAGTCCTCTCTGAAACAGTTTGCACTCTTGGCATCCTCAGTGATCCCTTTCAATGCAGCTCCACATCACAGCCTTAAGACTTTAAGTTATAGCTTTTACAGTTATCTGAAGCCTTTACTGAATCCTCATGAATCACACTGTTCTCCATTCCTCACTCTCTTCCAGTCTCAACTACTGCAACTTCTCATTAGGGTTCTAGCTTATATAATTCATCTTTTACAGCTCATAAAATTCTACAGCTAGTTTGCTAACAGGAAACCCCAGATGACCCCATTACTCCCATTTTACAAAGGCATTTACACTGGCATCCTCTTCTCAAATTCAATATAAGCTTGCTCTCACTTCACTCTTCTGCACAACATTTCATCATTGATTGTAGCTGTGTTGAAAGGCCATGCTTCCATGAGAAGGTTATGATCCTCAAATCAGACAACAGTATTGGATATTCCTGCAACAAAAAGCACTGCACTTGGCTAAACAGGACAAGCATGCCTTTTCTATGGCTAGGCCTATCCATGGGAATTCTCTTTCACAGGAGATAAGAAATTATACAACTTTAGGAAAGCCCTGAAAACCTGTTTCAAAAGGCACATTCCATCTAAATTAGAGCACTACCGATCAGAGGTATATGTACCTTTTAATGCTCCTTGACTTAAAATGGATTAAATAGGGAGGAGTATAAAAACACATGTTCTAGAGGAAGAGCAGGTAAAAGTATTTTAAAATGAAACCAGGTTCTCAAATCCATCCTCAGCAAAAAGAAAAATGCAGCCAGCCTGGTTGATAAACTATCCACACTGAACATGCACAATTCTCCGTAGGGAGAGCCTGAAAACCCAGCTGGCTCCGTGTGTTCTGAAGTGTTGAGAATTCCTGCTCTAAGGAAAATCTTTAGTCAAAGTTGTGAAGCTTGGAATTGCTTTCCTTTTGAGGAAACAGCCATAATCAGCATTCACGAGAATGGAACAAGTACACCAAGAATGGACTATGAAATGCTGAGCAGTTAAAGTGGCAATGCTGTAGAATCTATTGGTCATTCTATGTTTCTAGAAATGAGGTAGGTAGTTGTAGTGTGCTATAGCCAGGTCTGGTTTTCAAGTTATCCACACTGAAGATGTGAGATTTGTATTCAATAGAGGTAGTGCAGGCAAATATACCTAATGCATATTAGTTATTGATATCCTGAAACAGATTTGTTTGCAGCATGCCAGGACTGGCAGTGCCTACCCCTGTTCCAGATGTTGGGTGGGCACAAGTAGCATATACACTATCATTTGCAAAGGCAATGAAGACTAGTCCTGCACTAAGAACCTCTTGAGAGGTCAATCCTTTTTATGGAATGGACCATATCTATGTTTTGTGACCTATAAGTGTGTCAAAAAAGGAAATAAGTACATGGCACTCTGGTCTGTTTCTTTTATGAAGGAGCCACACTGCCCTCAATGCTTCAAGGGATCTTGCAAGGTATAAAAGTTTAGAGATTATTCCTTTTCTCAGGAAGGGATTCAGTCCTAGTAAGGACAGGGAATAAGTTCTGCTGCTATTGGAATATTCAGGACCTCCAGTAGATGGCTTTTCCAGCCTCTCCCACTATTTACTAGTGAAGCTATTGAGAGCAAGTTCAGATAAACAACTTGCTGTGGATGGCCAAGGATACAGACCATCACAGCAGTGGTAGACTGCAACATGATTCTACAATAGTGTTCAGTCACTGCTAGGACTTGGATTCTATTATGTAATTGAGTAAGACACATCACAAGAGGCTGAATATATTGCCTGCCTGCTAGTGGAAGCTCCATGGCCTGTTTAGCAGCTGCAGGAATTACTGAAACTGTTCTGCAGTGTCTGAAGGAGGAGAGCTGGAGTCTCTATCCAAGGGACTAAGTACTCTCAAAAGCTAATGCAATCACATAGGGTGGAGGCTGCAAGCCAAATGGTAGGGCTTTGGCAGAGGGAAGCCTGACAAATATACAAGCATACCAGCTTGGCATCTGCTGTGCTTTATATGGTGCTGAAGCAAGGGAACACATGGGTTGCCATCTTCCAACTCCCTTCCAAACCTCACTCTTGCTTTCCCAAAATCTACCCCCATGCACTAAATATGCTTAGGCTCAGGTATTTTGGTTCTCTGCATCTATTACCCTTTCAGACAGACATGTTTATCCAACACTATTTGTGAAAATTAAAGAAATCCATCATGAATGATTGTAGTTGCCAAAAACATTTATTGCTATACTACACATACTACAAACAAGCAGTTATTCTCTTTACAAATGTTTAGTACTATTCCTATTTGCAAGTCCCACATGGAAACCAGTGAAGGGGCAGTCATGCCTATTGTGAACTGTCTTGTAACATTTAAGGGTACATGTGGAGTTCCTAAGCAACCCTGCTTCATGAAGTCAAAGATCTGCAAACTGCTTATCAGCATACAGGACTTCCAGTGCTCTTTAAATCTGGTTACAGAACTCATTTCCATTGTCTGTCTTCCCAGCATAGCCCACCAAAACAATCTAGAAATTTCTTAAGATCTAGTCCATTTCATTTTGCAGAAGTCCTATATAAAATGACTCATACTAGGGTTAAAGGCACTCCACCTCTTATTTCAAAAGAAAACATTAAGCAGAAACAGTGCTAGAACGTAGTTTGTATCAATTTTCCTTTTGAAAGAAAACACCTTGACTTCCCACATCCATTTCAGTGGCTAGTAGACAGCACAATACCATGTGACCCATCAAGAGGGCAATTGTTTAGGCTTGATATTGTATGTAACATCGACACAATAGTCACTTCTGTAGTTTACCAGAACTGGAATTAGTGCTAGACTGGTGCACTTTAGCTGCTGTGTTCAGACTCTTGTTGGCTGGCTTGTTCTTGCTTCTGCTCTGGGCTCACAGGTCCTACCAACCAGTTGAGTGGTGTGGTGTTAGCAAGATAAGCCATCACCTCATCCATGGATTCCTTCATTTTCTTCAGCTGTTCTTTGCTGGTGCTGAGGAGCTGATCAGACAGGTCTCTGATGGAGCCAACAGAGTGGAAGTTCTGGTAGATGTCTCCAGCCAGGCAGCTAATATGGTGGGCTTGGTTCTGGATGTTTTGGGGCAGACCTTGAATGCTTGATACCAGTGTGAGGCAGTTTGTCTGAAGCTGGCGAGACAGGTCCTGGGCAATAGCCAGGGCACATGATTCAATGTGCTAAAGAAAACGAAAAAAAACAGACAATTTAGAAATCACAGAAACTGGCTGGCTGTATTACTATGTTCTGCTCATTGGATAAAGCTGACCTACAGATATGAAAATCAGATACTGGTAGTATTTCTGCCAATCATTCTGTTTTGTTCCTTTCTCAGAGGTACCAGGCTATTGAGTAAAGTCTGTATGGCTACACTTTGCTTGTCTGAGGATGTCTTGTGTCATGACAGGTTTACTAGTCAAGTGTCAGTGGGTCTAGTGTTGCTCCAGACACTCCCTCACTGGGAGATGTCCCAGTTTGATCAGTTGAATACAGGCCAGGAATGGAAGTTGTGGCTCTCTTGAAGCAGTCCAGCACTCAAATTTGGATTCTCTGGAGCAACTAGGAGGGAGTGCGTGAGTGTTTGGAGCAGGTATGAAGGAATCAAGCTCAGATTTCATGCTTAGCAATACTTCCTATTCCACAGCTCTAAACATTCACTGTGGATTAAAAAGGAAAATTGGTTCTTACCTGCTAATTTTTGTTCCTTTAATACCACAGATCAGTCCAGGCAAGCAGGTTTTATTCATCCCTACCAGCAGATGGTGGTAGAGAACAAAACTTTTGGGCACTACCACATATATGAGTGTGCCACCTGCAGTCCCTCAGTATTGATACTGAAGCCAAGATAAGAAAAATAAAGAGCTAATGAGGCTCCCAACATGGATACCCCTAAACCTAGAAATTGTGACATTGCACTTGCCTGCCTAGCCAAGGCGGCCTTGTTCAGTAGATGTATGAATTTGGGCAAAAGCCCCCCCAGGGCCCCTAAAGGGTGCTTGGGCCAGAGACCTTTCCCCAGGTTGAACCATGGGAGACAGGACTGGTGGGGACCCCCCCCCCCCCCAATCCAGCTCTGCTTCTGTGGCCATAGCCACTCCCTCCTGTGACTCCAGTGCCAGTGCTGCAGGCCGCAAATGCCTCTGCAGCTTTGCTTGCTTTTCAGACCACCCCCCCCCCCCCAAGCACACTCCGTGCAGGAGGTCAATCAGGCTGACCGACGGGCTACCACAGGCCCTGCAGGTCTCTGAGCTGCTTGACTGTCATAAGAAGCACCAAGAAATAAAGCAAGGCAAAATAAAAATACAGACAGGCAATCCTATGCTTGCCGTGCTTTCCTGCGGCCCAGATTGTGAGGGGGAGGGGTGCACCACACAGTTGTCAAACCCTGAAGAGGGCGCACTGCCCCAAGAATTTCCCGCTGGTATGGTGGAACAGGCTGCTGCCGCGACTGAAAACTGTGCAGCTCGTTTGGGAGTACAGCCAGCCCCCACTGGAGTGAATCTGCCCTGACCGGGACCACCCTCCACTGAATGATCCCCCAATCCACCCACTTGCTGCCCGGCCTGCAAGGCAGTACAGCCTGCCACATGCTTCTGCCGTTGCAAAAGCAGAGCTGCTGGTGATTTTTTTTTCCCACAAAGATCAAGAGGCCCAGACACAGGAAAGCACAAAAATAGAAGTAAGGGTACTTCCCTGTCCTGGGCAGGCAGAGGGGCTTTGGGCCCACAGAGAGAACCAGACCACTGGCTGTCAGGGGTCGTGGACTGAAGTTTGCCCGGCTCAATACAAGGGATGACCCTTCTGCAGGAGCCTGTCACCTCAGGGAGCAGTTTTCCTTAAAATATCCAGTCAGTCAGTACTGCAGGGTTAGCACCTCTACCATCTGCTGGAGCTAGAGAAATACTGAGGGACTGCAGGTGGCACTCTTGTATGTGGTAGTGCCCAAAAGTTTGTTCTCTACCTCCATCTGCTGGTAGGGATGAATAAAACCCGCTTGTCTGGACCGATCTGGGTATGTTTAGGAAAGAACAGTTCACACCTTAAACAAAAACTCAACTCAAAGAGTTAAGCACATTTAGAGTCAGTCTTCAATTGTTTTCTAAAAAAGTAACCTGACATACACAACCTGGAAATATTCCAAGCTCCATGGCTTGTGCTCCAGCAGAAGAGGTCTTACACCAAGTAGCTGCAGACACTTCTAGTGTGAATTGTTAGAAGTCTCATAAGACAATGAGTGAGGAGCACTGCATTCTGCCAAAGGGAATTTGCCCTACTTTAAGAGGGTTGTGAGGGGGAAGAGAAACTACCCACACAATTCAAGTATCAAAAAGGTTAAAGTCATAGCCTGAGAGGTTTTCCTATGGAATTATCATAAGGTTTAGGTGTCAGTAAGCCCCAGAGCCCCTTCTGAACAGTTTGGATATTTGTTCTGCTATGGATGTCATTTGAAGGGGGTGGTCAAGTTGTTACAATTCTCCCAGTACCACCATAAACCTTTTTGGAATCACCAACTTTTTGTGCAAGTGTTACTTGAGGTAGAGAGGATCCTCTGCCCTAAGGTCTTGGAATCCCAGTTGTTCCCAAATCAGAACCACCTTGGCAGTCTCATGGGGTTCAAGGCCCCATAACTTCCAGAGATGCCCAGTATAAAAGCAGAATGGGAGCTGGGAGGAAGGCAGGTAAGACTGACTTGCTCAGTAGTCTTTTGGCAGAAACTTGATCTATATTAGGAGAAAAATCAACTACTGCAAAGGATGGGAAATGCTATTACAGACCCTGTCCCATAAAGCTTAGATATCAATAAGCTGGGTCTCTTCCTGCCACCCTTAATGCAAAAGCTCTGGGCATCTGGTCTCATTAGGCTTAGTGGTGCCAGCTCAATATACCTTGTCAAAATGGATCAGAAAGATAGTTGAGGGGCTGACTCCATGGCTCTGGCATCTGAAACAATACCTAGTGGCTGGATTTGGGGTGCACATCTCATGTTGTGAAGATGCTGAGGCAGAGGCCTCTTGCTATGATGGCTGGGCCGAGTAGTTCAGATCAGCAATTCAAAAAAATAAATAAATAAATGCCAAACAAAAAAAAAAGGTAGAATTGAGAGGTGGATGTAAAATCAATTTGTTCAGAAGTTTGGCCTGTGTGTCCAGGAAGAGCAATTTACTCAGTCACCTCCCATTTAGAGAATACAAAAAAAAAAAACCAAACACATTCCAGCCTCAGGATAGCTTTGCTTATATTGGGCAGTGAATTATAGCTTGTTTATACAGCACTATATAGAAAGGAAGTTCAAACTGGCTGAGAACAATGATCAAGGCATGACAGAAGGTGCATCTAGACTGTTGCCAGTGTTAGAAGCTTATGCAGACTGAATGCCTGGAAACATTGAGCCACCCAAAAGCCATTTACCTCTCTACTGGGAGTTTCCTCTCCATCCTGCTGTCCTATGTTTCTCTTCCATGCTACCCAAGCCTGGTGCAGCTTCTCTTGGGCATCCTGCAGTTTCTGGTTGGCACTGGACAGACTCTTTTGGGCATACTCCATCTGAAATCAGGAGACAGTGCTGCTATTAGTAAATGGGCTTGGTACACATTGGGGAAAAACCTGAAGCTCATCTAATAAGTTTGATTTACACTGAAGACTTTCTGCTTTAGCCCTCTACTCCTCCAGCTGGAGGAAGCCAAAACCTCAACAATAGTTAAGGTCAAAGACAATACCTGCAAGCAGTCTTAAAACCTGGACACCATCAGCTGATGCATCAAGACCAAAAGGCACCCAGTCTATCCTGCACTGCTGAATTACAATACTAAGTATGGCAAACAGACGAGTTCAGTGCAGGCTTCCTTTTCATCCAAGCTAGCACATTAGTATTGCTCTTGGAAGAAGATCAATGGAGACCACATATCTTACCAGATCAATGGTGTGATGGAGCTGAGAGATGGCCTCCTGGCTCCTGCATTTAGCATCTTTCACTGTGATCAAGGCCTGCTCATGAACCTTGGAAGACAGAGATCCCAGTCTAGCATAGTAGCTTGGCTTCTGGCTGCCAGTAGCTTCTTTGGCTAAAAGAGGAGAAGAAAGCAACTATCAGCTGGGTTTCAAATCTTATCTTGAAATGAAGTAAAAAGATGTAGAAACCCCTGGTCTCTGTGGTGGCCCTAGATCCCTGCCCTTAGGATAGATAGCAAGGAAGGCGATACCATCCCATCAGCACCTCCCTCAGAGGAGCTCTGAATTGGGTGAATTCATGCCTAGAAGGGGGGGGGGGGGGGGGGGGGGGGACTAGAAGTCTTGAGAGGGTAGTCAGTGATTTGGATTTTGAAGCAAGGAGCTGATTTTTCTCATCTTTAAGATACTCATTTTTCCAGTACACACCTTGCCAGGTAGGGTCTATTCCTCCTTTGGAAAAAGGACTTTTGTAAGACGCTTGTGAGTTTGTGTACCCTGGGTGAAACTGTCAAGGCTGTAAGGGACAAGACCTGAATACAGAGGCCAGGAGTGAGGAGACCTGTGTAATCCTTTCCCCTGCAATGGGAAGGATAGCAGTGACTCATCTCAGAGGATTTTTTTGGGACTTTGAAAGGTTTAGCACCCCTCCTCCCCACCCTGGAGCTTGGCTGCATCAAGCAGCAGAGCTTCACGATAAAGTCACTTCAGGATGGGTATGAACTGGACTCATGAGGACTTCAGGTACCATTTTGAGATTAAAGTGGATTCTCCTCCCATTGAGAGATCCTGGTTGGGCAAAGGAACCCCCCCCCCCCCCCTCTCTCATGCTGAGGGACCAGATCTACCCCAGGACCCTGTTCTGAGGATACATGCATGGGAGGGGGGGAGATCCAATGTGTACATACACATTGGATCCATTTCCCCCCCCCCCCCCCAGATGAAGTCACAGTAAAGTTGTTGACCATGCAAGCTGTCCAGACTGTTCCAGCAGCACCATCATGGAGTGGGTACAGTAACACCAGAGGCATGTCACTATACTGCCCGGGCCTTGAATGTCAGCCTCCCTCCCCCAAAAGAGGAGAATCCACTCCTTGGAACAAGAGATGTTAGCCCCAAGAAATACATTTTTATAACCAATCCTGGAAAAGCCAGGAATTGTGCATTAGGCCATACTCAACATGATTGAATTCTAAACAAAACCAGAGGAAAGGGAATTGAGGGATAGGATTCCAGGAAGAACTCGGTCAGTCAGTGGCACAAGTTATTCTAAAAAGCTAGTGCAGACATTTCATGAAGCTTTTTGCAAGCCCAGTTTCTCCTTACCTGCTTCCCCTTCAGTCACTGGGAGATACTGATCCACAAGGGCCTCCGTCTTGCTCAGTGCAGCATCTACCCCAGTGCTCACCACCTGCACCATGGGGCTTCCCAGAACAGAGTTAACGCTCCCAGTCACAACAGCTTTTGTCATTTCCATGCTCTCCTGTGCAGCTCCCTTGGCCTTGTCCACCACTCCAGTGATTGCATGGGCAACTGTGTCCTTGGCACCCATCACAGTCCCTGCTACAGCTTCTTTTGCACCAACCACCATGTCTGTGGCATTAGCAACAATCTACATGAAGAATCACACAGTTAGTACTAGATGGTCACATCTGAGGACTGCCACTTGTTTGCATCAAGTTTCCACAGGCTGTGAGAACAGAATCTGGTCCAAGCTCAGGAATCCTGATCACACTAAGTTTTGATATCCATGGCCCTGCTATCAACTGCCCTCATTTCTACAATAGGTTGTAACCTGCATCTACTTAATCTTTATTCACTGCCTTCCTTACTC
This sequence comes from Rhinatrema bivittatum, assembly GCF_901001135.1. Taxonomy (NCBI): domain Eukaryota; kingdom Metazoa; phylum Chordata; class Amphibia; order Gymnophiona; family Rhinatrematidae; genus Rhinatrema; species Rhinatrema bivittatum. The sequence goes on along the minus strand of NC_042615.1, from coordinate 496,940,760 downwards.
CAGTTATGATCAAATCTGGCCATTTTTCTATTGTTCCACATGGAAACCAACATTGTTTACTGACCCTTCCTTGTCTAGAAAAGCTTCAGCTGCACTTAGAGGCATTTATATATACTAGAAACATTGCTTTAAGAGCCTCAGTACATTCTGTTCAGATTTCCAGCTGCACCAAGTTTTGATGTGTCCATGCAAAGCAACATAACCTGGTTAATCCCCAGTTAAGGCAACCCTGAGGAGCCCCCTGCATTCTCTCAATACCCATGGGATGGGAAACTTGTGAGCATTCATAAGTCACCTGCAAGTAGTTCAGTTTAGTGAATAAAGATTTTAAAAAAAGAGGAAGGAAAGAGCAGTAGAATGGGGGCAGCTTGTTGCTAGAGCTCTGGCTGCAGCTCACATGACTTTCTACCTTTTTAGGTGATAGGGAGAGGTTTTTCTTGGGAGGAGGGGGGTGGTTAAGGGTATATACCTAGAAAGGTAGAGAGTCATGTGCTGTTGCTATTTCTGTTTAGAGAAGCACCTTTAAGACTGTTTCTGTAATGCGGATCTCTTGGCTCCTGCTGTAATGTTTAACAAAGGAACAGCCTCACCTTGTCAGTAGATTGGTGAAGGACAGGCAGCTTCTCTTCAATTTTGTCCAGGCCTACACAGGCACAGTTATTGGCAAGAGCAACTACAAAAGAAAGACAGACAGCTACACTCCTGCTCAGTGAACAGACAAGCAGGACATTACAAACAGGTTGCCAGTGAGAGAAGCGACACTTGGACCCTGGTGTTGTGGGTCCCCATCCAGTTCGCCCTGCTTCTCAGAAGTCTTTCCCATCAAGGAGCCAGCGTGCCAACTCCAGCAGGCACACTGTTTTGGGATTCCACTGCTGGCATTTGATAGAGAGTCTGAACAAGGCCACAAAAGCAGGGCCTGTCAGTCAACCCCACAACATAGCAAAGCAGTGGTGGGGATGACTGCCATTGGCTACAAGTGCACTAAAAGCAGGAGTGGTGCCACCACATCAGCTTTATGGGCAGAGGAAGGAGAGCAAGGTACCAGTTTTGGCAGCTCAAGGACTGCTAGCACAAGGTCATCATCCAAACTAGACAGCAAGGGGTCAGCATTCCCTGGCTGTGTCAGACCCTGTATGGTAACAGGGTGGGAATTGAAGTGTTACCTAGAAAGGATTTAGTTTATTAGCAATGAATATTCCTCCCTCCCTTGTCTGGTGGTACTTGAATAGTATTTATAGAACCATGCAATGTTTTATTTTTCTATTCTTGTTGCTCTAAAGTATTCCTTTCATGCCTCCACAGAAGTGCAGATTCATTTCTACTTCATAGTAAATGTTGCCCCTGGAGGTATTAAACCCACTAAGCACACCTGGGTCAGTCTATGAACAAGTTTATTCTGGACTTCCTATAGCAATAAGCTGGGGATGTTTCCCCTATAGCCACAGTAGTGCTAGGAAGCTGAGTCCCAGAGAATAAGCTGTATTATTAGATTGTTTATAGATTACAACCTGCCTGTATGGGATGAAACTTGTGTTTGGACTAGAACAAAAATTACCAATAGAAAAGAGAAAGTTAAGGTAGCTTAAGGTTGAATTATGTGCTATGTTTAAAATGGGGATGTTTCTAGAAGGTTTTCTATTTCTAAAGGAGACTGTAAAAGTTAAGAAACCGTGCACTAAGACTAGAGAGTCAGAAGTCTGGTTTGGATGTTTGTAACCTTAGTGCCTAAAGTGGTTTCTGGGCTGAAATAGCCCAGGAAGGTTTACAAAGAGATAAAGACTGTCCTAGTTGACTGAGGGGGGGGCGGGTAACTTGGAAAGCCCAGAGCTTGGGACAGAGACTTTTCTAGAAGATCACAGTGCTACATCTGGGGTTCTATAGGAGTAAGGGCCCTCTGACAACTGACTGGGAAAAACTCTGAAAAATGGCCAGCTGATTGAGAAATTGCAAGTAATGGGTAGAAAGGTTTTAAGTTTAATTCTGGAGGTATGCTGCTGAAATTGTCCATCTTTGTGCTCCAACTGAAGCTTGATTTTTGGATTGTTTAAATTCTCTTGGAAAGATTTGTGTATGACTTTTCTTGCTGGGTATGTAACTCCCTTGGGTCTAAGCTTTTGATTCCCTAGTGACAAAATCCTGGTTCCAGGCCCGTCAGCAGGCTTTTACCATCTTTGCAGCTGCCAAAGGCTATATCCTGCACCCCCCCCCCCTGCCTTGTCAGGGAGGGTGGGGAAAAAACCCCACTAGTTCATTCTACTAAAATTTTTACTACTAGAAATTAAATACCACCAGAACAAGAATACAAGTTGCCATATGCAACAGAAGTAGGAAAGATACTAGAAGCAGACCAAAAGATCAGGCAATGTCTGCTGGATAGAAGAGGGAACACTCATTCAGGAAATGAAGTCTTCTAATGTAGCAGTGATGCTCTACCTGCAGTTGTTGTCCAGTCCTGTTAGAGAAGATGGGCCGGCCCAGCAGCATTACTGTGCACCATGTGGAGGATCTGGATCAAATCTGCTGGGGAGGTAGTATTAGACTGTCCCTAGGGCCTGGGGTTGCACTCACTATACACCACTTAATGCCCAGACTTAGAGCTCATAATTATAGAGTTTTGGCCAGAGATCTATGCATGGCCACCAGCTGTTGAGAAAGCTAAAACGACTGGGAAAAAGTCCCAGACAAATGCAAGTGAAGGTTTATTGTGCCCTAGTGCAAGGGAGGCTGGAACCTAACAGCATAGGTGATTGCCAGGCCAAAATAAATCTCAGTAGGATGTGGGATGTTACCTCCCCTCTGCACATAACTAATAAAGGTTTGGATTCCCTTTAATGAAGGGAGAATTTAAGAAAGTTTCCTGTTTTAGTTAGATCATGCAATAGAGTGCTTAATATGTCATATTTATACACCATAAAGACAGATGAGTCTAGACCTTAACTCAGAATATACATGGTTTAGTATTAAGTAGACTTTGATATGTCTCGTGACATATCAAGGAAATAAGTTTAGGTTTCAATGATCCGATGCATTTGAAGACTTTTTTGCAGGATAAGAGCAGTGTTGGAGGAAATAATGAAGTCCAATAAAGGTAGATAATCTCTCTCCTTGAATCTTTGTTAATATGGGATAAATAAATAATTTTGTTTTCTCTCCCCCAATTATGAGTTTTGTAATTACAGATGTAAAGTTTTTGTGCAAATGTTGGATAATTATGATTTGTAAATTACTATCTACATATTGTTTAAATTGATTTTAAATGAAATTCAATAAAAGATTTAAAAAAAAAGTAGACTTTGATAAAGCACCCTCTAAGATCTGCTTGTGATTTTTATTTAAAAAAGGCCAGTTCTAGTTAGATACTATTGGCTACAAGCCTCAATTGTTTGCTTTCCCTCAAAATGGATGGAAAAAATTTGAATCCTATTCAGTTCAGCAGTTGCCATCACTTACTTTGTGGCTCCAGTTTTTGGATGATAGGCTTTGTACTTGCAAGGGTCACAGCAGCGATTGTCTTCACCCCCTCCTCTGCCACCTCACAGAGGGACTTCAGGTAGGGATGGTTCTCTTTCGTGCTGACGTAAGCAGATGAAACCATGTCACAGGTAGAGCTCACCAATGGCAGGTTGGCCACCCTCGCAGCCACATTCTGACAAGTCAGAGTTTGGAGAGAGTGTTAGCAATCCAACTACAGTGCAACCATGGAAAACTGAGCCAGCTCAAGGAAAGTATTTCATGCCTACCTGTTGTGGTTCAGCTGCCTCTGAAGCCATTCTTTCAAGCCTTCAAAAGAGAGAAAAAAAAAAAAAAGTTAGCTAAAGTACAATATTTTCACTTCAGGCATATGCTGAAGCTTGCATTTTCTGCAAACAGTTTATAGGACTTCTCTATCAAACAGATCTAGTGTTTCAATATCTTCAATGCAGCAATAAACCCAATGACAATTTTACAACAAAGATCACAAAAAAAAAATAAATATCAAAGTAGCAAGTAACTAGGTATTCATCAAATAAGCCAGCTAGTACCTGTATAGTTTTTACATGGCATCAGATATAGATTAGGTGGTAGGCCAACAATGGACTCAGCTTGTTTTAATGCTAGCACAGAAGTGCATTTAGTTGTGTAGAATATGTATTTTTGTTGTTCTCTTTGCCATATATCCTTGACACCAAGGTTACCCAACCCTTCCACTAGCTTAAAAAGCATCATTCACTACCTGTGATCAGGTGGGTGTTGGGATATGGATCTGTCAAAATGCATTAAGTAGAACCCCCCCCCCCCCCCTTTTTCTTTTAAATTAAGTTGACTCTAAATTGGATTAGACTTACCTCACCAGCTACTCCAGAGTGGATTAAAAGGTAAACAAATAAAGGGCCCAACTTTAAAAAGAGCATTTGCACATGTAAATGCACTTTACTCCGGGTAAGTGGGCCTTTGAAAATTGCTACATTATGCCACCAAGTTGTCTACAGGCTTTATCCATGCATTTTATGTGCATAAATGGCTTTTGAAAATTCCTACAACACTAGCTACACTTACTACTAAATCTGTTAAAAAGTTATCCCAAAAGGTTTAGAAGAATCCTAGACAATACATTTGAAAGTTACAGAAAGCAGAGTTAGCACAGCTCCTCATAGCTTAGGAGGAACAGTAATTACTAGCGAGGCTCATTTGCCAAGTAACAGAATAAAGTTTCACCTGGGGGTTAATTACAAGTGATCAGCACTAGCAGACCGGAGCACCACTCGCCTCTAAACACCAGGAAAGAAAAAAAAAAAAAAGGCAAGGAGAGGCTGACAGGTCTCCAATAAAGAGCAATATCAGCACGGACGCTTCTAGGGCTGGCAAATGGGAGATAGTTTTAGTTACATGAAGCCAACACGCAGAGTACAGGGGCCAGCTGCTCCCCCCCCTTTTAAAATCATCTACCGCATTACTATGAAAGCATTTACACCTTCTCTGGGTTTAGGTGTAGAAAATGAAGGGAGTGGGGGAGGGGGGTGTAGAAGAGATTGTTATTTACAGAACGACAGAGAAGATGATCATCCAGACCCCCTTTTATTAGGCACATTTATCGCACCTACACAGAATAAAGAGAAACCACTTTCATCCATAAGACAGAAGCTGAAGTCCCAACAACCATGAAATGCAAAGGCACTAAACATAGTTTTAAAATTAGCCACATTAAGGATACTTATCACTTCAGGTACATGAAGAATGAAAGGATATCTGGCCGTCCAAATAGATTGCAGCCGGACACAGATAGAGCAGCTCAGATGCTGAGCAGGCTTCCCTCCCTCTCTTTGACTCCCCACCATCAGGTACCACGTACAAGCCTCTTGAGGACTGGCTCCTGGCCCCAGGTGAGCAGTCAAAGCAAAAACAATGTTACTTAGCTCAACAGTACAACAAACTCCCTTCTAATTACCAGCAAGTAGATAGGATTAGGACCTTCTTCCTCAACCGCACAGAATCACTGCCACTTCCTCTTCTGTTCCCCAGCTACTCTGGAGCCAGTTCTAGGGAAGATAAGGGTGGGGTCCAGGGACTCGGCGGCTCCGCCCTGTGATTTTTACCCTTAGTTGTTTCTCCCCTCCTGCACCATTTTCAGCCTGAGCCAGTCTGTTTCTACTTCCGGTCCCCCTTTTCCCGGACGCACTTGCTTCACATGGCTCTGTTCTCATTTCCTCTAGGGTGGATTTTTGTTAACGTTAATGCAAACGCCAGTGATGCAGTGGGTACAAGGGGCTCATGCCCCACATCTGTCTGTTGACTGCTCCAGCCCCTTTCCTGGGGGCAGCTTTCAGGGAACAGGAAGATTGGGGCTGGAAAAGGGAGCTCAATTGTTTTCTTCTCTTCAGTGCCTGCTCCATCGTCCCCTCCTCCCCCTCTTGTCCCCGCAGGAGGGGAGGGGTTGAGACTGGAGCAGCCCCTGCAGGCGGCATGTGGTGAGAAAGAGGAAGGAGGTGTCTGGACAGGAGAAGAGAGTAATGGTTTTCTGTTTTATTTCATCCCCTCCCACTTGTTCCCGTCTTTCAACGGAGGGGAGGAACTGGACCAGACTCAGCCACAACCTTTGATCTCAGGATTTTGGACTCAGCTGAGGGCAAAGCGTGGGTGGAAAAGAGAAATATTCAGAGCTGTAAGTGATCGACACGGAGGGAAAGTGAAAGGGGGTGAGTGAAGAGTGGGTGAATGTTTGTGGTGTGAAAGGTTGAGTGATGAGGAGGAAGTGAATAGTGGAATGAGAGGAAGGTTAATGTTGGGGGATGTGAGGAAGGAGTGGTCTAAAAGGGGGTGAATACTGGGGAAGTGAGGAGCTGGTTGAATTCTCGTGGCAGTATGAGGAAAGGTAGGTGAATTCTGGAGGGGAACAGGATAAGGGAAGGAGAGTGTGGCTTCTTCCCCCCCCTTCTCCCTGAAATTAGTGCAAACTTGAACTGTCTGAGGTGATTAGAGAGAGTCAGTATATGGGGTTCATGAAAACCATGTGGGAGGAGGGGATGCATATGAGGAAGTGCAGGGGTACAGAATCCGGGGAAGGGGTGAAAAATTGCTGGAAGGGCATAGACTGTGTCAAAGAACTCCAGAGGTGGTGATGGGGTGATGAGAGCCAGAGATGGGGTGGGTCAGATATGGTGGTGGTGATGATGATGATGGAGATGTATGTGAGCCAGAGAATGAGGTGGAGATGTGGAAAATAGTGATGCCCTTGGTATGGGAACTAAAGTGACTGACTGGATTAGAAATTAGTTGAGTGGTAGATTACAAAAGGTAGTGATGCATGGCGCTCACTCAGAGGAGAGAGATGCTACTAGCAGTGTGCCACACGCTTCGTCTTTGGAATGATTCATTTCATGATTTTCATGAACAACATTATGGAAGGATTATTGGGAAATGTTTGTCTTTTTGCCGATGATTCCAAAATTTGCAACAGAGTAGACAACCAGAAAGACATGAGAAGGAATCTAATGACGTTCGAGGAATGGTCTAGGGCAGTGATGGCGAACTCCCTTCCTTGGATGCCACAAACAGGCCAGGTTTTCAGGCTATCCACAATGAATATGCATGAGATAGAGTTGCATACACTGGAGGCCTATTTGTGGCATTCGAGGACTGGAGTGAGCCATCACTGGTCTAGGGTCTGGCAGCTAAGATTTAATGCTAAAAAGAATGCAGAGTTAATCATTTAGGATGGAAAAACTTAGGGGAGAGGTAGAGTATGGGGTGAAATTCCAAAATGATAAGGGGATGGAACAGCTCCCCTATGAGGAAAGACTAAAGAGGTTAGGACTGTTCAGCTTGGAGAAGAGACAGCTGAGGGGAGATATGATAGAGGTGTTTAAAATCATGAGAGGTCTAGAACGGGTAAATGTGAATCGGTTATTTACTTTTTCGGATAATAGAAGGACTAGGGTGCATTCCATGAAGTTGGCAAGTAGCACATGTAAGACTAATCGGAGAAAGTTCTTTTTCACTCAACGCACAATTAAACTCTGGAATTTGTTGCCAGAGGATGTGGTTAGTGCAGTCAGGGTAGCTGGGTTTAAAAAAGGATTGGATAAGTTCTTGGAGGAGAAGTCCATTACCTGCTATTAATTAAGTTGACTTAGAAAATAGCCACTGCTATTACTAGCAACAGTAATATGGGATAGACTTAGATTTTGGGTACTTGCCAGGTTCTTATGGCCTGGATTGGCCACTGTTGGAAACAGGATGCAGGGCTTGATGGACCCTTGGTCTGACCCAGTATGGCATGTTCTTATGAAGAGCTGGATCTGGATGTGAACTTATCCAATGATCTATAAATGGCCAAACCATTGGATAAGGCAATGGCAAAAGTCAAAGATGCTTGGGTACATAGGGAAGGGAATGGTCAGCAGAAAAAAAGGTGATATTTCCCCTGTATAATCCCTGGCATGACCTCATTTGGAATACTGTGTGCAGTTCTGGAGTCTGCACCTTCAAAAGGATATAAACCAGTTGGAGTCAGTCTCGAGGGTGCCTCCCAAAAATGGTCACTGGTCTTTGTTGTAAAGCATATGAGGACAGACTTAAACATATGTACCCTAGAGGAAATGCAGGATAGGAGAGATATTATAGACACATTTAAATTACTCCAAGGTATTGAAGCAAAAGAGTGTCTAGAAGAAGGAGTCATGGGATGAGAGTGAAAAGGGGTAGACTAAGGAAATATTTCTTTAATGAGAGGGTGGTGGATGTATGGAGCAGCCTCCTTGTGGGGATGGTGGAGACAAGTACTGTATATGAATTCAAGTGAGCATGGGATATACACAGAGAATTCCTGAGGGAGTGGTAGGCATTGTAAAGCTGAATAATTGGTGTGGATGGGCAGACTAGAGAGGCTGTAATGGTCTTTTCTGCTATCATGTTTCTATAGATGTCAGGAGAGAGGAGGCAGAGATGAAGACAAGAGTGAGAAAAAAAATCACTAAATGGTTCCTTGGCTTAGGGAACATAACCCTCCTGTTCCTCAGCACTGCCTCCCTCAAGGCCTGTGGAAGCAAAAGTTAATATCTCTCATGGAAACCAGGACAGGATGCTAGATGCACATCAGGAACCGTAAAGAAAAAATAAATCTAATGCAAGTTTTGAATCCAGACTGTAGAGATGACACTTAAATGAAGGAAACAGTCTTTGGATAAGGATCATAAAATAAAAGGAAGGACACCATTTTTTTTAGGATTTTGCTTTTTTTTGTTGCTTTTTTTTCTACTTTCAAAATGTAACCTTAGAAAGTTAGGACTGTATGCTCCAAACCCATCTCCTAACTCAGGGCTTAAGCTACAGCATCTAGAGGAGATCCCAAGTATTATCCAAAAATGTTATGCATGAACTCTGGAGACCACATAGGTCCCTTCTTCAGATGTGAATAATGTCTCTGATAAATTATCTGAAGAAGTGGTCACTGTGGTTTCAAAAACTCATAGACAATATTTTTAGATAATTCAAACAATGATCCAATAAAAGGTTTCAGAATCTGCCAAGAATCCCATGATTAGAATGTAATTTTCATAATGTAAAAAATACCCCATACACATTTTGTTTTTTGTTTGTTTGTTTGTTTGTTTTTGATCAGTTCTGTTACAGTGAAAACCAATATATATTTTCAGTTTTTTATGCGGTGTATATACAGCAAATTAACATGGAAATATTCCTGCATATTCACAACTATTATAAGTTGATAGAGATAAAACTTTATCTTAAACAATAAAAAATAATATAACTGGCCAGAACTGCAAGTTAGTATAATGTCAGAAGTCTAGTAAAAGAACCAAAACCTAGCAGAATAAGAAAAATTCACTTTTCCTAGCGTGTAGCAGATGGACTCAGGACCAATGGGTATAGTGTACTCCTGATTGCAGTTGGAGACGGATCAGATTTCAATCTGACGTCAGCACTAGTACATATACCCCTGCAGGAAGTGCAGCTCCAGTATTTTCCGTCTCCATAGCAGTTAGGGACTATCTGCATGCTCTCACAGCGTTAGAACAAATTCAACGGAGAAAACCCAAATTCGGAAGAAAACTACTCGGAAGACGAGTCCCACTCTCCTGCGGTGATACCCTCGGGTCCCTCCCCCAGTTGAGAATTCCTGAGGTGATTTCCGTGGCCCCTCTGAGGTAAGCCTCAGTCCAGCGGCCGATTCGCGGTGAGGACCTAGCCCCCGACCTCGGGCACGGCTGAGAGGCAGCGGGTGCACCCTCGAGCGTGGCGGTGAAGGTATTTGCCCTCTCCCCCGCAGCCGGAGACCGCCCAGAATGAAACCGGGAAGCGCAGAAGACAAGGTAAGGTAAAAATCTTAGCATATACTCCAGTCTCCGAGGTTCGAGGAGTCGCGCAGGTCGCCGGCCGGGACCAGTGCCGCCGGGTTGATCCGCCCTATCAGGGCCAGGCCCTGGCTAGTTCAAAGGGTCTTCCCACGTGGAGACCCTCCGAGGTGGTCGCCATATTGCCCACATGGTCGCCGTCGCCATCTTGGCCCTATTCGCCACCCTGTCCGCCGTCTCGATCCGGGCGCACAAGGCTAGTTAGGCGCATAAAGTCCTTGTGCGCATAAAGTTACACTCACAAGGGCCGTGCGCATAAGTTCCCTGTACGTACCAGGATCAGTCCAGACGGTGGGTTATGTCCCCCGTCCAGCAGAGGGGACTTCTGGGGAAGGTGCCACATAAGCCCATATCCCAGGTCTCCTTGCTCAGTAGTTTTCTGACTCCAGCAGAAGGAGCAGGGGGCCTTCATTTCCTTTTCAGTAGCTTAGTGGGTTTGCTTGGCTCAGCTAGACTGCTATATTACTTTATTTTACCTTATTTCCTGAGGGATCAAGTACAAAAAAAAAAAGAACATTTTTAAAGGGGGCTGGTTGCAGTTCGGAGCTTTCCATTCCGTTGCCTCCCCCCCCCCCCCCACTCCTGACACTTGCTGACAGGCCTGTTTCTGTTCTTTTCTTTCTGTCTCCTCTTCTTGAGTTGGGTAAGTGCATGTTTTATTTTTATTTCTTCTTTGAGGCTTGTCTTTTTCGTGCCGGACCACCGGGGGTGCAAGTTAGAGGTTCTAACGTCTCCCCCCTCCCCCCCCCCATTCGTGTGCCGACCTGTGGCCCTGTGACATAACATTCCCCGGGGCCGCTGCCGCCAAGAGGTCCCATTCCCCGGCGGTCTTCTGAGCCTCCCGGGTCGGTGGGGTGTTCGGGGTGGTCTTTTGGCTGGGGCCATATTCTCTGCGCCGAAGAGTGAGTGTTCCGCATCTCTCCTTCCCCCCCCTGGACCTGGCATGCTGAGAGCGGCGATTTGTAAAGCGTGCGGCCGGCTCGGGGGCCGTCTGTCGAGGGATGGGCTTTGCACGAGTTGCCTCCCCGGTGGGGAAGGCGGCTCGCAACAGGGGGGCAACGCAGGAGATCGGGGCAGGACCGCGAGGGAGGACAGCGCCAGGCCCTGTTCCCGAGCACGGGAACGGCGGCCATTTTGAGGCAGGACACGTCTGAGGCAGGAACCTCTGAGGAGGAGTCAGAGGCAGTGCTGCCACCGGTTTTAGCCCCTATTCACGACCCTGAACCGTGATTCCCGTTGAGGGAGCCTCCTGTGGGACCCCCCTCGGGGGTTCCAGCTTTTTCCCCGGAGTTTGTGCTCTTGATGCACAATGCCTTTCTTCAAAGGATGTCTCAGCCGCTGGATTTCAGGCAGGGGCCCTCACCTCCCAAACTGGCAAGAACGGACCCCCCCTTGGGGGGGGGGGCCCTACCCGGGGTGGTGGCACGCAGGCCAGGGGGACGACGGGTGCACCCCGGGACCCCTCTGATCCACCCAGAGCCTATCCCTCTCCGCAGGGGGGGGGGGGGGGGACGACCCGGTCTCGGATCCGGCCGGGGACGATCCTTTGTTAGAGGCTCAGATGGAGGGGGACAACCCCGGGTGCTCCGCATTTTTCAACGGGACGAGCTGGATGATCTGATTCCACACATCTTGCAGGAGCTAGATATCGATGCCCGCCAGGACCCGACCCCAAGGCAAAGAAGGGGGACCCTATTCTGGCCGGACTCAGACCGCTGGCCTAGGCTTTCCCTACCCACCCTACTTTTCTACAGTTACTTTCTAGGGAATGGGATGCACCTGAGGCCACCCTAAAGGTCAGCAGGGCTATGGAAAAACTATATCCCCTACCGGAGGAGTTTCTGGACCTGCTTAAGGTCCCAGCAGTGGATTCCGCGGTCTCTGCGGTCACAAAGCGTACCACTATCCCGGCCACAGGGGGCACGGCATTGCGGGACCTTCAAGACAGGAAGTTAGAGGTTTACCTCAAGAGAGTCTTTGAGGTATCAGCGCTGGGGGTGCGAGCGGCTATCTGTAGCTCACTGGCGCAAAGGGCAGGACTCTGCTGGGTCCAACAACTTCTCACCTCCCAGGATCTCCCCACAGAGGAGGCCCACCAGGCGGACAGATTGGAGGCCGTGATTGCCTACGGAGCAGACGCTCTATATGATCTCTTGCGGGTCCTGGCCCGGTCTATGGTGGCTACGGTCTCGGCCCGCCGCCTTTTGTGGCTTCGCAACTGGTCAGCTGATTCCTCCTCGAAGACTCGTCTGGGGTCCCTCCCTTTCAAGGGAAAGTTCCTCTTCGGGGAAGACATGGATCAGATCATCAAGTCCTTGGGCGAGAATGCAGTGCACAGGATCCCGGAATACCGACCACGTTCTACTATGTCCTTCAGTGCCTTGAGAAGTCGTTTTCGCTCGCAACGCCGATTTTGTAATACGAAACAACAGACTCCTTGGATGCCGTCTTCCTGCTCTCATTCATGGAACCGGCCCTTTCGAGGGCGCAGGCCCAGCAAGGAAGGGCCGGGCCACGGAGCGTCCTCCAAACCAGCTCAATGATGCCAGGCTGACCCACACGACGTCTCCCATGATAGGGGGCCGGATTTCGCTCTTCTACGAGGAGTGGGTCCGAATCACTTCGGATCAGTGGGTCCTGGATATTCTAAAGCACGGCTACACATTGGATTTTGTACGTGCCCCTAGAGACAGGTTCATTTTCTCTCCATGCGGCCCCCTCCACAAGCAGCTTGTCGTTCGACAGACTCTGGACCGTCTTCTCATGCTGGGAGCCATAGTACCTGATCCCGCTTCCGAGTTGGGCAGGGGCCACTACTCCATCTACTTCGTGGTTCCCAAGAAGGAAGGCATCTTCCATCCCATTCTGGAGCTCAAGTCGGTAAACAAATCCCCCAAGGTACCACGTTTCAGGATGGAGACCCTTCGCTCCGTGCTGGCAGTGGTACACCAGGGAGAATTTCTGGCCTCGCTGGACCTCACAGAGGCGTATCTACATATTCCAATCTGCGGGGCGCATCAACGATTCCTCCGCTTCAAGATATTGGGGCAACATTTTCAGTTCCAGGCCCTTCCCTTCGGGTTGGCGATGGCCCCACGCGTCTTTACGAAGATTATGGTGGTGGTGACGGCCGCCCTATGCAGGGAGGGGATTCTGGTCCATCCTTACCTGGACGATTGGCTCATACGGGCAAAATCCCTGGCCCAGGGTTATCGAGCGGTCGACAGAGTGGTGCAACTGCTTCAATCCCTGGGATGGATCATCAAGTATGCCAAGAGCCACCTCATCCCATCACAGTCATTGGACTTCCTGGGAGCGCAGTTCGACATGAAGAGAGGCATGGTTTTTCTGCGACCGGAGCAAGCCCAAGCCTTGCAGGACCAAATACAGCATTTTTCTGCACTCTCGTGGCCCACGGTGTGGGATTATCTGCAGGTCCTGGGATCCATGGCATCCACTATCAATCTGGTTCCCTGGGCTTTTGCTCATATGCGCCCTCTTCAGTGGGCCCTCCTCTCCCGCTGGAAGCCGGTGTCGCAGGATTTTCAGGCTATTCTTCCGATACCTCGCACCACCGAAGACAGCCTCCTCTGGTGCCTGGACCCCAACCACTTGGCTCGGGGGGTATCTCTGGAAGTTCCAGACTGGGTAGTAGTCACCACGGATGCCAGCCTCTCGGGCTGGGGAGTGGTTTGCCAGTCCAGATCTCTACAGGGTCTGTGGATGAAAGCCCAAATGCAATGGCCGATCAACCGGCTGGAGACCAGAGCGGTTCGCTTAGCACTTCAGGACATCCTTCCCCTGGTTCGCCAGCGCGTGGTCAGAATACACTCGGACAACGCGACCACCGTGGCGTACATAAATCATCAGGGAGGCACACGGAGCCGTCACGTGTCTCTGGAGGCGGACAGGCTGATGAAGTGGGTGGAGGACCACCTACTCCGCTTAGCGGCCTCCCACATTGCATGAGTGGACAACGTACAGGCGGATTTCCTAAGTCGACAACATCTCGACCCCGGAGAATGGGAGCTCTCGGAGGACGCAGTGCGTCTGATAGTTCAACGTTGGGGGATTCCTCACATGGACCTCATGGCCACAGCCTGCAACGTGAAGGCCCCTTGCTTCTTCAGCCACAGAAGAGAGCGCGGCGCGGAGGGGGTCAATGCGCTTGTACTGCTGTGGCCGCGGCAGATTCTCCTGTATGTGTTCCCTCCGTGGCCCCTGGTGGGCAAGGTGCTTTGGAGGATGGAGGGCCACCGGGGGCCGGTAATCTTGGTGGCACCAGAGTGGCCTCATCGGCCGTGGTTCGCAGACCTACTCAACATGGCGGAGGACGGTCCCTTACGCCTTGGTCATCTCCCCTGCCTGCTTCGGCAGGGGCCAATATTTTTCGATGAGGCATCTCGCTTCTGTCTTGCGGCTTGGCTTTTGAGAGGCGCAAGTTGAGGGGCCGTGGTTATCCAGAGGCCATGATTTCGACGTTGCTTAGGGCACAGAAGATGTCCACTTCTGTCGCCTATGTCCGGGTGTGGAAGGTTTTTGAGACTTGATGCACTTCGCACACCATACATCCGTCCCACGCTTCGGTTCCACAGATCCTTTCATTCTTGCAGACTACTTCAGCCGCAGGCCCTCAGTCCCAGGGGATCGATGCCCTGGTACAGACATGGCCACAGGGGACTCTTTTATACGCCTTCCCGTCGAGGCCCCTATTGGGTGCAGCAATTCACAAGATACAGCTACACAGGGGACTAGTACTTCTGGTGACCCCGGACTGGCCAAGAAGACCGTGGTACGCAGACATGAGAAGACTACTGGCAGGGATCCCCCTGCCACTGCCTCCACACAGAGACCTGCTTCAACAAGGACCGATCCTCCACGAGGATCCAGCTCAATTCTCTCTTACGGCCTGGCCATTGAGAGGGCTCTCCTGAGAAAGAGTGGATACTCGGGGGCTGTAATCAACACCCTACTCTGAGCACACAAGTTCTCCACATCTTTAACGTACATAAGGATTTGGAGAGTATTCGAAGCCTGGTTCGAAGACCACGACATTATACCACGCTCAATTAAAGTTCCTGTGATCCTGGAATTCCTGCGGAACAGGCTACAGAAGGGTCTGTCCCTCACCTCCATCAAAGTACAGGTGGCCGCATTGTCATACTACAGCCCCAAGAGCGAGGGCGACAGCATAGCTTCTCACCCAGAAGTTTCACACTTCCTGAAAGGAGTCAAACACATCCGCCCACCACTAAAGTGGCCGGTACCTCTTTGGAATCTCAACCTGGTCCTGGATTTTCTAGCAGGAACCTCGTTCAGACCCCTCTGAAGTCTGTCCCCTCCGCCTGTTAACGTTAAAGACAGCATTCCTGCTGGAAGTTTGTTCATCCCGCCGCAGTTCAGAACTACAAACACTGTCCTGCCATGAGCTGTTCCTCAGGCTCACCCCGGGAATCATCCAGCTACGCACGTCCCTTCGTTCCTTCCCAAAGTGGTGTCACACTTCCATCTTAACCAAACCATTTTGCTACCATCGCCAGATGAGTCGAAGAATTCGGAAGAAGCTCGTAGTCTACGCCACCTCAACATCGGCAGACTCCTATCCAGATACCTGGAAATGTCGGAACCCATACGAAAAACGGACCACCTATCCATCCTCTACAGCGGGAAGAGACAAGGGGAAGTGGCCTCGCAGGCAGCCATAGCCCGCTGGATCAAGGAAGTCATCAAGGCGGCCTACGTAGAAGCAGGCAAGCCACCGCCTCTACAGATCAAGGCCCATTCTACTAGAGCCCAGGCAGTGTCCTGGGCAGAAACCAGAATGCTGTCACCTGCCGAGATTTGCAGGGCGGCGACATTGTCCTCCATCCACACCTTCTCCAGATTCTACCGCCTGGATGTTCAGGCTCGGGAGGACATGGCATTTGCAAGGGCAGTACTAAGTGGGTCACGGGCAGCCTCCCACCCAGTTTGGGAGTAGCTTTTATACATCCCATTGGTCCTGAGTCCATCTGCTACACGCTAGGAAATGGAGAAATTACTTACCTGATAATTTTGTTTTCCTTAGTGTAGACAGATGGACTCAGCATCCCACCCTTGGCTGCCGTTACTTATGGAATTTCGAATGATACAAGGGTAAGCCATGCTTTCCTTCACTTTGGACACCCATCCTACCAGGTGTCGATGCTTTCCAGTTGAGGGCACTGGTGGTCTCCAGCTATAGCCAATTCAACCAGATCAAGTTAATCAAGTTGTAAAGTTTATCCAAGTTATGAAGTTATTCAAGTTAATCAAATTAGTCAGTCACACATATATCCACAATGCTTTTCGAGGAGAATACTGAAGAGCTGCACTTCCTGTAGGGGTATATATACTAGAGGCTGACATCAGATTGAAATCTGATCCGTCTCCAACTGCTATCAGGAGTACACTATACCCATTGGTCCTGAGTCCATCTGTCTACACTAAGGAAAACGAAATTATCAGGTAAGTAATTTCTCCATTTCTCACATTTAAAAAGGACAAAATAAAAGTATTAGACTGTCTGATAGGCAACATAATATCTATAGTTGAAAAGGGAAAAAAAAGAGACAAACAAAGAAATGTTCATAATTTGCATATACATCGCATTAAAAACTGAAAGTATATTGGTTTTCACTGTAACAGAATTGAACAAAAACAAAAAAAGAACATACGCATTATGAGAATAAGCATAGTCCATCTCATTACAAAAATAGGCAAGAATACTCCTGAAAAAAAAATATAAGCAAGTCAGAAAAACGTGAGGATGAAACATCACTTGTATATCAAATAAAATAAAAATAAAAGTTAAGTGAAACAAATCTTATTCATTCGTTTCATTTTAAACTAATGATTTGAGCCTTAGCGCAACGCCGGGGCCTCGCCT
Organism: Rhinatrema bivittatum; assembly: GCF_901001135.1. NCBI lineage: Eukaryota > Metazoa > Chordata > Amphibia > Gymnophiona > Rhinatrematidae > Rhinatrema > Rhinatrema bivittatum. The sequence goes on along the minus strand of NC_042615.1, from coordinate 496,924,002 downwards.
AGGGTTTAGGCCGAGGCCCAGAGCAGGGGGACTGCAGCCTAGATCCGAGCACACCGTCAGAGTCTCGGCGGAGGCAAGGATTAAATCCAGGGCCAAAGCTGAGACCCCCCCAAAAATTAAACAACAACAACAAAAAAAACTTATCTGTCATGTATCTGATGAAGCCAGGTTCCTGATGCTGGAGCCTAGGCCGAAGCCAGCAGATCACCACTGGACTAGGTAAATGAGGGCCCCAGCATTTTTTTGGGCAGACGGGTGGCCCCATTTTAGTTTTTTTGGCCGTTTTATGTTTTTTTTTTAATTGTTTAATTTTTTTCTCACAAATAAAATGAATCGAACAATCCATGAAACGAAATTCATGGAAACAAAACCTCTTAAACGATCCGAAAACAAATTTTTTTTTCTCATGTACATCCCTAGATTCTGTTGGAGCTCAGCATTCTGCAGACCTCTTAGGTAGCCATCTTGCCAGAAGCCCCAGTTGATCATCTTCTACTGGGATACTAGCCAGTCTGAGTCTACAGAGATACCGGCAATGAAGAACAGTGCCACCTCTATGGACATCAGTCTTGTTCCAGTAGTTTCCAGTTAAAACCAGATTCTTCTGAAAACTTCAGGACAAATACTTTTTGTCTGTTGTCTTATGTTTGTCTGTCCTGCTCTTTCTTGCAGGTGTAACCTTTGGGTGATACTCAGGGGCACATAGGAAAGGGATAATGGAGAGAGAATGGATGAGCCGGATGCCTTGGTACATGTGGATACTGATAACATAATAAAGTGCAGGAGGGAGGTTCTGGAAAGTAAATTTAGGATTTTAGGTAGAAAGCTGAAATCCAGAACCTCCAGGCTAGCATTCTCAGAAATGCTCTCCATTCCACATGCAGGACCCCAGAGGCAGGCAGAGCTCCAAAGTCTTGATGCTTGGATGAGACGATGGTATAAGGAAGAGGGTTTTAGATTTGTTAGGAAGCGGGCTTCATTTTGGGTGGGGGGGGGGGGGGGGGGGGAGAAGTGCCTTTTCTGAAAGGATGGGCTCCACCTTAACCAGAATGGAACCAAGCTGCTGGCACTAACCTTTAAAAAAGAGATAGTGTAGCTTTTAAACTAGATGATGGGGAAAAGCCATTAATCGCTCACAAGCATATGATTCAGAATGATTTATCTTTGAAGGATACTAAGAGAACAGGGAAAACAGGGCATTCCAGTAGAGAGGTTGCAATAAATGCCAAAGGGGACCAGGTACCTTTAAGTAAAGTGCAGAAAGATTCCAAATTACCCCTGTCATCTGATGAACAGGTAGTTAATACAAATAAGAAACATACTTTGAAATATGTATATATATGCAAATGCTAGAAGTTTAAAAAATAAGATGGGAGAGTTAGAGTGTATAGCATTGGATGAAGAGATAGATATAAATGGTAGCTCAGAGATCTGGTGAAAGGAGGATAACCAATGGGACACTGATACCAGGGTACAAATTATATTGAAGTGATAGGATGGATATGTTAAAGAGAGCACTATATGTTAAAGAGAGCATTGTGTCAAACAGGATAAATGTTCTTAAGGAAATAAAATACAATGTTGAATCTTTATGGGTAGAAATTCCAGGAAAAAGGGAATAAAATAGTAATGGGGATGTAATACCATCCACCTGGCCATAATGAACTAACACACAATGAAATGTTAAAAGAAATTAGGGAAGCTAACAAACGGGCCGATACAGTAAAAAACGCGGGAGAGCGGGCGCCTGCTTTCCCAGCGCACGCACAGGACACTCTCCTGTGCGCGCGATACAGTAAAAAAAATTATTTAAATTAGGCCCGGCGGTAAAAAGAGGCGCTAGGGACACTAGCGCATCCCTAGCGCCTCTTTTCGGACAGGAGCGGCGGCTGTCAGCGGGTTTGACAGCCGACGCTCAATTTTGCTGGCGTCGGTTCTGGAGCCCGCTGACAGCCAAGGGTTCAGAAACCGGACGCTGGCAAAATTCAGCATCCGGTTTTCAACCCGCGAGCCGCGGGCCTATTTCAAATTTTTTTTTTTTTTTTTTTTTTACCTTTTTACAACTTTTGGGACCTCCGGTGCCCGGAGAAATTAGCACCTACTTTTGGGTAGGCGCTAATTTCTGAAAGTAAAATGTGCGGCTTGGCTGCACATTTTACTTACTGAACGCGCGGGAATACTAATCGGGCCATCAACATGCATTTGCATGTTTCGGGCGCTATTAGGTTCCGGGGGGTTGGATGCGCGTTTTGGATGCGCTATTACCCCTTACTGAATAAGGGGTAAAGCTAGTGCGTTGAAAACGCGCGTCCAAATGCCGGCTAACAGTGTGCTCCGTCAGAGCGCACTGTACTGTATCGGCCCGAAAATCAGCAGCAAATTAATAATGGATGATTTCAATTACCCCAGTATTGACTGGGAGAATGTTACATCAGGACATTCTAGAGAAGTAAAGTTCCTAGATGCAATAAATGCTTCATGGAGCAGCTGGTGCAAGAACCAACAAGAGGGGAAACTATTTTAGATCTAGTCCATAAGTGGAACACAGGATTTGGTGCGAGAGGTAACAGTGTTGGAGCCACTTGGCTATAGTGATCACAACATTATCAAATTTGACTTAATAACTGCAGGTAGCACAAAAATCGAAATCTATTATGACAGCATTTAACTTTAAAAAGGTGACTGTGATGAAATGAGGAAAATAGTAAAAAAATGAAAGGAGCAACTGTAAAAGTTAAGGGCCAGATCTTAAAAGATACGCGCAGGTGTAGATTTGTTCACGCAACCCGGCGAGAACAAATCACCCGATTTTATAACATGCGAGCATGTTATAAAATCCAGGGTCTTTGTGCGCAAGGGGGTGCACCCCCTTGCACGCGCCGAGCCCTAAGGGAGCCTCGATGGCTTTCCAAGTTCCCTCCAAGGCCGCTCCGAAATCTGAGCGGCCTCGGAGAGAATTTTCCTTCTGCCACCCCCCACCTTCCTCTCCCTTCCCCTACCTAACCCGCCCCCCAGCCCTACCTAAACTCCCATCCTGACCTTTGTTCCCATTCCCCAGCACAGCCGCAACGAAGGAGGCCTCGGTCCCGCCCCCGGACCCGGCCCTTTTTCAAAGCCCCGGGACATATGCATGCCGCCAAGCCTATGCAAGATAGGCTCAGTGCGCGCAGGGGTAGCTTGGGGCAGCTTTTCGGGGGTTACATGCGTAACCCTTTGAAAATCTGCCCCTATGTGTTTAGCTTGGGCATGGATGTTGTTTAAAAATACCATCTTGGAAGCCCAGCACAGATGTATTCCACGCATTAGAAAAAGTGGAAAGAAGCTAAACAACTACCGGTATGGTTGAAAGGTGAGGTGAGAGAGACTATAATATCTAAAAGAACATCTTTCAAGAAATGCAAATGGTTCTTAATGAAGAAACGGCATAAGCACTGGCAAAGTCAGATGTAAAGTATTGATAAGGAAGGCAAAGAGAATTTGAAAAGAAGCTTGTCGTGGAAGCAAAAACTCATAATAAAAACTTTTTCAGGTACATTCGAGGTAAAAAGCCTGCGAGGGAGTCAATTGGACCATTAGATGAACAAGGGTTAAAGGTGCACTTAAAGCCATAGAAGAGAGACTAAATTAATTCTTGGCTTTAGTATTCACTGATGAAGATATGAGATATTTCCATGCCAGAAATGATATTCAAAGTTGATGATTCAGAGGAACTGAAATAAATCTCAGTGAACCTGGTAGATGTATTAGGGCAAATTGACAAACTAAAGAGTAGCAAATCACCTGGACCAGATGGCATACACCCCAGAGTGCTGAAAGAACTGAGAAATGAAACTGCGGACCTGCTATTGGAAATCTGTAAACTATCCATATTATTATCTATGGTACATGAAGACCGGAAGGTTGCCAATGTGTCACCAGTTTTTTAAAAGGGATCAAGGGGCGATCTAGGAAATTACAAACCAGTGAGTCTGATGTCTGTGCCAGGTAAAATGGTAGAAACTATCATAAAGAACAAAATTGCTGAACATATAGATAAGCATAGTTTAATGAGACAAAGCCAACATGAATTTAGCCAAGAAAAGTCTTGCCTCACAAACTTGATATATTGTTTTGAAGGTATAAATAAACATGTGGATAAGGGAGATTCCAAAATGGCTGACCTAGCAGGCCGTGCCTGAAGTTGCTCTGTGGGCTATGTAAATTTTTTCCTGTTATGCCTCATTCAGGAAGGAAGAGAAGGGCCAGAGAGCGAGAGCAACTCTCTGATCCCTCTACCAATACTATGTTTGGCCTGATAGATGCTCATGTTCGTTGGGGAGGCTTGGTATCGTGGCTGTGCTTGCTTGAGGAAGGCCTGGAAGAGGTAGCACTCGGTCCCCTCCCTGAGCTTTCAATCTCCCTATCCCCGAGGAACGACTTCCCCCCTGCCAATCCAGTGGAAACCCGAGCGTCAGACCCATCTCGGGATGGGACACCAGCTATGGAGGCTAGGGACACCATGTTCCCTAGCGGGACGCTGGATCCAATGCATCTGGCTCTTATGTCGATTGAAGATCTGAGAAGTGCAGGGGGCATCGAGGATGGCGTTGCTGCTAGACATGTTGGAGCAGAGCTTGACCGGTTGCCTTTGGTTAAGACCCTTGAGCTGGTAAGACCAGTTGAATTTACTCTGGAATCCATTTGGGAAGTGATCCAAGCTTAGAACATTAATATTTCTAACCAGATTGTCAGTTTTTGGTGCTATGGCCGACTGAAAGTAATGGAAACTGAGATTTCACTTAATAAAAAGAACTTTGAGCCTTTGAGGAAAGGAGTGGAGGAGTAGCCTAGTGGTTAGAGAGGTGGGCTATGAACCAGGAGACCAGCGTTCAAGTCCTGCTATCACTTCTTGTGACCTTGGGCAAGTCACTTTACCCTCCATTGCCTCAGGTACAAACTTAGATTGTGAGCCCCCTGGGGAGAGGGAAATACCTAAAGTTTCTGAATGTAATCCACTTTGAAGCACTGCAAAAAGTGTGAAAAGCAGAATATAAATTTGCAACACAATATCTTGAAAGAAAAGAAATGGCTTACATCTAGACTACAATATATGAAAATCAAGTGAGAGGGGGAGAACCTGCGCTTCATTAATTTCTCCAAAGATCCACTTGTGCACCAAAAGAAGTGTGGAAAAAATATTTGACTGAAATTTTGAAAATCCCAGAAGAGACATTTCCATTAATATCTCAGGTTTATTATATACCTCCTTTCAAGAAGGGTATTGCCGGTAAAGATGGGATGCAGGCTCCTATTGAGAAATCATCATTAGATTTTACAGCAGTACTGGCAACATCTCAGCAGGAATTGGTTAAACCATCTACTTTGATTGTTTCTTTTCTTCTTGATTCCGATAGAGACTGGATTTTAAGGTTGTTTCTTCATCACTGCGCAGAACTTTTCCTGAATTTGAAAGTTTATACTTATCCAAGCCTCGCACGGCAAACCCAGAAGAGAAGACAGCAATTCCTGTTATTAAGGCCCAAAATTTCTAGAGATGGGGGCTTTATTTATTTTTAAAGTTCCCTTGCAAGTACATTATTAAGTATTTGAATGTTTCCTATACTTTTTTTCAACCTCTGCAACTGACATCTTTCTTAAGAAATTTTCCTCTGTTACTTGCTCTTTTCCTATGCCTAGCGAGGATGCGTAAGTCTAAGATTGTCGTTCAATTTGTTATTAGCCTCTCCTGATAGTTTACTTTCTTTTTTCTTTGCCTGGTAGGGAAAATTACCTGAAGTAGTGATATTAGAATCTCTATATAGAGGACTGGGATATGTGAAACTTTAATTTTTCCTATATTTTATTTTTCCTCATAGTTCAATGTTTATTCCTGTGTTTCACGTGTTTGCAACTGCAAGTGTTTTCTTGAAATGTATGTGGAAAAAGTGCAAAATTAAAAAATAACAAACAAAAAAAAAAACCAAACCATGTGGGTAAAGATGAGCCAGTTGATTTAGTGTATCTGGATTTCCAGAAAGCATTTGACAAAGTCCCTCATGAGAGACTTTTTAAAAAATTAGTCAGTCATTGGATAGGTGGCAGTGTCCTATTGTGGATTGCCAGCTGCTTTAAAAGATAGAAAACAGAGAGTAAGGCTAAATGGTAAATTTTCCCAATGGAAAAGGGTGAATAGTGGAGTGCCTCAGGGATCTGTTCTGGGACCGATGCTTTTTAATATAGTTATAAAGGTCCTGGAAATGGGAACACCAAGTTAGGTAATCAAATTTCCAGATGACATAAAATTATTCAAAGTTGTCAAATCACAAGGGATTGTGAGAAATTGCAAGAGAACATTGCAAAACTGGGAGACTAGTCATACAAATGGCAAATTAAATTTAATGTAGACAAGTGCAACGGGATGAACTTAGGGAAAAGTACCCCAAATTATAGCTACAAAATGTAAGGATTGTTGATTATACCCGGGTTCAATCCCCGGCCTTTCCACCATTACTGAACATACTGCTGGTATGGAAAAATACCAGCAGGCCCCAGAACACAAACCTGGGACCTTGAATGCCAGACAAAGCTATAAAACTGTTTTTGCAGGAATACACAGACACCAATCAACAAAATTAAGCCACAGGATGGGGCAGGAGATATCGCAGAGAGTACGCAGCAAATAGTCTGTGGGAAAGAATGCAGGGGGGAGAGAGAGATAAGGGGAGACAAACAACAGCTGCAGACAGCGTAAAAAATGTAGTGGTGTGAAGCATGCAAGCAGAAATCAGATAATTAGCTGACTTTGTATTTTTAACCTATATAAGAAAAGCTGGTATGTAATAGGGCTGGCACGGATTCTGTATCCGTTGCAGAGCCCAGCGCTGAGCTCTTTTATTATGTAAGTATACATTATTTTTGCTTCCTGTGTACTTTTTGCTTCCTGGGTATCTGTTTTGTATATGCATAGTATATGATTTATAATAAAGATTATTAATTACCAGTAGTATCAGGGTTGTTCTTTTAAACAATTTTACCTCTGCGGTGGGATTTTAAACAGGATCCACATTAGGAGTCACCACTCAGGAAAAGGATCTAAGTGTCATTGTTGAAAATATGTTGAAATCTTCTGCTCAGTGTGCAGCAGCAGCAGCCAAGAAAGCAAATAGAATGCTAGGGATTATTAGGAAAGGAATGGAGAATAAAACAGAGAATATCATAATGTCTCTATCGCTCCATAGTGCAACCTCATCTTGAATATTGTCTTCAGTTCTGATCACCACATCTCAAGAAATATATAGCAGAATTAGAAAAGGTACAGAGAAGGGCAACCAAGATGATAAAGGGGATGGAACATTTCCCCTAGAAGAAAGGCTAAGGAGGTTAGGACTCTTCATCTTGGAGAAGAGACAACTGAGGGAAGATATGATAGAGGTCAATAAAATAATGAGTGGAATGGAACAAGTAAACAATCTTTCAAAAAGTACAATGACCAGGGAACACACAATGAAGTTACTAGGTAATACATTTAAAACTAATAAGAGAAAATATTTTTTATTCAACATATAATTAAGCTCTGGAATTTGTTGCCAAAGATGTGGTGAAAGTGATTAGTGAAGCTGGATTTACAAAAGGTTTGGACAAGCTGCTGGAGGAAAAGTCCATTACATTATTAAGGAAGAGTTGCAGAAATCCACTGCTTATTCTTAGGATAAGCAGCTTGGAATCTATCTTCCCTTTGGGATCCTGCCAGGTACTTGTGAGCTAGCTGGGCCACCGTTAGAAACAAGCTACTGAGCTTGATGGTCCTTTGGTCTGACCCAGTATGGCAAGTCTTATGTTCTTGACCCTTTCTGCACACAACTCTTTACTCTCCATGTATAGCATTAACTCGGTTCCAGGAGTCCACATTGGGAAAGAACAATAGTTATAATACCCATTTCTTGTAATACAAGCCCTTCTCCATCCTGTGCACAGCACTGATAATCAGTCTGCATCCAACACACACATGCAGGGTGGTTTCCAACTTTTGACTGATAGTTGATTAGATCACTGAATAATGTTTATAGCTTCAATTCACATTTAAATAAAGTCCACAAATAAGACATTAGAAAGGTAATAAACTTTGTAACCTTATGTTAGCAAAGTCTCTTAATTTCTTGGAAGCATACTTCCTAACACTTGAAATGCTTTTCCCCAATTACTCCTGCTAGTTCCAATTACTTAATCTTCCCACACTGAAGATATTTTAATCCTCCTTTGCCGTCTTAAATTTGTCCCAGCCTCTTCCCCTGGTAGGTGGTTAGCATAACTTTCGGTAATATATCAGGTCATTCAGCCCCAATTCTCATATCTTTCGCAGGCCGATGCAATATCAAGAGCTAATAAAATGTGCATCTTCTTCCGCTCTCCTAGTTAGTACCTGATGGGCACCCTTCTCAAACACCTCTCACCTGAGTCAGCAGCATACACAGTCTGCAATACCTTCAACTGTGTTTTCTGCAATAGGTAGAACTCAAATTCAACTCCTTCCAACCAAAGGATACTTCTTTCCCAGTGGTTTGGTTGCTAAGTCCCAAGTATCAAGGGCCATCAGCTCCCAGTGGAACAAAAATACTCTTTGACCCCTCCCCCCCCCCCAAAAAAAAAAAAAGGGAAAAAAGTCAAGAGACAGGAAGAGTGGAAGAAAATGTCCTGGCCTCAAGATTAAGGACATAGTCCAAATGGCAGTTAAAGTTGAGTCTCCTCCTCTGTATTGGGTCACTATCAGGTTTATCCTCTGAAGGAGAGATGGTACACTGCAGGTATTCTCTGCCCCAAAGCCAGCTTGGAGTATAGGGATGCCCCAATCCACAGCAACAAGGGAGACTGGCTCTTCCAGGGAATTCTCCAAAATTGGATTAAGAGAGTCAAACACAAGCTGAAAGGAAGTCCAGCATGCAGGCTGATTGAGAGAAATCCCATTATCTCCTTAGACCTTAAATTAATTAACAGGAGCCAAACTAACTAAAAATCCAGGAAGATAGATGGTTCTTGGGGATAACAAACAGCTAGCACACACCATCTGTACCTGCCACATGGGGGAGCAGACCTTTCCAATACTTTTTTTTTTGCACTGAACCTCCCCAGTTAAAATGGTACTCTTTCGTGAGGTAAACCAAAAGGTTCCCTGCAGAGGTGCTGATAAGGCCTTGCTAGACACCTACTTTATTTGGACTTTTGTTGTAGAATTGTGAGGAACCGACGATCTGAAGCAGATGACCTGCTCTACCAAGACAGCTAGAAGACCTGAAGAAAAACACAAAACAAAAAACCCACAAACAGATAAATATGCTAAAGCATTCTTTTTCCTACCTTGATGCTATTTAGTTGGGTAATTACATTATTTTTCTCCTAGGAAGTATTTCAAGATGAATGGGTAGCACCTTCTATTAAAGTATTTTTTCATTTCAGGGTGCTCAGTGGAGTTTTAGTTCTCTAAGCCAGGAGATTTGATGTGAATAAGTACTGGGCCTCTAACCCAAAGAGGTAAGAATTGTGGGAAGGTGGTTTTCACCCCACAGAGAAAAATATCTAGGAGTAGTAGTTTCTCTAACCCAGAGATTTTACAGGCAGCTACATGCATCTTCACCATTGAATGAATATGCTTGCTAAGACAGAGCTGAAAAAAAGTGTTTGCTAACAAGATCCTTTGACTGGTTGTGGAGTGTCTCCTGCTTATTTGAGAAGTAGGAGACAGGCTGCAAAATGAAGGGCCCAACCTTCTTGATGTAAATTACACTTAAAGCTCTCACAAGGCTCACCGTGCTGATGCAATTCTAGGAGTTCCATTGATTTTTTTCCCCCTTTGTTAAATGGTAAAGAGGAAAGTGGATATTTGGAACTGACTGTTCTATGTATTATATTAACCACTTTGGGCAGCAGGTAGGCACCATTTCTAGTGCTATGTGCACTTCTATCCAGGCTGCAGCAGTGATTGAGAAGGTATCACTCAATGTGCAGCATTCAGGCATGGAGGAGCTGGGTCCTCCTGCATGTGATTGTTTTAACCTATCTTTACTTCCTATAATACACTGATTTGAGAGGGGGGTTTGTTAATGCAGTCTCCCATCAAATGCATAGATTAGAGACATTAATCCCAAGACAGCATTTTGTGTTTTTCTTTCCTACTGTATGCATTTAATGCAGTACAAAGTATAATATGATCCTTAAACACCCCTGTATGTTTACATTATAGCAGCCTTTTTACTACAGGTCATAACTAACCTAGGTCTGTATGAATCAGTTTAATAATTTTAAAATGAACAGTTTTCTTTACTCAATAGCTCAACATCTATTTCTCTTCTGCCCGAGGGGCTTGTTTGTATACACTGCATGCTTCTGAACACAAGTTTGACAAAAATATTTTGCCATCAGTGTTGTTGTGCTGCTGGTAAGATTTTTTGAGAAAGTTTATGGCTATAAATGCCTCCTCTCCCCTCCATGAAAAACTACTCTATTAAAGTTAGTGTTCATGCACTCTTCCCCCCCCCCCCCCCCCAATTCATGAGATAAACAGAGATACTAGTGTAAGTTACATAACACTTGAAGTTGTCAAGATACTTTAGTTACCAGCTAATTGCAAGCATATAGGTGCCCATCTGTATACACTAAAGCAGGAATTAAGCCATGCACACAATTGTGTGTATATGATTTAAGATAAAAATGCACCTTGTGCATAAAGATGCTAAGTGGTTACTTGAGCAGACCTATTAGTAAAAATTTGTAACCTATCATTAAAATCATCCATTGTACCTGAAGACTGGAGGATAGCAAATGTAACCCCCATATTTAAAAAGGGCTTCAGGGGCGATCTGGGAAACTACAGACCAGTTAGCCCAACTTCAGTGGCAGGAAAAATAGTGGAAAGTGTTCTAAACAAAGTCACAGAACATATAGAAAGACATGGTTTAATGGAACAAAGTCAGCATGGCTTTACCCAGGGCAAGTCTTGCCTCACAAATCTGTTTCACTTTTTTGAAGGAGTTAAACATGTGGATAAATGTGAACTGGTAGATGTAGTATACTTGGATTTTCAGAAGGCATTTGACAAAGTTCCTCATGAGAGGCTTCTAGGAAAAGTAAAAAGTCATGGGATAGGTGGTGATGTCCTTTTGTGGCTTGCAAACTGGCTAAAAGACAGGAAACAGCAGGATTAAATGGACAATTCTCAGCGATCTGTATTGGGACCCTTACTTTTCAATATATTTATAAATGATCTGGAAAGAAATAAGATGAGTGAGATAATCATATCTGCAGATGACACAAAATTGTTCAGAGTAGATAAATCACAAGCAGACCTTGTCATAATGCCTCTATCACTCCATGGTGAGACTGCACCTTGAATACTGTGTACAATTCTGGTTGCTGCATCTCAAAAAGATATAATTGCAATGGAGAAGGTACAGAGAAGGGCTACCAAAATAAGGGGAATGGAACGGCTCCCCTATGAGGAGAGACTAAAGAGGTTAGGACTTTTCAGCTTGGAGAAGAGATGGCTGAGGGGGGATATGATAGAGATGTTTAAAATTGAGAGATCTAGAATGGGTAGATGTGAATCTGTTATTTACTCTTTCGGATAATAGAAAGAGTAGGGGGGCACTCCCTGAAGTTAGCATGGGGCACATTTAAAACTAAATCGGAGAAAGTTATTTCACTCAATGCACAATTAAACTCTGGAATTTGTTGCCAGAGGATGTTGTTAGTGCTAGCTGTTTAAAAAAGGATTGGAGAAGTCCATTACCTGCTATTTGGGTACTTGCCAGGTTTGGCCACTGTTGGAAACAGGATGCTGGGCTTGATGGACCCTTGGTCTGACCCACTAACACACCCTTCCTTCAACTGTTATAGTTGGTGTATTTGGACATTAGTTGAATCTTTTCTACCCACAGAAAAAAGTCTGTTGTGGGCCAACAGTCTACTCCTATGGATCTCATTTGTTTAATACTGTAGGGCTCTGTCCTGTTTGATCCTTTGTTAAGTCTCTTCAGTCTCTCACTGAAGGATAATATCTAATATTCAGGTTTGCTGAAATATGAGACCTTACCAAAATCCATGTAGGTTGTCAATGGACCTGTTGAGGCCATTGCCTACAGTCTCTTCCTTCCTAGTGAGGAACCCCCTCAAATCCTAAAGGCATCTGTATGTAGCCTAGGGTTAAGTTCTATAACATCATAGAATCCCACAACGGTAGTAGAGGCCTCCATGTATCTTCAGATTCATAAATGGTTGATAAATTGCATTTACTATTGTAGTTCTCACTACAGCCTGAAATTGCCTTAGAGCAAGGCTGCCAAGATTTTTGTAGTGGCCCCAGAGAAGCTGACTACAAAATTAGTCCTATCAGCTGCACTGGCTCCAAGTTTAAAGCAGAATTAGATACAAATCTCAATCCCCTGCAACTCACCCAACTTCTCCTATACATCAAGAGAATGTAATCCTCCCAAATGGCTCCTGTACATCCAGCTGCTGGGGGTGAATAAGTCTGGCAGAAGCCATGCACCAAAATCTGAAGCAAGGTATCATTACACCTCTAGATAAATTTAGAGTAGTTTTGGATAGTATTGCTACTGAAGTGACCCCTGATTCCACATTTAAAGTTACAGCAGCATTAACCTGCTTTGAGACCATACTAGGCAAAAGTCATTCTTTTATAAAAACTTGATATGACTTGAATCGAGTCAGATGTAGCATCAGCTTGCTTTGGATGGCAAATACCGACACCTTCACAGTCATAGTCTGCAATGATTCCCAAAAAACCCATCTTGAATTACTCTTTGGGCTTAGATGCTATCATATATTTATGAAGACAAACCTTCAGAGTTTAGTGAAGAGCTCTCCAGATTGATAGAACAGTCTAGGTGGCATCTATTGACCGGTTTTATGAAAATGCTTCAGTCCAGAGAGGTGGCCTGGAGGCAATAGCCAAAGCACTGTACAGACCTAGAGCTGATTACAGTCGAGGGTGGAGGCTGCTTGCTAGTTTAAGCTCTACAAACAGGAATATTGCCTTGTGGGTATAGACTGAGTGAACACCCATCCATGACAGTCCCCCCCTAACTTATAAAAGTAATGCTTACATCTCTGGTAATTTGGTTCTCAGCACTTCTGATGGTTGGCCATGCCAGTCATCTACCACTTTCAATATGCATTTCCTCCAATATGGAGATTTGTCAGCATTAAATAACTTCATGATGCACAAGCATTGTTGCCAAAACATTTATTGCTAATACTATACATTCTACCAGTACAAAACAAGCATGTCACTTTACAAGATTTTAGCAAAAGGCACTTCAGGTAAGTCCAGTAACACTGTAGACCTATTTACAGTTCCATTTGGAAACCAGGGTTACATGTGATAATACTTCATGAAGCAGGGCTACTTAACAAGACATCTGCAAACTGATTAGCATGCAAAATGTCAGCTATTTAAGCCTGGCAGAATCCTGATTTGCATTCAGTGGGCTATGCTGGGAAAGCAGTCTAGAAGTTGCTTAAGATAAATCAGTTTCACAAGCTGAACCTTGTGTTCCCCACTTAACAGCTGCTAAAGTGATAGACCTCGAACTAGAGTTAAAGGCACCCTATCTTATTGTAAGATCAGAGTATTAAATGAGCCAATAGCCATCTGCCATTTTGTTGTTCCTTTTGGAAACACCTTTAATATCCACATGTCCCCAGCAGTTATATAACCAGTATACCATATATCCCACCAAGATGTCAATCCTTCCAAGCTGACATTCTACATAACAATCACACCTAGTAATGTCTGACAGCAAGTCTCCCATTTCTGTACTTTAGCAGAACAGAAATGTTAGTGATGCTAGACAGGTTTAGTTTAGCAGCTGTGTTCAGACTTGTTGGCTGGCTTGTTCTTGCTTCAGCTGTGGGTACACAGGACCTACCAACCAGTTGAGTGGTGTGGTGTTAGCAAGATAAGCCATCACCTCATCCATGGATTCCTTCATTTTCTTCAGCTGTTCTTTGCTGGTGCTGAGGAGCTGATCAGACAGGTCTCTGATGGAGCCAACAGAGTGGAAGTTCTGGTAGATGTCTCCAGCCAGGCAGCTAACATGGTGGGCTTGGTTCTGGATGTTTTGGGGCAAACCTTGGATGCTTGATACCAGTGCAAAGCAGTTTGTCTGAAGCTGGCGAGACAGGTGCTGGGCAATAGCTAAGGCACGTGATTCAATGTGCTAATAAAAACAAAAACCACCACCAACTTTAGAATCATAATTACTATAACCAACTAATTTAAGCTCAGCTCACAGGATAAAAAAGTTAGCTATACATTTTAAGGCACACAGCATTTCTGCCAATATTCTATTTTGTTCCTCTCTCAAAGGCCTTAGGCTATTGAATACAATAAATCTGCATGGTCATATTTTGACAATGCAATTTGTAAGGAGATCTTACTAGTCACTAGTCAGATGTGTCTGTAGACACCATAGTAGATCTAGTGCTTCCTCAGACACATCCCATTGGGATGTCTGTTTAACCAATTGCCAAGGAACTGAAGCAGTTCAGCATTGTTTGGAGTAGCTGTGAGGCATTCCTAGAGGGAATCCTGTAGGGAGCCCATTCCAGGGTTTTGTTTTTTTTTTAATATAAAAAAAACCATAGACTAGCTGGAGGGGCTTGCCCAGTGGCTCAGCAGCTATGCTGTTAACTGCCATGCACAGCATGGCTCAGGTCTCAAGCAACAGCAGTACTTAGTGGTTTGACTTGGGTGCACACTGGCCAGGCTCTGAAGGAGTGGTGATTTGTGGTGTAGGCAAGGACTTGCTGGGCATAGTTCAGAGTGACACTAGACCAGCCATGCCACAGAAGGGGCAATTCAAGAGATGCTGTATATACACTTGCTTGTGGCTAGAAAGCATTCCAGCCTCTCAGGATAGCTGTTTATATTTGTCAGTGACACTTACAGCCTTTGTATACACAGCACTCTACAGAAAGGAGATTCAGACTGGCCAAGAATTTCAATGATCAAGGCATGTCAGAAGATACATCCAGACTCAGTTGCCAGTGTTAGAAGTTTATGCAGACTGAATGCCTGGAAATATTAAGCCACCCAAAAGCCATTTACCTCTCTGCTGGGAGCTTCCTCTCCATCCTGCTGTCCCATGTTTCTCTTCCATGCTACCCAAGACTGGTACAATCTCTCCTGGGCATCCTGCAGTTTCTGGTTGGCACTAGACAGATTCTTTTGGGCATACTCCATCTGAAATCAGGAGAGACCGTGCTACTATTAGAAAATGGGCTTTGTACAGATCAAAAGCTAAACACATTTGTATAAGTATGTAAAGGTATGTGCATTACCAATGGCTGCATTGGCCTTTTCTTCTCCAGCTAGAGAAAGCCTTAACCACTCCCCACCAGTTAAGCCATGACCTGGCAGGTTACCAGATACTGTTCCTACCCACCAACCACTACTCACTTTAAGTGATGAGGCCATCACTTAAAGTGAGTAGTGTCTAGCCTTCCCTGTATTGGATTGAAGCAGTGCCAGATAGACTGCAGGTATTTACCATCGCTAGCATTTTAATGCAGGCTCTTGTCCAGCAAGTGCTTTCCAAACAGCTCACTGGAAGCCAACTTATTTCAATATTTCTCACCAGATCAATGGTGTGATGGAGCTGAGAGATGGCCTCCTGGCTCCTGCGTTTAGCATCTTTCACTCTGATCAAGGCCTGCTCATAGGCTTGCTTGCGAACCTTGGAAGACAGAGATCCCAGTCTAGCATAATAGCTTGGCTTCTCAGTTCCAGCTCTGGTAACTTCTTTGGCTAGGCAATGGAAGAAAGCAACTATCAGTTCTATTTCAGTTGAACACATGCAGAAAGCAGAGGGTGTTTGAGCCAAGCAGAAATTGAAAGGAATGTTTTGGCTGTGATCCCTGGCTAGACCTTCTGGAGAGGGGAGGGGGGGGGGGGGGGGGGGGGGGGGGGAGGGGAGGATGCCATTTTGGAAGAAAAAGGTTTGATCCACTTTCAGGATGGTACCCCCCCATGGGAAAGTCCTGGTGCATTACTTGCCCTGCACCCATCTGAAACTAGGGTGGCTTCTGTATCTGCCCAGAGAAGCAGTTTGATTGTATTTTAGCATTTTTTGGACTTTACCCCATCAAGGTCCCAGGAGTGTTTCAGAGACAGACCTGGTCCTTTTACTAGGAGCCAGGTTTTGAATGTCCCCACTCAGGGATTACTGGGTCAGAACAGCAAGAGACAACTGGATTTGTGTTTTGTGAAGATTCCTGACCTTTGAAGAGACTTTGAAGTTTGACACCATCCCAGTGTCCTGCCTGTTTCTATCCTGAAGATACCATCCATGTGAGCCAGACAATGAGCACTGAGACTGAAAGTGAACCTCCTTCCCCCCAAATTGAGAAGCCACACCCTGGTACTCAAGAAATGAGGACTTACTGCATGTCCCCTGCACCAGTTCAGCCTGGACAGTGAACTAGGGTGTTACAGACGGAATGTCACCAAGTGATCAAGGTTAGAGGTAAAACCAGAAGCTGTCCTCGTAAACATTAGGCCATACTCAGTTCAACATATTTTATATTCTAACAAAACAAGAGGAAAGGAAAAACTTAAGGGCTAGGAATCTAGGTGGAGCTGTTCATGTGTTATTTTGTTTTATTCTTGTTTTAAGACTTCATTGTAACCTGCCTAGCATAACCTAGTTACTATAGGTGAGCTATAAATAGCCAAACACCAGTCTTTTGAGTGTTTATATTTAATTTTTTTTACCTGCTTCCCCTTCAGTCACTGGGAGATACTGATCCACAAGGGCCTCCGTCTTGCTCAGTGCAGCATCCACCCCAGTGCTCACCACCTGCACCATGGGGCTTCCCAGAACAGAGTTAATGCTCCCAGTCACAACAGCTTTTGTCATTTCCATGCTCTCCTGTGCGGCTCCCTTGGCCTTGTCCACCACTCCAGTGATTGCATGGGCAACTGTGTCCTTGGCACCCATCACAGTGCCTGCTACAGCTTCTTTTGCACCAACCACCATGCCTGTGGCATTAGCAACAAGCTACATGAAGAGAAACATGTAGCATTAGTACTCATGTCATTTTAGGACTGCCACTCACCTGCATCAAGTTCCCCAAAGACTGGGAAGAATAGTATCTGGTCCAAGGTCAGGAATACCAAGCCTCTATGCCCTCTGCTCACTCCTCTTTTCTAGAATAGGTGCAGTCTGCAACTCCTTTTTCTATCCATCCTCCTCCTTGCTCTATGTCCTTAGTTGAATGTGGATTGTCTTGCTCCTCATGGGTCCTATCTTAGTCACTTAACCTCCCTTATGCATGAGTGGAAAGCTTGGACTGCACTGGTCAAGCTAGAGGCATTCTGGAAAATGCTGATTTACCAGGCACAGAACATTCTGATCAGAGTTCCTGCTGTATAAAGTGAGGGTCCATAAATGGTTCTTGTAACTGATGTTTTCCAGTTGTGGTAACCCTGAGGAACACCCTACCATGGCTCTAGAGCTTCAGTTTCTCAACATTTGTAGTATGAATATTCACATGTTTTACTAGTGACTTGAAAGTTCAGAATAAATACTTAAAAAAACCAAAGAAAAAACTACTTCACCTTATCAGTTGGTTGCTGGAGGAAAGGCAGCTTCTCTTCAATTTTATCCAGGCCTATGCAGGCACAGTTATTGGCAAGAGCAACTATGAAAAAAAAAAGCACTAGACTGATCTTCACTGGATCAAAGATATAGAAAGATGACAGATACAAGTGTGGTATGCGCAGTATGTTAGTGTTCTTAATGACAATAGATGAAAGTCTGTCAAATAGGTTGATAGAACAATGACCAAACTTAGACCCTGGTGTTAAGTTATGGCCTTCCACCCCCCCCCCCATCTTTTCCTTTTATCAAGATGCCAGCATGGTTCAGCTGGCACACTTTGGGTTCTAGTACTGACATTATGCAAGCAGATTTGAATCAGACAGCACCACTGGAGGGACTCTGGTCCAATGGCTGCAAGGGGTATAGAGTGTCAGCTATGGCAATTAGAGGCCTGATAGCTGAAGAGGTCATCCTCCAGACCAGATAGAGTTAATTTCCCAGCTGTGTCACCAGACCCTGTATGGAAGGTGGTGTGATGCATGGTCACAAGGCAGGGTGCTATTGAGCAAAGTAGAGAAAGGGAAAACTCCCAGGCATAGGCCTATGAAGGATATGGTGCCATAGTTTAATGAACTGATAATCCAGTGGGATAGGAGATTTGTAGGCCAAAAAAAACCTCAGACACAATGTTCACTTCATGTACAGAGTGAGCCATAGAGGTTTTTCTGGTGGCACAACATTTGATACATACATCATGACAGATAAACATGCATATTCTATGCATTAAGTGACCATTTAACATTAAAAAAAACACAAACAAGTCTTAAAGCCAACACACATTTGGGCTGACAATGCACAAGTCTATTGGGGCTATTTCCTACAAGTTTCCACCATTTGCTTTCCCTTATTAAAAAGGGATGGAAAACTCTACTCAGGCAAGTAGAAAGTCACTCACTTTGTGGCTCCAGTTTTTGGATGATAGGTTTTGTACTTGTGAGGGCCACGTTAGTGATTGTCTTCACTCCCTTCTCTGCCACCTCACAGACAGACTTCAGGTAGGGATGGTTCTCTTTTGTGCTGACGTAAGCAGATGAAACCATGTCACAGGTAGAGCTCACTAACGGCAGGTTAGCCACCCTCACCGCCACATTCTGGCAAGTCAAAATTGGGGGAGAAAAAAAAAAAAAAGTTAACAATCTATCCATAAGCTAAAGCTCAGGCAAGCCATTTCATACCTACCTGTTGTGGGTCAGTTTCAGCTGCACCTGCTACTGAAGTCATTTTCTTTCAAGCTTTTTTCTTTCAAAGAAAAAAAAAGCCAAAACATTACCTTCATTCTTTTCAGAAAATCTTTTGGCTCAAATTTCCACTACATCCCAGAATGTACTATACTATCTTCTACCTCAATGGTCCCTTCTAAGCAGCAATAGACTAAATGTGCTTATTGCACTAGGTCAGCAAGTTAGACACTCACCTGATGTATGTTACTCATGCAAGGTATGATGCAAGTTACTCACCTGATGTATGTATTTGTCACACACACACATAAGGTAACAGCCTAAGTGTTACAATGATAAAAGTCTATTAGCAATCAGCACTAAGTACTTGTGTCAGTTAATCCATTTACTATTACCAGATAGTAATGATTGCTTAGTTAACAGGGCCACTGTTTAGCAAGGCTCTCCTGAACTGCTAGCTATGACTTTTACTCAATATCTACAGTCATGAGGCAGGGCAGTTTGCAATGACTGAGTTAAGTGTCACTTTTGCTAGATCCAAGTTATATCTTAAACAGGTTATAAATATACAAGAGCATATGTACAAGGAAAGGGCACACTCACAACTACCTCTTTCAAAAGTAGTTACTACACACTAATTACTGAATTCCTTCCCCAGACAATGAGTACCTTGAATTTGCTATTGGGACCTTTTATTTAGTAAAGTACTATTTATTCAAATTTAGAAATATGAAAGCATCCTAGATTTAGACCTTAGAACTATACTTGTTTTATAGGCCATCCTAGTCATTAGCCCATTGATATACCACCATCACTGGTTTTTGTTGGTTTTTTTTAAAATACCATACTCAGACTTAAGCAGTTATTCTTGTGTAACCACAGAAAGTTAAGGAGCACCTCCAAGCTTAGTTAGTGAGACTCAGGTGCTGTGTTGCAAAAATCAAGTTTCATCAAGGGAGTTATTTGAAGCTGTTTAGTGAGAGTAAACAGATCACAGCTCCCTTCTACATCTGGAGACCAGTAAGGAGGGAGGGATAGGATAAGTTAAAATGAAGCTTTCAAAACAGTTTAAGACTAAACTAAAAAGCCTCAGACACTGAGGGAACAAAGCAATAATGACCAAATCTAAACCCCCACAAGCCATAAAGCTTAGTAGTTAGCTACCTAAGACCAGATGTATTCAGAGATTTGATTTTATAGGAATGGAAAAAATAAGGGTAGTCAACTCCAACCAAGCTTCAAAGACAGCTTAAAAGACCATACATAGAGTACATACACTAGCTTTATTACTTATAGCTTCTTCCTATCCTTAGGCTATAAACATGCTAGAAAGCCACTGGCCATTGAGGATCACTGACATGAGTATGAGAAGCTCTATCTCAACTTCTATTAAAGTCATACAGGATCTCAGGAGACAAAAGTATTTTTCAGCTCCCAAACATGCAAACCCCCCCATTATTTTACTAAGAACTAACCCCACATAAGCATGCAAAAAATAGAGCCAAATAAAACAAACCTCAACTACCATCTCCCCTTTTTTTCCCACTTACCCCAACCCTTCTTCCACTCTGTCTCCTACCTTGGCTGTGGGGCCTTTTCTAGCAAAGATAAGGGTGGAGCCCAAGGATTTAGCACTTGTCCATCTTGGCTCCTCCCTGGGATCTTTACTGCTTAGCTTTTTCAGCCCTCCTGCACCTCTTTTTATGTGAGCTAGTTTGTTTCCATGTTTCAGGTTGTCTTTCCCTTCTCACTGAGTTCCCTGATAGGAAACATACAATTCTGAAAATGGCCCAGCAGGGCAGATTTTTGTTAATAGAAGTCAGAGGTCTCCAGACTTTTTTTTTTTTTTTTTTTTAATAAGAAAGGTCACATAGAACATTTCAAATCACTAAGAGGGTCAGATGAAAATTGTAGCAATCTCTCCCCTCAGCATCTTCCTCTCTTCTCCCAAGTGTCCACCTTCTCTCATTCCACTCCCCACCATCTACCCTCTGCATATTTTTCCCCCTCCCTCCCTCATTTCCTTCCTGTTGACTCAAAACCTCTTATTTGTTTTGGTCAGTCTCTCCCATCTGCCTGTCTTCAATAGATTGTAAGCTCCAAGGAGAAGGAACTGTCTCATTTTTGTATTCTATCTATCAGGGTCATTTTTCAAATCCTCTAGGTAGAGAGTGCATCAAGCTAGGTCGAGAGTACAATGTACAAATCTCATCTTTGTGTACCTTTCTAAATCACATCAAATCTTCACTGATGTGTACTGTGCTGTTTGTACCTCTGACTGTGCATGTAAACTGCCCCCGAACCCTAGACCACACCAAAACCTCACTTCAAGTTACTAGTTGCCCCTCCTACAGTGGTATAAATAAATGACTAATATGTGAGCCTTATAAACACTCTTTCTCTCTCTATCAACCTTTTTTTTTATCATGGGCAAAATTTATAGAAAAATGATAAATCTAGGCCTATATTTGGTAGTACACTTTTAATTGTTACTTTGTATGTATCTCTGTACAGCGCTGAAAACATCTGGGATGTAATACAAATAATCATAATAGTAATAATATCCTTTCTTACACCCCAGCACTGGCCACACTCCCTCTCTTCATTCCCTTTCCCCGTAGGCCACACGGGTCGGTGCAATACAGTGCACTCAGCCGAGCGCACTGGTTAACCCGTGGTTGGACACACATTTTGGACGCATGTCCTCAACCTCTTATTCAATAAGGGGATTAGCGCATCCAAAATGCGCATCCAATCCCCTGCAAAGCTAATAGCGCACATCACATGTAAATTCATGTTGATGAGCGCTATTGGCTATTCCTCCCCCAATGCAAAAAAAAAAAAAAAAATGTGCGCTTGATGTGCACATTCTCACTTTCAGAAATTAACACCTGCCCCAGAGCAGGCGTTAAGTTTTGAGAAGCCCCTGAAGCTGACAAAAAAAAAAAAAAAAGCAGAAAATTCTGCGCTTCTGTAGTTCCTTTGACTTAATATTGTGGTGAGATTAAGTCAGAGGAACTGAAAAAAGAAGTCAGGTGAAAAAAAAAAGTGTTGGTGGTCAGGTTAGGAAAAGGGACGCTCATAAAACTCAGTCTCCGTTTTTCTAACCCACTGACAGCCACCTCTGCTGGGCGCCTGCTGCCAAGGAAGGTGCTAGGGCCGCACAATTTCCCCTAGCGCCTCCTTTTTCACCGTAGCAGCTGATTTGCATTTTGTATCACCCCGTAAGAGTTCGATCGGCGTGCGTTAGGAGAGCAGGCGCTCCGTCATGGGCACCCGTTTTCCGCCTGCCGATACTGCATCGGCCTGAATGCATTTCTTGCTCATTTACACAAATCTTCTGCCCAGTTGTGCCTTTTCTATCTTCTTTGATTATGGGGGATTTTTTTTTCTTTCGCCTATTGGGGGTAACAAGATGGGGCATTGGAATTGGGGAAGCAGAGGATGGGAAGATAAGGTGGCATGAGACTTGGAAAGTGGGGGAGTGGGGAGTGAGCAGGAATTTGGGAACGAGAAAGGCAGCACAAGTCTGAAGACTCTGGGGGTTGTCTACGCCATCTTCTGAAGTAATGCCCTCCAGGGCATGGCCACAGAGCCCCCCCCCCCCCCAATGATAAATAACATTCTGCCCCACTCTTCCTCCTTTTCTCCCTGCCTCTGAAGGCAATTGCAGAATCATGGGGTTGGGCGGAGAGAGCATGCCTGCACTCAGCGTCTCCGCAGGTGCCCACCTCCTATTGCCTGTGGTACACTTTGGCTTAGAAAGGAAGCACTGAGAGAAGGAGGAGGTGGGTGCCCACCCAGACAGTGAACTCATGTGTGCTCTCTTGTTTTTGTCCCCAGGTGCCACAGCTGCCAGACATGCCTGCAGGTAGATGGCGAACACGGAGCTGTGATATGGGGGACAAAGGGGGTTGTAAAGCTGGGGAAGTAAAGATTGGGGGTCTGTGGGGTGAGGCTGGGAGATGGGGGTTATAATGGGGTATGTGTGGGACCGCAATATGGAACAAAGGGATATGAAGGGAGGGGTTGGGAGATGGGCTTGGAAGTATTAATGTGGTTTATAAGGTAGGGGGATGTGAGATTGGGGGCTGAACGGCAGGAGAGGGTAAAAAAAAAAAAAAAAAAAGGTGTGAAAGCCCTGAAGGATTGGGTAGGAGCTGAGAAGCCATGGAAAGGGAATGAGCTAGGGAGGTGATGAAAGAGGGTGAAGATGGGAGTGGGGGATGGGAAAGAGGTGAAAGACAGGGGGAATGGGAGGCTGGGTAGGGGAAAAGGGAATAGAGCCAAGAAGGAGGGTGAGTGTCAGAGAAGGAGCTCCGATGGTGAGGAGATGAGAGGCAGAGGAGATTAGATGAGGGCTGAGGAGGGGGCAAGTAAAAAGTCACACCATTATATTTTCTGTATAATTTTAAATTGTTTACAATTGAAAATGCAATAACTGGGCAAATGCCCTACTCTAAAAGTGAAACGAGATATTTTTGCTACCATGTTTTTGCTGGTGAACAGAAAAGCTCGCTGGCCACCAAATGTTTGGAAATCTTTGAGTTCTGCAGCCCAGCATGCTTTTCCTCTATCCTTGCAGACAAAGGAGATAGGAGGGTGGTGACAGGTTAGATGTAGTAGGAGGACCAAAGGCAGCAGATTTGTGTGAAGGAGCAAGAGGAGCCTTGGCCTCAGGGAATGGAGAAGAAAAGGCAGGAGAGGGGCCAGCCCTGGGGTGGAAAAGGGAGGAATAGAGGGAGGACATGCTGTGTGTAGAGGTGAGATGGTGAGGGAGGGGCACACTGAAGCAGGGGGGGTAGGGAGAAGATGCTGAAGGGAGAGATTTTATTTATTTTTTTTTGTAAATTTCATCTGGACCTGTCGGTGATCTGAAATATTCTGTGTGACCCTCCTTAAAAAAGATCTGGGGACGCCCTGCCTTAAGTAGCACATTTAAGACTAATCAGAGAAAACTGTTTTTCACTCATGGCACAGTTAATCTTTGGAATTTGCCGCCAGAGGATGTGGTTAGTGCAGTTAGTGTAGCTGGGTTCAAAAAAGATTTGGATAAGTTCTTGGAGAAGTCCATTAACTGCTATTAATCAAGTTGACTAGGGAATGGCCACTGCTACGGTATTACTGGCATCAGCAGCAAGGGATCTTCTTAGTGTTTGGGTACTTGCCAGGTTCTTGTGGCCTGGTTTGGCCTCTGTTGGAAACAGGATGCTGGGCTTGATGGACCCTTGGTCTGACCCAGTATGGCAATTTCTTATGTTCTTACATTAACAAATATCTGCTGTAATGGAACTGAGACTGGGGCCATATGAAGGAGTATATGCTCCCTAATGAGAAACTCTGGGAGAGGAGAAAGATAACCTGAGACATAAAGAAAAGAGGTGCAGGAGGGCAGACAGAGCTAAACAATAAAAATTCTAGGGAGGAGCCAGAGTTGAGGAGGTGCTGAATCCTTGGACACCACCCTTGTCTCGCCTAGAAAAGGCCCATTGCCCACTTAGGCGGCAGAGTGAGAGTGGTTGTCTTGTGGGGGAATCAAGGAGAGCCACGTGAAGTTGCTACTAGGGTAAGGAGGAGGTGGTTTGTTTTAAGTGTTTTTCAGTTAAAGCTGGTTTGGGTGTTCCACTTCTTTAAATGCTTATCTGAATCTAGGCTTTAGAAAGCTAGTGTAATATATTCTTGAAAAAAAAGTCTGCCTTGTGTTTAAGCTGCTGTGTCTACAAGTCTGGCTTGAAAACCACCCAAGTAAATCGGAGACTAAGATAAGAGTGGCCACCAGCAGTTCTCAAGAGCTGTGAATGGGCCAGGCTCTTACAATGAATAGGTAGTGTATGAGATAGTTCTACACCAGAGGTAGTGCATGAATTATACCTATTCACTATGGCTATCTTCAAAAATATAACCTCTTTATGGCTCCTATAAAACTTTCTCTGCATCTAAAATACTAAAAGCCCTTAATATGTTAACTCTAAAATTAACTGGTGTTAGGCTTAATGGTTAGTAGGGCTCAGATCTAAGGTGAGCAGGCTGTTCATTTGTAACACGTAGCTAATAAAGGGCTCTACTTCACTTCTCATTTTATTGTCTCGTATTACCGTGATGTTCGGTGTCTGAACTGTCCCTGATTTTGAGTCTCCTGCTAGGGCTGGGACACTTATTAACTACTTAAATTAAGCCCCCGCAACGAATGTACTTCTGTTACCTGCCAAACGAGCCTCACTTGTAACTAATCTTACCCCAGCTGGGAGTAGGTGCTATTCCTCCTTAGCTTTCTGTAGCTCTTAAGCGTATTATGGACTTGCCATGTGGTGGGTTTTTTTTTAATGTATGCTCTTAATTTTAAAACTGTGTAATACTCTGGCATGGTTAAGTGCCACAAAAAAGGTGAAATACAAGTCATTAAACTTAAAACAGACTTAAACTGAAAGGATATGGGGTTTTTCTAACACAGTAGTTTCCAAACTACTCTGCCCATACCATGCAAGTACAGGCAGTGAGTGAATGAACCCCAAACCTAGCAATAGGGTTAGGGTAGCCTTCCTACTCCATGGTAATTGGAAATGTCCCTGGAAACTGAACGGGGTAACAAAGATCAGTGACTAGTATACCACTGTATACTATCAAGCTAGCACTTTAACCTTGTGCCCATTGTTAGCTTACCTTTTAAATCACTGAATGTAAAAGCTACCCTGCTGCAAGTAGGCTTATTTGTTTTTGTCATGTAACTCATTTTTTAATGTTAAATGGCCTAGAAACTGTTATTCATGGATCATCCCACTGAGTTACTGCCTCATAAAAGGTAACTCAATTTTATAATCTACTTATGGGAAGTGTGGAGGTATCTTAATTGCTTGTGGCAGAAGCTTACCCCCTCCCCCCCCCCCCCAAAAAAAAAAACCTCTTGGCACACACTTGAAACTGCTATCTTAGACAAACTTCTTTGTGAAAGAAAATAAGTAATGCTTTTCATGTTGAAGGCTTGAAAGAATGGCTTCAGAAGCAGCTGAACCACAACAGGTAGGCATGAGATACTTTGCTTGAGCTGGCTCAGTTTTCCATGGTTGCACTGTAGCTGGATTGCTAACTCTCTCTCCAAACTCTGACTTGCCAGAATGTGGCGGTGAGGGTGGCTAATCTGCCCTTGGTGAGCTCTACCTGTGACATGGTTTCATCTGCTTACGTCAGCACGAAAGAGAAGCATCCCTACCTGAAGTCTGTCTGTGAGGTGGCAGAGGAGGGGGTGAAGACCATCGCTGCTGTGACCCTTGCAAGTACAAAGCCCATCATCCAAAAACTGGAGCCACAAAGTAAGTGATGGCAACTGCTCGCCTGAATAGGATTTTAGCTTTCTTCTATAAAAGAAAGCAAATGGTGGTGAGACATCTAGTAAAAAGCACCTTGATATGGCTGTTCATGGCCATACCACTGGCTTTCAATATCTGCTTGTGATCTTTAAGTGCCTTCTGTTAAAAGCATACTCTGGAACTAAAGCCAACCATGTATTAACTTAATCTCTGGACTCATCTGTTTTGTGGTGTGTGTAGTAAATATTGTATAATCCAACTAAATTACAGAAGAGTCTTTTAATCCCTCTTTACATAGAATCAGAACTTCCATAGCTCTCTGTACATGGAGAAAGTTGGTGTACCGCACTTGCCTAATACAGAATAAGGGACTACAAATTTAGAAATAGAAAAATGTAATTAAATTAAACTGGCAATCTGAAGAAGCTAGACTTTGCTTACACATGTTCCCAAAGCTGGTATTCTAATTAAACATTTTCTGCCTCTTTTGGGCATCTTATTTATTCTGAAAATGCTGGTCCTCCCCCCCCCCGCCCTTCTCCATGGTCTCCTGAATCCTCCTTTTTGCATCACTGACTTCTAACACTGACCTCTACCTCAGCTAAACTTCATTTTGGCCTCTTCCTTCTCCCCACCCCCCATTCTTGCTGCTCAAGTATTTCACTTGCCTAGTTCTCCCTTCTCACAGATATCTGGCTCAGTTGTCCTTTTTTCCATGGACTCCCTCATACTCCTTGCTCTCCTATAGCTCTTTACCTTTCCACTTCTCAACACTTCATTGTCATCCTAATTGCCTTTCTTCCATGTCTCACCCATTCCCTAATACCCCATCTAGTTGTGTGTTTTTTTTCTACCTCATCAATTCCAGCTCCTTTCCTATTGCTCACCCATCTCCCCTGGCTCCAGTCACATTTTATCACACAAACATATACCAATAGTGTCCAATTAATTATTGCCTCTCCCCAGAACCTATAGTCTAGATGTATTGACCATCATAGGTGTCATCGTATAGCTTAGTAAACACTTAATACTCCACCTTATGTTTTAATCATTGGTCACTGTATTTTTCTTTTCATGTGAACATATCACCTCTATTGTGCGTGTCACGCAAACATATCATGTGATTACTTAGCTGAATGGATGAACGCCTTCGTTTTCCTCAGAAATTAGCCCAGTGGATAATATCATGGTATTTGCTCTGCCCAACGCGGGACCGTGTTTTGGATTTCAATTATCCTTTGTCTAGGGCTCATCTTCTAAAATTGTATATATGAAAAGGTTCAAAAATTAATTCCATACAATTTGTATGGAATTAATTTTTGAACCTTTTCATATATACAATTTTAGAAGATGAGCCCTAGACAAAGGATAATTGAAATCCAAAACACGGTCCCGCGTCGGGCAGAGCAAATACCATGATATTATCCACTAGGCTAACTTCTGAGGAAAATGAAGGCGTTCATCCATTCAGCTAAGTAATCACATGATATGTTTGCGTGACACGCACAATAGAGGTGATATGTTCACATGAAAAGAAAAATACAGTGACCAATGATTAAAACATAAGGTGGAGTATTAAGTGTTTACTAAGCTATACGATGACACCTATGATGGTCAATACATCTAGACTATAGGTTCTGGGGAAAGCAATAATTAATTGGGACACTATTGGCACACTGTATAATCACACAAATGTATACCAACAGTCCAACATGATATAGCTTGTAAATATAAGGACTGTGACACGATTAGTGACCCATTCACATTTTGCCATCTGATCCCCTTTCATCCTTATTCCTCTCTCCAGATTATTTGGCCCAATCCTGACTTCTCCTCCCAAATGTGGTTATCCTCTTGCTGATTCCTTCAGACCTCAGTCCCTCCCCCTCCCCCCCCTGTTCTGCTACAATTGTAGGTTTCCTGTCCTGGACATCCAGTCTTGAGTCACTCATGCCCCCCACTGTGGCTAGCAGAAGTGGCACTTAATTGCATGTCGTGTCTCTCTGCTGCACGGGGCTGGTTTTGTCACTGAGCTGCAAGATCATATAAACTTGTCCCATACTATGAAACTTCTAGCTTGGAAGAGGAAGTGGATGTGCTATTAATCCCTGATCCTCATGCATGCATAGTAAAGAATGGAGTATATAGAGGCACATGCAGCCCATCAGGGTTTACTTTTTTTTTTTTTTTTTTGGGGGGGGGGGGAGAGCTTAACCTTAAGCCAATGACTATCACTGCAGCCTGGTTCACAGGTTGATCAATCAATACTGCAGGCAGTGATGTGCCCTCAGCTGTCCCATTTTCCTCATACTTAAGCAACCCACTGCAGGTTGAGGCTCGTTGCTATATGTGAAGATTTAATTTTCTTCAATGGGTGGTCACCTTCTAGGCTTGGTGTAGACTTTGCCTGTTCTCACTACTTTCTATTTGCATTATCTCTATATAATAGAAAGCTGCCCTGCACCTATGTTGCTGGTATGCAAATAGAGCTCTGCCCCTTGAGGGAGGGGGCAGAATTGTATTTGCATATCAGTGATGCAGGCACAGGACAACTTTCCTCATTGGAGGATTGCCAGATCACTGGGCCAACTTAGCTTAAAAACCCAAACCTTCAGGGCCCGTTGCAAAAGCTAGCAGACCCAGAAGCAATAGGAAAATTAGTTGGTCCATGCAGGTGGGAAGGATTAGGAGCTTCAGGTCCATGTGGCAGAAAACAAAATGGACAGCATGGGACTCGTGCAATGGAAGTGTAAGCCCTTAGTGGCTGGAAGAAGAAATCAGCTGCTGCCCCATGGGGAGGGAGGCAGGAGGCTGCTGCAGTCTGTTCTATTCTGGGAGGAGGAAGCAGCTGCTATGGTTGAAGGAAGAGTGTGGATATGAGGGAGAGGAGTGAAAGCATGAGCATGCAAACAAATCTAGAGGGATAGAAGGAAGCATGTGAAGTCATTATGTGGCAGAATTAAGTTAGTGTGTGCTAACCCCATCCTTTTCCCACTTAATCCAAAAATTCTCAGGGCAACTAGAAATAAAGTTCTAGAGTACAATTACCTGCCTTGGAAGATGACTGGTGATAGTGAACAGCAGCATCTTCCCTCCACCTCCTGGACACCCCCTCCCCATTCACTGGCTATTAGCCAAACAAGAGGAAGATGGCAGTGCTTGTCAGGTCGCCTCTTCTCCCCAACAGGGCATGAATGGTGGGCACCAATACCAAGTGTCTGCTGGTAGGGAAGGAGGGTGGACATGACAGGCACTGCAAGGCCATTGTCCTCATCTTTAGCTGATAAGAGCTGGTTGGGGGAGGGGTCCTTTGAGGGGAGCAGGTAGCATGAACTGGGGATTGTGGGTGGGGAGGAAGTGAGAGGGTCTGAAGAGCACTGGAGGAATAAGGGTATGATTGAGTTGAGGGGCATGGATTCTTTTCTTTCACCCTCCCTCACTGTCATCCTAATCTTCCCTGCTCATTCTACAGCATCTTTGCTCTTCCCCCTACCAGTGGCATAGCCACGAGTGGGCCTGGGTGGGCAGCTGCCCACCCAATTTAGACCCAGGCCCACCCAACTGACACCAGAACTGCAAGGCTATCGCAGGATCCCATCCCCGCGACAGTGAAGAGGAGAACCCATGCTTGGCACGCCATCATGGCACACGTGGGGAAGCGGTCCTACAACCATATGGCCAACCGATCTTCCTGTTTGCGGGGGGAGGGGGGGAGCGGAAGCGCCACGCACAGTTTCCACTTCCTCCCCCCAAAGCAGGAAGATCAGCTGGCCTCTCCTGCTATCTTCGGGCCGTATGGCTGACCGATCTTCCTGTTTGGGGGGCGAGGCGGGGAGGAGAGAGGAAGCGCCGCGCACAGTTTCCGCTTCCTCCCCCCAGAGCAGGAAGATCGGTTGGCTGTACGCAGGAGGCCAGTGGCAGCAGGAGAGGCCAGCTGATCTTCCTGCTCTGGGGGGAGGAAGCGGAAACTGTGCACAGGCTTGAATGTGTATGTGAGGATGAGAATGGGAGCCTTGTGGTGTGTGTGGGTGAAAATTGGACCCTGGGTGTGTATGGGAGTGAGGATGGAGGCTTGAATGTGTGTGGGTGAGGATGGAGGCTTGAATGTGTGTATATGTGGGTGAGGATGGAAGCTTGAATGTGTGGGTGAGGATGGAAGCTTGAATGTGTATATATATGGGTGAGAATGGGTGCCTGGGTTTGTGTGTGTGGGTGAGAATGGGTGCCTGGGTTTGTGTGTGTGGGTGAGAATGGGTGCCTGGATGTGCGTCTGTGTGTACATAAGAATATAAGCCTGGGGAGGGGTGAGAAAGTGAGAGCTTGTATGTGTGTCTGCAGAGAATGTGAGCTGGGGTGGGGGGGGGGGAGAGCATATGAGAGTGAGAGCCTGAGTGTGTGAGGGAGTCTGTGAGAAAGCATTTATGTATATATATGTGTGTGTGTGGAAGGGAAGAAGACAGTAGTAGAAAAGACACTGAGGAGGAATTAGGAAATGAGCGACAAGGGAAAAAATGGGAAAGAGAC
Organism: Rhinatrema bivittatum; assembly: GCF_901001135.1. Classification (NCBI taxonomy): domain Eukaryota; kingdom Metazoa; phylum Chordata; class Amphibia; order Gymnophiona; family Rhinatrematidae; genus Rhinatrema; species Rhinatrema bivittatum. Next base: position 496,893,342 of record NC_042615.1, on the reverse strand, counting down.
CAGGACCAACTGATTAGAAAAATACAAAGGTAAAAAATATATATATAGAGAGAGAGGTTAGCAATTTGTCATCTTTGGGGATGTGCATTCTTATATTTTTGAATTTTGCTCTTAAGTATTCCACTGTTCAGACATTTTAGTTTCTCAGGCTTTCTATTTTGGCTTTATCTACATGTTTCTGTTTCTAATTTATAGTCTCTTATTTCTATATTAGGTAAGGGTCGGTCTCAGTTTTGCCTGTTTGTGACAGAAATGAGTATTTCTAGCATATAGTTTCTCTGTAGTAGTAGTCCAGCCTGTTCTGTTATTCCCGTAGGTGATGTATTAATGTTCTAGGGCCTGGTGTAGTATTTGCATTGCTGCTTTTTCATAAGATTGCTGTTTGAATCCTGAGAGTCAGTGCTGTGATTGTTTGGCAAGGTTCCAGATGCCTCTTTCTTTGCAAGAGTTTGTTACTTCACAAAATAGCAGTGGAGGGTTATTTTTTGCTGAGATTACACCAGAATTTGAATTTTTTTTTCATGTTACTTGTAATGTGAATTGCCCTAGCTCTGCGCTGCACCTGTTCTGATGATTAATTATATTTTATTGTATTTATGAAGATTTCTGGGTTTCTGCAAAGATGGTTCATGAAAGAATACATTAATTTTGTTTATTATGATTGGATTTGATTGTTTTCTATACTTGAAATTGAAGTAAATTATTTTAAAGTTTCATACATGACACATAATGGCTGTTGCAAACTACTTAGAAAGCCATTCTAGGGTGCAGTATATGGCATTATTTATCAGTAAGAAAACAACTAGTAGACCTGCATGCCTTGTGCCCACCCAAAAAATCAATTCTGGCTACGCCACTGCCCCCTACTACTTTTCCTTCATGTCTCTCTTCTTCCCCTTCCTCTTGCTTCCCACCCTTCTGAAGGTACACCTAACAGTCTGCTATTAGGATATCCATAACAAATATGCATGAGATTTGCATACCTTGGGTCTCCAATGTGTACAAATCTCATGCACACTGCAGCAATCTTAAAAAGAAACACAAAAAAAACCCAGTCTGGGTGGGAAACAGTTCTAATAATGAACCAAATCTATTGGACACAAATCTGACTTTGCAATCTCTTTTTTTACCCCAAATAAATGCAGAGTTTAAACTTGCTACAATTGCTGCTACTCCTTTGGAAAATCTGTAACAATTTGCCTATTCTCCCCACAGGAAATTGGGGCTTAGCTCTACTACCACACATCTCAATTGCACACTTCTGTGTTCCTCTCTCCTTGGATGGGCCTTCTACTAGTGAGAACAAGTTTTGGCAAGCTGCATTCTTCCTATACTAGTAGTGAACAGCTTCTAGTGAATAAAAACTTACTAGTAGAGCTAAGGGAGGGTAGAGATTTCTCTTCCAACCTGGGACACAAAGCTGCCTGCTGCTGTCAGTACTGGCTCCTTGATAAGAGGGGGAGAAAGTTTAGGGGTAGTAGCAGGCATTTGAGTGAGTGCAGGGCCTGCATGTGGTCACTACACTGCCACTGGCAACCTGTCACTTATGATGGACTCAGCTAGTATAAGAGCATGGCTCCACAAATGTGGTATGGAAGAATAAACAATATCCTAGTCTTGCATCTCTTTTTTTTTTTTTTTTTCTATACTACTTTTTATTTTACACTGGATAGGCATGCTCTTGTCTTGCTCTTTTGTAGTTTCACTCGTCAATAACTGTGCCTGTGTAGGCCTGGACAAAATTGAAGAGAAGCTGCCTGTCCTTCACCAATCTACTGATAAGGTAAGGTCACTTTCTCCACCCCACTTCATCTAAATCTTGCCTGTTAATCTGAACTCTTGCAGGGTACTTGTAAGAAACATGGGCACTGTTGCTACAGATTTTAAGAAACCAATGCTCCTAGGGGTTACCACAATGGGTAAACAAATTAGGTGGCTCTTCCTTGCATAGACCCTCTCCTTCATCCAGCAGGAAATCATAACACACTGTGCCTTCTAAATCCATGTATTCTAGAATACCTGCTAACTTCTTGACCCAGTGCAGTTCAAGCTTCCCACTTGTGGATAAGATGGTGGGACCCATGTGGAGCAGGATAGCCAGGAGTTTTAACTGATAAAAGACCTGGAGCAAGGAGGGTGATGGATAGGAAGATGGGAGTTGCAGACTGTGCCTACTTAATTCTAGAATTGAGAGCAGTTATCAGCAGGTCTCTGGAAATGCTAGTGAAGAGCAGAGGCTTGGTATTCCTGAGCTTGGACCAGTTCCTGTTCTCACAGCCTTTGGGAACTTGATGCAAACAAGTGGCAGTCCTCAGATGTGACCATCTAGTACTAACTCTGTGATTCTTCATGTAGATCGTTGCTAATGCCACAAACATGGTGGTTGGTGCAAAAGAAGCTGTAGCAGGGACTGTGGTGGGTGCCAAGGACACCATTGCCCATGCAGTCACTGGAGTGGTGGACAAGGCCAAGGGAGCTGCACAGGAGAGCATGGAAATGACAAAAGCTGTTGTGACTGGGAGCGTTAACTCTGTTCTGGGAAGCCCCATGGTGCAGGTGGTGAGCACAGGGGTAGATGCTGCACTGAGCAAGACGGAGGCCCTTGTGGATCAGTATCTCCCAGTGACTGAAGGGGAAGCAGGTAAGGAGAAACTGGGCTTGCAAAAAGCTTCTTGAAATGTCTGCACTAGCTTTTTAGAATAACTTGGCCCACAAGGAATAAATACCACTGCCTGGATTCCTATCTCTTCTTCCCCCCCCCCCCCCCCCTTTTTCTGTTTTTTTTTTTTGTATCTAAAAAAAAAATTCCATGTGGTGCTGAGATGTCCTAACACTTTCTAGGGCCGTTTCCACTTGTATCTAATGTCCAACTACAAGACAACTTGGCATTCCCTCTTTCATTGTCAGTGGCTAAGTACTTTCAGACTTATTCATTTTATGCCTGTCTTAAGATACAAGATTCAAAAACCAGGTTGACAATGGTTTTTCTTTACCACCTTAGCCAAAGAAGCTGCTGAAGCATTTGGAGCTGGAACCCAAAAGCCAAGCTATTATACTAGACTGGGGTCTCTGTCTTCCAAGCTTCGCAGGCAGGCATATGAGCAGGCCTTGAGCAAGGTGACAGCTCTTAAACAGAAGAGCCAGGAGGCCATCTCTCAGCTCCACCACACCATTGATCTGGTAAATTTTTTTTATTTTTTAAATGTTGGTCTTGGTGAGTACTTAGTACTGCTCTTAAATTGCTAGCTGGATGGAGGAATACCTGAGTTGGCCATCCCAAGCACTGAATCTAACTATGCTTGTTGCGGTGCAGGGAAGCCTAATGCTCTTACCTCAGCATTAGGTGATGGCCATAATGTTAAGGATACCTGTTGATTTTTAACTCCAGGAGAGGGGTTTGGCAATTGGCAGGAAAGAGCTTAAGTGTAATTCCTGCCATTCTATTGGAAAATCTAGGTAGTGAGCAAGCTGAATGCACATACCTTTACACATCTGTGTACAAAAGTACTTGGGCTTGGTACAAACTATACCATTTTCTAATGGCACTACTTCCTGATTTCAGATGGAGTACACCCAAAAGCATCTGTCTGGTGCCAACCAGAAACTGCAGGATGCCCAAGAGAAGCTGCACCAGGCTTGGGTAGCATGGAAGAGAAACATAGGACAGCAGGATGGAGAGGAAGCTCCCAGTAGAGAGGTAAACAACTTTTTTGGGTGGCTTAATGTTTCCAGGCATTCAGTCTGCATAAGCTGCTAACACTGGCAACTGAGTCTGGATGCATCTTCTGACATGCCTTGATCATTGTTCTCAGCCAGTTTGAACTTTCTGTAGAGTACTGTATAGACAAGCTATAATTGTCTCTGCCCAATATAAGCAAAGCTATCCTGAGGCTGGAGTACTTTGTAGCCTCTAAATGGGAGGTGACATTGAATAAATGGCTATTCCCAGACTTGAAGGCCAAGCTCTTGAACAAACTACTTATGCACAGCATCTTTTGAACTCCTATTTTGGAATGGCAAGTCTGTTTTTGGCCTTGTAACTTCATTCTGAACTAGTTGGGCCACATCACAAACAGCAGCTGCTACAGAGTCTGGCGAATGTGCACCTCTAGTCCAGCCACTCAGTATCTCAATTGCTTGACTGAGTCCCTCTAGGCTGGCACAGGGAGCATAAGATGGAAACCCTGCACAGCTGTTGGATCAGCCCCTCACCTAGATCAGATCATTCTGACAAGTGTATAGATGTTTAGACTTGGTCAAGCAAACTTGCCAACGAGCATTGAATCCCAGGGTTTTGATGGCGTTTGAGGTAGCAGGATGAATCAATTCTGTTGGTCTATAGTATCTCTTCCAACCCTTTGCAGCAGTTCTGTCCTACTATAGGAGTACCCCCCCCCCTGTAAAGACTGTGCAACCCTGGCTTTACACTTGTACTGGAGAACATCGCACACCCTATGACATTACAGAACAATTCTGACAAGGAAAAATGTGCTGAGCATTCTCCATGTAGTAACACTTCCCTGGCAAATGAGGGTCTTTAAAAGGGTTTACAGATACTTATTTGACAGAACACAAATCCAAATTGTTCAGCAAGCAGGGGCTTCATGGCTACTAAGCCTGAAGATCCTCCTTTAGGAAAACAGCCCAGACTAATACCAGCTGTGCTGGCGATTCTTGTCCCTCAGGTTTCCTTAACTGTAACTTGTGAATCACTCATGCCATAGCAATAAGTGATCAGATCAATATGCATAGTCTAAAACGATAAGTTCCTAACAATTTAAAACGTGTCAACAATCTTATGTATTCGAGCTATTGGTTTCACAAACATAAGAAATTGCCATGCTGGGTCAGACCAAGGGTCCATCAAGCCCAGCATCCTGTTTCCAACAGTGGCCAAAGCAGGCCACAAGAACCTGGCAATTACCTAAACACTAAAGATCCCATGCTACTGATGCAATTAACAGCAGTGACTATTCCCGAAGTAACTTGATAGCAGTTAATGCACTTCTCAAACCTCTCCAAACACTGTTTGTTTGGTTTTTTTAACCCAGCTGCACTAACCATAATCCTCTGGCAACAAATTCCAGAGCTTTAATTGTGCATTGACTGAAATCTTCTCCCATCTAGCTTTAATGTGCTACTTACTAACTTCATGGAATGCCCCCTAGTCCTATTAACCGAAAGTGTAAATAGTAGATTCACATCTACTCATTAAAGACCCTCTATCATATCCCCCCTCAGCCGTCTCTTCTCAAAGCTGAAGAGCCCTAACCTCTTCAGCCTCTTCTCATAGGGGAGCTGTTCCATCCTTTCTCTGTACCTTCTCCATGGCAACTAGAATTGTGCAGTCTCACCATGGAGCGATACAGAGGCATAACATTTTTTATTTTATTAACCATACCCTTCCTAATTCTTAACATTCTGTTTGTTTTTTTGACTGCAGCCCACTGAGCCAACTATTTTAAAGTGTTATCCACTATGATGCCTAGATCTCTTTCCTGGGTGGTAGTTTCAGATATGGAACCTAACATTGTGTAACTATAGCAAGAGCATTTTTCCCTATATGAACACCTTGCACTTGTCCAATTAAAATTCATCTTCTATTTAGATACCAGTCCTCCTGTAATGTGTCACAATCCACTTGTGATTTAATTACTCTGAATAATTTTGTATCCTCCACAAACTTGATAACATCACTCATCTTATTCCTTTCCAGATCATATATATAGAAAAACAAACACTCCCCATGTTTATGCATAAGCCTGACTTAAAATCTTGATTATTCCATAAGATGACATGGGACAGTACCCCTGCACCAGACTACAATGTACTTCTGTTTCTCCTGGTGAGGCTTCTGACAGTTTTTAGTCTGTACACTCCTGCAGCTTGGACTACTCCCAGAATGTGTTACTTTTCTCCAAATCCTGGGTGAGTCCCAAATGAGCAAGAAACCTAGGACTCCAAAGGTCCCTCTCCAGAATTCCTGTGAATCCTCACAGCTGCTCCCAAACACTCACATGCCTTCTCCTGCAGCTCAAGGCTCCTAGTTTGAGCACATTCTGAATTGCTTCAACAGAACCCCAGACTTCAGCTCCTTGGCTGTATTCAAATTGGGATTTCTTGCAGTGGAGAGTGTCTAGAAATGCTAGACTCAACATCTGTATGAAGACACCAGACTAGTAAGGGACATTCTAATACAACTTGCTTGTCAAAATATGTAACAATGCAAACTTATAAAATAGCCTGAGACCTTTGAGCAAGGAACAGAATATAATTGGGAGAAATATTGCATGCACATCAATGTGTAGCTAACTTGGACTTTTTATAGTTCTATTATATGGCTTCATCCTCATTATGGGCCTAGACAAAGGACACTCTTTCCTACTAGTACTTTTCAACATCTCTGCCACATTTGATACAGTGAATCACTTTATCCTTCTAAATCACCTATCAGACATTGGTATTTCAGGAACAGTCTTCAGATGGTTTGATTCATGCCTTAGTAATACACTATAAAATTAGAATAAGCATCAAATCATCCCTAGGAGTACCTCAAGGCTCTTCACTTTCTCCTACCTTCTGCCCATCTTGCCAGCTGCTATTAAAGCATTTCCTATACACTGATTTGACATGCAGATTTTGATCCCCATAACAGAATCCCTACCCAAAACACAAGTTCTAGGAAAGCTGCTTCCACTCTAACCTCCTCACCAGTCCAAATCTAGTCCTGAACTCATCTCCCCTGATCACAACTTTTTACTGCTGACCCCCTCACCACCATAGTCACCAAAATAAGAGACCTCTGTGATACTAGACAACCATCTGAACTTAAAGAAATTCATCAACCACACAACCAAGGACTGTTTCTACAAATTTTAAGTTCTAAAGACTTTAACCACTCCATTTCCACAACTTCAGGATGGTCCTCCAGGCCACTCTATTTTCCAAGATAGACTACTGCAATGCCCTCCTATTGGGTCTCCCCACCTCTACCACCAAATCCCTTCAGATGCTCCAGAACACAGCTGCCAGAATCCTGACAAACACCAACTGAGGAGATCACATCACACCCATCCTCAGGAATCTACACTGGCTCCCCATAAGCATCAGAATCCTACATAAGTACCTCACCATTATTCACAAGACCATACACAATCAGCACTCACTCAACCTTCATATCCCATTAAGACTACACCCTTCTATAAGAAGCTTATAAGGAACCCTGCACGCCCCCAGAGATTGGGCCGCCTTGACAGTGGAGCCAGCCATCTGGAATACCAGACCTCAGACAGGAACCCTGCCTGTTCCTTTAGGAAAACTAAAGACCTGGCTGTTCCAACAAGCCTTCCCTTAACCCCATTCCCACTTCTCCTTCATCCTAGAAAGTCCCCTGCTAATCACCCCCCCCCCCCCCCAGTATTGACACTGCTCTGCTTTGGTAGCTAGTACCCTGGCTGTATATAAGTACTATATACAGAGTACTCTTATATCTGAACCAAAGCACAACCAGTATATCCTTAGGTTCATTACGTTAAACCTCTGGCTATTTCAGTTTCCAAGTTCACATGACCTTGTGTTATTGTAACTTTGCTTATTCTTCAATATTAGTTATAACTCCCTGTTCCATGTGAACCAATATGATCTGTATCATGAATGTCTGTATAGAAAAGTTTAATAATCCTGTGATTAGAACACAAACTAGTTGGCTGTAATTCTAAAATGTCTTCTGTCTCTTTAGCACATTGAATCACGTGCCCTAGCTACTGCCCAGGACCTCTCACACCTGCTTCAGACAAACTGCATGGCACTGGTATCAAGCATCCAAGGTTTGCCCCAAAACATCCAGAACCAAGCCCACCATATTAGCTGCCTGGCTGGAGACATCTACCAGAACTTCCACTCTGTTGGCTCCATCAGAGACCTGTCTGATCAGCTGCTCATCACCTGCAAAGAACAGCTGAAGAAAATGAAGGAATCCATGGATGAGGTGATGGCTTATCTTGCTAACACCACACCTATCAACTGGTTGGTAGGTCCTGTGTGCCCAGAGCAGAAGCAAGAGCAAGCCAGCCAACAAGAGCCTGAACACAGCAGCAATTAAGTGCACCAGTCTAGCACTGACCTGTTAGACAAGGAGGCATTAGTGCTATCAGTAATTCCATTCTGTTAAACTACAGAAGTGACTCAAAACTGTCTGGAAACTTCTAGAAGTTTCAGATTACAGATATCAACTTGAAAGCTTCTCTTCATGGGTCATGGTATCCTGCTATCTCAGCTAGCCACATCTCGGTGGCTATTCCTGTTTTCATCAATTGCAGTCTGCCACTAGTTCCAGTTATGCTCTGATTTGAAATATAAGCAGTAAATCTTAACCTAGTTCTGAGCTTTATGTATCTCTTAAGCAGGGAAATGAACTTTCAGCTTGTGGAACTTGCTAGATCTTAAGCAATTTCTAAATTAGTTTTGCAGCATAACTACCAAGAATACAAAGCAGGATTCTGTAAACTTAAGAGCACTAGAAATCCTGCATACTAGCAAGCAATGCAGACTTCTAGGACTGCTTCCTGAATTCCACATGGAACCCTTCAAAGGTTGATAGGACTGTCTTTTGTAATGAGCATAACTTCACTATCACTATCATGTTTCCAACTGGGCCTTCTACATATGTACTTTTTACTATCTCTAAAGCACAAAATGCTTCTGTATAGTCTTAAAACAATAAATGTTTTGGCAACTATGTATGTTCATCATGAAGCTTGTTTTTTCCATACTCATGTTGGAGGAAATGTCTTGGAGGACTGGCATGGCCTACCAGCAGAGGTGCTGAGAAACCCCAGAGACTAAGCATGATTAGCACAGCTTAGAGATCATGGAGGGCCTCTATTGGGGGGGCTCATGTGCCCCAGAACTATATAAGGTAAAACATGCCAAAGTGTACTCCTGTATCTGTCAAGCTTGCCTTTACTGAAGCTGTACCATTGTTGTACAGCCTCCAGCATCTGCTCTTGAATATTCAGTCCCTTGGCTATGGCATCCCTCTGTGGGGGGGGGGGGGGGAGTCTGTCAAAATAGACAGGAGCCTGAGGAAAGGCATAGTTTGGACTCTGCAAGATCCCTTGAAGTGGCATCATTCTGTCTGAAACCAAGCTTGTGTCAAGTTGGGGTTTGTCGTAGCACATTGAAAGGAACAGCCTTGCAAAAGTGAAGAGGTTGCCTGGATGCATATCAAATCTTGTGGGTTTTTTTTAAATGACAGCATATGGATTTTGCCTACTCAGTTGTACTAAAGCAGTGGTCCCCAAACCTGTCCTGGAGGGCCACCAGCCAGTTGGGTTTTTGGGATATCCACAATGAATATGCATGAGAGAATTTGCATGTTATGGAGGCAGTGCATGCAAATTCTCTCATGCATATTCATTGTGGATATCCCAAAAACCCAACTGGCTGGTGGCCCTCCAGGACAGGTTTGGGGACCACTGTACTAAAGGTTGCAGGTTTTTTATTTATCTGTAGTACCCTGGCTAAGGGCTCTCATGATAGCTGAGCTTCTGTTAAGTGCTGTGTTCTCACTGGTCTCCTCCCTCCCCATCCCATCAAACTTGCCATACTATGTCAGACCAAAGGTCCTTCCAGCCCAATATCCTGGTCATCCAAGTACCTGGCAGTATCCCACGGAGTTAATGGATTCCGTGCTGCTTATCCCTGAGAAGCAGTGGATGTCTACAACTATACGTCAATGGCTTATGGACATCTCCTTCAGGAATTTGTTCAAACCATTAAACCTAGCTAGACAACATTCATCTTTTCTATGATTCTAACTCCCCAGCAAGCTTTCACACTTGTTGGTTTGTGTTTTTTTTTTTTCTCATACTTATCTGTTACTCTTGGCTCTTAGTAACCTTTTGATTCTATTTCACTTCCACCCCCACCATTAATGTAGAAAGCAGTGCTGGAACTGCATCTAAGTGAAATATCTAGCTTAATTCAGGGTAGTAACCACTGTAATCAAGCCATGCCCATACTTATTTGTTTACCCACACTATGTAATTCAGTCCTTGTTTGTCTGAATATAAAATCATCTTTTCATTCCCCTTGCTGTTGAAGCAGAGAGCTACTATGGATATGCATTCAAAGTGACATGTCAGGCTTATTTGGTTTGGGGTAGTAACTACAAGCAAGCTACTCCCTGCTTTTTTCCCACATTTCCCCTTGGACTTTCACCTCATTCTCTTACTCATAATTAAGCTCTGGAATTTGTGGTATCACCTAGTAACTTCATTGTGGGTCCCCCTACTCATTGTCATTATACTCAAATAATAAACTGATCTATCATATATCCCCTCGGTTATCTCCAAGCTGAAGCGTTCCTCAACCTTTTTCTAATTCTGCCACATCTCTTGACTGCAGTCCTGGTCACATCATACTCAAGGTGCTGTGACTTTCTAGTTTGTTCCTCATACCTAGCATTCTACTTGCTTTCTTGGTGGCTGCTGCACACTGAGCAGAAAACTTCAATGTATTAACTGACATCTAGATCCTCTTCCTGAGTGGCGACTACTAATGTGGAACCTTACATTGTGTAACTTGGGCATCACTCTGCCCCTTTGACATGAAACTTCATTTGCCATTTGTAAACCCAGTCTCCCAGTTTTGGAAGGTCCTCTTGTGATTAACTTCTAAATTTTTGTCATCTACAAACTTGATCCCCTTACTTGTTCCCAGGTCATTTTATAAACATTAAAGCAGTTGTCCTTGGGGCACTCCACTAGGAAAACTTATTTAGGCCTACTGTTTTAACCAGTTCCCAATCCATAACAGCACCCTACCCCATCCCATTTTATTTTTTTTCCTAAGTATCTCATGAGGGATTCTTGTCAAACGCTTTCTGGAAATCCAGACCACCTTTATCCACACTGTTTATGCACTCAACAAAATGTAGCAGATTAGTGAAGCAAGACTTGGCTTAAATTCATGTTGGCTTATATTCAGTAATTGTATTCTTCATACTATGTTGCCTGGCACAGACTTGCTGATCTGTAGCTTCCTGGATCCCTTCTTTAAAAAATCTGCATTATATTGGCAACCCTCCAGTCTTTGGGTACCATAGACAATTTTAATAGTTTACAAGTTACTAGATCTGCAACTTCATTTTTTTTTTGGTTCTTTCAGCACTCTGGGATGTATACTATCTGGTCCAATTGATTTCCTACTCCTTAGTTTGTCAATTTGCCCTAATCCATTTTCTAGTTAGTGAGATTTGTCTGTCTTCTCCAATTGTTTGATTTCTTCCATTCCTTTTGTCAAAAGTTGAGACATCAGTATTTAAATAGCTACATGACTTAAGAGGTTTAATGTTGCTAATTGTCTAGTCTCAAGTTCTACCAAAGCATTGATTTAGTACTGATTTCAGCTTAGGGCTGCATTTGATACATTAGATGAGTGGTTATCAAATGTAAAGTCCTAGGAGGTGTATCACAGAGCCAGCAGAAGACTGAACTTTCCTCATCAGTTTGGGCAGAAGTTGGCTGACTCCTTTTAGTGGGTATGAAACTGCTTTTGCTTCCTTCTCTTACTGGCCAGAGGGAGGTTGTTACTTCTCCTTCACCCAGATCAGAGCAGAATATATATCACAAACTCCTGTTCATATGGGCCTAGTAGGACACCAACTTTATCTTTCTCTGCTTGGCCTGGCTGTGAAGCTGCTGATGCTCTCTTCACCCTATAGGCCTGGTTGTAAAAGCATAAGGGAGCAAGGTGCATGCTCTGTAAATCTGCTGCTGCCACCATCTTGCTCTCATTTGCAGCTGATAGGGAGGGAGACTCTGGATTGGACAGTCTTTTCCTCCTGGCTCCCAACCAGCAAAAGGGAACATGTTCTGGGCAGGAAGATAGGGAGTCAGGAGTCTGCTGGGGGGGGCTGCTGGCCAGGGAAGAGATGGAAATTGGGGGAGTGGGGGATGTTGAGCAAAAAGGGGTAGGAAAGGTGTTCAGGTATTCTGGGTTGGGAAGGGTAGAAAGTTTAACAGGGGAGAGGATGTGGGGTAGGGGTGTCAAATGTCAGACAGATATGTGCCTGTAAAGGGATTAAGTAGTTGGGAGAAGTGGTGGGGTACAAGGGCCATACTAGGTCAGTCTTGAATATGAATTTCTTCTTTGTTTGCTTAGTGTAGGAGCAAACATTTGTTTCTAGTCTCCTCCAGTCTTGCATTACATGCAGAAGGTGGTATTAGGGGGGAGGAGGGCTCCATTCCAGGTTGTTTGCACATTTGGAGTTTGTGGTCTTCTATGTCTGAAGGCCTGTACTCTGTGTATGTGACTGAGATGAGGTACTTAGAGGCTTGTATCAGCCTTATTTTGTATTTTCTCAGTATTATATTGCACTGGTGGTGAACTGCTGCCTTTTCATGGGTAGAGCCTATTGCTGTTTTCATTTCTTGAAGTTAGTGCTGCTGAGGTATGGTAGGTAAATATTTTATTTAGAGAGATTGGGGATATTTGACAGGTTTAGATTAAGAACATAAGCTGCCATGCTGGATCAGATCAAGATTCCATCAAGCCCAGAAGCCTGTTTCCAACAGTGGCCAATCCATGTTATAAGTACCCAACATTAAATAGATCCCATGCTACTAATGCCAGTGTTAAGGAATAGCTACTGCTTTATTCAACTTGAATAATTTATGGATGTCTCTTCCAGGTACATGCCCAAACCTATTTTAAACCCAGTTACACTGTCTTAAGCTCTGACATTCATTTCCAGAAGATGTGGTTAAATGTGCATTTTATCAACTTTCTCTGATTTTGTTTTAAATATGCTACTGCAGGGAGTGCCCCTCAGTCCATGTAGAGTAAATAACAGATTCAGATCTATCCATTCAAGTCCTCTAATGACACTATAGACCACTATACCTTAGCCATCTTTTCTCCAAACTGAACTATCCTAACCTGTTTAGCATATCCTCATAGGGGAGCTGTTCATCTCCTTGATTGTTTTGGTTGCCCTTCTCTATACCATCTCCAGTACAAATTTTATTTATTTTTTTTTTTTGATGCAGTGACCAGAATTGCATACTGTACTTGAGGTTCAGTCTCACCATGGAAAGATAAAGGAATTGACATGACATTCTCCATCTTAGTCAGTATTCCCTTCCTAAAGACCTGTATTGAAACTTGCCCCCTAGTTTCAATAAAGGTGTGGGTATTATTTTTTTTAATACAGTGATCTCCACACTTTCTTTACAGCTACACAGCAATCTTGGATCGGCTTCTAATTTGTTTTTTTTTTTTTTGGGTCCTTACAATATGTCTGCTATTTTGACTGCCACAGCCAACAATTTCAAAGTATTATCTACTATGATGCCTAGATTATTTTGCTGGGTGCTAGCTACATATATTTCATATTAGGAGCTACAACATGGGCTATTTTTCCATGTATGCATCACCTTGGATTTGAACCATGCTTGACAAATGCAATCTGTATGATTGGTTGCAACAGGTACTCTAAGTCAGATTGGTTTCTACTCCAATAACATCCTTAAAGGTTCATCACTCTTTAATATTTGTCCATGCTCTAAGTTATCAATATGCCTGGGCCTACAGAACACACACTGATTTATACAACTTTTTTCCTATTACATTGACTTACACAGTTTTTCTTATCAGTGCATCTTCAGATGGTAGAGACCACCTAGGATTTCCAGAAAATGCTGCCAGTCGTATCCCAGGGGTAGACAGTTGCAGAGTGTCATATCACTCTGATCTGCACCACCCTCAGTGGTGGTTGGGAATTAGACTAGTGCCCTGGCTCCCATAGGAAAAGAGGCACATGCCTTGCCAGTTCCTTTTAATAGGGCTGCAAAGAAGAGTTGAGGAAAGGACAGAGTCGCTAGCTGCATTCAATAAAATTCTGTTATGGCCCTTGGGAATTGGACATATCACCCAGAAAAGAGTTACAATAGAATTAAAACAGGTTCACAAACCAATGAACACACTGCAGTGGCTTTGACCTCAAGGAGTCTTTTCCATTTTTCTGGTTTCTACACTTTTGGACCTGTTCAATTACTGGCAAGCTGTATCCCTTGATCAGGAGGGACTGTATGCCTTTCCAACCACCATAAGAGAAGGTTGAGGTACCTAGGCTGAGATGAGACCATAATTCAAGTTTGCATTTCTCCATCTTTGTGGAAAGGAAGACATTTTTCTGCCCCCTTCATTTCCCCTCCAGTGGAGACTTTTGATAAGTGTGTGGGTTTTTTTTAATATATATAAGTAAAGGCCTTTCCTCCTCCTTGAAGAGGAAACCGTGGGAGACACCCCCACAGACTTTCCAGCCGGGACAAAGGACACTGCCAGGTGACGTTTGTATACTAGACCCTTTCACACAGTACCAAAGTTCTATGTGGTATCCCAGCCACCTTGGGCTACTTCTTGTTCTACCGTGGAGGGCAAGCAGGGTCCAAGCCCCTGCCTGTAGGGGGACAGCCCGGGTTAGAGAGCATTCCAATCCTGGCTCTTGTAAATCTAAGATACTGCATGTATGTGAACACTTCTTGTCTTGCGTCTATTGCTGCTTTTAAGAGGAATTCCAGTAAACTAACATCCTGCCTGGGTTTTTATGTGTCCCTGTCCTCCCTCCCCCCCCCCCCCCCCCCCCCCCCCCCCCCCCCCCCCCCCCCCCCCCCCCCACACACACACACACATGGCTACAGTAACATGCACACACAGGGAATATCATTATTGCTTAGGCCAAGAAGGAAGAATCCACCCTCCCCTGAAGAGTTGAGGAAAGGACAGAGGCGCTAGCCGCATGCAATAAAATTCTGTTATGGCCCTTGGGAATTGGACACATCACTCAGAAAAGGGTTACAACAGAATTAAAACAGGTTAACAAACCGATAAACCCACTGCAGTGGCTTTGAGCTCAAGGAGGCAAACATTTGTCTAAGTATTCTTTTTTTTTTTTTTTTTTTCTGAATAGCTGTTATAAAAGAGGATATTTGGCTCCAATTGGGGAAGCTGTGAATCTGTCTAAAAGACTGGGAAAAGTCTGAAAAAGGATTGAGTAGATTTGTGAAGTTAGTCAAACCTTCCAGTTTACAGTTTTGAGCATTATGTATTTCTCTCTTGAAATTAAGCAATCTGGGAATCCATGTTTGAAGGTCTAACTTTTAAGGCCCGTGTTTGTCTCTTATATGGAGGAGGAGTGTGTTTGTTTTTTTTTAGTTGTGTATGTCTGTAATTTTAAGACCATTTGGAACCCCATCCCTGGGTGTGGATTGCAACCCGCAAGGGTCATAAAAGTGTGTTTTTCTCTTTGGGACTAGAGCCTCACTCAGGCTGTTTGTTACAGGGGCTCTTACCCCCAGCATCTGTATCCTTGGATTGGGGGGCAAGGTTATCCTTTCAGGAGCTGGAGTGTTAGGGGTACGTTTCTCTGTAATCTTTGTCCCTGGCAGAGAGTAACCCTCTTTCTGTGTGTATTCTGCACGTGCCAATAACCACTCACGAGTCACTGGTTTAGTGTCCAAATGTAAATATTTTACTGATTTAAAATGTCAGATGAAAATGGCACAATTAATTAAATCCCAGCACCACAGTATTTTTCTGTCTTGTGCAGGAGCCTTTGTACTTTGGCAAGGGAGACTTCCACCCTCTTGAGTTAGGCAATGTGGAGTTCCCAAGTGGGCAGGGTATCCCTAAGATGGGCAGGACCCCCCCCCCCCTTCCAAGACTGTTAAAAATCCTGTCTTTAGAGTCCCAACCTCTCTCCCCAGGGTGAAGACTGTTTTGGGTGCCTTCAATGGCTTTAAATTGTTCTTACTCACATTTAGAAGTTCTTGTTCGTTTATTTTATTTGCAATTGTTAGCCACCTATACCAAGGAAGTTTACATAAAATAATGCAGCATGACTTACAACCATCAATTTATCTCATAAATAAGCAAACAAAAGACCATCAAAAACTGAGCAAAGCTCTAATCTAGTACTAAATAAGATCAGCCAAAAGCTTGCTGAAAAGTTTTTAAAATGTTTTTATTTTTTGGACTGTTTGTTTGTAGCTCATTGGCAAGTGCATGCCATAATGTGGGGGAGAGAACTGAAAAGGCACAATTCAGTCACAGAGTCTAACCGATTTTACAGCCTAAACATCTAACAACCTCTGTGAGGAGCTTAGAGCTCTAGCATTATGGGTTATCAATGTTGTTTCAAGCCATGGTAATGTATCGATTGAGAGTAATTTATGTGATAAGAGGGTAGCTTTGTATCTGACTCTACCTCACCAGTGCTAGCTGATTTATATTGGCTGCCTGTGCAAGTAAATCACTTTTTGTAACCAGTAATCTTGCCACTGCACCTGCAGTAGTTTAATCGATTTGACATAGGAAGTCCTAGATACAAAACATTACAATAATCCAGGGTTGCTGATAGCAACTTTCATCTAGTGATACGGATGTTCTTAAGTAGTAAAAACAACTTAAGATCTCTTAACAAGCATAGCTTATAAAAACTGGCTCATACAACCAATTTCATGTAGGGAATACAGAACAAATGTAAATTGACTAGTACTCCCAGCCTGCGGCCCTCTGAAGAGGTCTGCCTTGTATCAGTATCAATCTGAAGTGATTGAGCCATGTCAGAGGTACTACACTGAATTACTATAATCTCAGTTGTTGCTATATGTAGCAGCCCCCCACCCTAGTTGGCCACCAGATGTCCCTGTACACCACCATGAGACTTCCATCCCACATCAACCCCTTCCAGCTGGAGGGCTGTGGTTTGGATGCTTCAACACGGTTTAGCCCAGACATTTTAGGACACTTTGGGATCAGTTTGAGAAAGCATTGGAAGAGTAAAGATGTCTAAGTTCTCTAGAAATGACAGCAGCAAAAGACCAAATGGTCCAACGAGTCTGCCCAGTAAGCCTTTGCGCTGTAGGTTACCCCGTGTTTGTCTCCCAGACTATAAAAGTCAGGGCCCTCGTTGACTGCTGTTGAATCCAGTTCCCTGTTATGCCTTGCTGCTGATGCAGAGAGCAATGTTTGAGTTCCATTACAGTGACTGTCTTGTTTAAGGGTTGTACGCTGAGGTCTCCCAGCTTCATCCAGAAGGAGTTTGTTAGAAGTGATACCTCATAGTGCACTTCCTGCCAGGGGATCCTTCTTTCACTTCTTTACAGAAGAGAGATTTTGATGCCAAATACCCTTTTGGGGTGAGAGGGCTCTTGTCCAGGAGATTGAAGAGCTGTGTGTCTGCTCTAAAACCTAGGTGGATAAGCACCAGTGACATCCTGCTGAGAGAGAGTGATGGCTGAAGGCATATCTGGCGTTAGAAGTATTTTTTTTTCAACCTGAACTGTGTGGGGAGGTTTATGTATCCCCTTCCCTACTAGAATGCAGTGCTGAGGAAGTCTGATTCCCTTTGACTTTTCCCCAAGAGAAGTCCCCAGAAATATCACCTAAGGATGAATGAACCAGATTAGGAGAACCCAACCAGATCTCCACTCCATGGGACAAGGACAGGTTGGGTGTCCAAGGAGGAGATGGACAAATGTAGGACTTCTTGCTATGAAGTTGGGAGCCCCTCCAATAGGATTCCCAGTTAGCCGATGGGAGAGCTTTTCGAAATAAACATCACCTTAGGGCTCTACCTAGAAATCTGAATAAAAGAAAGATGCACTTGTACCAGCAGTCAGATGTAACAACTCTCATGGATAAATGGACTTTTGTTTAATTATTATCAAATCAGTACACTTTAGCACACAACCCTGGTCCTGTTGCTTTGACCCTGCACCTCACCTCATGGGATGCAACTATGCCCTAAACACACTGAAAGCAAGATGCCATAAGCATAAACTCCCCCCCCCCCCCATGAAAAGAATCTCCCCAGGATTAAGAGTTTGAGCATGGGAGTACATTGCTAGCCAGAGCAGCCCCAAAGAATAAATAAGTTTTTGTGCCCTTGGGATTAAACCCCACTAAGGATTATATATATTTAAAGCAAGCTTGCTGTTCTTGAGCCATTGTTTGCTAGAGTTCATACATGAAGCAAACTCCCCAGAGGCTTCTGACCACAATTTTGATAGGGGAATGTAGAATTGCACATTAACAGCATATATTCTGAACCCAGTGCATTGTGATGCAAGTAATCGGCCTAATTGTGCTAAATAGACTTTGAACAAAAGGGCTGATGAGGCAGACTCTTGAGGGACTCCCGAACAAATTGGAATTAGACCTGATGGTACCCCATCTATGGTTGCTTGCTGTTTCCTGTTTGTTAAATAGGATTTAAATCACTTCCAAACAGGACCAGCTATTTCAATATTTTTCAGCCTGTACAATAATATCCTATGGTCTACAGTGTAAATGCTGATATGTCCAGCATCACTAAGACATAGCCAGGACTGGAGTCTAAACCCCTCTATAAGGAATCAAATAGGAAGAGGAACAGAATTTCTGGGTTCATGTTATGCTGAATGCCATACTGATATTGATCATTTACCTCTCTTGATCTTTTCCTTTCTCTCTCTCTATTTGCTTGTGGATCCCAGATGGGTGAGAGCCTCTTGGAAACTACTGCTTCAGCTGTTCCTTATTCCACGTAGGAAGGAGGGCAAAATTCTTACTCCTGGGCAACCAACAAAAAAGTCTTTTTCTTCCCCCCAAATCAGAAGCAACGCCAGAGGATGCTGTAGTTGGTCACTACCAAATCTCCATTTCCAGGACAGGTCCCGGCGGGGCAGGTCTTACTTACCAAGGGCCCTGGAAGAGAAGCTTCCCCACAACCTCTCTCCAAGCAACACCCTGGGGTCTCAAAGTCCTTTTGTGTAAAAAAAAATAAAAAATGCCAAAAATATTTCACAAACAACCCTGCACCTATGGAGTGGGCTGCAGGAATGGAGTCCATGACCGATCCCAAAGGGTCCTAGACAGGATGGAGCCCAGGCCTCCATGTAGGCCAAAAATCCAAACTCAGAAAAACAACTCTATAAACTACTCCAAGCTCTGAACTTATACTGCCCCTCTGAGCTCTCTGTACAGAACTGTTATATAACCCCACAGAGTAGGATGTCCATTCCAGCACCCTCAAAGGGAAGGGCAGCAATGAATGGATCCTCCCCTAATTATCCTTCACTAACTACACTAGCTGGCATAAAGTTGCCCCCAGGGCTTAATGGTAACAGAACAAGTGTCTGATACAGATTATTACAACTGATTGATTTCCATACAGTCCTCCAGGATTTGATGTTGACGAGACTGGGTGCAACTCTAATTATTTGGGTCTTCCTTCATCCACCTAAGAAGCTCTGCAGGTTCATGTCGATTTGATCACCTAACTTCCGGTTCTTTTTTTTCATTAAATTGGCTACTAATTAAATGAAGAATAATCTTGGGATCCAATATGGCGGATCTGTATAGACGCTGGTGAGCGGGGCTCCGTCGAATCTTAATTTTTTGCATGATGCCGCAGTCTGTGAAGAAACATAGAGCACGGGAGCGTGAGTCTCTGACTGCTCCCATGACTCTTCAAGCTATAGCTCCGATGGATGCCCATGTGGTTTGGGAGGTTATCACTTTGGGAGTAGGCTCGCAGGAGGAAGTAGAACCTACCGCCCTGCAGGAGCTACTAACAACTCTGTCCCCGGAGGATTGCCGTGCCCCAGATAACCCGGCAGAGGTCCGTTTTCTCTAGTCACCCCCATGGATCACCGGTGCGTGAAATGGGGGAAAGGAGTAACATGGACTTGGAGAATGAGGGTGCTCTTGGGGCTATGGTAGAGCCCCAAAGAGCTCCGCCGATTCCGGGGAAGCTGCTGGCGGCATAGATTCTTCACAGCCAATGGGGGAGGAAATTGAGCTACCCGTTGTAACGAGGAAAGATTTGGTAAGGCCTGAAGTAATTTCATTAGAATCCATCTGGGAAGCTATCCAAATTTTGAATGAAAATGTATTTCAACAGTTAAAACCTGTAACAGATATAATTAAATATATGGACACCAAATTAAAAACAGTGGAAAATTGTTAAAGAAAACAAGAAAACTTGTTTATCCTTGAAGGAAGAAATTAAGGCTGTTTCTAACATAGCCCAGAGTGTTATAAAAGAAAACCAAATATTATCCAACAAGATGGAACAGCTTGAGAATCAGAGTAAAGGCAAGAATCTTAGGTTTATAAACTTCCCTAAAGATCCTTTGATACCACCCAAAGACATGTGGAAGAAATACCTATTAGAGATATTGAAAACACCTGAACAGACAATACATCTGGTTTCCAGAATTTATTATATCCCTCCATTTAAAAAGAACATTCCATCTCAAAATTTTCTACAAGCCTTGACACCTATGATTTCGATTTGGACATTACTAAAATCCTAGAAACAACTCAAAGAGAACAGGTCAAACCCTCAACCTTAATCATCTCCTTTTTATTGGAATCCGCCAAGGAGTGGATTTTGAAAATGTTCTTCCGACATCATCAAGAAACATTTTTAGACTTGAAAGTTATTGTCTTCCCAGGTCTGGCAAGGGTCACGCAGCTGAAAAGGAAACAATTTCTTTAAATGCGGCCTCAGGTTTTGCAAATTGGTGCCCTTTTCCTATTAAAATTTCCATGCAAATGCATGATTAAATATAAAAATCTACATACATTTTTTATATTCCCTCTCAACAATTTCTTGAAAAATAAAGTCAGCTGTAATCACCTCATCCCCAGTAGCTGTGGAATAGTGCTAAATAGTTTGTGGCTGAATTTGAATATATATTAATACCTCCTGTCCAGACTCCATATCCTATATATATTATTATTCCTGTGGTTGTGATTGGATCCCAAGTGGGGGACTAGATATGCAGAAGCCTTGTTTACCTTAAGTTATGAATTTCCTTTCTTCTTTTGATATTTTTCAAATATGTATTCTGCTTGCAAATTCAAGTTATTATTCTTGAAAATGTAATGTATAATATTCATAAATAAAAAATGAAGAATCTTTAAAATACTAACTATGATTCACAGAGTACTGAATAATTATGCTCCCTTATGCATCAGCTCTCTGTATAAATATTTATAGGCTGGAGAGAAGCTTAAGGTTTTCAGGACCGTGTTTGGTAGATGTTCCATCTGTGCGGGCAGTACAGCTCACCAAATTGAGAAATTGTTTGCTGTCTCTGGGCCTTTGCTGTGGAATGGCCTTCTTAAGACTTTACACAAAGAGGACTGTACTAATTAGATACGCAGAAGGCTAAGAAAGAAGCCATGACTTTAATGGCAGTGAAATATACCTCGAGACTGAGCATACAGTAGCCCATGGCTTTGCCTTTCATCTGCCAGATGTGATCTCACAGGGATCCGATCAGCAGAAGAACTGATGCATAGAATATGAAGAATGGAAATGACATTTCAGACCTATTAACAAGTAATTTCTAACCTATCATTAAAATCATTTGTTGTACTTGAAGATTGGAAGATGGCCAATGTAAACCCAATTATTTAAAAAGGCAAGGGCTTCAGGGGTGATCTGGGAAACTATAGACCGGTGAGCCTGACTTCAGTATTGGGAAAAATAGTAGAAATTGTTATAAAGAATAAAATCACAACATTTAGATAGACATGGTTTAATGGGACACAGCCAACATGGATTTACCCAAGGGAAGTCTTGGCTCACAAATCTCCTAATTTTTTTTGAAGGGGTGAATAAACATGTGGACAAAGGTGAACCAGTTGTTGCGTCCGTCGGTCTTCGATGGCTTCGCCCCACCTACACCTCTCTACTTGCGGCTCCTCCTGCTCATCTTGGACTGATGGCCGCCACGGCATCTGCTTGCCAACCTCTCCGGTGTCCCTGGACCGACTATGGTGCTGCCTCCCACCATTCTCCTTCAAGGTACCTCTAGGGCACGCATGCCGCCCTTATCTTTATTTCCACATTGGCGCAAACCTCAGGGGCATCCCCCTGTTCTGACGTCACGACTCTAGGGTATATCTGCCTACTACATTTGCTAGCTCGTTGAGTTAGCAATGGAATTCGTACAGATGGGATTCACTCTCCGTTCTTAAGCTACTCTGCCACTTCAGCTCTACTGGAACTCTTACTACCCTTTGGGGTCACTAATGGGGGCCTCTCTGCTTCTTTCAGGTGCTATCAGGAAACCGATACTCGCTCCTCGAGGGCCCATGTTCCCTGTGTCACTGCCTGCAACCTCTACCTTCTACTTGGAAGAACTAACTACAGTCACCATCTGTGAGTACAGAAAACATCTCTCTCTACAGTACTGCTTCGCCGGAATCAGGTACTCGCTCCTCGAGGGCCTGCTCTCTGCTCCGGTGCCAGACCTCTCATCTAGTGGAATCTCTGCTACTGCTAGTGAGTACAACGCTACTGTCTCTCTGCTCTAAGGGATCAGGTAGTCGCTCCTCGAGGGCCTGCTCTCCCTGTCTCAGAGCTTTCCTATTCTACTTGGGCCTCTGAATGCTAATTCTATTGTGTGCTCATAACTCTTAGTTTCTGTTCCACTACAGCACTGCCTACAGAGGATCCGCTGTTCCAGCGTCCTGAGAGAGACGCGCCCAGCCGGGCTCTACAACCACTACTCACTACTACCACCTCTGGTTCCATATACTGTTTAATAAAAGATTCAATCTGTGTTTGTCCAGAGTTTAGCCTGACACTGTGGTCCCTCACGGGACTGCCTCCTGTGGGCGTGGTCAGCTGCCACAGTGTCCAAGGATCCACCCAAACACCAATAACCATAACACCAGTAGATGTGGTGTATTTGGATTTTCAGAAGGCGTTTGAGAAAGTTCCTCATGAGAGGCTTCTAAAAAACTAAAAAGTCATGGGATAGGAGGCAGTGCCCTTTTGTGGATTACAAACTGTTTAAAAGACAGGAAACAGAGAGTAGGATTAAATGGTCTATTTTCACTGTGGAAAAAGTTAAACAGTGCAATGCCTCAGATATTTATAAATGATCTGGAAAGGGGTATGACTGAAGTGATCAAATTTGCAGATGATGTAAAATTATGCAAAGTAGTTAAATCTCAAGTGGATTGTGATAAACTGCAGGAGGACCTTGTGAGGCTGGAAGATTGGGCATCCAAATGGCAGATGAAATTTAATATGGACAAGGGCAAGGTAATGCATATAGGGAAAAATAACCTTTGCTATAGTTACATGATGTTAGTCTCCATATTAGGAGCTACCACCCAGGAAAGAGATCTAGGCATCATAGTGGATAATACTTTGAAATTGTCGGCTCAGTGTGCCGTGGTAGTGAAAAAAGCAATCCATGTTAGGAATTATTAGGAATGTCTCAAAGGAAGATCCACACAGTATGATCATTTTGTGCGCATAATTTAGCAGTCTAGCGATTACTACCCTCTGACAAGAACTACCGCCTTCTCTTGGCCTCAGCCCCAGGCGGTGGGCATGTTCCAGCAAACCTTTTGTCTGGGCCTGTAGTTCCGGGATCTGTATGCCGAGCCAGGTCTCTAAAGCGCGTGTGAGATCAGCTTCCGCTATACTTTGGGAAAACCGACAAACCACAAATTATTCCTCTTGGCGTGGTTTTCTAATTCATCTATTTTGTCCTCCTGGACTTTGGATGATTTTTCTAATTCTAGCACCTTCCTTTCTATAGTACCGATGTCGTCTTCAAGGAGAGTAGTGCGCCCTTCCACGCACTCCACCAGATTTTCCATGTTGAGCAGAAAGGTCCATACCTCGGCAATCTGCTCCGAGATTTGGTGCAAACGAGCATCCAGGGCGACTGACACCTGAGAGATTTTTTCTTCCAAGGATTCATCTCCCGATTGATCTCCTTTCTCTGGCGATTATCAGCGCCATTTTGGAGTTGGGTGGTTTCACCTTCTCCTTTTCTTTCCTCTGCAGTTTCGTTGCCATAGCCGGTTTGTGGAAATAAGACACCATCTTAAAAGTGAGGGGCAAACTTCCTGGGTTAGTAAAAAGTATTAATGTCCAAAATTAGGTTTGCCCAGTTATAAATGTAGGAGAGACGACCGGAGCTTGGTCTGTGTGCGTCCAGCCAAGCTCATCACATCACATGACTCCCTTAAGTTCCTGTTTTAAAAGACACACATTTGAAGATCTGGGTGAACTGGTGGAGATATTGGTGCATTGATGATTCCAAGTACGTGTGCAAATAAGTATGCTCAGAAGCAGAGAACGTGCTTACCATATAAAATACATGACTGTGTATATTATGCATGCATTGTTAGTTATTATGTATGTAAATATATGCATGCAATTTATAAAATGGGTAGACCCATTTATGCAAGTGTTTGGTAACTTCCACAGACTATTGAAAATTGGGCTCTTTGAAGCAAATATTCAAAAAATCTAGAACAGATAACTTATCTGTTCTAGATTGTTATCTTGGATATTCAACAGGATACATGTCCCTCTGAATATCCTTGATTAAAGTTATCTGGCTACCTTTGGCCAGATAACATTTAAACCTAACCAGATATCTTTCGAATATCTCCAGTTAGGTTTTAAGTTATATAGCCTTGTGTGGCTGGATAAAATTAGCCTTATCAGACTATGTTCTTTTGATAACTGCAGAACCAAAAATAATTTTGAAAAAACCTTGCGGGCCTGGCTGCCTGAATGACAATACTCCTTCACCCAAGCTATGGCCGAGCATCCCTACCTCTAACATCCCTCTAAAGGGATTACAAAAAATATAAAACAAGTGGTCTGGGGCTGGTCTGCCCCCTTTCCCCAGCCTGCTCCCAAGTTCCACATCTTTACGTTAAAATACATATGAGTTAGAAAACTTCCACTGTACCTAATATTTGATTAATGGAGTCTCAAGTGTGAAACATGCATCAGTCAACCAGTCGTGACTCCATTAACCAATAGCCAAGCAAAATGTTGGCACAATGGAGTCCTAAAGTCAGAGGGTGTACCTTTCGGTGGGTGTTTATAGTATGAGCACTGGAACATATTTTAAACTACCCCATTGAAGATGCCTTAAATACAAGCAACACCAATTGTAAACATGTTTACAATATACTTAAGTTAATCATCAATGAGTATTTAATTATACCATCTGGATCTATTAGTCTTATGTAACCTGTCCAATCCTTTACAAAAATCAACTTATAGCTCTTTAAACACATACATTATTATACATTTAAGAGGTGTGACCATCCAACATTTTGATTGGCTAATTCTGTTCATCTGATCTCTAAAGCAAGTCCATTAGATTACTAGTAAGGACTGAAAAAGGTGCATAGAAACCTCTTTACAGACTGCCTGTATCAGTCTGTCCATGAACAAATAGACTGAACCAATATTCTTTATTTTAGTCAGTTTGGATATCCACTGTAAACCTTCAGTGGTACGCTGCAGTTTCTTTTCCATAAAATTTGATCATCAGGGATTCATTGTCAAGTGCTGCTCAGCGTGCTTTCCCAAAAAAAGATATCACACAAGGAAGGCTGATGAAGTCATACGGGTTTTTCTGTGCCTTACACAATAGCATCAGCAAGACATGTTTCTCTCTCTCTCTCTCTCTCTCTCTCTTTCACATACCAGTGGGATATCTAAACAGAAGTATTTGGAGGGTGATAGGGAGGGGCAAGCTAAGTATGTAGGGAGGCAAGACAGAGACATTTCCACACATATCTTGCTCATCTCAGTCCCTGCCTTTAAATTGACTATAAAAGATGCAAGAAGAGAGAGTCCCAAGGACCTATGTAATTAAAAAAAAAAAAAGAAAACCCTGGCCAGTTTCAACCACCTAATAAAACAACCATTAAAATGATTTGATAACCAATTCTTCGATATGGATATGGAACTGTAGTCTGGAGTCTATATAAGAAGGGATAGAATCACAGTATTAATCCTGTATCTCCAGTTCTGTATCACAGACTGCACATTCACATCTTCCCTTACAATTCACCATACCGAAAAATATTCATTTCCATTTTGGTGTCATCTCAATAACAGTAACACAAACACATTTTGCTGTCAGAAACTTTGTGAGGTAACAGAAAACCCTGCAAATAGGTTCTGAATGACTATGTAGCAAAACTGCCATACCATAATAGCACTAACTCTCAGCATCAACTCAACCAGGGAAAGAGCAGCACTACATATATTACTCAGTGCCTAGAATACCAATAAAAAAAAAACCCTCCTACCAGAAAAATATCAGAATAAACCAGTCTGCTCTGGATTCTCACACAGACATTACATGCAGAACAACCTTTATCTTGTACAAAATAAGGGAGCACAAATTAGAAATAGGAACATGCAAACAAAAACTTAAATAGAAGCCACAAGAAGCTGAACAGCATGCAGCACAACACCAGAGAAAGTGAAACAGATGCATTCCCTCCTGTACTAAGCAAAATACAAAGATATAAGAAATGCACATTACCAAAGCCATTATTAGTTTGGGCACTGCCTTTTGGTCTAGCCTCTGCTCCCAGAACATTTTCCAAGGTCATGAAGGTAGTAGCAGCAGCATTGAGAAGAGATGGGGTCCTGGTACATCCGTATTTGGATAACCAAGTCTCAGGAAGAGAGCTGCGTATGGCACGTAGCCATATGCACGTAGGCCATACACGTGCGTATGGCTACGCATGTGTATGTGCGTAGCCATACATGTGCGACCCCGGATTTTAAAACATACACGTGACTACGCACGACTCTATTAAAATCTGGCGTACTTTTGTTTGCGCCAGTTGCGCAAACAAAAGTACGCGCGGCGTAGTTTTTAAAAATCTGCCCCAATGTGCGTAAACATGCATTTATTGTTCTACAACACATCTACCTGCATACTGAGGAGGCCTTCCCGATGGTGAGGTTAGGATGGGAGAGAATGCCACATGTATTTTGGCTTTTCGAAACTCAGGTGCTTTTTGGTCCAGAAAAAGTACCTGCAGAAAAAGCAGGCACAATTCTCTGCTGATATTTTTTTTTGTACTGTAATAAAACAAAATACCCATTTATTTTTGCTTTAATCATTAATGCAAATCCTGTAGATAAAATGTTTCTTGGAGTTTGCACCAATGCGGGCAGTTTCATTATTGCCCCCATAATGAATATCCAATATGAGCTTTCATTTCAAACTAATATTTGTAAATTTTCATTGTAATTATGGCAGATATTTCTGTCTGGAATAAGAAATTGATAGACATTTTACTATCCTTGGCATTAAAACTCATCCTTAATACCTGGAATTATAGCTCCTTCCTAAAAATAACTGCTAAATAACACATTGTAATGATTGTGAGCCCTTGTGCTTGTGGCGTGGTTGACAAGTAGGTGAACCTATTAGGTCCACGCCAACAGGTGGCGAGCACACCCTGGTCTGGGACAAATGGAGCTTCACCTTTATCATCCCCGATCCCCTCAGGTCCAGGGGCTGGCAGGACTTAGGAGGGCTTCGAGGGCAATCAGAGAGAGAGTCCAGAAATGGGTCAAAGTCAGGGCAGGCAGCAATCAGACAAGGTTCATTTTCACAGCAAATCTGCCTGTATATTATAGCAGGTGTAATTCTCTGCAGGTCCTGGTGCTGGAGTAATTTCCAAAGCAAATGTATATGTGTAAGTATCCTATGGAGCTAATTTTCAAAAGGATTTATATGTGTAAGTGTAAATGTAACTACTATTGTAGCAATTTTCAAAAGCTAATTACCGTATAAAGTGCACTTACATGAGTAAATCCTACAGACAATTCAATGGCATATATTGTAGCAATTTTCAAAAGCCCACTTACTCGGGTAACGTGCATTACATGTGTAAAATCCATTTTTAAGCATTGTAAACACTTTTGAAAATCAAGCCCTTTGAGAACTGATATAACTTATTCAGGCTGTTACAAAATTACCCCCAATGGTAATAGAATCCTTCCAGGCGAGTCATTGTTATAGTCCAGGGGTCGGGAAACCCATGGCTCGCGAGCCAGATATGGCTCTTTTGAGGGCTGCATCTGGCTCGCAGACACGTGTCGCCATACTTCGCGGTTCCCCGCTGACCCAGCTGCTCCCCGGTCCTCCGCCGCCCGGGCTTAAAATGCTGTCAGCCCGGGCGGAACGCGGCAGGACAGCTGGAGTCAGCGGCAACGGCGTGCTCTCTTCTCCTCCCCCCCACCCGCGGCCCGGAAGAGGAAGTGGAGAGCATCGGGTGCCTGCGCGGGAAGAAGAGAGACCACACTAGCGTGGTCTCTTCTTCCGCGCAGGCACCCGATGCTCACCACTTCCTCTTCCGGGCCGCGGGGGGGAGGAGAAGAGAGCACGCCGACTGGAGTCATCCGGGTGCCTGCGCGGGAGTCATCGGGTGTCAGCCGGGGGCCAGCGCTGGACCCGCGCAGGCACCCGATGCTCTCCACTTCCTCTTCCGGGCCGCGGGAAGAAGAGAGCACGCCGGTGCTCTCTTCTTCCCGCGGCCCGGAAGAGGAAGTGGAGAGCATCGGGTGCCTGCGTGGGAAGAAGACTGCAGCGCGGCTCGGAGGAAAATGAAAATCTTCAACCGCGGCCGATGGGACTCCGCCTTCGCCTCCGCGAGGGCTGAAAATGAAGGAGGTTAGCGTTGGGAGGTGGCTGCTGCTGCCGCGAGTTCCCGGGGGGGGGGGGGGGGGAGAGAGAGAGTGAATGAGCGAGCAAGCATGTGTGTTGAGATCCTGTGTGTGTGAGTGAGAGATTGCATGTATGTGAATGATTGAGAGCCTGTATATGTGAAAGAGAGTATGTCTGTGATTTGAGATCCTGCCTGTGAGAGAGAGAGCATGAATGTAAGTTTACCATTGGGAACCTGTATGTGTAAGTTTGTAATTGAAAACCTGTTTGTTTGAAAGAGTATGTGTGTATGATTGAGATCCTTTGTGTGTGAGAGAGATCATGTGTATGTATGATTAAGAGCCTGTGTGTATAAGTAAGAGAGAGATCATGTGTGTCTGTGTCTGATTGACAGCTGGTTTAGGTGATGGAGCATGTGAGTATGTGATTGAGAGCCTGTGTTTAAATGAGAGAGAGAGACCATGTGTGTCTGTGTGATTGAGAGCTGATTTAGGTGAGGGAGAATGTGAGTATGTGATTGAGAGCCTGTGTTTAAATGAGAGAGAGAGACCATGTGTGTCTGTGTGTGATTGAGAGCTGATTTAGGTGAGGGAGCATGTGAGTATGTGATTGAGAGCCTGTGTGTAAATGAGAGAAAGAGAGGACATGTTTGTAAGCATGTGAATGAGAGTCTGTGTGTGAGAGGAAAAAGACAGCATGTATTTATGTGATTGAAAGCCTGTGTGTGTGTAAGCGTGAAAGATAGACAGCATGTGTGTAAATGTGTAATTAAGAGCCTATATAAGTGAGAGAGAAAAAACATTTGTATATGTGAGTGACTGAGAGCATGTGTGTATAGGTGTGTCATTGAGAGCCAGTGTGAGAGAGGCGCTGGTATGTGACTGAGAGAGGAGAAAGTTCCAAGCAAACCACCCCACCTCCTGCTAATTCAGAACAATCTCAGGACACCTGGATATCAAACGTTCCCAGGTATGCAGAGCAAAAAAATTTTTGTATCCTTATTATTTTTCATTACTGGATCTTTGTGTCTGCTATTTTGAAATATTTTGTTGGTATCTGGAAATGTTTTATATGAGTTTTAATTATTGGATATTCCCACTCATCAGCTGTTTCGAAATATGTTCTTTTTGTTAGTA